>NC_142010.1:168914232-169514232 GCF_049901735.1 Notechis scutatus | reverse complement strand
TAGAAAATTAGAAATAATATGTAACTTAAAATGTGATAAAATATTTAACATAAATTAGTGAAATTTTTGGTTAAGAAAAAGGGAGTACTGTAATGAAACATGATTCAAGATTGTGATGTGGGGGGGTAATAATCTTTGGAAAGCATAAGTGTTCCCACAAAGGCATGATATTTAATTGAAATGGATAAAATGTTTAAGATATAAATGATTGTTAATAATGATTAGAATATGGTATACTAGTGAATTTTTTTGTGAAATGAGATTTGAAGTAGAAGAAGGAGGAACATTTTAATGAAATATTGAGCTATAATATGTGATGTGGGGCGGGAATAATTATGGAAAATAGGGCTCCCATAAAAGTATGTGATTTAATTGAAAAGTAATGAGTTAAACGTTTAAGATATGAATGAATATCAATACTAATGAATAGATTTGTATTATTTTTGATAATATAGTATAATTTTAGAATGTACCAGACAGAATCCCAATGTATGTCAGTGTGTTTTATATTAAGTATTATAAATATAGGGGAAAGAGATAAAGGCATCATACTCCATATAGTGTACAGGAGAAGTCTTTCTTCTTTTTTTAAAGAAGAAAAATAAATGGTTGGCTGGAATAGAACAGACAAACAATAATAAATATTATGATACGAATTGAGAGGAGATAAATAAAATAAAATAAAATTGAGAAAATTTAAAGGAGAGGAGAAGTCATATGGAAAATTGAAAATGTTAATAAGATATGAAATGGTATGTAAAATGAATATGAATTTGAATTTGTGTCTGTACCAAGAGTTTTAACCCGGGACTAAGCAACTTTCAGAAATGCTTTTATGTTTTGTGTTTATGTGTATTTATGTATTGTTTGTCTTGAAAATAAAACTTGTTTAAAAAAATAAAAAATAAAAATTCAGATACTTGGCAACTGTTGCTATGTCCCATGGTCACGTGATCACCTTTTTGTAACCTTCTGGCAAGCAAAGTCAACGGGGAAGCCATATTCCCTTAACAACCATCTCACTAACTTATCAACTGCAGTGATTCCCTTGACATGTGTGTCAAGAAAAGTCGTAAAATGGGGCAAAACTCACTCAACAATAGAAAAATTGGGTTCAATTGTGGTTGTAAGTCAAGGACTACCTGTACAGAGAATCAGAGGTTAGCCCTATGTTTATTTTCGTTGATGTTGTATGGACAACATTTGTTGTGATACCCAAGTTGCTTTAAAAATACATTTGGGGGGGTTGTTGTTGTTGTTGTTGTTGTTGTTGTGATGTATAATTTGCCCACCGAAGGATTTTTTCTAGAGACAGGGTTACTCAAATCCAGACAACTAGAAAGGGCAGCATACCACGAGTATGGTGGTTGTCTGAAAGTTTGCAAGCCAGATACTGTATAGCAGCCCTGCTAGAGAAAGCATGCTGCAGGCTCTTGGTGAAAGTATCTTGTTAGGACTTTGAACTTGAATCTGGACAGTTGTAGATGGAGTCTAGATTAGTCAGCTACTGAGAATTATTTGCCTTTTATGTTCAAGGGCCCTTTCAGCAAAGGAAGGATGTACAACATTTTCTGTAAGAATTGGCTGACAGTAGGAAATCTTTGATGACGTCGACCTGATATATTTACTGGAAAAATGACCTTCAGCCTTGTATTGGTCAACAGGGAGATAGCTATTTCGTGTTTTGCTTGAAGTTCAGGGACTTCACTTAAGTACACAGAGTATTTCGTTATTTATTTATGGAGTAAGTAGATATTCTCCGATCTTTGGTCAACTAATATTTCCCAATGCAATTCACATACAGTATATTGAATAGAATATAGGGCTGGTCCTCCAGCTTATTAAATTACTAGCTCGATACTCATGCTTCGCTATGAAAGTATGTGGTCGGGATTAGTTTTTGGGGAGGAAAATAAGGGGAAAAATTTCTGCCTCTGCCTACCAGCATCCGTTGGTATTCATCTGGCTAGCATCCTGTCAGTGTGTGAGAGAATTGAAGGCTGTTTGGAAACTGAAACAGTATTTGCTGTGTGAGCAAGAAGGAGACAGCAAGGAGCCTGGGCGTGGCTTAGCTCAACTGTTTTTTACTGAAGCTGCTTGGTGCTGTGGAACTAAAACTGAAACTGAAATTCCTCTGCTCTGCTTGTGTTTTGCATTTGGAACAGATTTCAGGTGGGGAGAAGGAGTAGAACTCCTTAGCATCAGAGCGTGTTAATAATAATAATAATATAAGAAATACTAATGCTCTGATGGTCATTTCAAAAAATCCTTTCTTAGTTTGTAGGCTTTACAGTTCTGGAGATTTTGTGATGATGCGTGAGTAGTATTTCACTTTTATAGATGATAGATAGATAGATAGATAGATAGATAGATAGATAGATAGATAGATAGATGATAGAGATAGAGACAGACAGACAGACAGACAGACAGATAGATAGATAGATAGATAATAATAGATAGAGATAGAGATAGAGATAGAGATAGATAGATAGATAGATAGATAGATAGATAGATAGATAGATAGATAGATAGATAATAATAGATAGATGATAGAGATAGAGATAGAGAGAGAGATAGAGAGAGAGAGAGAGATAAGATATAAGAGAGGGGAAACAGGTGGAAAAAGAGGATTCTTGAAAGTGAGAATAACTAGATGAACTACAACCGAGCATTCTGCTTCATTTTAGGACTATCTAATTTCTCTCTGTTGTTGACCTTGTAATGAAGGAAAACAAGTGATCCTCATTCTTTGGTTAAGGGGTTGGGTGTCAGTCAGAGTGTTGTGAATGCTGCCCATCCAGGTCAACAGGCAATTAACTAAGGGTTATTTTTGTAGCCAGGAAGCTAACTTTTAGAAAACCAGGACACCGGGTTCACGTATTTCCTGTTCTAATCACTTGCAGAAATTGCTTGTTAATTGCTTTTCAGCTATTAGGAGCCTTCGGATGGACAGCTTTTATAGGGCCAGGAGGTTTCCTTCAATCCTTAATGAAATACATTTTAATTACATGTTTAAGGGCTTTTAAAAATGCTTTAGGATTTTTAGCAAAAGAGCAATTAGATCTTTGATTTTGGCAGGTTACAAATGGACTAAGGATCCAGATGGATTTGGAATAAGATTTTGGAATTAATTATAAGAATCCTTCCCATAGGGAAGTGTTTTTGTTTTGAATTCCCTTAAAAAACCTGATATGGCGAGACTTTGAATTTGGATATTAGAGAGTAACAGAACAAAAGAAATATTACAATTACATTAATATTACAATTAACAGAGAAGAATACTTTAATTTGACTTATTAATACAGCATGGAGCAAAATATTTTAACACTGGATGCATAGAAGATATTTTTGAACAATAGACACAGAAGTATCTGCTTCTACAGATAGACTGATGTTTAAAAGATGTTATAGAAGAGCAACAAGTTTCACTGGACAAGACTGAGACTGGGGTGAAAGTGGATTTAAAAATGACAAGCTTCCATAATGATATAAAAAAGGATATTATACTGCACATGCAAATGAAACTGGCTAATTTAATTTAATTTAATTTTCATTGATTTAATAATTAAAAGGATATACAGATAACAAACCAAGAGGATGACCTGGATAATTTTCCTATATTAGATTTACAAAGTTAAAGCTTTGAAGGATTTTGTGAGAAGGAAAAAAATAAAGTTCTAGAATATTATTTGAAGGGACTAACATTTTTATTTACTTATTTCTATCCTGCCTTTATCATTTTTTACAAATAAGGTGGTGAACGTATCCAACACACCGTCCCCCTCCTAATTTTTCCAAAACATTCCTGGGAAGTAGTTGGGCTGAGAGGGAGTGACTGGCCCAAGGTCACCCACTTGGTTTTCATGGCTTAGATGGGACTTGAGTTCATAGTCTCTTCCTTTCTAGCCTGGTGCTTTAACCACTAGAGGAAAAAAAAAAAAAGACCAAGATTGTTAAAATTAAAAGAAAGCAGTATAAACTTGTTTATTTGATCAAGGTTAAATAGATATGTTGCTTTCTCTAATAACCCTTAATACATTTTTGCTGATCAGGACTGAAACAATGAAGACTTTGTTTATAGATAACAAATGTGAACTGGGAAGAAAAGATCATTTGTTGTATTTTAAAAGAAAGTGATCAGTTACTATAATTATTATAATTTTGATGATAGTGGGAAGTCCCTATTTATATATTTCTTTTCTTGTTCTTTATTATATTTTTCTTTTTCTTTCCTTTCTTTTTATATTCTACATCATTTTTTCTTTTTACTCTCTTTTTTAAAAAATTTGTATTAGTTTTTATCTTTTTAATTGGTATGTATGCATGTATGTACTGTATGTAGACACACAGAGAGAACCAGGGCTTCAGACTTTGATTCCAGTGTTTTTAGTCATGGCCTCAATCTGGTCTTTCTAATTCTTATTATCCTGGTCTTCCGAGGCCTAACAAACAACCTAAAATTCAGGCAGTCCTCAGTTAATGACCACTTTTTCAGCAACTGGAGATACAACAGAACTGAACAAGGAAATTTATCCTCAAAACTGTGGCTGTCACAGTGTCATGATTCAGGGACTTGGCAACCAGCTCACAATTACAATGGCTGTGGTGTCCTTGTCATGCCCCTGTTGGAGTCTGACTCAGAGGGAGAGGAGGAACAGCCGACAGGGAGTAGAAGTGTGGCTCCGGAGGTTGTGGAGGAAACTGGGGAAGGGCACAGGCCAGCTGGGCATTCAGAGGAAGACCCAGGCCCATCCCCTCTTCATTCTAGGGCACGCAGGGAGGAGCGGATAAGGGAGAAATGTGAATGGTGTGGTCTATGGGGGAGGAAAGGGCCCTGATCCCCTTCATGGGCTGCAGCTGTGAGGACTGTTTAAAAGGACAAACTGCACATGACCCAGTGTTGGAAGCAAAGTTTGAAATAATTCTAGTCTTTCAGTTCTTATCTGAGTTTTGGCATCCTTCCCAATGTGTGTATTTCAATATCTGTGGACGTCTTCAAGCCCTTATCCTGCCTTGTCTCATTAATTGCTTCAGTGTGGTTTGTGTTGTTTTTTTCTATTTATAATTTATATGTATTTTGAGTTTGAATGGCATTTCTTCCTTTTTACAACTGTTTGTGGGGGAGTTTTTTCTCCAGGCAATGATAATTGGAGCTTTGAAGCCAAGTTGGAGGCATTAAAGGAACTTTATTCTATTTTTGTGACTTGGTTATTTTTGTGTCACGCCCCGGG
This sequence comes from Notechis scutatus, assembly GCF_049901735.1. Taxonomy (NCBI): domain Eukaryota; kingdom Metazoa; phylum Chordata; class Lepidosauria; order Squamata; family Elapidae; genus Notechis; species Notechis scutatus. The sequence goes on along the minus strand of NC_142010.1, from coordinate 169,509,001 downwards.
TCATCACAGTCTTTGACTGCTATTTGCAACCTGAAATGTAGGCTTTCAACAAGAAGAGTCAATAGGGGAAGTCATCAGGGTCTGACCAATATCAATTATGTGACATGGCACCTAACGATCCCATGAAATTCGCCAAAGGACCGCAACTGGAAATTTCAGAACTTCTTGTAAGTTGCTTCACAACGACATTACCTAGCAACAGAGTTCCTGGTCCAAATTACTATTGTTAATTGAGGCCCACCTATTTGTGCTCTTAATAAAGATTCAGGAGCCAATTATGTAGAAAGTCAGCTGCAAGCTTCTTCAGTATCAATTAGAAGATCCACTCCATGCATATGACGAAATAGTACAGATGCTGGAATTCTTTCAACCCTTTCTTCTCAATAAATCTTGTTAATGAGAACACTGTGAGGATTGCCCTTGGAAAGAATTACGTTGGGTTTTAAGCAGTTGTCTGCTTAAGAGCCTGACAGATATGATCTTAATATACAAAGTGATCAAAACTAGGATTACCATATGTCCATATTTTCCCAGAAACAGAAGTCACAGGGAAGACTCAATGACTGACATTCTCAGTGTTAGTTACTGAATTATAATCCCTGGTGTTCTGAAATGGGGCAGCAGAGCTGGATAGAACTTCTTGGCTGCCTCCTGATTGATGCACAAAAATGAGGGAAATCGATCAGCAAGGAGAAAACTGCTGCTCTCCATGAACTGCTAGAAGATGCCATTCAGGGTTTGGGGTGGTTTAAGGCTGCTGTTGTTTGTGTGTGTGTGTGTGTGTGTGTGTGTGTGCATGTGTGTGCATGTGTGTGCGTGTGTGCGTGTGTGTTTACTAGACAAGTGAATGAACAAGAAAAGGCTTATTCAAATGCTAGGCATGTGATTTCACATCACAAACATACATTCTGATGGTTCAGGCTTCTGATCTCCGACCGCAATCCCTGACTCAGTTTGTAAAAACTTGTGTATAAATTCTGGCAGAGATTTTTGAAGGACAAATACTGGCTTAGTCCCACTTGGGAGAAACCAAGGACCTGCAATTGATTTATTTGGGTATTTGCAGTCCCTGTGCTAAAAGTATGTGAGTAACTGAGTGAGTGAATCAGTCAAGCCAATCAATCAATCAATCAATGTTTCATGTTTCTCAGTTTCCAGCAGGTTCTGTTTTTCAAATGCAGTGATACACATCAACCCCACCTAAGCATTAAAAACTTAATATACTGTAATGTAAACACTCCTTTTATTTTTGTTTTAATGAAATATTTAGAAAATGTGAGCTGTTCAATCTCGTGCTTTCCATTTTTGTTTCAGATCTAGTATTCACCAGCTAGCATTCCCATTCACACCACTGAAGATCAAGGGAATTGGTTTCAGACATCTAAACACCATGTTAGAGAAAACATTATTAAATAATCAAATGCCCTTGATTTTCTTGATTTATCTATCGGTTATTTTTACAGTGTTTTTCAATATTATGCATAGGCAGCAATATTGTGCACTCATTACAAACAAATGTTATTTGCAAAAAAAAAACACCTTCTACTCAGAATAACTATTGCAAATATATAGAAAGCTCCAATTAGGGTTTCATTTTTTCCCAAAAGAATTTCACTACCATCAGAAAAAGAAATGTTGCAAAGGTATTTTGAAATGCATAACAATGACGCTTTCTTAGCCTGGTTATGTTGAGTCAAAGGGCTGGGAGGAAACATTGTTTATCCTCATTAAAAGAGATATCTAGAGATTTGTTTTACTTTTACTTTTTTCCTGAACTTCACTAATCAGCCTTGGAAGTATTGTTCCGTTTGTATCAAGTCCAACACAATTACGTTTGATTCAGAATGACACGCTTATGAGCTGAACAGATCCTGTGACACCCCCAGAACCCTAAATGAAATAAAACAAAATAATTTTCTTAGAATTAAACCTTGGTGTGAAATTATCACATCTCATGAGATTCAAGCAACACCATGCTTGGCAGTGACATCAGCCTAACTTGCAAGATTTTTTTGGGGGGACACATGTGCCTTGGTCCTGTGAAAGCTTGTTGTCCCTTGTGTTGAACCAATGACTCTCCCAATAGGAGATTATATTCACTGTTTCCCCAACATATCACAAGGCTTCAGTGGACATCATACCTATCTAAGGGACACTGATGATGCTAGCTTGGAATCATAGGACTTGTAATTCAACACACCTAAAACCCAACTGAGAAAAGACTGACATTCAATGTTATATGTCAGACAAAATAGGAAAATATTTTACATTTTCTTAAACTTTTAGAGCCAGTTAGAAAACTCCACAGACAACAGAGTTAAGCACAACTTCAGGGAGATATTCCTTTTATAAAATAAAAATATAGACGATCCTGCAGATTGCAAATATTTGGTTTCCTAACCTCTGACACCTTTACTTCCTGATTACTTCTGTTGCCTTTTTACCAACTATTCTACTATTTCCTGTGATTACTAATTGATCTCTGCCAATCCTGGTTTTGGTCTCCAGATGGATCTACCGATGAGCAATTGTTGAATCATCTACCCAGAGGCATGGAGGTTCTTCAGGCTAACATCCAAACTATGCCCACATGTTGCTGCACCCTCATACCAAGCACTTTACTCAAAGATCATATACCACATTCCTTCCTGTTGAATTGTTATAAAGTTCCTGTTAATCTTTCTGGATGGGGTTAACGTCTTGCCGAACAATTTTTGTAGGCTTAAGGTTGACTATGGTCAACCTGTGCAATTTGTGGCCCACAGGCTGGAAGGAGAGTGGAAGAAAGAAGCATCTATCTACAAAGGACACTCTGTACATGTAATTCTGAATTAGGTTTTTAGGGATAAGCCTCTAAATTTAAAGGATCTAAAGCTGGCAAAAGAGTCATCTCAGAAGGTGAAGCAACCAACACCCCAAAGGCACATAAAGGCCCAAGTCTCCTTTTTTTGTAACCTTGTAGCTGCCTCTGCAGATAATTGCTGAAAACTTGGGGCTCCCTTTCTTCCCATTTTGAAGTGGGAAATACAGGAAAGAATTTAAGTTTAACTTCTAAACATAAAAAATAAGAGAGAGACAGACAGAGATGAAAAAAGAGAATCCTGGCCATATTCATACAGGGAAGCTTACTATTATTTAAGAGAAATAAGGTTGCAGTACGTGGGACAGTTAGACCTGTTCTGCTGCATGATTTTGTTAACTTTGGCTCTCTTTTACCAGCTGAAAAGTCCAAAAGAAAGTTCTTCTTTACAATTTTGATAGGTTAGCACTTCCACCTGGAAATCCTACAGATATATTGGATGTGCTGGGTAGGAGTTTTGGAAGTGGTGCTCTGAACATATCTGATTCGATAGTGAAGCTCTAAGAACATGTAAACTAAATTACATGACTAGAGAACTGGAGCTGATTCATATGCTGATTAAACACTGCATGTATCTTTTTATAGTGGAAAGACAAAGGAAAGATTTGTACAGTCCAAATCATTATTAACAGTGGTATTTTTTTCTTTCATTTTTATACCGAGCCTTTCCAGTCATTAATTCATGAAACCTATGAATTATTTAAAAAAAATTGCCAATAAAGACATGTCTATGATTGTTCATCTTAAAGGGATTGTATCTCTGATCATTGAGTCTATCAGCAACTGAGGAGTTTCACAACAGGATCACTTGCTGGAAAATGAAACACTAGACTAAATGGACATTGATTTGCTCCAACAAATCTCATGTTCTTTGTTGCATGAAGTGATGATGAATTTTAAGTTTAGATAAAAATATTTTTAAATCTTGTTAAAAATCAGATAAAACACTTCAGTACATGCATATCTACCTCACCTTTCCTAGTGTTTTACTTTTATGGCTAGCTGATTTAATGGTTTAAAAATGTCTTATTGTTTTATATGGTGCAAATATTCATTTTGGAAGCTATCTTTGAGAAGTAGAACAGAACTATCTTTAACAAGGTGACTGCAAATACTTTTAAGGAAATACCTACTGTAAGTCTGACTTTGTTCTCGTTCACAAAAGGTTATGGAAATGAACCCCCTGTGAAACAAACTCAGGAGTTAAAATTGTCTGATGTATATCTGATACCAAAAATAGGAGCTTAAATTTAGCATGTTGATGTGACTGCTGCCTTCCCAGATCCTCCCACTCTCCACCACAGCAGCTGCAGCTAAAAATAGAAGATGATAAGAGAGAGGGTTTCTCCATCAGAAAAACAGGTCCTGAGTACCTGACAGAATCACAAAGCAGCAATGCACTCGCTACGGTTTCTGAGTGCTGAAGTTCTGGTATCTAAGGGGCAGTTGGTAAGGCAGAACCTGAGCCATCTTGCGCACAACCTCTTCCCTCTTCTTTTTAAGGCAAGCTACTTACAGGAGCAGGTGGAGGTGATTCATGACCTGGTGGAGAACTGGCCACTGGCCGAATTCAATGTTGGAAAGTTACTGGGAAAGACAGCTGATCACCCAGAAGACATCAGTAACCGAGCCTGTTCTCTGTGCCTGACCAGCTGCCTAGCTGGTTTGAAGGACTATGTTTTGAATTTCTCATCACCCTATGCGAAACGACTCAAAACCGTGGACTTAACAGGCATAAAGGATGTTGAAGTTCAACTCTGCCCCTGTAGAAAAACAATGGGACGGTGGGCCCGGACAGAACTTCTCTCAAGGACCTGCTATGACCTGCTGGTGGACATGCAAAACTCGCCCTTCCTTCCTGATGTGTTTGAAGTCTCTGTGGATGTCTATGCCGACATCTTTGTTACTGAACGAAACTATGAGTTAGTTGTCCAGGCACTGCTAATGAGGTGTCACTGCCCACTCAAAATCCGCTGCAAAGCCTTCCGAGTGGACAATCTGGCTCTACGGAAGCTCTTCTACATCATAAAGCTTACGGAGCCCTCTTCCTTGGGCAAGTTTGAAGTAGTTCACAATGTTAGGCTCCATATGGAACATTTGCAAGTGCTTTTTAATAACGTCCAGTTTCCTAAACTGGTATCACTCACACTGCCAGCTGGGACCTTTGATGTGAGAAGGCTCACACCAGAGGATGAAGACATTCTTTCAGGAATTGCGGAAAAGATGAGCCAAATGACTCAGCTGACGGAGTTGAGCCTGGCATTTTCCACCCTCACCGGACGGCTCCGTAAACTGCTCAGGTAATGCGTTCCACATTGCTTTTGCTGTGAGTCAAAGTGCCAGGCAGTTGGAAATGCATGAAGAAAGGATTAGGTATCACCGCTACTACTACTGTTATTGGGAGGAAAGCACGGTGATAGAGAACAGCAATTGCATGTTGCTGGTTAATTGATAACAAATCACTCACTCACCAGGATGGTTCCATATTATTCCAGTCTTACTTGGGGAGGAATTGAATCTGACAGAAACCAGCTGTCTCAAATTGTCTCCTAGACACTCTGGCTAAGAGAAATGAACTCAGATTTTCAGTGGCTCAGGCCAATTAATAAGAGACCAACAAAATGTTCCCATGGGGATTTCCAGGTAAAATATTCTGCTGAAAGGTTTTCAACTTTCAATGCATGAGACATTTTATTCTTTGGAGTTCATAGTTAATAGTTTTGAGCAGTAGATGTCCAGTGGGTACAGGTTATATTACCATGAACTCCAAAGTGCCTTCTTCCAATTCTTTGATTGTTTTACCCTTCCCTTTGGTTTACAGAACATATTTATATATCTCTACTGAAAAGGAATTAAATCTGGCTTAATCCCATGTGTATAAGACTGATCTGTAATCATGATTTTAAAAATGCAGCAGTTTGGGAAAAAATTATTTGGGGTCTGATCAAGCCCTAAATGACAAACCAAAGGAAAGTCTCTTTCTATACAAAGTATTTATATTTCACATATGAAAATAATATCTCAATTGTAATTTGCTATCAAAAGCAGTTTTATACTATAGAAGATCTAATTTTTTTATCCCAAAATTATATTGGGGGCACTTTCTGAGCCAACAGTCAAATCAATATCAGTTACAGCATACTATTATTATTCTTACTATGCCTGAGACAGAAAAGAAATTATGAGCAGCTACTGAATTCATTATTTAAGTCATCATCCTGGCATGGAATTACTTTCTTTAGCTCAGGCTTGTCCAAGCCATGGCTCATAGGCTGCATGTGGTACTGGACAGCTAAAGTAGCTCCACAAGATAATAAAGCAATATAAAAAGGGTTTGTCATTAGTAAAGGAGAATATTTGTAGCTCAAGGTGAAATGAAGGGTCCTTGGTGCTCTCTGAGCTTGGTTGTTTTCTTGCAGATGTTTAATTATCCAAACTAGGTAACATCTTCAGTGCTAGTTACCTAGTTCAGGTAATGAAATGTCTGCAAATAAACAACCAAGCTCAAAGAGCACCAAGGACTCCTGAAATTTGTTATTTATATACATTATATATTTTATCAGCAGCCCAAGACAATTCCTCTTCACTCAATGTGGTCTAGGCAAGCCAACAATTGGACTATCAAGCTTTATAAAAATCTAAAATAATAAAGGATCAAGAAATCCTAAGCCTTTGGATAAAAAGTTAAGAAGGATCTTTTCTACTGAGATGTGACATTAAAAGTGAAACTTAAATTCATAAATTTAGGTGCACATAAGGAAGCCCTTTCTTAAGCCAATGTCTTTGTCTTCCTAAATCTTGAGCAGCTACTACCCTTAATCTCACCAGCAGTCCCTCTAATTGGCTAAGGAGGAGCCTACGCACACAGACCAGAGGTGGTATTCAGCAGGTTCTGACCAGTTCTGGAGAACCGTTAGCGGAAATTTTGAGTAATTTTGAGTAAATATCACCTCTGGAGATTTTACAGTATCCGTCCCCTGCCATGCCCACCAAGCCACGCCCACAGAATCCCACCACTGATCACAGACACAGACCCAAACCTACACAGACACACACAGAAAACAATAGTAACCCCATCCTCATTCTCATTCTTCCATTGCTACATTTTCTTGGGGGACAGGAAAAGCATAACAACCAAATTCACAATATAGAGAAGGTTGCACGAACCATTGCAACCAACTTTTTCGAAGGGTTTGTGCTGTAATTCTCACATTGCAGATTTGGACAAAGGCACTACAATATTTAAAGGATTGTTTTAAGTGTGTTTCTTAAGGATTGCAAAGGTGGAAATGGAATACAGGAAAGCCTTAATTCTAGCAAAAATATGCCACAGAAATCTCCTTTTTTCTACCATGTTCTTATATTCCTTGATTGGATCCCAGGCCATCCCTGAGACAGCTTTAAGTCACTTATGAAGTTGTACTGGAAAGAAGCGTTATTTCCCTCAACAAAGTTTTGCTTTGATTAGAGTGATGCACTTCACCAACCACCCTACCAGTGGGGCTTTCAGGTGCCCCACCTCCACCCCCCAGGAGCTTGGGATCAACCAGGGACCTATTGGCCACTTTAGGCTGATGCAAACAGACTCCCTTTTTTTCCAGGCTATTCTTGACTCATAGCCCACGGATCTAGATTAGTTTGGGCAGCAACTTACCAAAACTGGCAGAGCGGATGCTGCACAATGCAAGGGGAAAGAGAAAGCTAACGCCTGAATAAGTTTTGAGTAAGAGCTACATTTATTGGTCTAGCCACCTATCAACATTTGCTTCTTCTCTAATCCACATTCCACATTAAGGACAGTGGTTGGTGACGATATTTGGTGAGAGGAGAAGAAAATAACGATGTGAGACTTCCTCTCCTTAATAAGGTCTCTATAGACAAGAAGGGCATGGCTATTTGGGAATCTCATGTCTGTGGCTTGCTAGATTTGGGGAGGGGGAAATATCTGTATTCAGTAAATGTTATATTAGTAGAGCTTTGTGTCAGTTCATTGACTGTTAGACATCTTAATTTGGCCATGAAGAACCCTGAATCAATATTTTTACCAATTTTGTGGGCACTCTAAATAATTTGGTATATAATACCCTGGTTTGACCTCTCCACTGTTCAGCCCTACTCTTTCTGGAATACTTGAAAATAATGTGTCTCAACTCCAATACAAATATTCTGTTTACATCTCGACTCTGTGTGAAAGGAAACTAATTTATTTCCACTTTCTTCTTCCTGTACTTCAATCAGCCACCAATCTATATGAGGACTTCTCCTCTTATCCCATGACTGCTAAATTTGCTCAGAGTCTTTGATGAGGGACTTTATTAAAAGCCTTTTGAAATGCCAGATAAACAAGGTCTGGCAAATGAATCACATCCACTTATTTGACGAAACTTTCAAATGTCTCTCAAAATTAGTGAGGCAGGAATTATCTTTGCATAAACCATACTGAAGAATTAGCAAGATGTTACCATATGCCCAGATGACCATTCTATTTTTTAATACCACTTTTCCACCAATTTACTTAGCTAGGTGATCTATACTTTCCCCGATCCCTTTTTTTAAAAATTGACACTAGAACCATTTTCCATTCTTATGTTACAGAGGCTAGCCTATGCATGTTTATTTATCTCTTGTTTTTAAAAGCTGTAGAATGGACTAGTACAATTATTGGATTTGTGGTTTTATTGAACTTTACAGTCCTTTGAAGACACCGCTGAAAATGCTGGATGTTTCCAACTGTTCTCTGAACCATCCTGACATGGCTTATTTAGCCAACAGCCTGCATTCTGAGAATCTAGAAGCTCTTGATATCAGTGGACATGATGTGGCTGATTTGTACCCATCAACCTTCTTCAAACTCCTGAACCGTTCGTCTTATACACTGAAAAGCCTCACACTTGAGGAATGCAACATTCAGGACATTCATGTCAACATGCTGATTTTGGGGTTGATTCCTTGTCAGAAATTAGAGGAGCTAAAGTTCCTTGGAAATCCTCTATCTTCTCGAGCCTTGAAATGCCTTTTTAATGTTTTCATTGATTTTCCAAAGCTGAAATATATCGAATTTCCGGTTCCGAAAGATTGCTATGCAAGCAACATCAGTTACCCAATTGGGGAAAGTGATCTTTCGAAATTTGACCACCAGAAATATGAGAGAATAGTCGAAGATCTTCATATGATTTTTTTGCAAGCAAAGCGGGAAGACATCAAGGCTTCTACGCCCCTCTATGGAGGGTATGATGCTGCAATTCAGGAAACAGGAAATGAACTAGGAATTTCTTTGTTGAAGTCATTCCAAGATGCCCTACAAAATTTCAGCGTGGCCCTTAAGGAAATGAGCTGAAGTTTGAAGCTGAAGTGTATGCAAACGAAATATGAGCACATAGGGAGAATTGAAAAGGGTTTGTGGTACCCTCAAACTCATATCGTGGTCACCTTATGGTTGTTCTATAACCATCCCCTTTGATACTGGTTTGACCTTCCAATATCTTCATTTCTTGAGAAAATTCAGACATACATACTAAAAATAAGATAAATCACAAATCTATTAAAAAGTATGCATGGACATAGTGACACCCATCTGTTCCCTATTACACAATGCAGTGTTGTTGGGCAGGCACTCTGTTTAGGGAATTCCAGAGCAAGCATACAGTAAATGCAAAACTGCAACCCACATTGCATCCTTCCTCATTTATTTTTATAGATATTTTGGCAAGAAATTGAAGCCCTCATTGACAAATAAAATATCTGATATGGATGCTAAATAGATGATGGTTTCAGAATACTTCGACATATGGTACTTACTATTTTAAGGTCATGAGCCAACCTGAGATTACACAGTGTCTATGCATTCAATACTAAGGTGAGATATTCCTGCCAGTCTCTCTTCTTTTTAATTTGTGGAATGGACATCTTATCCTAGACTGCCCAGTCTACCCAGTTTGTCCAAGAGAACGTGATTCAATTAAATGATTTCTATGCATGTATGAGTTAGGGAAATGACTACCACTCTCTAATTTTCAATGTTTTTCTTAGTATATCAGATGTTAAGTGCCACATATGACTGAGTTATACACAAGAAATATAGACTATATATATTTTTGCCGGATTTTGCCTGACAGTATATTTGATAATAACTACAGAGAAGTAACAAGTTTATCGAAATGCGTTTTTCTCTTAGAGTTCTTATTCTTCTACTTCGCTTCTCATTTTCTTGCCCTCTATCTATTTTATTTTTATTTTATTTTATTTGGTTTGTCAATTGCTTACAAGATAATAGGTATAAGTAAAAACATAGTTATGGATGCATGGATACATATAAGAAAAATAAAAGAAACAATAGGACAGGGACGGTAGGCACGTTGGTGCGCTTATGCACGCCCCCTACAGACCTCTTAGGAAAGGGGTGAGGTCAGTAGTAGAATCTGCTAGATTGTGAACCAAAAAGGGAAATACAGGTAGTTGTCAACTTACACCAATTCATATAGTGACCATTCAAAGTTACAATGATCCTGAAAAAAGAGACTTATGACTGTTCTTAACACTCTCGACCCATGGTCACATGATCAAACTTCAGGTGCTTGGCAACTGGTTCATATTTATGACAGTTGCTACATCTCAGGGTCATGTGATCCCACTTTGCGACCTTCTGATCCGCAAAGTCAGTGGGGAATCCAGATTCACTTAATAATCGGGTTATTAATTTAACGAATGGAATGATTGACTTAACAACTGTGGCAAGAAAAGTCATAAAATGGGGGCAAACTCAACCATTGGGGAAAACCTTACTCCTGAACTCCTGTAATGTAACCAGGGCTGGGCTGCTGGGGGTTCGCAGGGAGTGCCCCTCGCTAAATTTCTGTGCAGTTCAGAGAACCCCCAAATCCCACTCCTGGCTGGCCCCGCCTACCCTGCCCCTCCCAGGAGTCCCCAAGCGGCCCATTTCGGATGCAGGTATGTGCAGTTGCATGCAGAGGCTCAGAGAGGGTGAAAAATGGGCCTCCTGGAAGTTTGGGCCTATTTCTGGCTTCCCAAGAGCCTCCGGAGCCTGGGGAGGCTGTTTTCACCCTCCTGGAGGCTCAAGGAAAGCCTCCAGAGCAGGGGAGGACAAAAACACACACACACACACTATGATGCAGGAGGCCAACTAGGCCACGCCCACCATGGCCACATCCACCCAGCAACTGGGCAGAGAACCCTTTGCTAAAAATTTTGAAGCCCACCCCTGACTGTAACAACAAGTGGGCCTTGAGAAAGTAAAAATGAGGTACTCCCATTCTCCCTCCTCGCCTTTGGGAAGGAGAAAAGGAAAGTACAGGTAGCTCTTGACCTCCAACGATTCGTTTAGCGAAAGTTACCATGGCACCTCAAAAAGTGACTGATGATTTTGTCACACTGATGACCATTGCGACAACCCCCAGGGTCAAAATTTGGCCACGAGATAACTGGGATATATATATATATATATATATATGATGGTTGCAGCGTCTCAGGGTCATGTGTTCATATTTTGCAGCCTTCTGACAAGAAAAGCCAATGGGGAAGGCCGACTTACTTAACAACCGTGTTACTAATTAAACCACTGCAGTGACTCACCGAACAACTCTAACAAGACAGGTTGTAAAATAGGGCAAAACTCACATAACAACTATCTTGGTTAGTAAGTAATGCAAATTTTGGGCTCAGGTTCTGGTTTGAGGACTATCCGTAATCACATCAGGGGAAGGAGAAACAAAAAGGGAGAAGGACCCTATACAAAACACAGAAAGAGCCAAATTGTCTGATCAGGGGAAAGAGTTTGTTAATGGTGACTTAAGTTACAGTATCTTTATTTATTTATTTATTTTATTTATTTATTTATTTGATTTGTCAATTTCTTACAAGATAATAAGTATAAGTATAAACATAGTTATGAATACATGGAATGGGTACATATAAGAAAAATAAAAGAAACAATAGGACAGGGACGGTAGGCACGTTGGTGCGCTTATGCATGCCCCCTACAGACCTCTTCCTCTTCAGTTTCCTCCCTGCCTATCTGGGGATTATAGTGTAGGAAATCAGCACCCACCCCTCTCCTAGAAAAATGAAATAGCCTAGGAAATATTAAAAAGGCAGAATATTTTCCCTAAAAAGAAAAGTAGAAACTCAAAGAGGCAGAAACTCAGCCCTCACCCATAATGGACCATTACTCTGGCCTGGCCCAGTCTATTTTACATAACAAAGATCTATTCCAGGTAGAGCTCTAAGAGGAATTGCCCAAAGCCCTTTCATTACATCATCATCCAGCAAGGCTCAACCAAGCCTGGCACTCAGGACAGCCTACGGAGTTGCCCCTGCATGGCCCCATGGGAGTCTGACAACCAATCAGAATACAAGCTCAAATTCAAATGTCAACAGAGGATATATAACTAAGGGTCTCTCGGCATCTTAGCCTTTTTCTTTTCCTTCAACCAACATCTTGAAGCATGTGATCATCCTTTTCACTTTGGAGCTTCAAGCCATGTGATCCTGTCCACCATTAAACCATCTTTCCAAACAGCCTCCATGTTTCCAGTGTCTCTTTCCCCACTTGGAACTGAACCCAGAAGGATATTTCTTCCAACAATTGCTTAGCTTAACCTGTAGCACACTAATACACAGTACAAGGTCTGTTCAGAGCAGAGGTCTCCAACCTTGGCAACTTTAAACCTGGAGGACTTCAACTCCCAGAATTCCCCAGCCAGCAAAGCTGGCTGGGGAATTCTGGGAGTTGAAGTCCACCAGGCTTAAAGTTACCAAAATTGGAGACCCCTGATACAGAGTCCTCACAGAAGCTCTCGCACAGTGTTTTTCAAGCCTGACAACTTTACAAAATATGAAGAACACTGCTCTGCACCAGAGTGGACAACCTGAAACTCCAGGTCGCTTGAGGTCTCCAAGTTTGCTAAGGATTTTTATTCCTGCACCCCTCAAGACTGTTTATAATTTCTGAAAATCAAGTGGAGAGTTTTCCACTATTGCGAAGGAAGTAGTTTAAGCCCTGGAAAGCATGATATGTGCATTAAAAGACTAAAAAAAAAAAATCTTTCTAAAGGATTTTAGGAGGGAAAATCCTTCTAAATCCTAGACATTTTTCCTAGGAAGGAAAATCTGATTTAACCAGCATGTCAGGTGCAGCTTCTCCTCTATAGTGCTGCCTGATTTGACCTTTGACCTTCCCCAAATGCACAGTGGAATGTGTCCTTCCCACCGCCACTCCTTAAAACAATATTTCCAAACTTTCAACAAGAGTGCCAAGGAAGCCCTGTAGACTAGGTATAAATTTCTGATCCAAAGCGTCTTACATTCAATCAGGAAAACTAGACTGCAGAAGATGAGAAAGTGTGTGGGGGTAGCTGCTGCAGCGGAACTAATGAACTGCTAATATCTCAAATAATGCTAAATTCCAGAGAAAAAAAATGTTTTTCTTCCAGATCTAAAGTACCTTCCTTATATCTTACAAAATGTGTGTTTGAATCAATTACTTTTGAACAAAGGGAACATTATTCTTAATTATGCCTTTAAACGCTTTTTAAACAAAAAGCACTGCATATAAAGCAGGTCACCCTGTACAGCAGGGGTGGGCAAACTACGGCCCGTGGGCCACATCCGGCCCATTGGTCTGTCCAATCCGGCCCGCCCCTGAAAAAAATCGCTGGCCGTGGCATATTTCCCTGCACCATGTGGCCCCCAAAGCTGCAAAACAGTGCGGAGCGCTCTCGGGGGTAGGAAAGAAAGAAGAACTTTGCAAAGGCCTTGGCTGGGAGTTCGAAATCACCTTCGAGTGCGACCTCTCCGAAGGTGAGTCCCCGCCGATCCCCCTTTTTTTCCGGGCTTCAGGCTTAAACTTTGCAAAGGCAAAGTTTGCAGGCGGGCGTCTTCCGGCCGAGGAGTGGGAGGGTTCCGCCTGGCGGGCGGGCGGGCTGCTTGAAGCGGGCTGCTTGGAGCCACCTAAAGCTAGGCCGCTGCTGGTGGAGCCTTGCCCTGCCTTGGTGCCCGTTCCCGGCTCGGCGGTCCTGCTCGGGTGGCACTTTAAAAGCCTGCTCCACCACCTGAGCAACTTCCCAGCAACTTGCGGCTTCCTTTTTCCTCGTGGGCGCGCGCCTGGCCCCAGGCTGCGCGGCGGGGAAACCCGGAGCACCGCCGGTCGCCTCCTCAAGCAGCCCGCCCGCCCGCTGGAACCCTTCCCGCTCCTCGGCGGGAAGACGCTCCCGACTGCAATCTTTGCCTGTGCAAAGTTTAAGCCTGGAAGCCCGGAAACCCGAGCAACTTCCCAGCAACTTTTGGCTTCCTTTTAACTCGCGGGTGCTCGCGCTGGCCCTGAGCCGCACAGCGGAGGGAAGCCCGGCCGGTGGGTGGGCTGCTTGGAGGAGGCGACTCGGTGGTGCTCCGGCAGCAGCAACAGGCAGTTCCGCCCGGGCTCCGCTCAGGTGTCCGGCTGGGGCTGTCAGGAGTTGCTACCGCCGGCGCAACACCGCGCGGCTCCAGTCCGCGTTGCCTTGGGAAGAAAAAGGCAAAACTAGGAGCCACTGAGCCTGAGCCTCCGGGGCCGTTGCTGCCGTTCAAAGCACCGCCGCGGCTCTTCCTTTTGCCTTTCCCTTCCCAAGGCAATGCGGGACTGGAGCCGTGCGGCCGCGCCGGCGGTAGCAACTCCTGACTCAGGGGCCTCCGAGGGGAGGAAGGAGGAGAAGAGGGGGAGAAAGGGTGGGGGCGATTCCCAAAATCTTGTGCTGACCCGGCCCGTCTGTCAAATTTTAAAAGTCCATGCGGCCCCCGAGCCAAAAGTTTGCCCACCCCTGTTGTACGCGATAGGATCTGGGGCTGGTGGGTTGGGTAATAGTTGCAGGGACCCATAATGGGTCGCCAGAAAAGTTTTAGCAAACACCAAGTCGCCTACCTTGAATTCGCGGCACTTTACGCTAGATCCGAAGGTTTTTCTGGTGAATAAGAAGGATGGATATGGTCGAGGTGAGAGCGAAGTTTCCCCCATTAGTAGTTCGGCAGGTGTCTTATTCGTGATGCTGTGTGGGGTGATGTGTTGGAGCAGGAGTATTCGGTTGAGCTTGTCGTCGATGTCCCCATAGTCCATTTTATGTAGGTTTTTTTTGACGAATTGTACCATTCGCTCCGCCCTTCCGTTAGCCGCAGGGTGCGCTGGCGAGGTGAGCGCGTGGCGGATGCCCGGTCCGCTAGGTACTGTTCAAAAGCTAGGGCAGTGAACTGGGGCCCGTTATCGGAAACTAAACGTCTGGTAACCCATGCGTCGCGAATAATTTATTCAGTTTATTAATGACTGACTCTGTTGTGGTTGTTTTCATCTTCTGGATTTCTAGCCAGTTTGAATAGGCGTCAACTGTTAATAAAACGTGTGTCCTTTGGTGGGTCCTGCAAAATCAACGTGGATACGGGACCACGGACCCCGAGGGTTTCCCACTCGGTTGGCGTCGCTTTAGGTGGGCGTTGCTAACGTCTTGGCACTTCTGGCACGTGGTTACCCAGGCTGCGATCTGCTTATCGATGCCCGGCCACCACCGCGTAGCTTCGTGCGAGCGCCTTCATGCGCACAATGCCCGGATGTCCCTCGTGTAATACTTTTAAAACAGTCTGTTGTAGCCTCTCTGGAATGACTACTCTATCCCCCAGATAACGCAGCCTCTCTGGGAGAAAAGCTCTGTTTGCCAATTCTTGAATGGTGCGAAATCATCGTGGAGTTGGTCAGCTGGCCATCCTCGTTCGACCCAGCTGAGAACTCGTGCCAGGACAGGATCCCATTTCGTCTTGATGGTGATGTCTCTCGCTGTTAGTGGCGGCGAGTGCAGCGCCTCGATTTGGAGCGTCTTGAGGGTTGGAGCTGGGTCGTTGACGGTTTCGGAAGTGGGGAACGGCTTAACGCATCAGCGTGGGGAATGGTTTTCCCTGGGTGATGTTGCAACAGATAATTGTAGGCAGCTAGGAACTCAGACCAACGAGTCATTCTTGGCGATAATATATAGGGGGTTGGCTTGTCTCCGCTATAATACCAAGCAATGGTTTGTGATCTGTGACTATCGTAAATGCTTGTCCATATACGTATTCGTGAAAGTGCTTCACAGCAGACACAACAGCAAGGGCCTCTTTATCGAGTTGGCTATAGTTCCTTTCAGCCTTTGATAATGTTCGTGAGAAAAACGCAATAGGTCAGGGGTGGGCAAACTACGGCCCGCGGGCCACATCCGGCCCGTTGGTCTGTCCAATCCGGCCCGCCCCTGAAAAAAATCGCTGGCCGTGGCGTATTTCCCTGCACCATGTGGCCCCAAAGCTGCAAACGCCTCGGCTGGGAGTTCGAAATCACCTTGAGTGCGACCTCTCCAAGGTCAGTCCCGCCCGATCCCCCTTTTTTCCGGGGCTTCAGGCTTAAACTTTGCAAAGGCAAAGTTTGCAGGCGGGAGCGTCTTCCGGCCGAGGAGTGGGAGGGTTCCGCCTGGCGGGCGGGCGGGCTGCTTGGAGCGGGCTGCTTGGAGCCACCTAAAGCTAGGCCGCTGCTGGTGGAGCCTTGCCCTGCCTTGGTGCCCCATTTCCCGGCTCGGCGGTCCTGCTCGGGCGGCACTTTAAAAGCCTGCTCCCAGCACCCGAGCAACTTCCCAGCAACTTGCGGCTTCCTTTTTCCTCGGGCGTCGCGCCTGGCCCCGAGCCGTGCGGCGGAGGGGAAACCCGAGCACCGCCGGGTCGCCTCCTCAAGCAGCCCGCCCGCCCGCTGGAACCCTTCCTGCTCCTCGGCGGGAAGCGCTCCCGACTGCAATCTTTGCCTGTGCAAGTTTAAGCCTGAAGCCCGGAAACCCGAGCAACTTCCCAGCAACTTTTGGCTTCCTTTTAACTCGCGGGTGCTCGCGCCTGGCCTGAGCCGCATGGCGGAGGGAAGCCCAGCCAGTGGGCGGGCTGCTTGGAGGAGGCGACCCGGTGGTGCTCGGCAGCAGCAACAGGCAGTTCCGCCCGGGCTCCGCTCAGGTGTCCAGCTGGGGCTGTCAGGAGTTGCTACCGCCGGCGCAGCTCCGCGCGGCTCCAGTCCCGCGTTGCCTTGGGAAGGAAAAGGCAAAACTAGGAGCCGCTGAGCCTGAGCCTCCGGTGCCGCTGCTGCTGTTGCAAAGCACCGCCGCGGCTCTTCCTTTTGCCTTTCCCTTCCCAAGGCAATGCGGGACTGGAGCCGTGCGGAGCGCGCCGGCGGTAGCAACTCCTGACTCAGGGGGCCTCCGAGGGGAGGGGAAGGAGGGAAGAGAGGGGAGAAAGGGTGGGGGGCGATTCCCAAAAATCTTGTGCTGACCCGGCCCGTCTGTCAAATTTTAAAAGTCCATGCGGCCCCCGAGCCAAAAGTTTGCCCACCCCTGCTGTACAGGGATCTATTCTTAAACTGCATTGTTCTCTGAGTCATCATTTAATCCTAAATAAAGTCATAGACATAAACATTCGTTATGGCTCATTGAATATACTGTATAGTACATAGGCATACAAGCACACACACAAACACACACACACACACACACACACTAAGAGAGAATTTAGTGTAGAAAATAGAGATTATTGCTTCACCTTCTATATTCAAAAGTAATATCCAGAAATGAGGAGAAACATGTTATATTCTGGGCATGGGTGCAAGGAACGGAGACTAGTCAGAGAACTAGTGAACTTCAACTCTTTATTAAGGATTAGGAACAGAGCGTAAAAACCTTGGGCAGCAGCAGCTCTTTTATAGAGCTGGCTGCTGACCCGTTAACCAATGACTTGTGTCCAAATGCTTAACTTTTGCCCAATGGGAGATGTTCAACTAATAGCCAATCAGGCTGCTCCGTAAGGACCAATCCCTGTTCGCTATCCATGGGCCAATCAAAGGTGCAGGATTACAAGCCTGCTTATCATGCGGTTGATAAGTTTTATTAAATAGTTTTTATTAGTTCATAACACCCCTCCCCCCTAGGTTCCATTTGAGGGGTGCGGTAACATACTCGCGTAGATATGCAGGTCGTTTCACCTGCCTGTTTGATTTTCGCTGCTCCACCGGTTTTTGTCTGCAGTCCGATTCCGGTGGAGCGCTTTCAAGGTTTCTGGTACAGCTAGTTCCGTTTCTGTGCGGGAGGACTCGGCGCGGCTCTCGTTGTTGTTATCCCAGTCTCCTAGGCTTACTTCCGGGTCCCATGGGCTTGCCTCCCTCGTGCTATTTCTGGGCGGTGATGCCACCCCGCTCCCTGATTCTTCTTCAGGTTGCGCGTATCTTCGGTTAGGTTGCTGGGTCCCCGTGATTACGTCGTCATCTATTCCATTTTCGGCCTCCTCGATATCCCATCCCCCCTTAGTTTGTGAATTAGGGAAGTCACGGGAGGTGGGTGCCAATCTGGATCGAAGCTGATCTATATGGCGTTTCCATGCTCTCCCGTCATTAGTCTGTAGGCCAGGGGTGGGCAAACTACGGCCCGCAGGCCACATCCGGCCCGTTGGTCTGTCCAATCCGGCCCGCCCCTGAAAAAAAATCGCTGGCCGTGGCGTATTGCCCTGCACCATGTGGCCCCCAAAGCTGCAAAACAGTGCGGAGCGCTCTCGGGGTAGGAAAGAAAAGAAGAACTTTGCAAAGGCCTCGGCTGGGAGTTCGAAATCACCTTCGAGTGCGACCTCTCCAAAGGTGAGTCCCCGCCGATCCCCCCTTTTTTTCCGGGGCTTCCAGGCTTAAACTTTGCAAAGGCAAAGTTTGCAGGCGGGAGCGTCTTCCGGCCGAGGAGTGGGAGGGTTCCGCCCGGCGGGCGGGCGGGCTGCTTGGAGTGGGCTGCTTGGAGCCACCTAAAGCTAGGCCGCTGCTGGTGGAGCCTTGCCCTGCCTTGGTGCCCCGTTTCCCGGCTCGGCGGTCCTGCTCGGGCGGCACTTTAAAAGCCTGCTCCCAGCACCCGAGCAACTTCCCAGCAACTTGCGGCTTCCTTTTTCCTCGCGGGCGCTCGCGCCTGGCCCCGAGCCGCGCGGCGGAGGGGAAACCCGGAGCACCGCCGGGTCGCCTCCTCCAAGCAGCCCGCCCGCCCGCTGGAACCCTTCCCGCTCCTCGGCGGGAAGACGCTCCCGACTGCAATCTTTGCCTGTGCAAAGTTTAAGCCTGGAAGCCCCGGAAACCCGAGCAACTTCCCAGCAACTTTTGGCTTCCTTTTAACTCGCGGGTGCTCGCGCCTGGCCCTGAGCCGCACGGCGGAGGGGAAGCCCAGCCAGTGGGTGGGCTGCTTGGAGGAGGCGACCCGGTGGTGCTCCGGCAGCAGCAACAGGCAGTTCTGCCCGGGCTCCGCTCAGGTGTCCAGCTGGGGCTGTCAGGAGTTGCTACCGCCGGCGCAGCTCCGCGCGGCTCCAGTCCCGCGTTGCCTTGGGAAGGAAAAGGCAAAACTAGGAGCCGCTGAGCCTGAGCCTCCGGTGCCGCTGCTGCTGTTGCAAAGCACCGCCGCGGCTCTTCCTTTTTGCCTTTCCCTTCCCAAGGCAATGCGGGACTGGAGCCGTGCGGAGCCGCGCCGGCGGTAGCAACTCCTGACTCAGGGGCCTCCGAGGGAGGGGAAGGAGGAGAAGAGGGGGAGAAAGGGTGGGGGGCGATTCCCAAAAAATCTTGTGCTGACCCGGCCCGTCTGTCAAATTTTAAAAGTCCATGCGGCCCCCGAGCCAAAGTTTGCCCACCCCTGGTCTAAGGGGTGGGGTTATATAGTCTCGCAGGTAGGCGGGTTTCCGCACCTGTCTACCTGACTTGCGCTGTTCGAATTGTCTTTGCTCGGTCTCGGGTTCCGACGGGCTGCTCGCGGAATTCCCTGGAACGGTGAGCCGGTTCCATAGCTGTGACTCCCTTCAGGTGACCTCGGGATGATTGACACGCCTCCTTCGTTGCTACCGCTTGGGCTCTCAGGGTTTGCTGGACCTGTTCGGTTGCTGCTACTAGGTGTGACGATCAATTGCCAAGGCTCTTCATCAGCTGGTGAGTATTGTAGGCTTTGATGTGGTGATCGTGGGGTTCTTTCTTCTATGCCAGATGTTGGTTCAATTTCAGAACCCCCAGTTTCCCTCCCCCTCTGGTTTCGTGGTTAGGGTCCCTGATGGGAGATGTGGTCAGCCTGGATCGCAGCTGGTCGATGTGGTGTTTCCACACTCTCCCATCTGTGGTTTCTAGCCGGTAAGAGCGGGGGCCTGTAATTTGAGTTATTTTGGCAGGGATCCACAGAGGGTCCCCTGAAAAGTTCTTTGCAAATACAGGGTCTCCTACCTTGAAGGCACGGGGTTTACTGCTGGAACCCAGGGGTTTTTCCGGGGTGTATGCAGGGTGTAGGCGGTCTAGAGGCGATCTGAGTTTTCTGGCCATCAGAAGTTCAGCTGGGCTTTTGTTGGTCGTAGTGTTTGGTGTAATATGCTGGAGAAGGAGCATCCTGGTGACTTTATCGTGGATGTTGCCTTGTTCCATTTTTTGTAGAGTTCTTTTTGTGAACTGAACCATTCGTTCAGCTCTACCATTCGCCTCCGGGTGAGCCGGTGATGTCAGTGCGTGTCGTATGCCACGGTCTGCTAAGTATTGTTCAAAGGCTAAGGCGGTAAATTGAGGGCCATTGTCGGACACCAGGACATCTGGTAACCCGTGCGTTGCAAAAAGTCTGTTCAATTTCTTGATGACTGCATCTGTGGTGGTAGACTTCATATTGTTAACCTTGAGCCAGATAGAGTATGCGTCTACTGTTATTAGGAAAGTATGCCCTTTTGTAGGTCCCACAAAATCGATATGGATGCGTGACCAGGGACCCCTGGGCGTTTCCCATTCGGCTGGTGAGGCTTTCGGTGGGGCCGAGCGTGTCTCTTGGCATTTGCTACAGGTGGCGACCCAGGTTTCAATTTGTTTGTCCATACCTGGCCACCAGGCGTAGCTCCTCGCCAGCGCTTTCATGCGTACGATGCCCGGGTGCCCATCGTGCAGTAATTGTAGAACTTTTTTTTGTAGTTTTGCTGGTATGACCACTCGGTCTCCCCACAACACGCACCCTTTTTGTGAGAAGAGTTCTGTTTGTCTGTTCTTGAAGGGTTTAAATGTTTAGTTGGGTTCGATTTGGGGCCATCCCCTCTCCACCCAGCCAAGAACTCGTGCCAAGCATGAGTCTTTTTGGTTTCCAATGCGATGTCTTAAGCTGTTAGTGGAGGTGAGGGAAGTGTCTCAATTTGTAGTGTTGATAGTGTGGGAGCCGGGTCATCTTGGAGTTCTGGCAATGGAGAGCGGCTCAAAGAGTCTGCGTGGGGAATGGTTTTCCCCGGGCGATGCCTCAATTAGTAGTCGTAGGTGGCTAGGAACTCCGACCATCGTGTCATTCTAGGGGATAGAATATGTGGAGTAGGTTTGTCGCCTGCCAAGATGCCCAGTAATGGTTTATGATCTGTGATGATGGAAAATGATCTCCCATACACATACTCGTGGAACCTTTTGATTGCAGATACGATAGCGAGGGCTTCCTTGTCTAAGTGACTATAGTTCCTTTCTGTTTTTGACAAAGTTCTTGAAAAAAAATGCAATAGGCGCCTCTGTACCGTTTGGCAGGACGTGGCTCAGGATGGCTCCTACTCCGAAAGGTGAGGCGTCACAAGTCACAGTTAATGGAAGTGTTTCATTGTATTGGATGAGCACTGCATCCGGGTTAAAAGGTCCTTTACTTGTTGAAAGGCATGTTCCTCCCTTCGTCCCCAAATCCAGGAAGCCTTTTTATCGAGGAGTCTATGAAGGGGTTCAGCAACGGTCGCCTTCTGGGGTAGGAAAATGTTATAAAAGTTAATGAGTCCCAGGAAGGCTTGAAGGTCTGTTTTGTTTTGTGGTCTCGGGGCATTTTTGATGGCAGCCAATTTCTTTTCTGTAGGGTGAATTCCTTGTTTGTCAAGGAGGTAACC
Organism: Notechis scutatus; assembly: GCF_049901735.1. Lineage (NCBI taxonomy): Eukaryota > Metazoa > Chordata > Lepidosauria > Squamata > Elapidae > Notechis > Notechis scutatus. Next base: position 169,487,229 of record NC_142010.1, on the reverse strand, counting down.
AAGAAATTCAACCCTTTCAGTGCATAACTGGCACTTTTCCTTCTTTACCTTGAGGCCAGCGGAACTTTTGTAGGACTGTCCTCAGTCATTTTTCTAACTGACTCTTTGTTGGGGCGGCTATTAACACGTCGTCGAAGTAAGGCACGACCCCTTTAATGCCCTGCAACAACCTTTCCATCAGACTTTGGAAAATGCCTGGTGCTACGCTTACTCCAAACTGGAGTCTGTTACATTTGAACGCGCCTCTGTGCGTAACTATGGTTTGGGCTTCGGCGGTTTCAGCATCTACTGGCAGCTGTTGATAAGCTTGGGCCAGGTCAAGCTTTGCGAATATTCTGCCACCCCCAAGTGAATGAAGGAGATGCTGGATCACGGGTACCGGATAGGCGCTCTGCTGTAACGCGTGGTTGAGGGTGGCCTTGTAATCCCCACAGATTCTCAAAGATCCGTCAGGTTTTGTGGGAGTTACAATCGAGGTCTCCCATCGGGCGTGATCAATGGGTTCTAACACGCCTTGTGCAATTAGTTTGTCCAGTTGCTCGTCAATTTTTGGTTTGAGAGCAAAAGGGACACGGCGTGGTTTTAGGCGAATGGGCGCAATATCAGGGCGGAGATTAAAAGAGATAGGGGACCCCTTGTACTTGCCTAGATTTTCACTGAAGACTTCTTGGAAGTCCCGGACGAGGGCCGCTTCCCAGTCTTCGTCTACAGTCTGATTGATGCCTGCCATTTCGATTCCTAATGGCGCGAACCACTGTAGACCCAGTAGGCTGGGTCGGTCTCTGTCAACGATGGTGAGAGGTAGTATTGCGGAGTGGTCCTTGAAGGAGACCTGGAAGTGACTGGAACCAGCGACCGGAATCCGGTTGCCCTGGTAGTCCTTTAATATAAGTCTCTGAGTGCTGAAGTCCTGGCGGCGGATGTTGGGAATCAGCTGCTTCAGGGTTTTCCAGGAGACCATGGATAGGGAAGACCCGGAGTCCACTTCCATGATGCACGGTCGATTTTCAATGTTGACCTTTACACGGATTTTTTGGTGTCTAAAGATGAAGTGTGGCCGATGGTGATAGTCTGATGTGCTTCTTCTCGTCTGGGTGCGCCAGTAAATTTCCGAGTTCTGTTGTACTGGCTCCACTGGTTGTTTGGGCGGTCTCGATTTGTAGTGGTGTTGCCATCTGTTTGTCGGAGACTGTTTTCTTTCCGTTTCAGACTGGCTCCTCTTTTGTTTCGGCATACTTTAGCAATATGCCCTCTTCTCTCACAAAAACGACAGATGGCGTCTAGGAATCTGCATTCGGATCGTGGGTGGTTTCCGCCACATCCGGCGCATTGAAATCGATTTACGACCCCGCTGGTCTCGTTGTTCGCACTCTGACCGGAGTCTGTGGACTTCTTCCTCCTCACTATCTGATGAGGATTCAATGTCTTCATGATGGGCGGTTGACGTGTATTTCTCTGGTGGTGTTGCTGTATCGTTGGTGGGTTGGCGGCTGGCCCCATTTGTCTGGCGCATCCATGCTGCTGATTTATGGGTGGCTTCAGCTGCAGTGGCGTCTGCTATGGAATCTGCGAGGGAGATGTCTCCTTTGGCCATGATTTTGCTTTGGACCGTGGGGTCTCTTAGGCCAAGGACAACTCGATCCCTCATGGCTTTTTCTAGGTTTGCGAAGCCACACAACCCGCCTCAATTCCTTAGGTCAGCTACAAAATCCCGATGCTCTCACCTTCGTGTTGATCCTTTTGGTAAAATTCGTGTCTGCGGATGAGAGTCGGTACTGCCGGGCGTAGTGGTTGCGAAGGATGGGAGCAAGGGTATCCCAGTCCATTGACTTGACTTCAGCCGGTTTTGCAAGCGCTTTGGCCATTCTAAAGTCGGCGGGTCCGCAATGCGTCAGGAACACTGCTCGTTTTTGCTGGGAGTGGCATCCTTCAGATTGTTGGACTCTAGGAACATTTGAAACCTGTCCAAGTATGAGTCCCAGTCTTCGCTGGCTGGATCGAACGGGCGGGTGGTATAGCGCCGCTGGCCATTCTGCCGACGTCTGCGCGCTGTCAGCCACGTGCTCTGTCGATCTTTGGTGAGTGCTCAGTCAGCTCTGCTGTCTCCAAATCCCATCCTCGTCGCCAGTGTTATGTCTGGAAAGATGGGTCCAAGAACGGAGACGAGACTCAGAAAGTGACTACAGCTCTTTATTAGTCACTTCCGATCTGAGCGAAACTCCCTAGCCGCAGCAGCCCCTTTTATAGAGCTGGCTGTGGCTAAACGGCCAATGACAGTGGTTTGAGCTTGCCGCGCTTGGTTTGCCCAATCGCGGCAGCCCGTTACTAGCCAATCGGATGAGTCTGGAGCGACCAATCATGACCCGCTGTTAGCGGACCAATCCGTTTGCAGGCTTTCAAGCCTGCTAGTCCGAACAGTTGCTTCAGCCAAATCACTCTGGGCAGGCTGCTCAGAGCCATTGACCAACTCACCCCCGAGGTGCCTGGGTTCCTCCTCCTCCAAGCTGCCATCTGGAGAGGAATCTGAGGAAGCATCTGAGGGAGCAATCAAAGGCTACTATTAGTACCCCTTTGTTCTTTCTGGAGCTCCTTTAATTGCCCTCCGCTCTCCCCAGGTAGCCACCTGGACGCCTTCTGATCTGAGGGGCTCATCTTCTGGCATCGTAGCTTTTAGCCTTTTGATACTTTCCCTGGGGTTTTCTTACTAAGGATACTGGAGAGGGTTGTCATTTCCTTCCCCAGTGGACCACATTGTGTCAGCACCCTCCACTTGGGCCTGTCTGACTTGGGTGGCCCTGCGCAGCATAGCTCATTGCTTCACTGAGCTTCCAAGGAAAAACTTTGATCCATGAAGAGGCCAAAATAGATACCTCTTCTTATTGAAGAAGGCGTTCCAGGGAGTCCAGGCTGTCCTCTTCCAGGCTGCTGACATCCTCCAGGGTGTCTTCCCCTTCTGGAGAATCCTGTGAACCACAGTGATTCCTCTTTAGCCATCAGGGAAAAGAGACTCAGAATTCCTAAAAGAGGGCCTATTGAATGGGGACCACATCCATTTAGGCCACCAGTCCCTGCTGCTTTGCGGCAAAGGAACCAGTCGCACCAGAGCTTGGGTGCCTAGAGTTAGCCTAAGGACGTTGTCCCAAGGGCCGGGTGTCCCCTTGCTCCACTGCCCAGACTGCTCCAGCCCAGTTCACTCAGGTTAGGAGAACTGACGAGAGGGACCCTATCCCTCCCCAACCAAAAACACTTTGTCTTTCTTACCCATGGACTGGAAGAAGGACTGGCTTCTGAAGCCTCCGCATCCTGCTCCCTGCTATCCTCAGATTCCTCCTCCAGAAGGTCAGCTAAGGAGTTCAAATCCCCCAGGCTGCTGGAGCCCACCAGGACTGTCAGCGAATCCTGCAAAGGACAATATTAAATCCTAAGCTTTCTCCATTCCAATAAGATTGCTAAAGGATAGGGAGCCTTCTCCCGCTCCCATGAGGAATGATGGCATGGCCTCCATCGGCCCCATTGCCCAAGCTTTCTTACCTGTGAGGAAGGGGATTCCTCCCCACCAGGAGAGAGCTCCTCCTCCACCAGTTGCTCTTCTGGTTTCTGCAATAAAAATGCAAAGATTCCGTCTGTTGGCATCTCAAGAAAACCACACAGACAGGGCTTCTTCTTCTCACATGGGGAGGAACTGTCCAAGCCTTACCAACTCAGTGAAGGTCTCCAACATGGTGGACATCCCCGGCCTGCAGTCCCCGGCCTCTCTGGGGGGGAGAAAACGAAAGGGCCAAAGATCAAAAGTAGCCATAGGCCCTTTTTCAAGAGTGGTCATGTGGAGGCTCTAACAGCCCAGGGGCTTGGCCTGCCAGTGGGATTGCCCTGAGTCCTTCTTCCCGTAGCAGAAGCAGAGATGCCTCCCCTCTGCAAAAGTTTCACCCTCCAAAGCGTTACCTACCCTGGTAGGCAGGCACTGCTTCCCTCCTGCACGTCCCTTGGGCTCTGAGCCGTCTCCATCGGTCGGCTTTCTTCCGATGGATCCTGCAAGAAGAAGGCAAATATCCCGTCTCTTGGCATATTAGCAAATCCAGAGAGACAGGGCTTCTGCCTTTACTTTGGGGAGGAGCTGGTCTGGCCTTACCGACTCAGTGCAGGTCTCCAAAATTGTAGGGAGCCGTGGCGTCCACTTCAATGCCCTCTCATATCTGGGGAGAGAATGAAGGGCCTGAGTCAGAAGAAGAGGCAGAGGGTGGAGATGCCTCCCCTCTGCAAACCTTTCTTCTAGCCCTTCTCTGTAGGGCTTCAGTGCAGCCTCCTTCTTGGGGGCTTCAGAATCCCTCAGGTGAGAACACTAACCTCATTAAAATGAGAGTAGGCTTAACATCTTCCATCCTGGGGCTCCGGGCGGTGGCACGAACACCCATCACAACCTGCAAGTAACAATTGTTCATATAAAGTATGAATTAAAAATTCTCTGCATGTGATGGACATTTGTCTTCCCCAGAGGGCAAAGAGGCAGCAGGTCATGGAAAATGTGGCTGATAGGAAGAGGCTCAAAATGGCTCTTCCTTAGTTTTCTCCAGGATTTTCCCTTCCAAGCCATCAAGATCTTTCCATGAATCCAAGGGGCTCTTCTTCAGTTGTCTAGGCTGACCAGGTTCCCCTCAAGGGCAAATTCCTCCCTTCCCCCACCCGATTTTGAAGCCTGAAGCCCCACTGGCCATGTTGCAGAAGCGTCCTTACCCCAGGAAAGGAAGATCTGCCTCCATCAGACACATGATGTGTCTCCCAATCTCCCTGCTGGTCATCCGGTTCCTGTGCCTCCTCAGTGCTGACCAAAAGAAAAAGATGACATGTCAAAGAACATCCATCTCGCTCAGCTTCCCCTTTCTAACCCCGGCCAGCCTGCCCGCCCATCTTTTTCCCCCTGAAGCCCCTTCTGGACAAAAAGCTGCTTTGGGGAGAGGCCCTTAGACTCTGCATGCCCCCCATGCCCAGGGTTTAAAGAGAAGGTGGTGGTGGTACCTGTCAGGAGGCACAGGTATATCTTCAATGTTGCTCTTCCAGCAACAGAAAAGGCTCGAACACCTTTTCCAGATGTTCTGTGAAGAGAAGAGAAATAAATGTGAGTCAGTGAAAAGAGTTGAGAAGCGTGATTTTCTCCCCTACTGCCAGTTTCTTGGTAGCTGAGATGGCCATACTTACTCTGAAAAGCCTTCTGGCAGCCATGACCAACTAGTTGCTCCTACTCGCAGTGCACCAAGGGAGAATGGGCAGTTGTGCAGTGGCTAGTGGCTTTTCAGGGCAACTGACAACCTTGTTCCCTTGGCAACCAGGTAAACAATGGCCATTTTCTATACCTACACAAGGAGGGCAGCTCACCTGGGTCTAGGAGTGGCTGGTGGCTGACTCTTTGGTGGTCTTTGGCCTCTGGATTTCATGTGGGAAGTTGCCTGTTCATGAACAACAGAGAAGCTCCATCATTGTGGCACAAAGCAGAGAGGCAATCATGGAACCCTAGTGTGGAAGCGACTTTTAGTCCAACTCCCTGCCCAAAGAAGGACTTCTCCTACCATCTCAGACCCATGATTGCCCAATCTTTTCTTTTAAGTCTTGACAATGGAACATAAACAAGTCTTGGAAACAAACTGTTCCACAGCTTAACAGTTGTCACTGTGAGGAAATTCTCCTTATTTCCAGGATTGGATCTCTCTCTCTCTCTCTCTCTCTCTCTCTCTCTCTGATGAGTTTCCATCCATTGCTCCGTGTCCTTCCTTCAGCTGCTTTGGAGGATCAACCCCCTCTTCTCTGTGGCAGCCCTACAAGTATTGGAAGACTGCCATCCTGTCTTTCCTTGGTGTTCTCTTCAAGACGCCCCGGAAGCCAACTTGCTTCTATGCTGGGCTCCTTGGGCAATTTGACCTTCCTTTACCCATTGGGAAGCACAGCCTGGCATCTCTAGCTCCCCTGTTAGTGGGCCCCAATCCTGTCTGCTTAGAATATCCTAATATACAGTACATTTTCAGATTTGATTTTAAGGCGCCCTGACCTCTTTACACAGAGTCTCACTCAACCCAAGGGAGGGGTGAAGCATGAGGAGGAGGTTCAGAGGTGCAACCCCTTAATTGTGCCAGGGACACCAATGGAGGTGAGGATTACTTGGAAAGGCTCTGCAAATGTTGTCACCTTTCCATTGCAGGCCCCAAAGGTCTTTCCAGCCATCCTAGAGGCTCTTCTTCTTTATGTTACCAGGGTCCCCAGGAGGGGTTTCCTCCCCATCCCCATTCAGACTTCAGGCATGACCTCTCCTGGGGCCATGTTACTTGGAGCCTTCTGTGCCCCCACCCCTATGTGCCCCTGGGTGGAGGTACAATGACCCTGGCTGGGCTGCTGCCACTCGCTCGCTGCTGCTGCTGCTGCTGCTGCTGCTGAGGGACCATGCCGGACGCGCGTTGCCTCCTTCCATGGCCTGGCTTAGGAAGGGACAGGACAGGCCCTCCTCTCCCCTTACAGGGTTTTCCCCTCATAAAGTACAATTATTTAGTGATCTTCTTGAAAGTATTGATTACGAACTTTTTGTTTCCACCACAATATCTACAGATGTGTTTTATTGTCTATATGTATTTAAACAAGCCACTCATTATAGGTAGTCCTCGATTTATGACTGGTTGCATTTGAAGTTATGAAGAACTGTCCCAGGGTTATGTATGACTTATTTTAAGGATTATGGAGGCCGCATATCCCCACCTTACGATTTTTCTGGCAGTCCCATGACCAGGTGATCAAAACTGAGATGCTTGGCAACTGGTTCATACTTATGACCGTTGCTGTATCCCAAGGTCATGCGATTCCCCTTTGGCAAAGCAAAATCAATGCCGAAGCCAGGTTCGAAGTTACTAAGTTATCAACGGCAGTGAATCACTTATGAACTGTGGCAAGAAAGGTCACAAAATGAGGCAAAACTTACTTTACCAATCTCTCACTTAACAAAAGAAATGTTGAGCTCTGTTATGGTTTTAAGCTGAGGAGTACGTGTGCAGGAAAATGAGAACTGGGACTTGAGTCCATAACAAGCTGGCATTTCGTTTGAGTTTGTCCCAAGAACCTTTGGACAGAAAATTGTCCATATTCGCAAGAATATCATCCAGGAGGAGGAACCCAGTGTTACTATCCTTTGATTGATGGTCCTAAGATCCAATCAGTGAATTTCTGGGCAATAGGAAATGGCCTCCTCCTTTCCCAACACAGGGCCTCAAAATCAGGCCTGAGATGAGAGAGGCCTGCAGTCCAGGCTGTTTGTCCTCCTGTAGTTGCTCCTCAGGCTGAGAGAGCCAGTGTTTTCCATGGTTTCCACACTTTTTTGCAGTGAAGACAGACACACAAACACAAAAGCCCCAAAATAACTATGAATACCAGGGCAAAACAAGGGAAGGCAATAGGAAGGAATGGTTACACTGGATATTGGGAGCAAATGTTGAAATCTCTGTGCCTTTTTCTTTCTTTCTTTCTTTCTTTCTTTCTTTCTTTCTTTCTTTCTTTCTTTCTTTCTTTCTTTCTTTCTTTCTTTCTTTCTTTCTTTCTTTCTTTCTTTCTTTCTTTCTTTCTTTCTTTCTCTTCTATCTAGCCATCCATAGAATAAATTCCAAATCTTATAAGAATCTTTTTCTTCCTGTTCTCTAATTGTCATTGTCAATCTACTCATTTGCCCACATTCCATTATTTTCTTAATTGTTTCCTCCTCTGTCGGAATTTTCTCATTTTTCCAATTTTGTACAAGTACAATTCTAACTGCTGTTAGTACATTGATAATCAAATATGTTATCTCTCTGTTGTAACCTTCAGGCAAAATTCCCAATAAAAATATATCTGATTTTAAATCTATATGTTGTTTTATCTTTTTTTCCAACCACATGTATATTCTAGTCCATATTTTTAGTGTCAATGCATGTCCAGCACACATGGTAATACGATCCAGGTGTCTGATGGCATTTCCAACACTTCACCAATTTGTCTTTGAACTTCTTGGCTATTCTCGCTGGGGGTAAGTGCCACCTTTCAAACATCTTACACAAATTCTCTTTGTAGGTCGTTGACATGGTTAACTTACAGTTTCTAGTCCATAATGTGTGCCATTTATCCAAATCAGAAGAATGGACTTTTGTCGTCCTCTTATATTCTTAATTCTTAGTGAACTTGAATCAAGACTTCTTTTTCAATTGAAAATGTTGCACCAACTAACAAGGTTACTACTGAGTGGACAATATCAAAGCAAGGCATGCTACATTGCCATTCACACGAGGTAGAATTTTTGTTTACACTTTACTTGAAATCACTGTGCATGGAAATTCTCCATGCCAGGTTCAGACATGCACTCTCCCTGCCATTTTAGCTGTCTCATTTGTGTATCTTATTATATACAGCATTTTGCTAGTGTATGTATTGTAAAAAAACTTAGCATGAGCATAAATTATAACCTCTTAGACACTGTAACCTGGGTACTGATCTGTAAAATGTCTTTTTCTGGAAGAATACAAAGTTTATGCCGGTATAGAAGATCTACTGTGCTTTTTTGTTAGTACCATCATGATGTTCCATGGACCAATTTTCTTGAAGTTGCTGAGCGAAATTCTACTTCTTACTGGTTGATGCTGCAGAAAGTACCGGTGATCCTCGAGTTACAACCGTTCAGTTAGTGGCCGTTCAAGATTATAACGGTACTGGAAAAAAAAGGACTTATGCCCTTTTTCACACTTATGACTCTTGCAGCATCCCCACAGTCATGTGATCAATATTCAGCCACTTGGCAACTGACTCATTTTTATGACGGTTGCAGTCTCCCAGGGTCATGTGATCTGCCTTTGTGTCCTTCTGGCAAGCAAAAGCAATGGGCGAGCCAGATTCTTACAACAACTGTGTTGTTGTAACTTAAGAACGGCATTGATTTCAGAGGTGGTATTCAGCAGGTTTTGACCAGTTCTGGAGAACCAGTAGCGGAAATGTTGAATAGTTCAGAGAATCGGTGGTAACCTTCCCCCAGGAGTCGGGTGGGAATGGAGATTTTGCAGTATCCTTCCCCTGCCACACCCACAGTAATTCTTTTTGAATCTCACCACTGATTAATTTCTTTAACAACTGTGGCAAGACAGGTAATGAAATGGAGGAAATGTTTCACTTCACAAATCTTTCACATGGCAACATAAATTTGGGTGGTAATTTGAGGACTACCTGTATACAGCTGTATATAGAAAATAATAACGGTCAATGAACAATGTTGTTTATTTAACTGTTGATTTTAATTAAAAGTTTTGTTGATAGAAACAAAAATTAAACAAAAATATCTAAAATAATAACATATAAACACCAAATTAAAAAATGAATAAATATTAAAACTAACAACGATGATAACAAACAAACAAACAAACAGCAAACCATCAATCAAGGAAACTTCCTTGAGGGAAAGCGGCTTTTCGATGGGCTTCATCGGTGGGGGTGATTCAGCCCTCCATCGTCGGTTGGTGAAGCCGTCCCTCTATATACAGAAAGAATAATAGAACAGAGTAACTGAGTTGGAAGGGACCTTGGGAGGTCTTCTACTCCAACCCCCTTCTTACAAACAAATTGTTCCCAGCATTGCCTCGTCTGCCTGCTGTGCTAAAGAGCCAGATTCTGGGGCAGCCCATCAAGAAGAGCGAGACTGGCTCCTCGCAAGTAATCAAGCTGACCTTCACTGCTCCTGCCTTTGCTCTACCCTAAGTGTTCTGGGTTCAGCTGCAGAAGGCAGCTCCTCCTCTTCCTCCCTAACTAGATGGCAGGTGCGTGCTTTCCCCACCTGGAGCCTCAGGGCTACCCTGTTGCAGCTGTTGCTGTTATGTCTGGAAGGATGGGTCCAAGAACGGAGGTGAGACTCAGAAAGTGACTACAGCTCTTTATTAGTGACTTCCGATCTGAGCGAAACTCCCTAGCTGCAGCAGCCCCTTTTATAGAGCTGGCTGCGGCTAAACGGCCAATGACAGTGGTTTGAGCTTGCCGCGCTTGGTTTGCCCAATCGCGGCAGCCCGTTACTAGCCAATCGGATGAGTCTGGAGCGACCAACACGACCCGCTGTTAGCGGACCAATCCGCTTTGCAGGCTTTCAAGCCTGCTAGTCGGAACCCCTCCCCTCTAGGTTCCGTCTAAGGGGTGGGGTTATATAGTCTCGCAGGTAGGCGGGTTTCCGCACCTGTCTACCTGACTTGCGCTGTTCGAATTGTCTTTGCTCGGTCTCGGGTTCCGACGGGCTGCTCGCCGGAATTCCCTGGAACGGTGAGCCGGTTCCATAGCTGTGACTCCCTTCAGGTGACCTCGGGATGATTGACACGCCTCCTTCGTTGCTACCGCTTGGGCTCTCAGAGTTCGCTGGACCTGTTCGGTTGCTGCTACTAGGTGTGACGATCAATTGCCAAGGCTCTTCATCAGCTGGTGAGTATTGTAGGCTTTGATGTGGTGATCGTGGGGTTCTTTCTTCTATGCCAGATGTTGGTTCAATTTCAGAACCCCCAGTTTCCCTTCCCCTCTGGTTTCGTGGTTAGGGTCCCTGATGGGAGATGTGGTCAGCCTGGATCGCAGCTGGTCGATGTGGTGTTTCCACACTCTCCCATCTGTGGTTTCTAGCCGGTAAGAGCGGGGCCTGTAATTTGAGTTATTTTGGCAGGGATCCACAGAGGGTCCCCTGAAAAGTTCTTTGCAAATACAGGGTCTCCTACCTTGAAGGCACGGGGTTTACTGCTGGAACCCAGGGGTTTTTCCGGGGTGTATGCAGGGTGTAGGCGGTCTAGAGGCGATCTGAGTTTTCTGGCCATCAGAAGTTCAGCTGGGCTTTTGTTGGTCGTAGTGTTTGGTGTAATATGCTGGAGAAGGAGCATCCTGGTGACTTTATCGTGGATGTTGCCTTGTTCCATTTTTTGTAGAGTTCTTTTTGTGAACTGAACCATTCGTTCAGCTCTACCATTCGCCTCCGGGTGAGCCGGTGATGTCAGTGCGTGTCGTATGCCACGGTCTGCTAAGTATTGTTCAAAGGCTAAGGCGGTAAATTGAGGGCCATTGTCGGACACCAGGACATCTGGTAACCCGTGCGTTGCAAAAAGTCTGTTCAATTTCTTGATGACTGCATCTGTGGTGGTAGACTTCATATTGTTAACCTTGAGCCAGATAGAGTATGCGTCTACTGTTATTAGGAAAGTATGCCCTTTTGTAGGTCCCACAAAATCGATATGGATGCGTGACCAGGGACCCCTGGGCGTTTCCCATTCGGCTGGTGAGGCTTTCGGTGGGGCCGAGCGTGTCTCTTGGCATTTGCTACAGGTGGCGACCCAGGTTTCAATTTGTTTGTCCATACCTGGCCACCAGGCGTAGCTCCTCACCAGCGCTTTCATGCGTACGATGCCCGGGTGCCCATCGTGCAGTAATTGTAGAACTTTTTTTTGTAGTTTTGCTGGTATGACCACTCGGTCTCCCCACAACACGCACCCTTTTTGTGAGAAGAGTTCTGTTTGTCTGTTCTTGAAGGGTTTAAATGTTTAGTTGGGTTCGATTTGGGGCCATCCCCTCTCCACCCAGCCAAGAACTCGTGCCAAGCATGAGTCGTTTTTGGTTTCCAATGCGATGTCTTAAGCTGTTAGTGGAGGTGAGGGAAGTGTCTCAATTTGTAGTGTTGATAGTGTGGGAGCCGGGTCATCTTGGAGTTCTGGCAATGGAGAGCGGCTCAAAGAGTCTGCGTGGGGAATGGTTTTCCCGGGCGATGCCTCAATTAGTAGTCGTAGGTGGCTAGGAACTCCGACCATCGTGTCATTCTAGGGGATAGAATATGTGGAGTAGGTTTGTCGCCTGCCAAGATGCCCAGTAATGGTGTATGATCTGTGATGATGGAAAATGATCTCCCATACACATACTCGTGGAACCTTTTGATTGCAGATACGATAGCGAGGGCTTCCTTGTCTAAGTGACTATAGTTCCTTTCTGTTTTTGACAAAGTTCTTGAAAAAAATGCAATAGGCGCCTCTGTACCGTTTGGCAGGACGTGGCTCAGGATGGCTCCTACTCCGAAAGGTGAGGCGTCACAAGTCACAGTTAATGGAAGTGTTTCATTGTATTGGATGAGCACTGCATCCGAAGTTAAAAGGTCCTTTACTTGTTGAAAGGCATGTTCCTCCCTTCGTCCCCAAATCCAGGAAGCCTTTTTATCGAGGAGTCTATGAAGGGGTTCAGCAACGGTCGCCTTCTGGGGTAGGAAAATGTTATAAAAGTTAATGAGTCCCAGGAAGGCTTGAAGGTCTGTTTTGTTTTGTGGTCTCGGGGCATTTTTGATGGCAGCCAATTTCTTTTCTGTAGGGTGAATTCCTTGTTTGTCAAGGAGGTAACCAAGAAATTCAACCCTTTCAGTGCATAACTGGCACTTTTCCTTCTTTACCTTGAGGCCAGCGTCTTGGAACTTTTGTAGGACTGTCCTCAGTCATTTTTCTAACTGACTCTTTGTTGGGGCGGCTATTAACACGTCGTCGAAGTAAGGCACGACCCCTTTAATGCCCTGCAACAACCTTTCCATCAGACTTTGGAAAATGCCTGGTGCTACGCTTACTCCAAACTGGAGTCTGTTACATTTGAACGCGCCTCTGTGCGTAACTATGGTTTGGGCTTCGGCGGTTTCAGCATCTACTGGCAGCTGTTGATAAGCTTGGGCCAGGTCAAGCTTTGTGAATATTCTGCCACCCCCAAGTGAGTGAAGGAGATGCTGGATCACGGGTACCGGATAGGCGCTCTGCTGTAACGCGTGGTTGAGGGTGGCCTTGTAATCCCCACAGATTCTCAAAGATCCGTCAGGTTTTGTGGGAGTTACAATCGAGGTCTCCCATCGGGCGTGATCAATGGGTTCTAACACGCCTTGTGCAATTAGTTTGTCCAGTTGCTCGTCAATTTTTGGTTTGAGAGCAAAAGGGACACGGCGTGGTTTTAGGCGAATGGGCGCAATATCAGGGCGGAGATTAAAAGAGATAGGGGACCCCTTGTACTTGCCTAGATTTTCACTGAAGACTTCTTGGAAGTCCCGGACGAGGGCCGCTTCCCAGTCTTCGTCTACAGTCTGATTGATGCCTGCCATTTCGATTCCTAATGGCGCGAACCACTGTAGACCCAGTAGGCTGGGTCGGTCTCTGTCAACGATGGTGAGAGGTAGTATTGCGGAGTGGTCCTTGAAGGAGACCTGGAAGTGACTGGAACCAGCGACCGGAATCCGGTTGCCCTGGTAGTCCTTTAATATAAGTCTCTGAGTGCTGAAGTCCTGGCGGCGGATGTTGGGAATCAGCTGCTTCAGGGTTTTCCAGGAGACCATGGATAGGGAAGACCCGGAGTCCACTTCCATGATGCACGGTCGATTTTCAATGTTGACCTTTACACGATTTTTTGGTGTCTAAAGATGAAGTGTGGCCGATGGTGATAGTCTGATGTGCTTCTTCTCGTCTGGGTGCGCCAGTAAATTTCCGAGTTCTGTTGTACTGGCTCCACTGGTTGTTTGGGCGGTCTCGATTTGTAGTGGTGTTGCCATCTGTTTGTCGGAGACTGTTTTCTTTCCGTTTCAGACTGGCTCCTCTTTTGTTTCGGCATACTTTAGCAATATGCCCTCTTCTCTCACAAAAACGACAGATGGCGTCTAGGAATCTGCATTCGGATCGTGGGTGGTTTCCGCCACATCCGGCGCATTGAAATTCGATTTACGACCCCGCTGGTCTCGTTGTTCGCACTCTGACCGGAGTCTGTGGACTTCTTCCTCCTCACTATCTGATGAGGATTCAATGTCTTCATGATGGGCGGTTGACGTGTATTTCTCTGGTGGTGTTGCTGTATCGTTGGTGGGTTGGCGGCTGGCCCCATTTGTCTGGCGCATCCATGCTGCTGATTTATGGGTGGCTTCAGCTGCAGTGGCGTCTGCTATGGAATCTGCGAGGGAGATGTCTCCTTTGGCCATGATTTTGCTTTGGACCGTGGGGTCTCTTAGGCCAAGGACAACTCGATCCCTCATGGCTTTTTCTAGGTTTGCGAAGCCACACAACCCGCCTCAATTCCTTAGGTCAGCTACAAAATCCCCGATGCTCTCACCTTCGTGTTGATCCTTTTGGTAAAATTCGTGTCTGCGGATGAGAGTCGGTACTGCCGGGGCGTAGTGGTTGCGAAGGATGGGAGCAAGGGTATCCCAGTCCATTGACTTGACTTCAGCCGGTTTTGCAAGCGCTTTGGCCATTCTAAAGTCGGCGGGTCCGCAATGCGTCAGGAACACTGCTCGTTTTTTGCTGGGAGTGGCATCCTTCAGATTGTTGGACTCTAGGAACATTTGAAACCTGTCCAAGTATGAGTCCCAGTCTTCGCTGGCTGGATCGAACGGGGCGGGTGGTATAGCGCCGCTGGCCATTCTGCCGACGTCTGCGCGCTGTCAGCCACGTGCTCTGTCGATCTTTGGTGAGTGCTCAGTCAGCTCTGCTGTCTCCAAATCCCATCCTCGTCGCCAGTGTTATGTCTGGAAAGATGGGTCCAAGAACGGAGACGAGACTCAGAAAGTGACTACAGCTCTTTATTAGTCACTTCCGATCTGAGCGAAACTCCCTAGCCGCAGCAGCCCCTTTTATAGAGCTGGCTGTGGCTAAACGGCCAATGACAGTGGTTTGAGCTTGCCGCGCTTGGTTTGCCCAATCGCGGCAGCCCGTTTACTAGCCAATCGGATGAGTCTGGAGCGACCAATCATGACCCGCTGTTAGCGGACCAATCCGTTTTGCAGGCTTTCAAGCCTGCTAGTCCGGAACAGTTGCTTCAGCCAAATCACTCTGGGCAGGCTGCTCAGAGCCATTGACCAACTCACCCCCGAGGTGCCTGGGTTCCTCCTCCTCCAAGCTGCCATCTGGAGAGGAATCTGAGGAAGCATCTGAGGGAGCAATCAAAGGCTACTATTAGTACCCCTTTGTTCTTTCTGGAGCTCCTTTAATTGCCCTCCGCTCTCCCCAGGTAGCCACCTGGACGCCTTCTGATCTGAGGGGCTCATCTTCTGGCATCGTAGCTTTTAGCCTTTTGATACTTTCCCTGGGGTTTTCTTACTAAGGATACTGGAGAGGGTTGTCATTTCCTTCCCCAGTGGACCACATTGTGTCAGCACCCTCCACTTGGGCCTGTCTGACTTGGGTGGCCCTGCGCAGCATAGCTCATTGCTTCACTGAGCTTCGCAAGGAAAAACTTTGATCCATGAAGAGGCCAAAATAGATACCTCTTCTTATTGAAGAAGGCGTTCCAGGGAGTCCAGGCTGTCCTCTTCCAGGCTGCTGACATCCTCCAGGGTGTCTTCCCCTTCTGGAGAATCCTGTGAACCACAGTGATTCCTCTTTAGCCATCAGGGAAAAGAGACTCAGAATTCCTAAAAGAGGGCCTATTGAATGGGGACCACATCCATTTAGGCCACCAGTCCCTGCTGCTTTGCGGCAAAGGAACCAGTCGCACCAGAGCTTGGGTGCCTAGAGTTAGCCTAAGGACGTTGTCCCAAGGGCCGGGTGTCCCCTTGCTCCACTGCCCAGACTGCTCCAGCCCAGTTCACTCAGGTTAGGAGAACTGACGAGAGGGACCCTATCCCTCCCCAACCAAAAACACTTTGTCTTTCTTACCCATGGACTGGAAGAAGGACTGGCTTCTGAAGCCTCCGCATCCTGCTCCCTGCTATCCTCAGATTCCTCCTCCAGAAGGTCAGCTAAGGAGTTCAAATCCCCCAGGCTGCTGGAGCCCACCAGGACTGTCAGCGAATCCTGCAAAGGACAATATTAAATCCTAAGCTTTCTCCATTCCAATAAGATTGCTAAAGGATAGGGAGCCTTCTCCCGCTCCCATGAGGAATGATGGCATGGCCTCCATCGGCCCCATTGCCCAAGCTTTCTTACCTGTGAGGAAGGGGATTCCTCCCCACCAGGAGAGAGCTCCTCCTCCACCAGTTGCTCTTCTGGTTTCTGCAATAAAAATGCAAAGATTCCGTCTGTTGGCATCTCAAGAAAACCACACAGACAGGGCTTCTTCTTCTCACATGGGGAGGAACTGTCCAAGCCTTACCAACTCAGTGAAGGTCTCCAACATGGTGGACATCCCCGGCCTGCAGTCCCCGGCCTCTCTGGGGGGAGAAAACGAAAGGGCCAAAGATCAAAAGTAGCCATAGGCCCTTTTTCAAGAGTGGTCATGTGGAGGCTCTAACAGCCCAGGGGCTTGGCCTGCCAGTGGGATTGCCCTGAGTCCTTCTTCCCGTAGCAGAAGCAGAGATGCCTCCCCTCTGCAAAAGTTTCACCCTCCAAAGCGTTACCTACCCTGGTAGGCAGGCACTGCTTTCCTCCTGCACGTCCCTTGGGCTCTGAGCCGTCTCCATCGGTCGGCTTTCTTCCGATGGATCCTGCAAGAAGAAGGCAAATATCCCGTCTCTTGGCATATTAGCAAATCCAGAGAGACAGGGCTTCTGCCTTTACTTTGGGGAGGAGCTGGTCTGGCCTTACCGACTCAGTGCAGGTCTCCAAAATTGTAGGGAGCCGTGGCGTCCACTTCAATGTCCTCTCATATCTGGGGAGAGAATGAAGGGCCTGAGTCAGAAGAAGAGGCAGAGGGTGGAGATGCCTCCCCTCTGCAAACCTTTCTTCTAGCCCTTCTCTGTAGGGCTTCAGTGCAGCCTCCTTCTTGGGGGCTTCAGAATCCCTCAGGTGAGAACACTAACCTCATTAAAATGAGAGTAGGCTTAACATCTTCCATCCTGGGGCTCCGGGCGGTGGCACGAACACCCATCACAACCTGCAAGTAACAATTGTTCATATAAAGTATGAATTAAAAATTCTCTGCATGTGATGGACATTTGTCTTCCCCAGAGGGCAAAGAGGCAGCAGGTCATGGAAAATGTGGCTGATAGGAAGAGGCTCAAAATGGCTCTTCCTTAGTTTTCTCCAGGATTTTCCCTTCCAAGCCATCAAGATCTTTCCATGAATCCAAGGGGCTCTTCTTCAGTTTTCTAGGCTGACCAGGTTCCCCTCAAGGGCAAATTCCTCCCTTCCCCCACCCGATTTTGAAGCCTGAAGCCCCACTGGCCATGTTGCAGAAGCGTCCTTACCCCAGGAAAGGAAGATCTGCCTCCATCAGACACATGATGTGTCTCCCAATCTCCCTGCTGGTCATCCGGTTCCTGTGCCTCCTCAGTGCTGACCAAAAGAAAAAGATGACATGTCAAAGAACATCCATCTCGCTCAGCTTCTCCTTGCTAACCCTGGCCAGCCAGCCCGCCCATCTTTTTCCCCCTGAAGCCCCTTCTGGACAAAAAGCTGCTTTGGGGAGAGGCCCTTAGACTCTGCATGCCCCCCATGCCCAGGGTTTAAAGAGAAGGTGGTGGTGGTACCTGTCAGGAGGCACAGGTATATCTTCAATGTTGCTCTTCCAGCAACAGAAAAGGCTCGAACACCTTTTCCAGATGTTCTGTGAAGAGAAGAGAAATAAATGTGAGTCAGTGAAAAGAGTTGAGAAGCGTGATTTTCTCCCCTACTGCCAGTTTCTTGGTAGCTGAGATGGCCATACTTACTCTGAAAAGCCTTCTGGCAGCCATGACCAACTAGTTGCTCCTACTTGCAGTGCACCAAGGGAGAATGGGCAGTTGTGCAGTGGCTAGTGGCTTTTCAGGGCAAATGACAACCTTGTTCCCTTGGCAACCAGGTAAACAATGGCCATTTTCTATACCTACACAAGGAGGGCAGCTCACCTGGGTCTAGGAGTGGCTGGTGGCTGACTCTTTGGTGGTCTTTGGCCTCTGGATTTCATGTGGGAAGTTGCCTGTTCATGAACAACAGAGAAGCTCCATCATTGTGGCACAAAGCAGAGAGGCAATCATGGAACCCTAGTGTGGAAGCGACTTTTAGTCCAACTCCCTGCCCAAAGAAGGACTTCTCCTACCATCTCAGACCCATGATTGCCCAATCTTTTCTTTTAAGTCTTGACAATGGAACATAAACAAGTCTTGGAAACAAACTGTTCCACAGCTTAACAGTTGTCACTGTGAGGAAATTCTCCTTATTTCCAGGATTGGATCTCTCTCTCTCTCTCTCTCTCTGATGAGTTTCCATCCATTGCTCCGTGTCCTTCCTTCAGCTGCTTTGGAGGATCAACCCCCTCTTCTCTGTGGCAGCCCTACAAGTATTGGAAGACTGCCATCCTGTCTTTCCTTGGTGTCCTCTTCAAGACGCCCCGGAAGCCAACTTGCTTCTATGCTGGGCTCCTTGGGCAATTTGACCTTCCTTTACCCATTGGGAAGCACAGCCTGGCATCTCTAGCTCCCCTGTTAGTGGGCCCCAATCCTGTCTGCTTAGAATATCCTAATATACAGTACATTTTCAGATTTGATTTTAAGGCGCCCTGACCTCTTTACACAGAGTCTCACTCAACCCAAGGGAGGGGTGAAGCATGAGGAGGAGGTTCAGAGGTGCAACCCCTTAATTGTGCCAGGGACACCAATGGAGGTGAGGATTACTTGGAAAGGCTCTGCAAATGTTGTCACCTTTCCATTGCAGGCCCCAAAGGTCTTTCCAGCCATCCTAGAGGCTCTTCTTCTTTATGTTACCAGGGTCCCCAGGAGGGGTTTCCTCCCCATCCCCATTCAGACTTCAGGCATGACCTCTCCTGGGGCCATGTTACTTGGAGCCTTCTGTGCCCCCACCCCTATGTGCCCCTGGGTGGAGGTACAATGACCCTGGCTGGGCTGCTGCCACTCTCGCTGCTGCTGCTGCTGCTGAGGGACCATGCCGGACGCGCGTTGCCTCCTTCCATGGCCTGGCTTAGGAAGGGACAGGACAGGCCCTCCTCTCCCCTTACAGGGTTTTCCCCTCATAAAGTACAATTATTTAGTGATCTTCTTGAAAGTATTGATTACGAACTTTTTGTTTCCACCACAATATCTACAGATGTGTTTTATTGTCTATATGTATTTAAACAAGCCACTCATTATAGGTAGTCCTCGATTTATGACTGGTTGCATTTGAAGTTATGAAGAACTGTCCCAGGGTTATGTATGACTTATTTTAAGGATTATGGAGGCCGCATATCCCCACCTTACGATTTTTCTGGCAGTCCCATGACCAGGTGATCAAAACTGAGATGCTTGGCAACTGGTTCATACTTATGACCGTTGCTGTATCCCAAGGTCATGCGATTCCCCTTTGGCAAAGCAAAATCAATGCCGAAGCCAGGTTCGAAGTTACTAAGTTATCAACGGCAGTGAATCACTTATGAACTGTGGCAAGAAAGGTCACAAAATGAGGCAAAACTTACTTTACCAATCTCTCACTTAACAAAAGAAATGTTGAGCTCTGTTATGGTTTTAAGCTGAGGAGTACGTGTGCAGGAAAATGAGAACTGGGACTTGAGTCCATAACAAGCTGGCATTTCGTTTGAGTTTGTCCCAAGAACCTTTGGACAGAAAATTGTCCATATTCGCAAGAATATCATCCAGGAGGAGGAACCCAGTGTTACTATCCTTTGATTGATGGTCCTAAGATCCAATCAGTGAATTTCTGGGCAATAGGAAATGGCCTCCTCCTTTCCCAACACAGGGCCTCAAAATCAGGCCTGAGATGAGAGAGGCCTGCAGTCCAGGCTGTTTGTCCTCCTGTAGTTGCTCCTCAGGCTGAGAGAGCCAGTGTTTTCCATGGTTTCCACACTTTTTTGCAGTGAAGACAGACACACAAACACAAAAGCCCCAAAATAACTATGAATACCAGGGCAAAACAAGGGAAGGCAATAGGAAGGAATGGTTACACTGGATATTGGGAGCAAATGTTGAAATCTCTGTGCCCTTTCTTTCTTTCTTTCTTTCTTTCTTTCTTTCTTTCTTTCTTTCTTTCTTTCTTTCTTTCTTTCTTTCTTTCTTTCTTTCTTTCTTTCTTTCTTTCTTTCTTTCTTTCTCTTCTATCTAGCCATCCATAGAATAAATTCCAAATCTTATAAGAATCTTTTTCTTCCTGTTCTCTAATTGTCATTGTCAATCTACTCATTTGCCCACATTCCATTATTTTCTTAATTGTTTCCTCCTCTGTCGGAATTTTCTCATTTTTCCAATTTTGTACAAGTACAATTCTAACTGCTGTTAGTACATTGATAATCAAATATGTTATCTCTCTGTTGTAACCTTCAGGCAAAATTCCCAATAAAAATATATCTGATTTTAAATCTATATGTTGTTTTATCTTTTTTTCCAACCACATGTATATTCTAGTCCATATTTTTTAGTGTCAATGCATGTCCAGCACACATGGTAATACGATCCAGGTGTCTGATGGCATTTCCAACACTTCACCAATTTGTCTTTGAACTTCTTGGCTATTCTCGCTGGGGGTAAGTGCCACCTTTCAAACATCTTACACAAATTCTCTTTGTAGGTCGTTGACATGGTTAACTTACAGTTTCTAGTCCATAATGTGTGCCATTTATCCAAATCAGAAGAATGGACTTTTTGTCGTCCTCTTATATTCTTAATTCTTAGTGAACTTGAATCAAGACTTCTTTTTCAATTGAAAATGTTGCACCAACTAACAAGGTTACTACTGAGTGGACAATATCAAAGCAAGGCATGCTACATTGCCATTCACACGAGGTAGAATTTTTGTTTACACTTTACTTGAAATCACTGTGCATGGAAATTCTCCATGCCAGGTTCAGACATGCACTCTCCCTGCCATTTTAGCTGTCTCATTTGTGTATCTTATTATATACAGCATTTTGCTAGTGTATGTATTGTAAAAAAACTTAGCATGAGCATAAATTATAACCTCTTAGACACTGTAACCTGGGTACTGATCTGTAAAATGTCTTTTTCTGGAAGAATACAAAGTTTATGCCGGTATAGAAGATCTACTGTGCTTTTTTGTTAGTACCATCATGATGTTCCATGGACCAATTTTCTTGAAGTTGCTGAGCGAAATTCTACTTCTTACTGGTTGATGCTGCAGAAAGTACCGGTGATCCTCGAGTTACAACCGTTCAGTTAGTGGCCGTTCAAGATTATAACGGTACTGGAAAAAAAGGACTTATGCCCTTTTTCACACTTATGACTCTTGCAGCATCCCCACAGTCATGTGATCAATATTCAGCCACTTGGCAACTGACTCATTTTTATGACGGTTGCAGTCTCCCAGGGTCATGTGATCTGCCTTTGTGTCCTTCTGGCAAGCAAAAGCAATGGGAGCAGATTCTTACAACAACTGTGTTGTTGTAACTTAAGAACGGCATTGATTTCAGAGGTGGTATTCAGCAGGTTTTGACCAGTTCTGGAGAACCAGTAGCGGAAATGTTGAATAGTTCAGAGAATCGGTGGTAACCTTCCCCAGGAGTCGGGTGGGAATGGAGATTTTGCAGTATCCTTCCCCTGCCACACCCAGTAATTCTTTTTGAATCTCACCACTGATTAATTTCTTTAACAACTGTGGCAAGACAGGTAATAAAATGGAGGAAATGTTTCACTTCACAAATCTTTCACATGGCAACATAAATTTGGGTGGTAATTTGAGGACTACCTGTATACAGCTGTATATAGAAAATAATAACGGTCAATGAACAATGTTGTTTATTTAACTGTTGATTTTAATTAAAAGTTTTGTTGATAGAAACAAAAATTAAACAAAAATATCTAAAATAATAACATATAAACACCAAATTAAAAAATGAATAAATATTAAAACTAACAACGATGATAACAAACAAACAAACAAACAAACAGCAAGCCATCAATCAAGGAAACTTCCTTGAGGGAAAGCGGCTTTTCGATGGGCTTCATCGGTGGGGGTGATTCAGCCCTCCATCGTCGGTTGGTGAAGCCGTCCCTCTATATACAGAAAGAATAATAGAACAGAGTAACTGAGTTGGAAGGGACCTTGGGAGGTCTTCTACTCCAACCCCTTCTTACAAACAAATTGTTCCCAGCATTGCCTCGTCTGCCTGCTGTGCTAAAGAGCCAGATTCTGGGGCAGCCCATCAAGAAGAGCGAGACTGGCTCCTCGCAAGTAATCAAGCTGACCTTCACTGCTCCTGCCTTTGCTCTACCCTAAGTGTTCTGGGTTCAGCTGCAGAAGGCAGCTCCTCCTCTTCCTCCCTAACTAGATGGCAGGTGCGTGCTTTCCCCACCTGGAGCCTCAGGGCTACCCTGTTGCAGCTGTTGCTGTTATGTCTGGAAGGATGGGTCCAAGAACGGAGGTGAGACTCAGAAAGTGACTACAGCTCTTTATTAGTGACTTCCGATCTGAGCGAAACTCCCTAGCTGCAGCAGCCCCTTTTATAGAGCTGGCTGCGGCTAAACGGCCAATGACAGTGGTTTGAGCTTGCCGCGCTTGGTTTGCCCAATCGCGGCAGCCCGTTTACTAGCCAATCGGATGAGTCTGGAGCGACCAATCACGACCCGCTGTTAGCGGACCAATCCGCTTTGCAGGCTTTCAAGCCTGCTAGTCCGGAACACCCCTCCCCTCTAGGTTCCGTCTAAGGGGTGGGGTTATATAGTCTCGCAGGTAGGCGGGTTTCCGCACCTGTCTACCTGACTTGCGCTGTTCGAATTGTCTTTGCTCGGTCTCGGGTTCCGACGGGCTGCTCGCCGGAATTCCCTGGAACGGTGAGCCGGTTCCATAGCTGTGACTCCCTTCAGGTGACCTCGGGATGATTGACACGCCTCCTTCGTTGCTACCGCTTGGGCTCTCAGAGTTCGCTGGACCTGTTCGGTTGCTGCTACTAGGTGTGACGATCAATTGCCAAGGCTCTTCATCAGCTGGTGAGTATTGTAGGCTTTGATGTGGTGATCGTGGGGTTCTTTCTTCTATGCCAGATGTTGGTTCAATTTCAGAACCCCCAGTTTCCCTTCCCCTCTGGTTTCGTGGTTAGGGTCCCTGATGGGAGATGTGGTCAGCCTGGATCGCAGCTGGTCGATGTGGTGTTTCCACACTCTCCCATCTGTGGTTTCTAGCCGGTAAGAGCGGGGCCTGTAATTTGAGTTATTTTGGCAGGGATCACAGAGGGTCCCCTGAAAAGTTCTTTGCAAATACAGGGTCTCCTACCTTGAAGGCACGGGGTTTACTGCTGGAACCCAGGGGTTTTTCCGGGGTGTATGCAGGGTGTAGGCGGTCTAGAGGCGATCTGAGTTTTCTGGCCATCAGAAGTTCAGCTGGGCTTTTGTTGGTCGTAGTGTTTGGTGTAATATGCTGGAGAAGGAGCATCCTGGTGACTTTATCGTGGATGTTGCCTTGTTCCATTTTTTGTAGAGTTCTTTTTGTGAACTGAACCATTCGTTCAGCTCTACCATTCGCCTCCGGGTGAGCCGGTGATGTCAGTGCGTGTCGTATGCCACGGTCTGCTAAGTATTGTTCAAAGGCTAAGGCGGTAAATTGAGGGCCATTGTCGGACACCAGGACATCTGGTAACCCGTGCGTTGCAAAAAGTCTGTTCAATTTCTTGATGACTGCATCTGTGGTGGTAGACTTCATATTGTTAACCTTGAGCCAGATAGAGTATGCGTCTACTGTTATTAGGAAAGTATGCCCTTTTGTAGGTCCCACAAAATCGATATGGATGCGTGACCAGGGACCCCTGGGCGTTTCCCATTCGGCTGGTGAGGCTTTCGGTGGGGCCGAGCGTGTCTCTTGGCATTTGCTACAGGTGGCGACCCAGGTTTCAATTTGTTTGTCCATACCTGGCCACCAGGCGTAGCTCCTCGCCAGCGCTTTCATGCGTACGATGCCCGGGTGCCCATCGTGCAGTAATTGTAGAACTTTTTTTGTAGTTTTGCTGGTATGACCACTCGGTCTCCCCACAACACGCACCCTTTTTGTGAGAAGAGTTCTGTTTGTCTGTTCTTGAAGGGTTTAAATGTTTAGTTGGGTTCGATTTGGGGCCATCCCCTCTCCACCCAGCCAAGAACTCGTGCCAAGCATGAGTCGTTTTTGGTTTCCAATGCGATGTCTTAAGCTGTTAGTGGAGGTGAGGGAAGTGTCTCAATTTGTAGTGTTGATAGTGTGGGAGCCGGGTCATCTTGGAGTTCTGGCAATGGAGAGCGGCTCAAAGAGTCTGCGTGGGGAATGGTTTTCCCGGGCGATGCCTCAATTAGTAGTCGTAGGTGGCTAGGAACTCCGACCATCGTGTCATTCTAGGGGATAGAATATGTGGAGTAGGTTTGTCGCCTGCCAAGATGCCCAGTAATGGTGTATGATCTGTGATGATGGAAAATGATCTCCCATACACATACTCGTGGAACCTTTTGATTGCAGATACGATAGCGAGGGCTTCCTTGTCTAAGTGACTATAGTTCCTTTCTGTTTTTGACAAAGTTCTTGAAAAAATGCAATAGGCGCCTCTGTACCGTTTGGCAGGACGTGGCTCAGGATGGCTCCTACTCCGAAAGGTGAGGCGTCACAAGTCACAGTTAATGGAAGTGTTTCATTGTATTGGATGCACTGCATCCGAAGTTAAAAGGTCCTTTACTTGTTGAAAGGCATGTTCCTCCCTTCGTCCCCAAATCCAGGAAGCCTTTTTATCGAGGAGTCTATGAAGGGGTTCAGCAACGGTCGCCTTCTGGGGTAGGAAAATGTTATAAAAGTTAATGAGTCCCAGGAAGGCTTGAAGGTCTGTTTTGTTTTGTGGTCTCGGGGCATTTTTGATGGCAGCCAATTTCTTTTCT
Source organism: Notechis scutatus (assembly GCF_049901735.1). Lineage (NCBI taxonomy): Eukaryota > Metazoa > Chordata > Lepidosauria > Squamata > Elapidae > Notechis > Notechis scutatus. Next base: position 169,462,520 of record NC_142010.1, on the reverse strand, counting down.
GTAGGGTGAATTCCTTGTTTGTCAAGGAGGTAACCAAGAAATTCAACCCTTTCAGTGCATAACTGGCACTTTTCCTTCTTTACCTTGAGGCCAGCGTCTTGGAACTTTTGTAGGACTGTCCTCAGTCATTTTTCTAACTGACTCTTTGTTGGGGCGGCTATTAACACGTCGTCGAAGTAAGGCACGACCCCTTTAATGCCCTGCAACAACCTTTCCATCAGACTTTGGAAAATGCCTGGTGCTACGCTTACTCCAAACTGGAGTCTGTTACATTTGAACGCGCCTCTGTGCGTAACTATGGTTTGGGCTTCGGCGGTTTCAGCATCTACTGGCAGCTGTTGATAAGCTTGGGCCAGGTCAAGCTTTGCGAATATTCTGCCACCCCCAAGTGAGTGAAGGAGATGCTGGATCACGGGTACCGGATAGGCGCTCTGCTGTAACGCGTGGTTGAGGGTGGCCTTGTAATCCCCACAGATTCTCAAAGATCCGTCAGGTTTTGTGGGAGTTACAATCGAGGTCTCCCATCGGGCGTGATCAATGGGTTCTAACACGCCTTGTGCAATTAGTTTGTCCAGTTGCTCGTCAATTTTTGGTTTGAGAGCAAAAGGGACACGGCGTGGTTTTAGGCGAATGGGCGCAAATATCAGGGCGGAGATTAAAAGAGATAGGGGACCCCTTGTACTTGCCTAGATTTTCACTGAAGACTTCTTGGAAGTCCCGGACGAGGGCCGCTTCCCAGTCTTCGTCTACAGTCTGATTGATGCCTGCCATTTCGATTCCTAATGGCGCGAACCACTGTAGACCCAGTAGGCTGGGTCGGTCTCTGTCAACGATGGTGAGAGGTAGTATTGCGGAGTGGTCCTTGAAGGAGACCTGGAAGTGACTGGAACCAGCGACCGGAATCCGGTTGCCCTGGTAGTCCTTTAATATAAGTCTCTGAGTGCTGAAGTCCTGGCGGCGGATGTTGGGAATCAGCTGCTTCAGGGTTTTCCAGGAGACCATGGATAGGGAAGACCCGGAGTCCACTTCCATGATGCACGGTCGATTTTCAATGTTGACCTTTACACGGATTTTTTGGTGTCTAAAGATGAAGTGTGGCCGATGGTGATAGTCTGATGTGCTTCTTCTCGTCTGGGTGCGCCAGTAAATTTCCGAGTTCTGTTGTACTGGCTCCACTGGTTGTTTGGGCGGTCTCGATTTGTAGTGGTGTTGCCATCTGTTTGTCGGAGACTGTTTTCTTTCCGTTTCAGACTGGCTCCTCTTTTGTTTCGGCATACTTTAGCAATATGCCCTCTTCTCTCACAAAACGACAGATGGCGTCTAGGAATCTGCATTCGGATCGTGGGTGGTTTCCGCCACATCCGGCGCATTGAAATTCGATTTACGACCCCGCTGGTCTCGTTGTTCGCACTCTGACCGGAGTCTGTGGACTTCTTCCTCCTCACTATCTGATGAGGATTCAATGTCTTCATGATGGGCGGTTGACGTGTATTTCTCTGGTGGTGTTGCTGTATCGTTGGTGGGTTGGCGGCTGGCCCCATTTGTCTGGCGCATCCATGCTGCTGATTTATGGGTGGCTTCAGCTGCAGTGGCGTCTGCTATGGAATCTGCGAGGGAGATGTCTCCTTTGGCCATGATTTTGCTTTGGACCGTGGGGTCTCTTAGGCCAAGGACAACTCGATCCCTCATGGCTTTTTCTAGGTTTGCGAAGCCACACAACCCGCCTCAATTCCTTAGGTCAGCTACAAAATCCCCGATGCTCTCACCTTCGTGTTGATCCTTTTGGTAAAATTCGTGTCTGCGGATGAGAGTCGGTACTGCCGGGCGTAGTGGTTGCGAAGGATGGGAGCAAGGGTATCCCAGTCCATTGACTTGACTTCAGCCGGTTTTGCAAGCGCTTTGGCCATTCTAAAGTCGGCGGGTCCGCAATGCGTCAGGAACACTGCTCGTTTTTGCTGGGAGTGGCATCCTTCAGATTGTTGGACTCTAGGAACATTTGAAACCTGTCCAAGTATGAGTCCCAGTCTTCGCTGGCTGGATCGAACGGGGCGGGTGGTTAGCGCCGCTGGCCATTCTGCCGACGTCTGCGCGCTGTCAGCCACGTGCTCTGTCGATCTTTGGTGAGTGCTCAGTCAGCTCTGCTGTCTCCAAATCCCATCCTCGTCGCCAGTGTTATGTCTGGAAAGATGGGTCCAAGAACGGAGACGAGACTCAGAAAGTGACTACAGCTCTTTATTAGTCACTTCCGATCTGAGCGAAACTCCCTAGCCGCAGCAGCCCCTTTTATAGAGCTGGCTGTGGCTAAACGGCCAATGACAGTGGTTTGAGCTTGCCGCGCTTGGTTTGCCCAATCGCGGCAGCCCGTTACTAGCCAATCGGATGAGTCTGGAGCGACCAATCATGACCCGCTGTTAGCGGACCAATCCGTTTGCAGGCTTTCAAGCCTGCTAGTCCGGAACAGTTGCTTCAGCCAAATCACTCTGGGCAGGCTGCTCAGAGCCATTGACCAACTCACCCCGAGGTGCCTGGGTTCCTCCTCCTCCAAGCTGCCATCTGGAGAGGAATCTGAGGAAGCATCTGAGGGAGCAATCAAAGGCTACTATTAGTACCCCTTTGTTCTTTCTGGAGCTCCTTTAATTGCCCTCCGCTCTCCCCAGGTAGCCACCTGGACGCCTTCTGATCTGAGGGGCTCATCTTCTGGCATCGTAGCTTTTAGCCTTTTGATACTTTCCCTGGGGTTTTCTTACTAAGGATACTGGAGAGGGTTGTCATTTCCTTCCCCAGTGGACCACATTGTGTCAGCACCCTCCACTTGGGCCTGTCTGACTTGGGTGGCCCTGCGCAGCATAGCTCATTGCTTCACTGAGCTTCGCAAGGAAAAACTTTGATCCATGAAGAGGCCAAAATAGATACCTCTTCTTATTGAAGAAGGCGTTCCAGGGAGTCCAGGCTGTCCTCTTCCAGGCTGCTGACATCCTCCAGGGTGTCTTCCCCTTCTGGAGAATCCTGTGAACCACAGTGATTCCTCTTTAGCCATCAGGGAAAAGAGACTCAGAATTCCTAAAAGAGGGCCTATTGAATGGGGACCACATCCATTTAGGCCACCAGTCCCTGCTGCTTTGCGGCAAAGGAACCAGTCGCACCAGAGCTTGGGTGCCTAGAGTTAGCCTAAGGACGTTGTCCCAAGGGCCGGGTGTCCCCTTGCTCCACTGCCCAGACTGCTCCAGCCCAGTTCACTCAGGTTAGGAGAACTGACGAGAGGGACCCTATCCCTCCCCAACCAAAAACACTTTGTCTTTCTTACCCATGGACTGGAAGAAGGACTGGCTTCTGAAGCCTCCGCATCCTGCTCCCTGCTATCCTCAGATTCCTCCTCCAGAAGGTCAGCTAAGGAGTTCAAATCCCCCAGGCTGCTGGAGCCCACCAGGACTGTCAGCGAATCCTGCAAAGGACAATATTAAATCCTAACTTTCTCCATTCCAATAAGATTGCTAAAGGATAGGGAGCCTTCTCCCGCTCCCATGAGGAATGATGGCATGGCCTCCATCGGCCCCATTGCCCAAGCTTTCTTACCTGTGAGGAAGGGGATTCCTCCCCACCAGGAGAGAGCTCCTCCTCCACCAGTTGCTCTTCTGGTTTCTGCAATAAAAATGCAAAGATTCCGTCTGTTGGCATCTCAAGAAAACCACACAGACAGGGCTTCTTCTTCTCACATGGGGAGGAACTGTCCAAGCCTTACCAACTCAGTGAAGGTCTCCAACATGGTGGACATCCCCGGCCTGCAGTCCCCGGCCTCTCTGGGGGGAGAAAACGAAAGGGCCAAAGATCAAAAGTAGCCATAGGCCCTTTTTCAAGAGTGGTCATGTGGAGGCTCTAACAGCCCAGGGGCTTGGCCTGCCAGTGGGATTGCCCTGAGTCCTTCTTCCCGTAGCAGAAGCAGAGATGCCTCCCCTCTGCAAAAGTTTCACCCTCCAAAGCGTTACCTACCCTGGTAGGCAGGCACTGCTTTCCTCCTGCACGTCCCTTGGGCTCTGAGCCGTCTCCATCGGTCGGCTTTCTTCCGATGGATCCTGCAAGAAGAAGGCAAATATCCCGTCTCTTGGCATATTAGCAAATCCAGAGAGACGGGGCTTCTGCCTTTACTTTGGGGAGGAGCTGGTCTGGCCTTACCGACTCAGTGCAGGTCTCCAAAATTGTAGGGAGCCGTGGCGTCCACTTCAATGTCCTCTCATATCTGGGGAGAGAATGAAGGGCCTGAGTCAGAAGAAGAGGCAGAGGGTGGAGATGCCTCCCCTCTGCAAACCTTTCTTCTAGCCCTTCTCTGTAGGGCTTCAGTGCAGCCTCCTTCTTGGGGGCTTCAGAATCCCTCAGGTGAGAACACTAACCTCATTAAAATGAGAGTAGGCTTAACATCTTCCATCCTGGGGCTCCGGGCGGTGGCACGAACACCCATCACAACCTGCAAGTAACAATTGTTCATATAAAGTATGAATTAAAAATTCTCTGCATGTGATGGACATTTGTCTTCCCCAGAGGGCAAAGAGGCAGCAGGTCATGGAAAATGTGGCTGATAGGAAGAGGCTCAAAATGGCTCTTCCTTAGTTTTCTCCAGGATTTTCCCTTCCAAGCCATCAAGATCTTTCCATGAATCCAAGGGGCTCTTCTTCAGTTTTCTAGGCTGACCAGGTTCCCCTCAAGGGCAAATTCCTCCCTTCCCCACCCGATTTTGAAGCCTGAAGCCCCACTGGCCATGTTGCAGAAGCGTCCTTACCCCAGGAAAGGAAGATCTGCCTCCATCAGACACATGATGTGTCTCCCAATCTCCCTGCTGGTCATCCGGTTCCTGTGCCTCCTCAGTGCTGACCAAAAGAAAAAGATGACATGTCAAAGAACATCCATCTCGCTCAGCTTCTCCTTTCTAACCCTGGCCAGCCAGCCCGCCCATCTTTTTCCCCCTGAAGCCCCTTCTGGACAAAAGCTGCTTTGGGGAGAGGCCCTTAGACTCTGCATGCCCCCATGCCCAGGGTTTAAAGAGAAGGTGGTGGTGGTACCTGTCAGGAGGCACAGGTATATCTTCAATGTTGCTCTTCCAGCAACAGAAAAGGCTCGAACACCTTTTCCAGATGTTCTGTGAAGAGAAGAGAAATAAATGTGAGTCAGTGAAAAGAGTTGAGAAGCGTGATTTTCTCCCCTACTGCCAGTTTCTTGGTAGCTGAGATGGCCACTTACTCTGAAAAGCCTTCTGGCAGCCATGACCAACTAGTTGCTCCTACTCGCAGTGCACCAAGGGAGAATGGGCAGTTGTGCAGTGGCTAGTGGCTTTTCAGGGCAACTGACAACCTTGTTCCCTTGGCAACCAGGTAAACAATGGCCATTTTCTATACCTACACAAGGAGGGCAGCTCACCTGGGTCTAGGAGTGGCTGGTGGCTGACTCTTTGGTGGTCTTTGGCCTCTGGATTTCATGTGGGAAGTTGCCTGTTCATGAACAACAGAGAAGCTCCATCATTGTGGCACAAAGCAGAGAGGCAATCATGGAACCCTAGTGTGGAAGCGACTTTTAGTCCAACTCCCTGCCCAAAGAAGGACTTCTCCTACCATCTCAGACCCATGATTGCCCAATCTTTTCTTTTAAGTCTTGACAATGGAACATAAACAAGTCTTGGAAACAAACTGTTCCACAGCTTAACAGTTGTCACTGTGAGGAAATTCTCCTTATTTCCAGGATTGGATCTCTCTCTCTCTCTCTCTCTCTCTCTGATGAGTTTCCATCCATTGCTCCGTGTTCTTCCTTCAGCTGCTTTGGAGGATCAACCCCCTCTTCTCTGTGGCAGCCCTACAAGTATTGGAAGACTGCCATCCTGTCTTTCCTTGGTGTCCTCTTCAAGACGCCCCGGAAGCCAACTTGCTTCTATGCTGGGCTCCTTGGGCAATTTGACCTTCCTTTACCCATTGGGAAGCACAGCCTGGCATCTCTAGCTCCCCTGTTAGTGGGCCCCAATCCTGTCTGCTTAGAATATCCTAATATACAGTACATTTTCAGATTTGATTTTAAGGCGCCCTGACCTCTTTACACAGAGTCTCACTCAACCCAAGGGAGGGGTGAAGCATGAGGAGGAGGTTCAGAGGTGCAACCCCTTAATTGTGCCAGGGACACCAATGGAGGTGAGGATTACTTGGAAAGGCTCTGCAAATGTTGTCACCTTTCCATTGCAGGCCCCAAAGGTCTTTCCAGCCATCCTAGAGGCTCTTCTTCTTTATGTTACCAGGGTCCCCAGGAGGGGTTTCCTCCCCATCCCCATTCAGACTTCAGGCATGACCTCTCCTGGGGCCATGTTACTTGGAGCCTTCTGTGCCCCCACCCCTATGTGCCCCTGGGTGGAGGTACAATGACCCTGGCTGGGCTGCTGCCACTCTCGCTGCTGCTGCTGCTGCTGAGGGACCATGCCGGACGCGCGTTGCCTCCTTCCATGGCCTGGCTTAGGAAGGGACAGGACAGGCCCTCCTCTCCCCTTACAGGGTTTTCCCCTCATAAAATACAATTATTTAGTGATCTTCTTGAAAGTATTGATTACTAACTTTTTGTTTCCACCACAATATCTACAGGTGTGTTTTATTGTCTATATGTATTTAAACAAGCCACTCATTATAGGTAGTCCTCGATTTATGACTGGTTGCATTTAAAGTTATGAAGAACTGTCCCAGAGTTATGTATGACTTATTTTAAGGATTATGGAGGCCGCATATCCCCACCTTACGATTTTTCTGGCAGTCCCATGACCATGTGATCAAAACTGAGATGCTGCAACTTCCGGTTTGCAAGCTTTCGGCGGTGGCAGGGATTTGCGACACCGCGCGATCCCTGCTGCGTTCGCCGCCAAGGCTCCCCCGATCCGTTTGGATCTGGGGGATATAGCTGCCCTGTAGAGGCAGCTGAAGACAGGGGGGATCCGGAAAGGGGTTTGGGGGTGTCGCAGACCCCCTCCCCAGCTGGCTAAACCTCCTTTTCCCGAGGCGGAGGAATGGCGGTCAGCAATGGCCGCCACGAAGAAATCTGCAGCCGGACAAGCAGGTGCAGGAGGGAGAAAGTCGGAAGAATACTGAAAGTTGCTTTTAACCGGGACAAGACAAGAGAAAGTGACCTGGAACCTTGAAGGCTGCTAAGTATGCATTGTCTCTAGTGAGAGTTACAAGCTGCGAATATTCTAAAAGGGAAAGTTTTTTCTCTGTTCCACTCTCCTTCTTAAAGTGACAGTGGAGGAAAAAAAACCTTTTGGCTGTGAGTGGGAAGGGAGAGGGGGGAAAAATTGGAGCAAAATTTGAAAATAAGGAGAAGATTGCCTAGAATTTTAAAGAGTTACTAAACATCAATAAGACTTCCAAAAAATATATTTGAAAGGGAACTTTGTGATTAAACTTTAACTCCAGAAAGAGAAAGTGAAGAAGAAGAAGGTATTTAAAAGAAACAGCCTGTTTGGATTGTTTGGTGATTTTGGAACTTTTGAGAATTATTTCTGATTAAAAACATCTGGGTGGTTGTTTGGAAAAACTTTTTCTCTACGCAATGGCATCACTTGTGGATGGATTGAAACTTGTATATCAAAAATATGAAAAAGAAAAACAAGAAGGGAAGGATGTTCTTGGCACTCTTTTTCAATTTTTAGAAATGGCGGTTTATACTTATGTGAAGCAGAATGAACAACAGGATGATGGGGACAAAGAAGAAGCCATCTTTGATGAACAAATGACTTTGGTTGGAGAAGGGAAAAAGAAAGAGAAAAAGGAAAAGAGGACTCTAAGATCTGGAAAAACAACCCAAAAAGAGAAGAATAAGGTGAAAAGGAGATATTATGTTAGGAAACAACAGAAAGGGGGAAAGCAGAATAAAAGGGAGGTGGAGAGACAAGCGGTTAAAGAGGACAAGGAGAAGAACAAGCAAGGAAGAAAGGAAGGGATGAGAAGCCCTAATGGTGGGGAGCAAGATGTTAAGAAGCAAATTTTTTTTAGAGATAATGGATAAATTTTATTGATAAAGGGATTCTAGAAAGGTACATAAGACTGCATTTTTATATTTGTATTTAGAAATAACCATAGAAAATTGGAAATAATATGTAATTTAAAATGTGATAAAATATTTAACATAAATTAGTGAAATTTTTGTTAAGAAAAAGGGAGTACTGTAATGAAATATGATTCAAGATTGTGATTTGGGGGGGGAGGGTAATAAATTTTGGAAAGCATAAGTGTTCCCATAAAGGCAGGATATTTAATTGAAATGGATAAAATGTTTAAGATATAAAGGATTGTTAATATTAATGATTAGATTATGGTATATTAGTGAAATTCTTTGTGAAATGAGAGATTTGAAGTAGAAGAAGGAGGAACATCATAATGAAATAATGAGCTATAATATGTGATATGGGGGGGGGGGAATAACTATGGAAAATAGGGCTCCCATAAAAGTATGTGATTTAATTGAAAAGTAATGTGTTAAATGTTCAAGATATAAATGAATATCAATACTAATGAATAGATTTGTATTATTTTTGATAACATAGTATAATTTTAGAATGTACCAGACAGAATCCCAAAGTAAGTTATGTGTTTTATATTAAGTATTATAAATATAGGGGAAAGAGATAAAGGCATCATACTCCATATAGTGTACAGGAGAAGTTTTTCTTCTTTTTTTAAAGAAGAAGAATAAATGGATGGATGGAAATAGAACAGACAAAGAATAATAAATATTATGATACGAATTGAGAGGAGATAAATAAAATAAAATTGAGAAAATTTAAAAGAGAGGAGAAGTTATATAGAAAATTGAAAATGTTAATAAGATATGAAATGGTATATAAAAGGAATATGAATTTGAATTTGTGTCTGTACCAAGAGTTATAACCCGGGACTAAGCAACTTTCAGAAAAGAGATTTTTTACGCTTTTATGTTTTGTGTTTTTGTGTATTTATGTATTGTATGTCTTGAAGAATTAATAAAACTTTTTTTTAAAAAAAAAAAAAAACAGATGCTTGGCAACTGGTTCATACTTATGACCGTTGCTGTATCCCAAGGTCATGCAATTCCCCTTTGGCAAAGCAAAATCAATGCGGAAGCCAGGTTCGAAGTTACTAAGTTATCAACGGCAGTGAATCACTTATGAACTGTGGCAAGAAAGGTCACAAAATGAGGCAAAACTTACTTTACCAATCTCTCACTTAACAACAGAAATGTTGAGCTCTGTTATGGTTTTAAGCTGAGGAGTACGTGTGCAGGAAAATGAGAACTGGGACTTGAGTCCATAACAAGCTGGCATTTCGTTTGAGTTTGTCCCAAGAACCTTTGGACAGAAAATTGTCCATATTCGCAAGAATATCATCCAGGAGGAGGAACCCAGTGTCACTGTCCTTTGATTGATGGTCCTAAGATCCAATCAGTGAATTTCTGGGCAATAGGAAATGGCCTCCCCCTTTCCCAACACAGGGCCTCAAAATCAGGCCTGAGATGAGAGAGGCCTGCAGTCCAGGATGTTTGTCCTCCTGTAGTTGCTCCTCAGGCTGAGAGAGCCAGTGTTTTCCATGGTTTCCACAATTTTTTGCAGTGAAGACAGACACACAAACACAAAAGCCCCCAAATAATTATGAATACCAGGGCAAAACAAGGGAAGGCAATAGGAAGGAATGGTTACACTGGATATTGGGAGCAAATGTTGAAATCACTGTGCCTTTTTCTTTCTTTCTTTCTTTCTTTCTTTCTTTCTTTCTTTCTTTCTTTCTTTCTTTCTTTCTTTCTTTCTTTCTTTCTTTCTTTCTTTCTTTCTTTCTTTCTTTCTTTCTTTCTTTCTCTTCTATCTAGCCATCCATAGAATAAATTCCAAATCTTATAAGAATCTTTTTCTTCCTGTTCTCTAATTGTCATTGTCAATCTACTCATTTGCCCACATTCCATTATTTTCTTAATTGTTTCCTCCTCTGTCGGAATTTTCTCATTTTTCCAATTTTGTACAAGTACAATTCTAACTGCTGTTAGTACATTGATAATCAAATATGTTATCTCTCTGTTGTAACCTTCAGGCAAAATTCCCAATAAAAATATATCTGATTTTAAATCTATATGTTGGTTTATCTTTTTTTCCAACCACATGTATATTCTAGTCCATATTTTTTAGTGTCAATGCATGTCCAGCACACATGGTAATATGATCCAGGTGTCTGATGGCATTTCCAACACTTCACCAATTTGTCTTTGAACTTCTTGGCTATTCTCGCTGGGGGTAAGTGCCACCTTTCAAACATCTTACACAAATTCTCTTTGTAGGTCGTTGACATGGTTAACTTACAGTTTCAAGTCCATAATGTGTGCCATTTATCCAAATCAGAAGAAGGGACTTTTGTCGTCCTCTTATATTCTTAATTCTTAGTGAACTTGAATCAAGACTTCTTTTTCAATTGAAAATGTTGCACCAACTAACAAGGTTACTACTGAGTGGACAATATCAAAGCAAGGCATGCTACATTGCCATTCACACGAGGTAGAATTTTTGTTTACACTTTACTTGAAATCACTGTGCATGGAAATTCTCCATGCCAGGTTCAGACATGCACTCTCCCTGCCATTTTAGCTGTCTCATTTGTGTATCTTATTATATACAGCATTTTGCTAGTGTATGTATTGTAAAAAAAAAAAAACTTAGCATGAGCATAAATTATAACCTCTTAGACACTGTAACCTGGGTACTGATCTGTAAAATGTCTTTTTCTGGAAGAATACAAAGTTTATGCCGGTATAGAAGATCTACTGTGCTTTTTTGTTAGTACCATCATGATGTTCCAAGGACCCATTTTCTTGAAGTTGCTGAGCAAAATTCTACTTCTTACTGGTTGATGCTGCAGAAAGTACAGGTGATCCTCGAGTTACAACCGTTCATTTAGTGGCCGTTCAAGATTATAACGGTACTGAAAAAAAAAGGACTTATGCCCTTTTTCACACTTATGACTCTTGCAGCATCCCCACGGTCATGTGATCAATATTCAGCCACTTGGCAACTGACTCATTTTTATGATGGTTGCAGTCTCCCAGGGTCATGTGATCTGCTTTTGTGTCCTTCTGGCAAGCAAAAGCAATGGGCAAGCCAGATTCTTACAACAACTGTGTTACTAACTTAAGAACGGCATTGATTTCAGAGGTGGTATTCAGCAGGTTTTGACCAGTTCTGGAGAACCAGTAGCGGAAATGTTGAATAGTTCAGAGAATCGGTGGTAACCTTCCCCCAGGAGTCGGGTGGGAATGGAGATTTTGCAGTATCCTTCCCCTGCCACACCCACAGTAATTCTTTTTGAATCTCACCACTGATTAATTTCTTTAACAACTGTGGCAAGACAGGTAATAAAATGGAGGAAATGTTTCACTTCACAAATGTTTCACATGGCAACATAAATTTGGGTGGTTATTTGAGGACTACCTGTATACAGCTGTATATAGAAAATAATAACGGTCAATGAACAATGTTGTTTATTTAACTGTTGATTTTAATTAAAAGTTTTGTTGATAGAAACAAAAATTAAACAAAAATATATAAAATAATAACATATAAACACCAAATTAAAAAATGAATAAATATTAAAACTAACAACGATGATAACAAACAAACAAAAAAACAAACAAACAGCAAGCCATCAATCAAGGAAACTTCCTTGAGGGAAAGCGGCTCCTCGATGGGCTTCATCGGTGGGGGTGATTCAGCCCTCCATCGTCGGTTGGTGAAGCCGTCCCTCTATATACAGAAAGAATAATAGAACAGAGTAACTGAGTTGGAAGGGCCCTTGGGAGGTCTTCTACTCCAACCCCCTTCTTACAAACAAATTGTTCCCAGCATTACCTCGTCTGCCTGCTGTGCTAAAGAGCCAGATTCTGGGGCAGCCCATCAAGAAGAGCGAGACTGGCTCCTCGCAAGTAATCAAGCTGACCTTCACTGCTCCTGCCTTTGCTCTGCCCTAAGTGTTCTGGGTTCAGCTGCAGAAGGCAGCTCCTCCTCTTCCTCCCTAACTAGATGGCAGGTGCGTGCTTTCCCCACCTGGAGCCTTAGGGCTACCCTGTTTCAGCTGTTGCTGTTATGTCTGGAAGGATGGGTCCAAGAACGGAGACGAGACTCAGAAAGTGACTACAGCTCTTTATTAGTGACTTCCGATCTGAGCGAAACTCCCTAGCTGCAGCAGCCCCTTTTATAGAGCTGGCTGCGGCTAAACGGCCAATGACAGTGGTTTGAGCTTGCCGCGCTTGGTTTGCCCAATCGCGGCAGCCCGTTAACTAGCCAATCGGATCAGTCTGGAGCGACCAATCACGACCTGCTGTTAGCAGACCAATCCGCTTTGCAGGCTTTCAAGCCTGCTAGTCCGGAACACCCCTCCCCTCTAGGTTCTGTCTAAGGCAGGGGTGGGCAAACTACGGCCCGCGGGCCACATCCGGCCCGTTGGTCTGTCCAATCCGGCCCGCCCCTGAAAAAAAATCGCTGGCCGTGGCGTATTGCCCTGCACCATGTGGCCCCCAAAGCTGCAAAACAGTGCGGAGCGCTCTCGGGGTAGGAAAGAAAAGAAGAACTTTGCAAAGGCCTCGGCTGGGAGTTCGAAATCACCTTCGAGTGCGACCTCTCCGAAGGTGAGTCCCCGCCGATCCCCCTTTTTTTTCCGGGGCTTCCAGGCTTAAACTTTGCAAAGGCAAAGTTTGCAGGCGGGAGCGTCTTCCGGCCGAGGAGTGGGAAGGGTTCCGCCCGGTGGGCGGGCGGGCTGCTTGGAGCGGGCTGCTTGGAGCCACCTAAAGCTAGGCCGCTGCTGGTGGAGCCTTGCCCTGCCTTGGTGCCCCGTTTCCCGGCTCGGCGGTCCTGCTCGGGTGGCACTTTAAAAGCCTGCTCCCACCACCCGAGCAACTTCCCAGCAACTTGCGGCTTCCTTTTTCCTCGCGGGCGCTCGCGCCTGGCCCCGAGCCGTGCGGCGGAGGGGAAACCCAGAGCACCGCCGGGTCGCCTCCTCCAAGCAGCCTGCCCGCCCGCTGGAACCCTTCCCGCTCCTCGGCGGGAAGACGCTCCCGCCTGCAATCTTTGCCTGTGCAAAGTTTAAGCCTGGAAGCCCCGGAAACCCGAGCAACTTCCCAGCAACTTTTGGCTTCCTTTTAACTCGCGGGTGCTCGCGCCTGGCCCTGAGCCGCACGGCGGAGGGGAAGCCCAGCCAGTGGGCGGGCTGCTTGGAGGAGGCGACCCGGTGGTGCTCCGGCAGCAGCAACAGGCAGTTCCGCCCGGGCTCCGCTCAGGTGTCCGGCTGGGGCTGTCAGGAGTTGCTACCGCCGGCGCAGCTCCGCGCGGCTCCAGTCCCGCGTTGCCTTGGGAAGGAAAAGGCAAAACTAGGAGCCACTGAGCCTGAGCCTCCGGTGCCGTTGCTGCCGTTGCAAAGCACCGCCGCGGCTCTTCCTTTTTGCCTTTCCCTTCCCAAGGCAATGCGGGACTGGAGCCGTGCGGAGCCGCGCCGGCGGTAGCAACTCCTGACTCAGGGGGCCTCCGAGGGGAGGGGAAGGAGGAGAAGAGGGGGGAGAAAGGGTGGGGGGCGATTCCCAAAAAATCTTGTGCTGACCCGGCCCGTCTGTCAAATTTTAAAAGTCCATGCGGCCCCCGAGCCAAAAAGTTTGCCCACCCCTGCTGTAGGCGATAGGATCTGGGGCTGGTGGGTTGGGTAATAGTTGCAGGGACCCATAATGGGTCGCCAGAAAAGTTTTAGCAAACACCAAGTCGCCTACCTTGAATTCGCGGCACTTTACGCTAGATCCGAAAGGTTTTTCTGGTGAATAAGAAGGATGGATATGGTCGAGGTGAGAGCGAAGTTTCCCCCCCATTAGTAGTTCGGCAGGTGTCTTATTCGTGATGCTGTGTGGGGTGATGTGTTGGAGCAGGAGTATTCAGTTGAGCTTGTCGTCGATGTCCCCATAGTCCATTTTATGTAGGGTTTTTTTTTGACGAATTGTACCATTCGCTCCGCCCTTCCGTTAGCCGCAGGGTGCGCTGGCGAGGTGAGCACGTGGCGGATGCCCCGGTCCGCTAGGTACTGTTCAAAAGCTAGGGCAGTGAACTGGGGCCCGTTATCGGAAACAAAACGTCTGGTAACCCATGCGTCGCGAATAATTTATTCAGTTTATTAATGACTGACTCTGTTGTGGTTGTTTTCATCTTCTGGATTTCTAGCCAGTTTGAATAGGCGTCAACTGTTAATAAAAACGTGTGTCCTTTGGTGGGTCCTGCAAAATCAACGTGGATACGGGACCACGGACCCCGAGGGGTTTCCCACTCGGTTGGCATCGCTTTAGGTGGGGCGTTGCTAACGTCTTGGCACTTCTGGCACGTGGTTACCCAGGCTGCGATCTGCTTATCGATGCCCGGCCACCACGCGTAGCTTCGTGCGAGCGCCTTCATGCGCACAATGCCCGGATGTCCCTCGTGTAATACTTTTAAAACAGTCTGTTGTAGCCTCTCTGGGACGACTACTCTATCCCCCCAGAGAACGCAGCCTCTCTGGGAGAAAAGCTCTGTTTGCCGATTCTTGAATGGTGCGAAATCGTCGTGGAGTTGGTCAGCTGGCCATCCTCGTTCGACCCAGCTGAGAACTCGTGCCAGGACAGGATCCCATTTCGTCTTGATGGCGATGTCTCTCGCTGTTAGTGGCGGCGAGTGCAGCGCCTCGATTTGGAGCGTCGTGAGGGTTGGAGCTGGGTCGTTGACGGTTTCCGGAAGTGGGGAACGGCTTAATGCATCAGCGTGGGGAATGGTTTTCCCTGGGCGATGTTGCAACAGATAATTGTAGGCAGCTAGGAACTCAGACCAACGAGTCATTCTTGGCGATAATATATAGGGGGTTGGCTTGTCTCCCGCTATAATACCAAGCAATGGTTTGTGATCTGTGACTATCGTAAATGCTTGTCCATATACGTATTCGTGAAAGTGCTTCACAGCAGACACAACAGCAAGGGCCTCTTTATCGAGTTGGCTATAGTTCCTTTCAGCCTTTGATAATGTTCGTGAGAAAAACGCAATAGGTGCTTCATTTCCGTTTGGTAGTACATGGCTTAAGATTGCTCCCACTCCAAACGGTGAAGCGTCGCAAGTAATAGTTAAGGGTAAAGTGTCATTGTACTGCATCAAAACAGCGTCAGAGTTTAGTAAGTTTTTCACTTGTTGGAAGGCGCGTTCCTCTCGATGTCCCCAGACCCAGGTTGCTCTTTTATCAAGAAGTCTGTGTAAGGGCTCCGCTACAGTCGCCTTCTGGGGCAAGAAAATGTTGTAGAAGTTAATGAGCCCCAGAAAGGCTTGGAGGTCTGTTCTATTTTTAGGCGTTGGGCCGTTTTTAATTGCTTTTAGCTTGTTATCAGTGGGATGGATTCCTTGACTATCGAGAAGGTATCCCAGGAACTCCACCCTCTCAGTACACAGTTGACATTTTTTTTTTTAACCTTCAGGCCGGCGTCTTTAAATTTCCTTAGAACCATTCTGAGACGCTTTTCTAAGTTGTCTCTATTAGGGGCGGCGATTAAAACATCATCAAAATATGGCACGACCCCTTTTATTCCTTGTAAGAGTCTCTCCATTAAACTTTGAAAAATTCCCGGAGCTACGCTCACTCTGAATTGGAGTCTATTGCACTTAAAAGTGCTTCTATGCGTAACGATAGTTTGTGCTTCCGCAGTTTCCGCATCTATGGGCAACTGTTGGTACGCTTGTGCTAAATCCAATTTAGCGAATATCTTCCCACCACCCAGGGAGTGGAGAAGGTGTTGAACCACCGGCACCGGGTAAGCACTCTGCTGAAGTGCGTGGTTCAAAGTGGCCCGATAATCCCCACAAATTCTTAACGATCCATCTGGTTTAATGGGTGTTACAATTTGGGTTTCCCAACGGGTGTGGTCGGTTGGTTCTAAAACGCCCTGGGCTATTAATTTATCGAGTTGCTCGTCGATCTTTGGTTTAAGTGCAAAAGTCACCCGACGAGGCTTAAGGCGGATGGGAGCTACTTCAGGATTGAGGTTAAATGATATTGGGGTCCCCTTGTACTTGCCTAGCTCGTCTGAAAAAACGTCCTGGAATTCTTGGACGAGAGACTCCTCCCAGTCGTTGCTCTCAGCTCGGTGGACGCCGGCTACCTCGATCCCGAGTGGGGTGAACCATTGTAGGCCTAATAAGCTAGGCCGGTCACGGTCGATGACGGTCAGCGGTAGTGATGCAATACGATTCTTGAAGGAGACTTGGACTTGGCTGGAACCGACGACCGGGATTCTGTTGCCCTGGTAATCCTTGAGTATGATCCTTTGGGGGCTGAGGTCCTGACGACGGATGGCCGGGATTAGTTGTTTGAAGGTCTTCCAGGAAACCATCGAGAGAGACGACCCCGAGTCGACTTCCATCACGCATGGTTGGTTCTCGATGGCGACCTTCACTCGGATCTTTCTTGCATCTAAGGATGTAGCGTGGCCGATGGTAATGGTTTGGTGTGCTTCTTCTCGTCTCGTTGAAGTGGCAGGTGTTTTATTTCTGTAGGAGTGGTTGTTCCATTGGTGGTTCTGGTGGTTTCGATTCGCAGGAGCGAATCCCGAAGACTGACTGCAGTTATTCTCCCTGCGCTTTGGACTGGATCCTCGCTTGCTTCTGCAGACCTTTGCGATGTGGTCTCTTTTCCCACAGGAACGGCAGAGTGCGTCGAGGAATTTGCAATCGGATTGTGAGTGGTTTGCCCCACAACCCGCGCATTGTCACGGGAATCGTTGGTTTTGTTGGTCTCGTTCAGACCGGAGTCGGTTGACCTCTTTCTCATCACTTTCTGATGGGGATTCCAGGTCTTCATGGTGCGCCGTTGTTGAGTGCCTCTCGGGGCGAGGCGAGGTGTCATTCGCGAGTTGACGGAGCGGTGCGTTGGTGCGGCGCATTCGAGCGGCCGACTTCCTGGTTGCTTCTGCTGCGGTAGCATCTGCGATGGCATCGGCAAGATCGATGTCCCCTTTGGCCATGATCTTGCTCTGTACCGTCTGGTCATCTAATCCCAGAACTATGCGGTCTCGCAAAGCTTCTTTGAGGTTGGAAAACCCACATAGGCCTCCCAAGTTCCGGAGGTCAGCGATGTAGTCTGCAAGACTTTCGCTTTTCCGTTGGTCCCTCTGGTAAAATTCGTGCCTTCAGACAAGTGTTGGCACTGCGGGTGCATAGTGGGCCCGTAGGAGGGGCGCGATGGCGTCCCAATCCATCGATTTCACCTCAGCCGGTTTTGCAAGTGATTTCGCCATCTTAAATATGGCCGGCCCACAATGGGTCAGGAATATTGCTCGTTTCTTGCCGGTTGTAGCGTCCTTTAAATTATTGGTCTCCAGAAACATCTGGAACAGATCCATATACGAGTCCCAGTCTTCGTTTGCCGGGTCAAATGGAGCGGGTGGTATAGCACCGCTGGCCATATTGCCTTTGTTGGTGCGCGTTCAGCCACGTGCTCTGTTTGGCGCTCTTTAGTGTTCAGTCAGCTCTATTGTCTCCGCATCCCATCCTCGTCGCCAGTGTTATATTCTGGGCATGGGTGCAAGGAACGGAGACTAGTCAGAGAACTAGTGAACTTCAACTCTTTATTAAGGATTAGGAACAGAGCGTAAAAACCTTGGGCAGCAGCAGCTCTTTTATAGAGCTGGCTGCTGACCCGTTAACCAATGACTTGTGTCCAAATGCTTAACTTTTGCCCATGGGAGATGTTCAACTAATAGCCAATCAGGCTGCTCCGTAAGGACCAATCCCTGTTCACTATCCATGGGCCAATCAAAGGTGCAGGATTACAAGCCTGCTTATCATGCGGTTGATAAGTTTTATTAAATAGTTTTTATTAGTTCATAACAAAACAAACTCTGATTATTCAGCTTTTATTTTTAGTATATTACTTTTCCACAAGGATGTTATGGCTGAGGTTCCTTCACATCCATTCCAAATGGATACTTTCCAATTCTTTATCTCACCACTTTTTCAGATACTTTCCTTTTAACATCTTATTCACTACCAGTATCTGCCAACATTTTACATCCCCGAACTTCCTCACTACTTTTAACTAATGACACTTCTGATCTGAGGTGGTATTCAGCAGGTTCTGACCAGTTCTAGAGAACCAGTAGTGGAAATTTTGAGTAGTTCTGAGAACTGGCAGTAACCTTCCCCGTGGAGTGGGGTGGGAATGAAGATTTTGCAGTATCCTTTCCCTGCCACACCCACCAAGCCACACCTAACAAGCCACACCACGCCCACCAAGCCACACCCACAGAACTGGTAGTGAATTTTTTTGAATCTCACCACTGCAGTTCTGATCTTATAGAGCAGTGATCCCCAACCTTTGTGGCTTGGTGGCCTGGCTGGGGGTGGGGTGGGGCAGGAGAGGGGAACTGGGTTGCATGATGTTCTGACCCAACTGGGTTCCCAAAGAGCAAACACAGACAAAGGCAGCAGCCCCCACCTTTTAAGGTTTAATAACGAATTCTGTTCTGAAGGCTGCTTTCCACTAATTAGTTCTGACAAGAAAGAGCCTTGCCAAGTTGTTTGTCAAGGCTGCCAAAAACCCAGAGATAAGAACTAATTTACAAAATTCTCCAAACACGAACTAAGATGTCCACTAGTTGAGTTTCAGAGCTTCTTTGCTGTCTGCAAAGAATGCTTTTCCAAACCTGGCTTTTATCCTCTTGAGGGAGGGGCCATTACCTTGCAGCCTTACTCCCGAGTCGCCTGTGCTGCTGTAATTGTTCTTTCCTCTGAGTAATCCTTCGTGCACCTGCACTTGGCACAGGCTCCTCGGGAACCTCCTCGTCACTGCTGCCAGCCCCCACAATCTCTGAAGGCAGCAGTCCACTCCCTGATGGTCCTGGCCCGTCATCAGAGTCATTGCTCTCCTCAGCCATCTGCACCTGCAGCTGGCTAACCACAACACATGAACAGTGGCTCTGCACATGTATGCGTGTGCACAGCTTCACTCACGCCAAGAGAGAAGAGAAGGCTTAGGGCATGGTTTTGCAGTCCTTCAGGCTTCTCAATGCCAAAAGCTATTGCAAAGGGACAGGAGGTCCGAAGCAGCATGAGATTGCTCCCACAAAGACTTTTGTTCGTTTGCAAAAACTTTTGGCGCAGAGAAGACAAGCCTTTGAGGGCACAGTCTTGTGCTCCTTCAGACTCATTGATGCTGTTCAACGCTCCAAAATCGGATTGGGTATCCACCAGGCAATGTCGGTGAGTCAGCAAAGCTGAGCAGGACACACTCGTCCCACTCAGCCTGTGCTCTCATCGCTTCACTTTTGAAACATTGGGTGCAGGCCGCTTGGCAGCCCGGCTTGGGGGCGGGGAGAGGGGAACTGGGCCGTGTGAGCAGCGGCATGCAGGCATGCAGCTCCGCTCACGCAAGAGAGAAGAGTGGCCTCTCGCATTGCCTGGTTCTGAGTAGACCATGGCCCAGCAGTGGGTTGCACCACGGGGGTTGGGGTCCCTGCTATAGAGTACACTTTCACCCTAGACCTGGGATTCTCAGCCTTGACAACTTTAAGAAACAAGTTGTCTGGAGAACAAGCAAGCTGGCTGGAGTTGGAGTCTACACATCTTAAAGTTGTCAGAGTTGAGAAACACTACTCTACACCCACCCTATTAGAATTCTGATTTGCGTAGATCTGAAACTCTCTCATTTCCTCTTAACTTCTGCCCTCTCCCTTCTATTACCACAGGGGAGTCTTTGTTGCCTTTATTTGGAGAAAATTCAGTATTAGATTTGATGCTCATATAGAGAAAGACACTAGGGGAATTGGAATGATTATTTTCTGGATAAATAGTATTTTCCAGCTATTGTCCCAGGAACTGAGTTACTTTTTATCACAGAAGCGGTTGATCTTCACACTTGATTAGACTGTAAAGTCAGCACTACCGTAGTGAGCTATTGATTTTGCAGTTAAAGAGCTTGTAGTTTTAGACTAAATAACTAAAGCATTACAAATTGAATCTAAGGATGCATACAATGTAATTTAATGCAGACATGAAGTGCAATTTGAATTACACCTTGATTTAACTCTGATGGAATCAACTAAAGCAACAGAGAAAGTCACATAGGGGTTTTCGGAATGGATATTCTTGCCAATTATGATGAAAATTTGCTGCACTGTATAGGGGATCCTGGAAATAGCCCCTATACAGATGAAACTAACAGATGAATGTTAGTTTCTGGCCAGATCTATCCAGCTATCGTGCTCCAGTGTTGTGTGAATAGAGGACACCTGTCAATAGATCCCTTGTTTGCTGTTTTTGCCACTGGAAGGAGAGATACAGACTGGTTAGGAATGATTTTTCTATTTAAAATAATCTGAGAAGTTTCTGCTGCATCAGATCCTGAAATTCCTGGTACGTGGACCTTTCAAATAAAGAAACAAAATTATGCTGTATTTATTTACTACCGGTATGTATAAGTCAGTTAAATACCACTGCCCTTTGTTCAGATGTACAGAATAAGGCAACATGTTGAAATACAGCAAGTTTACATATTTACATATTTGATTGATTGAAATGCTTCCTTCTTTGTCCAGAATCATATTTATGGGTGACTCCAAACTTTTCTGTTATAAGGGAATTGTATCCCTTTAACTGTATGTCAGATCTACAATTCTAAGAATTTCCCATCAGCATGAATAATGGGAATTTTTGGGATTGTATTCCCAACATATCTTGAGCATGCCAAATTGGGGGTGCATGTTACCCCTTTTCTTTAAAAAAAGAGGAAGTACTTCCTTCTTAGATTTTATTTCATCAATGAAATATTGTAGCCTCAGTCTGTCTTCTGTTACTGAATGATAGTTTCAAACTTCAGAAGAGATTTTTGCTTTGTATTTAACATGCCAATTTGAAGATTATGCATATATTTTTAAAAAGGCACAACACCAAATCTCAGGTAGGTAAGTAAATCCATCAGATTGAATTGAGAAAGCACAAAGTAATTACTAATGATGGAACATCTGCTCCTTCAACCTGCTCCTTGGTGAAAATGCCATTGATATCAATCTAGACTTTTCATTTCCTTAATGGCTATTGATTGTCCGAACAGATTTTATTTAGCAGCATTTAAAGGGCAACTAGGCCATAATCTACCATAGTAGACCATGTGACAAGCAGGAAGTGCAGAGTTCAGATCTTGCCTCTGCTGGTGTTAAAACTATGCCCGTCACATTAGGATTTAAGCCCCTGTTAGTCTTATATGTAATCTGAGGATAATGAAATGATCTATCATGATCTAATAATGTGTGTGAAGTTTAGAATATTCTTAGACAGCTATCTCATTGCCAAGCAGAAAGAGAGACGTGCCAATGTGGGTATATTCTGTCTGTGCAGCGTTATAGTTTAGCAGTCCAAGACTTAATCTTTGTCAGAGAAACAGTTGTAGCCTCTAAAATATTCATTCATTCATTCATTATTGCCATCCATCTCACACACTTCTCCAATAGCCAGGTTTAATATGTGAAAGAGAGGAGAGCGGAAGGGAGTTACCCAGCCTGCTTAGACAAACTGCTAACAGAAATATGCCATTAAAAGAGGAAACCTCATTATACATCCCAGGCAGAGGTGGTATTCAGCAGGCTCTGACCAGTTCTGGAGAACCGGTAGAAGAAATTTTGAGTAGTTCAGAAAACCAGCAAATACCACCTCTGACTGGAGATTTTACAGTCTCCTTCCCCTGCCACACCCACCAAGCCACGCCCACAGAACCAGTAGTAAAAAAAAATCGAATCCCACCACTGATCCCAGGCAACTGAGCAACAACGAAGGAGGAATACCCTCAGGGACATTAGTAATATAGAGAGCATATAAAATAGCTTTGAAGGACAGTAAGAAAAACTACAGTATTACCAAGCTAAGGATCAGACAAGCATGGCTTCAGCCCATTCCAAGAAAACTAATTTAAGAAAATGCCCCCTACAGGACCCTCCCAAATTCACACACAAATAAAGTGAAAGAAGAGGGCAAGCATCTTCCCATTTGCAATATTCAGTAATTAGAGCTGTTCTAATCAACGTAGTTTCAGGCCTCTATGTCATCTGTTTTTTGGTTTGATCTACCCTGTAAGGCTGACAGAAGAAGCATTTGAACTTCATGCTCTGTTGCCCTCTTCTGCCCAAGCACTTTAACATTGAATAAGCAGTAGGATTCCAGAAAATCTGTCCAATTTTCATCATAAAATAAATATAAGCTGAGCTCAGCTGAGCACCAATCTAAAGTTGGGAAACAGAAAGTCCAACCCCATCTCGGTTCAGATTTCAAAGGATATCTCCAGGATTAGAGATATTCATGCTGGTATCACCAATTTCAGGACTGTTGACATTCTGGAGTTCATAAAGAGATGAAGATCTTTGCTATATTGAGATCCCACTTCAGGAAAGCCTAGAATTTTAAAAGCAATCCTTTGTTGGGTCACACCAAAGGTCAGTTCTGTTTCCTCAAGGTAATCACAGAGACATTCCTCTGTCGAGACTATGGAATTTCTAAGAAAGGAGCCACATCTGTGAGGGATTACTTGGCCTTAGAGTTAAGGTATTCAGGAACTGAATCATGACATTAGTGAATGGTGTGAGGTTGCAGAATTTTAACACCAGGATTCCCATCAATGACCTAGCCAACGAAGTAGAGGGAGCCCATATATATACTGAAGTCTTGACTCTCTTGTTAGACCGCAAGAAATAATGAATCACATCACCAGTCTCCCTCTGGGTTAGATAGAATGAAACCTCTGGATTGGTTGGGTTTGATAGAAATACTAAATGGTTGGTCTTGAGTAGCCTGTTTTATACTCTGGTATTGCCACCTGTTATCCACACAGTGTAGTCTATGCATGGACTTGGCAATGTATTGTCAATTCCCCTGCTGTTTGAGCAATAAATAATAACGGCGGGGTGTGTGTGTGAATCTTTTCATTGACTACCACTTTGCAGTGAGCGCTGATATATAAAAATGTAGTCATAGCAGTGGGATCTGAAACCTTCTCACACATAGCTGGAGATAATTTCGATCTAGAATTCCAGCTTTTAGGTAGCAGGTCATAATTCCTTACGTGCTGCCAACTCCTCAAAGCATCCATCCAATACTGCATCTGGATTATGTGAGCATTGAATCAACTGCTAGAGTATCCAGTCATAAACAACAATTATTAGATTGAAACTGTCTTAGAAACTGAACTGAGGGTGATTTATTTCTTTTGAATTTTCCAAAAATTTAAATGCATTTCAGTCAAAATTGATATAGTTAGAAATTTAGGAATTATATTTGGATATTGTCCTCTGCAAAGATTCTAGCAGAAAATATGGATTTGTTCCAACAATTTTATATATTTCTCCTTTTTCCCAAAAAGAGTGAGAAATTTATTTGAGACAATATATTTGAATACATATTGCTGCACTTTTATTTTTTCATTGCTTCATTATTTTTACTATGGTTATATTTACATTTTTATAATTTTACATTTTACTCCTGTAAACCTCCTAGAGTCGCCCCATAGCTGGCAAATTTAAATAAATAAACAAACAAATATTATCTCTATATTATCACACAAAAAGATCCAGAATATATTTAATAATGTAAATATTTATTAGAACAATATATGTATATGGCTCAAAGCATGCATTATATCTGGTCATGGCGAGAAATGGCTTAGAGAAAAGCTGTGATTGCATGGCTACTATCAATATTAAGTAGGAAAACATGAACTGAAAGGTGAAGTTATTCTGCAGAACATTCTTTGTGTCTTTCCACTTCCTGGACGACTTGAGCAAATGAATAGGGCCGCTTCTTCTGATTTTAAAAGCATACTTTTTCATTAATAGAAGTGTATGGAAGATTAGCTCGATACCCATGCTTCGCTACGAAACTATGTGGTCGGGCTTAGTTTTGGGGGAGGAAAATAAGGAGAAAAAAATTCTGTCTCTGCCTACCAGCATCCGTCAATATTCATCTGGCTAGCATCCTGTCAGCGTGTGGGCTGTTTCAAAACTGAAACAGTATTTGCTGTGTGAGCAAGAAGGAGACAGCAAGGAGCCTGGGCGTGGCTTAGCTCAACTGTTCTGTACTAAAGCTGCTTGGTGCTGTGAAACTGAAACTCCTCACCTCTGCTTGTGTTTTGCATTTGGAACAGATTTATTTTCAGGTGGGGAGGGGGAGTAGAACTCCTTAGCATCAGAGCATGTTAATAATAATATAGGAAATACAAATGCTCTGATGGTCATTTCAAAAAATCCTTTCTTAGTGAGCACCTAGAAGCCAAGAGGAACATACGTGCCAAATTTGAAGTTTGTAGGCTTTATGGTTCTGGAGATTTTGTGATGATGCGTGAGTGGTATTTCACTTTTATATATATAGATATACCTCAGTCATGGTTCTCCTTCGTAATGGATTGGGCATCTATAGAAACAATAACTTGCAACAGAAGTAAAGGATGAATTGGATTTCTGAAATGCTCCCAGAAATCTTAAAAGCATTCTCGCAAATGAGCCAACACTATCATCTTCATCATCCAGCTGATATTCTTTGATCAGACAACCTAAACTTGTCTCTTTGAAGTGCAGGTAACTCCCTAGGAATAAGCATGTTCATTTTTTATTTATCAGTATTTTGCATTTACATGCCACCTTTCTTATTACATAAAACACACTGTCCCATTAAATCTATATATTTATTTTGGAGCAATCCTGGCATAAACTGATCTCTGTTTAATATTATGGCAAGAGAAAATTGTGCTTAGCTACAATGATCTTCCCACTCCCTCTCTTCAACTCAACTTTTTTCATTTTTTAAAAGATTCAACTGCTGTCTTGTAGATAAAAGAAAAATGTCTAATTTAGAAACACAAGTCCCTGATTCATAAAAGTAAAAGTCAAGATTTCCCTATTCAGTCACATTCATCTCCATTTTTTTAGCCAAGGGAGCCAGCATTTCCAAAGATGCTTCTGTAGTCATGTGGCCGGTATGACTTTAGACCGAAATGCACAGAATGCTGTTGCTGTACCTTTCCACCAAAGTGGTAATTATTTATCTACTCACATCAGAGGTGGTATACACAGGTTCTGACCAGTTCTGGAGAACTGGTAGTGGAAATTTTGAGTAGTTTGGAATGCCACCTCTGACTGGCCCCGCCCCCATCTATTCTCTGCCTCCCGAGTCCTAGCTGATTGGCTGGGTCTTCTTTTGTTGCCCTGCACAGGAGAATGGAGCTGGAAAGCAGGTTAGTGGGGTGGAGAGAGAATGGGGATTTTACAGTATCTTTCCCCTGCCACGCCCACCAAGCCACACTACACCCACCAAGCCACGCCCACAGAACCCGTAGTAAAAAAATTTGAATCCCACCACTGACTCACATGCTTTCAAACTGCTAGGTGAGACAACTACATGAAATATAGTCATTTTGCTCCAAATCAGAGAAGGTTTTCTGGATCTGCAAGCACAGTATCCCTTTCGGAGAAGGTGGAAAAATACAGATGTATCTAAAGTGATGTGGCCACCAGAAAAAGATCTGTTATTTGCACACCTGCCACGCTCGTAGTTCTTGAATCCCTGGTGCTACCATTGTGGGTTTATCAAAACCAGGGTGGCATAAGTTACCAGAAGAGGGCTTGACCAATGGGACACTAAACTAATTTCTGCCCCCAAGCTGGAAAAGCAGAGTAGCACCAGTGGCTAAATGGGAGTGGCAAAAATTCAGCATCCAGGACTAAGGTGACCAGAGAAATACTATGTGTTCCTGAAATACCTCTGCTTTCTCCCATCTCCAAGTTCCTTACCTCACTGTTACCATGGCAACTACAGATGATCCTGCTATCCTATCTCAAAAGAGCACAGGATAGCAAATTGTGCCTTAACTCTTCTTATGTTACCAAAGCATCTTTATTGTATAAAAATGTTTGTTTCTTCATCTAAAAAAGGGATAATAATGCAGCTTATAATATGATCCAATTATTTGGCAACAAATACCGTTCTGCTCCACTTATTCTTAGGTGCAAATGTACTTTTATTGGAAGAATATATCCAAGCCCAGCATCTTATTTTGGCAGAAAAATCCACAAACATCTTGCATCCAACTTGGGAGTACAAATCCAGAAACATGAATGCATTAGTCAACTTTATGGATATGCCACTGTATCTGAGCCACTTTAACTATTGCTTAAGCAATATAAGAATTTTTTCCCTTATATTGTATGGTCAGTCCATAGGGTGATGTGTGTGTGTGTGTGTGTGTGTGTGTGTCTGTGTGCATGTGCAGCACACCTGCACACACCGTTAACATTAAAACCTTTTTCCAACAATATCCACAAGAGGGCAGAGTCTGTATTTTATTTTTGTCCTTATTTATTTTATTTTGACTTTCTATATACAAAGTGTTCTTTGGTAATTATCTTTTCAAATCAAAGAATCAGAACAAACAAGAACGTTACTCGTTTTTGTCATGTTGTTTTAGCTCTCCCCAAATCTTTTTTTCTTTTCCCTTTTATCTATTTAAAGTTCCATGGATGAAATTTACCACCTACTTGCTGTGAAGAATGATTTTACAGCCTCATTCTCACTCTCTTTTTGTCATTGGATGAATTGATTTTTATAGCTGTTTGATTTCCAGCATATTCAAGTTAGTATGCATTCTAATAGTTTAATCACCAATGTTCAGCTTCCTAAGTTTGCTGCTTCTCATTAATAAAATACACCCCAGTTTGGGGGTTTTTTGTACTAATTAGCTTACTATTTTTCCTCTGTTCTCGGAAGTTGGGATGAAAGATTCCCTTTGAGGGAAACATTTAACTGCACTTGTTAATTAATTTCCGCAAACATATCTTCAGTCAAATGAAGAGATGTCCTTTATGCTTCAAAAATTGTACTGGAAAGGGCATAGCTGAGAAAATGA
Organism: Notechis scutatus; assembly: GCF_049901735.1. Classification (NCBI taxonomy): domain Eukaryota; kingdom Metazoa; phylum Chordata; class Lepidosauria; order Squamata; family Elapidae; genus Notechis; species Notechis scutatus. Next base: position 169,435,575 of record NC_142010.1, on the reverse strand, counting down.
ACAGTAGATTGATTGAGCAATAAGCATGGATGATTTCCATCCAAATGTTATTACTAATGGCACTGATCCTGAGAGGCAATTGATGAGGCAATTACATCTTATAAGAGCAAGCTAATTTTACGGTCAAGAGCTGAGTTCCCCCTCCATTTGATGAAAAAGGCAGTTTGCATTTCTGTATCCTATTTTAGGCCACCAAGCTAGACACAGGCGAGATTTTGCAAGCAAGCAGGAAAAGAGTTCTGCCTCTTTCTTTGGCTTGGCAGGACCCTCAAGTATCCAATCCAACCTGAGAGAAGTGATCTCTTAAACTATAATTATTAGGGAGTAAGAAATGAAAATTCATGTGATCTGGAATGAATTGGGATTGCATATCAATACTACATATCAGGGGTGGTATTCAGCAGGTTCTGACCAGTGATAGAGAACCAGTAGCAGAAATGTTGAGTAGTTCGGAGAACCGGCAAATACCACCTCTGACTGGAGATTTTGCAGTATTCTTCCTCTGCCACGCCCACCAAGCCACGCCCACAGAACTGGTAGTAAAAAAAATTGAATCCCACCACTGCTACACATGCATGATAGTATTTCTTTGATATAGCAGATATAGCTTTGCAACAGCTTCTGGAGGTACAAATCTTCTGTTTGCAATCTTCATTATTAAATAGTATAAAAATACTCTGGCTGGAAATAATTCAGCAGTAACTGTTCAGGGGTAATGTAGTACTCTCTGATTCTAGTTGCCTGAGGAATCATAATTAAAATAAGGTTAGTCCAACTTTCTCTAGATTTGTGCTTTTCAGGTATTTTTAACAGATAGCAGATAATCAGAGTTGGAAGGGACCTTGTAGGTCATCTAGTCCAACCCCCCCCCCCAAGTGGGAGACCCTGCATCATTTCTGACAAATGGCAGTCAAATATCTTCTTGAAAGTCTCAAGTGATGATGCTCCCACAATTTCTAAGGACAAGGTGTTCCATTGGTTGATTGTTCTCACTGTCAGAAAGTTTCTCCTTATTTCCAGGTTGAATCTCTCCTTGTTCAGTTTCCATCTATTATTCCTTGTCTGACCTGCAGGTGCTTTAGAGAATAGCTTGACCCCTTCCTCCTCTCTGTGGCAGCCCCTCAAATATTGGAAGACCGCTATCATGTCTCCCCTGGTCCTTCTCTTCACTAGACTAGCTCTGCCCAGTTCCTGTAACCGTTCTTCATGTGTTTTAGCCTCCAGTCCCCTAATCATCCTGGTTGCTCTTGTCTGTACTTTTTCTAGAGTCTCAACATCTTTATGTATGTTTATTTATGTATCTTTATCCTTATCCTTATCTTTATTTTATCTTTAGATATGTGGAAATGACTGCTCTCAGAATTTCCAGCTAGCAAGGGTAATTCAGTATTTTAATCAATTTTCTTCCCTTTCAACAAAAAAAAAGCCAAGATGAATGATTGGTTTGCTTGAATTGCTTCCTGTGCATTATAATAACCTTTCAACAATTGGAATTGTTATATATTGTAGTTGCAGCTTTTCACTTTTCAATTTAGATGCACATTTGAAATGTGTACTTTTGCTTTTGAGTTTAATACATGGGTAAAATACATTTCCGTTGTTTGAAGAGAGCATCAGTTTCAACAAGGCTGGGCTGTTCAAGCAGGCTTTCAAGTAATCAAGTACAAGCAAAGATCTGAATGTTCAACTGAGTCCACTTCTCTCTAGTCAAGAGGATAGGCTCTTAAAGTCTTCATGAAACAATACTCAATATACAGAAAAACCTTGGGATCAAATACTGAGCTTTTGAAATTTAAGAAAAACCGGGGGGTGAGGGGTGGGTGGGAATCAAGCAAACCCTCACCACTTCAGGAACTAAAAAGCAGGGTAGCTAAAATTGCATGCACTGATACTCTTCTGTAGCGTTTCAAGGTCAGTTTAATCTTACAGAAATGCTGGGTTGACTTGCAGCAAGAGGATGTCAAGCAGTGATGATGGATTCAGCCTCTGAGCTATTAATGAATTCCTGGGTGAATGTCAATAGAGTGGATTTTTGTCTCCTGCACAACTGTGAGTGTTATAGTTCACTCGGGGGAATTTACTCAGCAATCAGGGGAAAAAAAGGTGCTGGAGGGCAAAGAGAGAGAAAAAAAAGAAGGGGGAAAAAGAGGTAATATTTTGATTTATTCCTATACAGGGTTTTCTTAACTTGCAATCACAATTGGAACCAGAACTGGGGAAGATTGCAAATGGCAATTACAGGACCCAGGAGCCCCAACAACCTCTGTGTGTGCCAGGTACCTAGTGCAAACATTCTGATCATGTGACCAGAAGGGATGTTGCAACGATCATAAGTGCTAGGACTAAGTCATTTTTTCCCCAGTGCTGTTGTCATTTTGAATGGTCCCTTGTTCAAACCTATCAGTCCAAATGATTGGGGTAGATTGCAGAAATGCCTCAGTAGAACACTCCCTTAATTCACATTAATATAAAAGGGGGAGGAGGGAAAGCAAAATCAGACTTGCAAGTTTATGTTACTCTAGCCAATCTAAATAAACTCTGCTCCTTAGTGTGCTCTATATTGACTGTGCTTTCTGGGAATTATGGGATTTGTAATCCCAACATATTTGAAATGTGCTGAGTTGACAAAGTCTACTTAGAAATGGTCTCATTATCTTCACCAGTGGGCATTCCCTATGTTGTTATTCTCATGATTGCTAAGCTAAAATGAAGCCAACGCAGTACTAGCAACTAATACTGTGTTTCCCTGAAATAAGACGCAACTGGAAAATAAGTCCTAGCGTGATTTTTCAGGATGCTTGTAATAAGCTCTACGTCAAAAATAAGCCCCAGTCAAGATTGACAGCCAACCAGACACATTTAGTACCATATTTCCCTCAAAATAAGACCTAATCAGAAAATAAACCTGATGCGGCTTTTGAAGCAAAAATTAATATAAGACCTGGTCTTATTTTCAGGGAAACATAGGCAATAGTTATAATCCTTGTGGTTTTAAAAGTCCTTTTACTTAATCAATCGAGGCGGGGATTTATATAACTTCTGTCTTTAAATGGGCTTCACCACTGAGGGCTTTTCTTGCTTTGGCTGGATCATAACAAAATCAAAATTGTCGTTCACTTTCCCAAATCTGGAGATGGAGATATAGAGACAGAGAAACCAGAGAAAGAGCCTATAGAACTTGTGCCATCATTCTGCAATGGTGTCTGAGAAGCACTTTGAAGAGATAAGATTTGGGATACAATGTGCCTGCTTACACACGCACACACACACACACACATACAAAACTTTTATTAAAATTATTGAGAAGTTTTGTCTTTTCTTATGGATAAGATACAATGCAACATAGACAAAGGCATTTTATGACATAATACAACTATCCTGAGCTAGACAAGCCAAAGAAGAATTCAGGTTTGAGCAGTTTTTCATGTTCTTCTGGATATACATATGTTCTTTTTTTTTTTAAAAAAAAAAAAGTGTCCTAGAAAGGTAAAAAGAGGATGTGAGGGAGTTGACAAGGAAGGACAGAGCTATAAATCCAACTGTTTAAAATATTGAACACTTTGACATTAGTTAAAAAATGTGGGGAGAAAAGCATTTACAACAAGGATGACAAGGTGCCCTTGAAAGGAACAGCACATTCTGTTTTCTTGTGATGCCTGCTGGTTCCTTCTCACAACAGCTGCCCACTCACACAATGTCCTCAAGGTTTATGATATCATCAGACCCTCACAGGTTAATCACAACTTTATATTCTCTTTGAGGCCATGACTTTCCTTTCTACCCTTTTCAAAGAGTTATCTTGTAAGCCAGTGATCCCCAACCTTTCTTATGCCGCGGCCCGGTATCCCCAACCTTTTTTATGGCGCAGCCCGGTACCGGCATTAGCTGGGCACCGCCATCTTTTTTTGATGAAAAAGTGCTTCCGGTGAGCTTTCTACCCGGAAAAGCTCACCGGAAGCACTTTTTCATCAAAAAAAGATGGCGGCGCCCAGCAAACCAGCGGCCCGGTAGGACTTGTTCCACGGACCGGGACCGGTCCGCGGACCGGTGGTTGGGGACCCCTGTTGTAAGCAACTTCTTAAAAGTTACCATGGCAAGAGCAGAGTGACTGGCCGTTTGATCTTGAAGAAGATGGTGCCCAACTACAAGAAGGACTATATTCAGATGGGCCAAATACTGAAAGAATGTGCAGTTCAATAAAAGGAAATAGGAGGACAACCTATACTAGACCGATTCCAGGTGCAAACTAATTATGATGACAAATGAGTAGACAAAGAAAACAATTCATTTGACTTCTGCAGCATTCATCCGGATTTAGAAATGTATGTTGTGAATGTGACAGGGTTCATAATTATTACATCTGAGAAGGATGCATGCATCATTAATATTCTAGGTGTTAGTTAATATCCAGGTGTTTTTTTTTACTCCTTGCTTTATGCTTATCTATCTTTTTAAAAAATAGTTTTTGTTCTCTCCACTCCATTTGTGATCTGACAAGACCAAGTGATTTATTACTATTGTGGTTTAGAAGCCACAATCATGTAAGATTGGACCAAATGTTTGCACAGAAGCATAGTATAACCTGGAGCTTCAGCTTGCTGCCCTATGGGCTTGTCTTTGGCACCATTAAGCAAACAAATGTTGATGATACAATCTAGCCAATGAAGAATTAATTAAATCCTTCATTAACTAATACTTTCATTAAGGATTTCATTAAGGATGCTACAAGGCACCACAATCATGAAGCAAATTCAAACTGAGTGTACAATCAAATACTCTGAAAATGCTGTGCTGGACCACTGGATGAGATCAAATGATAAACAAAGCCCAAAGCAAGACATGTCCTTGTGTCCCTCAGCTTCCTGTCTCTGATACTAGAAATAATATAAAGCCTCATGACTATGACATAAGGCAATGATAGCTTTAGCCTAATGACTCAACCAACCCCATTTTAATGCTAATCTGATCACTTATGAACACAATGGGGCCAGAATTTCCATTGCTAACCAGGGTTGTTAAGTGAGTCATACTCAATTCTATGATCTTTTGCCACTGTTGTTAAGTGAATCACTGCAGTTGTTAAGTGAATCTTGTAACTGTTAAGCAAATCCAGCTTCCCCTATTGATTTTGTTGGAAGTCAGCTGTCACCAGTGGTGGTCACATCACTCTGGGACACAGAAACCATTGTAAATACATGCTAGTTGTCAAATGCCTGAATTCTGTTCACATGATCACGGGGATGTTACAATGGTCATAAGTACAAGGACTGGTCATAAGTCACTTTTTTTCAGTGCTGTTGTAACTTTAAACATTTGCTAAATGAATGGCTGTAAGTTAAGGACTCCTAGCCTAGCCTAGCCTAGCGTATGGCCTGGAAGATAAATAGGTGAAAAATATTTGCTTTCGTCCACTGGAATTTCAGTAGTTCTAGGATAATGGTTATAGGATAAGAGAGAGAAGACATCATATCTATTTTCTCCACATTATATGTAACCTAACAACAATTTTTAGGCTCTTTTTTCCTTACCTTTCTTGTAAACCATTTCCACCCAAATCTTCTCTAAAACATGAGCAGAATGCTTGTTCAGCTGTGTGTTCTTCCATCTCTACAATATTGTCTGCTGGTATCCAGACCTATATGCATGTCTCTGCTCATCAGAAGCTTGTACAATGTAGTAGCAACCTGTCCAGTGGTGGTATTCTAACAGTTTGGCCCGGTTCTGTGCCTGCGCAAAGTGCACATTTGGTGTGCGCATGCACGCAAAGTGTGTGCACATGCGCAAAGCGTGCTCACCTAGCCACGCCCACTGAACTGGTGGTAAAAATCTTTGAATCCCACCACTAAACCTGTCATTATCTTGTACTCAGATGTTTGGGATGTAAAATGGAGTCTAATCAGGGGTGGGATTCAAATTTCTTAACAACCGGTTCTGTGGGCATGGCCTAATTTGTGGGTGTGGCTTGGTGGTCATGTGAATGGGTGGGCATGGCTTGTATGTAAATATTGTAAATATTTATGTAAATATTGAATTTTTTATTTAAAAAAAGAGCAACTTTTACCCAAAAGCAGGCAAAACAGGCAGGCAGATTGAGTTGCTCCCAGAATCACAGATTCACTCACAGATCTACCTTTCTGCAATCCGCTGTCTGCGTCTGTCACATAAAATTTGCTTGCAAGCAAACTCATAAAATTTGTTAGCAAGCAAACTCACAAAATTAACTGACAACACACCATGTATGTAAATATTGATTTTTAAAAAAATAAAAAAAGCAACTTTTACCCAAAAGCAGGCAAAGCAGGCAGGCAGATTGAGTTGCTCAATCACAGATTCACTTAGTGATCTATCTTTCTCCTGCCTGAGTCTGCACTGAAAAATAGAAGCTTCAGTCCTAAGGAAGGTTCAGCTCTGCTCCCAGACCACTTCTCTTCCCCCCCACCCAACCCCCTGAATACCACCCCTGACTGGGCCTCAGGGAAGCCTCCTGGGCGAAGGCAAAGCAGTACAGCAGCGATTTAGATAGAAAGCAAGAAATCCAACAATTTCCTGCTTTCTAGCTAAGCTAAATCTCTTGGCACAGCTGATAGTCAAAACAGCTGATGGTCGGGGGGGAAAAAAAGGAAAAATAGTAACTTACCAAAAATTAGGTGAAGGTACAATGCAGGCAAGTTGGATGGCATGCATACCAGGTAAGGAGTGACTGGGTGGGGAAGGGAGGGGAGGGGCAGGTGGTGAGGGAGGGGCCAGCCAATGGTGCAATTTTCCGGTTCTCTGAACTGCACAGAATCATAACAACCGGTTCTATAGAACCGGTCCGACAAGGTAGAATTCTGCCCGAGTCTAATAATACCAAATGATATTGGGTACTTTCATTTTGTCTTCTTCTTTTAATGGATTACTTCCAAAAGTTGACTCTTAGACACTGGAGTGATTTTTCCTCTGAACTGTCCATCTTAATCCCGAAATCCTTTTTCTCAGAAACTGCCAGTTCAATTGATTGATTATGTGCCATCAAGTCATTTTTCAACTCTTAGTGATCACATAGATCTGCTAATTCAAACCTATCACTTTATACATGAAATTGGAATGCTTGCGCTAATATTCCTCCCGTTCCATGTGCTAAAATCACACGTAACATTTTAATGCTGCATATCTCCCTCGAAGGAGATTTTTGTGTGTGTCATTTGCCAAATCTTTTTTGTTTCCCTCTCTAGAGAAATCATTCTTAAGCCTACTGTCGAAGAGAAAACCTGCTTGATCATCACTGTCTGCCAGATTCACCTGGGAAAAAATGCTCAAGAGAAGGAAAGACATCTCTTTTATTGAAAAGCAGCCCTGCCTTTTCATGTCTCCTGACTCCACGTCGTCAGAGGTCTCGGTTATTGTCAATATCTGTGTTTAGAATTCAAATGGCACCCAAAGAGTGACACGGATATTAGCATTCTTTTCTTTCACAAATTATCTGTAATGGATTTCCTGTTCTAGTCACCAGGGGCCTTGCAGGGGAATTGTTTTGATTCCATTTTACATCCAGAACATCTGAATACAGGAACTCTGTAGGAAGGTGTAGGTGACAGGTAGCATCAATGGCAGGGGTGGTTTCTAATTCAGAACACAGCAAAAGCCAGGTTATAAATAACTATCCCACGCATGTGTTCCAAAATACGGATTTTTTAATTCCTGAGCTTTACTTAGCGTGTGACAGGTGCAGAATCTGCCTAACAATGTCAGGTTTCTGGCACCATTCCACTAATCACCCAAAATGAAACACTGATCCAAATTCCAGAGAAATTTATTCCAGGTTTGACCATTTGATTCATGATAGCAGATCAGCTATACCTGTTCAAAATAGCCTTGGGGTTAGAATTGGGGATGTCTGACCACTGTTGAATGAACATCTCTTAAGAGCAGCAAGGCCAATTTCTTTCAGGGGCTTTCTAGTTTAGCAAATACAGTTAAATTCCTGAGTCATGGTGCCCTGGCCTCTATTGTCAAGAGTCTCTTCTGCCATTCTGTTAGTAGAATACAGAGGTATTATACAATGCAACAATATATGGAGCCTCTGTGGTGCAGCAGTGGTTAGAGTGCAATACTGCAAGCTACTTCTGCTGCAGCCTACAATTTGGCAGTTCAAATCCCACCAGGATCAAGGTTGACTCAGCCTTCCATCCTTCCGAGGTGGGTAAAATGAGGACCCAGATTGTTGGGGGCAATATGTTGACTCTGTAAACCACTTAAAGAGGGCTGTAAAGCCTATAAAGCGGTGTAAAAATCTAAGTGCTATTGCTATATAATGCCTTGGTAAGGCCACATTTGGAATACTGCCTCCAGTTTTGGTTGCCCCAAGGTACCGTGTTTCTCACAAAATAAGGCCGGGCCTTATTTTTTTTTGACCCCCGAAAAAATGGCTAGGCCATCTTTTCGGGGGTGACTTAATTCCCCCCTCCCTTGCATCCTCGAGTGGGCGGGCAGCGACGGCTTGGATGTTGACCTCGGCGTTGGTGGGGCACTTCGTATCGGGAGACCTTCTGCCACCATTGCTTTCCCTTCTCCCTTGCTGCCGCGGCGTTTAGAGCAACGCCGTGGCGTTTGGTGCAGCCACGTGCAGCCAGCCAGGGCTCCTCCCTGCAACCGGAGCCCGGCGGAGACACTCGGCTTCAGGCGCTCCTGTTGCCGCCTTCCCTTTGCCTTCGAAGGTAAAGCCAATTCTTTTAAAAACGACAACCTACTATAACAGGGGTGGGCAAACTATGGCCCGCGGGCCACATCCGGCCCGTTGGTCTGTCCAATCTGCCCGCCCTGAAAAAAAATCGCTGGCCGTGGCGTATTGCCCTGCACCATGTGGCCCCCAAAGCTGCAAAACAGTGCGGAGCGCTCTCGGGGTAGGAAAGAAAAGAAGAACTTTGCAAAGGCCTCGGCTGGGAGTTCGAAATCACCTTGAGTGCGACCTCTCCGAAGGTGAGTCCCCCGATCCCCTTTTTTTCCGGGGCTTCAGGCTTAAACTTTGCAAGGCAAAGTTTGCAGGCGGGAGCGTCTTCCGCCAAGGAGTGGGAAGGTTCGCCCGGTGGCGGGCGGGCTGCTTGGAGCGGGCTGCTTGGAGCCACCTAAAGCTAGGCCGCTGCTGGTGGAGCCTTGCCCTGCCTTGGTGCCCGTTCCCGGCTCGGCGGTCCTGCTCGGGTGGCACTTTAAAAGCCTGCTCCACCACCGAGCAACTTCCCAGCAACTTGCAGCTTCCTTTTTCCTCGCGGGCGCTCGCGCCTGGCCCCCGAGCCGTGCGGCGGAGGGGAAACCAGAGCACCGCCGGGTCGCCTCCTCCAAGCAGCCTGCCCGCCCGCTGGAACCCTTCCCGCTCCTCGGCGGGAAGACGCTCCGCCTGCAATCTTTGCCTGTGCAAAGTTTAAGCCTGGAAGCCCGGAAACCCGAGCAACTTCCCAGCAACTTTTGGCTTCCTTTAACTCGCGGGTGCTCGCGCCTGGCCCTGAGCCGCACAGCGGAGGGGAAGCCCGGCCGGTGGGTGGACTGCTTGGAGGAGGCGACTCGGTGGTGCTCCGGCAGCAGCAACAGGCAGTTCCGCCCGGGCTCCGCTCAGGTGTCCGGCTGGGGCTGTCAGGAGTTGCTACCGCCGGCGCAGCTTCGCGGCTCCAGTCCCGTTGCCTTGGGAAGGAAAAGGCAAAACTAGGAGCCACTGAGCCTGAGCCTCCGGTGCCGTTGCTGCCGTTGCAAGCACCGCCGCGGCTCTTCCTTTTTGCCTTTCCCTTCCCAAGGCAATGCGGGACTGGAGCCGTGCGAGCCGCGCCGGCGGTAGCAACTCCTGACTCAGGGGGCCTCCGAGGGGAGGGAAGGAGGAGAAGAGGGGGAGAAAGGGTGGGGGCGATTCCCAAAAATCTTGTGCTGACCCGGCCCGTCTGTCAAATTTTAAAAGTCCATGCGGCCCCGAGCCAAAAAGTTTGCCCACCCCTGTACTATAACAAAGATTCCCGTGCCCGAGAGGGCAGCCCAACCCCACGTGGGGAGGTGAATCTCCCAGGGCCGCAGAGCAGGATCGGCCCACCCCGGGAGAAGTGCCCAGCCACCATACCTGCCTGGCACCGGGCAGAGCGCAAAGAGCTTCGCCTGGGGCGCCCAGCACAGCTGACAGGCGGGCCCTCCTTCCCGGCAGCAGAGCTCTCACCAAGGCAGCGAGTGCCTCCCCGCTGGACCCTCCACTCATCCCGCCAGGGCCACGTGGGCTGGGCAGAGCCAGGAAAGTGAGCTGCGGGTGCGCGTCCGCCTGCCAAGCAAAAGGGCTGGGCTGACCTGAGCTTGGCTTCCTTCCCAAGTCCCTCCAGCGCACACCTGGAGGGGCCACCTGGAGAGGCTGCCCGAGGCAGTGATAGCGCCCACCCATCTGCGGACAGGGAGGTGAGGTGATGGCAGCGCTGCTTCCCTGGCCAGCAGAGAGAGCCCGAAGCCGCCCGTCCTTTCCACCCCTCACCAAAGCCTGTCCCCATCCCCACGCATCTCCAAATGCGCCGGCAGCTCCAAATGCTGCAGCGGAATGGGCATCGGGCAGAGGCGCTGACTCGGCGGGGCTCAGCTCGGAGGAGGATGCGGTGCAGGCTGTCACCTTGCCTCCCTGTCCACGGATGGGTGGGTGCTATCACTGCCTCGGGCGGCCTCTCCGGGTGGCCCCTTTGGGTTCGGGCTGGAGGGACTTGGGAAGGAAGCCAAGCTTGGGTCAGCCCGGCTCTTTTGCTTGGCAGGCGGGCGCGCATCCGCGGCTCGCTTTCCCGGCTCTGCCCAGCCCGCATGGCTCTGGCGCAGCCCTGGCAGGATGAGCGGAGGGTCCGGCGGGGAGGCGTTCGCTGCCTTGGCCAGAGCTCCGCTGCCGGGCAGGAGGGCCCGCCTGTCAGCTGTGCTGGGCGCCCCAGGCAAAGCTCTTCGCGCTCTTCCCAGCGCCAAGCAGGGATGGCGGCTGGGCGCTTCTCCGGGGGTGGGATGATCCTGCGCTGCGGCCCCGGGATATTCGCCTCCCCACGTGGGGTTGGGCTGCCCTCTTGGGCAGGGGAGGTTTTGTCGTACCGGTAGTAGGGTGTCGTTTCTAAAAGAATAGGCTTTGCCTTCGAACGATGCCCGGGAAGGCAACGACAGGAGCGCCTGAAGCAGAGTGTCTCCACCGGGCTCCGGTTGCAGGGAGGAGCCCTGGCTGGCTGCATGTGGCTGTGCCAAACGCCACGGCATTGCTCTAAATGCCGCGGCAGCATGGGGAGAAGAGAAAGCAACGGTGGAGGAAGGTCTCCTGATACAAAGTGCCCCACCAACGCCAAAGTCAATGCAGGCAGCACCATATCCGGGTATGCAACAAAAGTACTTCCTAACAGCAAGGCCCCCCCGCCATTCCCCCCCATTTTGCATGTTTAATATAGGCTTTAATTTGGGGGGGAGGGGCTTAATTTGATTTTCTGCCGATAAAACATGCTGGGCCTTCCTATTGGTGGAGACCGTATTGTTGGAGAAACACGGTAGAAAAGATGTTGAGATGATAGTGTTTCCTGCTTGATCAGGGGGTTGGACTAGAAAACCTTCAAGATCCCTTCCAACTCTGTTGTTCAGTTAAGAAACTGTGGTAGAGCTGTTGGTTGAAGGAAAGGAGGAACTGAAAGGAAGTGGGGTTAAAAGACATTCCAGATTGGACGTAATGTTTGAGATCAGTCCCTAAGTCCAGGGGTCTCCAACCTTGGGAACTTTAAGCCTGGAGGTTTAAAGTTCCCAAGGTTGGAGACCCCTGCCTTAGTCTATATCTCCCATTTCCAAGTGGAGATTCTTGTAAACTGGTGATCAGCATGTGGAAAGGGAATTTCACGAAGACAGTAGTGTCACAAAAACAGGAAAAGCCCAAGGGGAACATCAGGTCAGCCATAAAACAAACTTACATAGGAAAAGGAATCAAATAAAAAAGGTATTAAAGAATCCCTATAGACAAAAGCCTAAGTAATTAAGAAAACTAGACAAATAAGAAAAGGAAACAAAAAGATAATTTAGAAAACCCTTACAAACACAGGACATACCTAATAAGCAAAACAAACAGACAAAAGACACAAAATATAAATTACAAAAGGGACAGACAGGAGATTGCCACAGAACAAATATGAAAAACTATCTTAAAGCTAAAAGAGATTAGAGAAAACCAATAATACAATCTAGCGCCGCGAGTTTGCCTTCCGCGCTGGAGTTTGCCCTCCGGTGGGAATAAAGACAAACTCAAACAGAATTTTAAACATTAAGCACAAATACAAACATTCACACAAAATCAACCTACAAAGGAAGAAAAGGGTATAAAAAACCAGGGACTTATCTTAAGAAGCTAGCTAGCCCAGGAGCTCAGACTTCTCGTTGTCCCCCGCCTTCCTGAAAAATAAAAAGATCCAGCTTTCAAGCAGTTGTCCGTATCCTCGCGGCGGAGCTCTCCCAGCGGGAAAATCAAATCCTCGAAAGGCATTTTGACACCTTTCAACAAGCAATAAAAACACCCATTTGACCCATTCTTGGAACTGTTCTGATGGTTTGCACCTGATTGAATAGTATTGTTACACCAAATCACAAGGTTACTTACATTAAGATAAATATAATGCCCCCACCATCCTTGTTATGGATGCTCCAACACTGGAGATTTTAAAGAAGAGATTGGACAATCATTTGTTGGAAGTGATATAGGGGATTGGTCTAGAAGGCCTCCAAGGTTCCTTCCACCTCTGTCATTGTTACATTTCTCCAAAATTATTGGTAGGACGTATCTATTCACCTGATTGGCTTGTCCACTTGCCTCAAACCAAAAGGGACAAATTAAATATTGCAGGTGCAATATAAAGGTAACATTGTTTTGATTGCTATCCACCACAATCACCCAATAGAGATCCACTTGCAGTTATTTTTCTGCAGGCATAATTTTTATGGGGAATAACTAATCATGAGGTAATAAATTTTGAAAAACCAGTTGCGCCCCCTTGTGGTGGGAGATAAAGCTTTACCGGCTAGTTGAGAAACATTTTTAAAGAGACCTAAAATTAAGGGTGCTATTAACTTTCCTGGATTTTTGACAGCCAGACCACAGGTGAAAATCCATTGGGATGGCTCCCTCTAGTTTCTCTTTCCACTGAAGGATTTATTGCATTAAAAAAGGGAAACAGTACCAACGAGATGGCAGATATAGGATAAAAGTACCACCTGACCTACTGCAACTGCCACTACCCCTCTAGGACAAACATCTGTTTCTCAGAGGAAAGCAAGGAAAGCTCTTTCTGTAGAGATCCTTGCCTTGCTTCCTACCTTAGCCACAGGCCCTAAATTAGGCCTAGGTTGATCCTTATATTGCATTGCCAATTGAAATGACACAGGGTTATCTGGAGCCCAAAGCAGATTTTGTATAGACACCCTAACTCCATTCGCATGTGTTTTATTGTCTTTTGTTTGCTTGACATGGCCCAGAGATCTTGGCTTGCAGCTCCCACTTTGCTTTGAAGAAGGTAGTTCAGCTGAAAAAGGCCACACTTTTATGGCTGTTGCCTGTGTGTCTCAAGGCATAATTTTAAGGGAAGAGATATGCCTGTCTCCCTCATGGATTAAACTGACAGGCAATTCTCTAAGAGATGGTAATGCTTTATATCTAATTAAGAGCTGCCACTCACCTAGTCAGTCCAGTCAGGAAACCTTTTGACTTGGTCAGCCTAAGTGACAAGCCAAAGCCAACTGCAATGCAACATCTCCATACAAGTTACAACACTCCTTGATGACAGCAGATTTATGGGGTTATAAATCATTTTGATCCCAGCAGGCTCTTTTTTGCTTAAATAGAAGCAATGGAAACACTTAACAATATGCTTTTGCTACAGTTCTGCCCACTTACACTAAACTGATGGGGTTTTAAATCCAAAGAAAATCCACATTTTTATTTTATTTATTACAGTTATATGCTGTCCAGTTCACAGCTGAGTGCCTCTTTTTATTCAGTCTGACAGAAAAGAAATTATTTTGATCTTTTCCCCCAAATAAGATTACAATTTCTGTAATATGTGAGTCCTCCTGCAGCCTTCCTGGCTTTCTGTGAAACCCAAAGGGAAGAATTATGAGGCGTTTTCTTTTCAGGGAATGTGGACAGAGTGATGAAAATATATACAAACAACCCCACTGAAGCAGACGTGGTATTCAGCAGGTTCTGACCAGTTCTGGAGAACTGGTAGCAGAAATTTTGAGTAGTTTGGAGAACCGGCAAATACCGCCTCTGACTGGCCTCGCCCCCAACTATTCTCTGCCTCCCGAGTCCCAGCTGATTGGCTGGGTCTTCTTTTGTTGCCCTGCACAGGAGAATGGAGCTGGAAAGTAGGTTAGTGGGGTGGGGAGGGAATAGGATTTTGCAGTATCCTTCCCCTGCCATGTCCACCAAGCTATGCCACACCCACTAAGCCACACCCACAGAACTGGTAGTAAAAATTGTTGAATCCCATCATTGCACTGAAGCACTATGTCTTCTGCCATTTCTCAACAAAAAATGTCACTCAAAGAAATACTAAAACATTGAAAAAAACCCTGCAGATAGAAAGCAAGCAGCTTCTCTCTCTCTCTCTCTCTTTCTTTTTTAAAGAGAATGAAGTGTTTGTGAATCAGAAAGATACATTTTGCTACCATATTAATTTTAGCACTCTTCATCAATCTTTACCAATCCATTCTCTTAAATAGGCAATGGTAGATAGACAGACCTTGTGCAGAAATTGAATAGAATGTGCTGCCACAAAGTGCAGAAATGGTAGCTAAATTGGCTTACCTTAACGCTAGAATAGTCAAATTAATTAATGCTAAACCTGTAATGGTTTATTACCTCCTTATCAGAAATAGACCTCTCCATATCATATAGGTATAGATATATAAATATAGATATAAATATGATAAGTAGATATGAAATATGATGCAATATGGTGTATGCATGAGCTGAAGAGTGTCACTACTTCCTGTCCAACCGTAACTTTTTCAAAGGCATCTTGATGGCAACCATGAAATACAATGTTAGTTGTATTTCATGGTTGCCATCATCCTTGGTTGATTATCCTTTTGATTTCATCGTTTTGTATGTTCCTACAAAGCAAAGTTTAGAATATATTATATTTGGGCAATATATATTGTTCTCTTGCCTGGTGCTTGTCACAACCGTTGCTGTCTGGTTCAGAACAGTTTGCAAATAGTATTTGTTAAAGGCAAAAATATTCCTAAGCATCAGTAGTGGGATCCTACTTTAGTCGCTACTGGTTCGGTGGGTGATCATGTGTGCACGCATGCGCACCCCTAACAAGCCAATCAGCTGAGAGGATGGAGAAACGAAAAGCTAGGGGTGACCCTCCCATGTGCTGTTCAGTCTTTTAAGCTCTCAGCTGATTGGAGGCTTTTTTTTTTTTACTACCGGTTCAGCCAAACCGGTCTGAACCAGTAGCATATCACCACTCCTAAGCATGGAATGCCAGTCAGCACGGGCCTATGCTAACCTTCTTAGGCCCACAACATCTGCACTAAGCCCGGGAAAGGGAATTCTATAAACAGCTTTAGTACATGAGGGTGAAAAACGTTAACTGCTTAGATGGCTCTTCTCGCCCTCTGCTGCTCATTAACAAAGAAGTGAGGTCTTAGAATATTTTCTACTACAGTCTACTACTACTACACACTTAAATAAGATGAAAAGAAGTAGTTTTTCTTAATGAAATTGTACCCTTCAATCTGTAAGGGAGCATCTTGACTTTACTGCACAAAGAGCATTTCTCAGGCCTGGTGCAGCACCTATGGGTGAGTCCTAATGTCCAATACATTATGATAGAATTTTATAGGTTGATCATATTGAGTGCATGTGATCATGATTTTTGCTTATAACCCCTGTTGACAAATGTGATTACCTGTTTAATGTGTGCAGATTTTGTGTTTTGTGCCAAAGATGTTAATATCTTGCTCTCAATCACCTGGAATCAATCATTTTCTCCTAATAAGGATGGAATTCAAATTGACTTCCAGCTGAACTTTTAATCCTAAATGATGCCATCAGGATCATAAATCAATGTTCTCTTTGTACAAGAATAATGTCTTCAGAAAATTGCCTCACAGAGTCATAATCACAAAGTAGGTGTAGGCTTAATCATGAATAGAAAAACATCTTCCTGTCCCTCAAATTTAGCTGAAAACTTTCTTCATGTTTATTGCCAAAGATGGAAAGGTTTCTGCCAGAAAGTGATATAAATTATGTTATACACGAGTTATGAAGATAAATGAGTGCAGCTAAAAATATAGATACATTTCCTGTACTCAAATAAATTCAAATGCTTCTCTCTTGGTAAATGATTGTTTCTGTTGTGCAGGGCTGCCCTTTTAGAGGTCTGAAGGTCACAGGGCCAGGTGGACTCAGGTTCTATCCAGCTTCAGAATCTTTACTCTATTTTTTCTCCTGAACATTTCAGGAAATAGGGTAAGAAGCTCTTTGTTTCTGATCCCCACAAAAGTAAAAGGAAGTTGTTGTTTACAGTCCTCTGAGGTGGACGGTAACAGATCCATCCACTTTGAGATCAAATGAGGGCAAGAGCTACCCTACCCGTGAAGAAAATATTGAATTCTCTTTTTAAATGGCCGTTTCCCCTGGATGAAATGAAAAGTGCACTCTATTCTTTCATGCTTCATTTGCTTTTTTCTGCTTCTTCTCAAGTATGCAGAGAACAAACACTAAAACATATCACCTCATTACATAGATCTTAGAAATCATTTGGGAAGAATCCTGGCCAGGTAATAGTGTATTTCACATTGTCTTCAACTTTTCATAGAATAGAATATAATTCTTTAGAATAGAATTCTTTAGAATAGAATTCTTTATTGGCCAAGTGTGATTAGACACACAAGGAATTCATCTTTGGTGCATATGCTGTCAATGTACATAAAGGAAAAAAATTAAAATACATTCATCAAGAATCATAAGATACTTTGTGATAGTCATAGGTTACTAATAAGCAATCAAATCATACTAGGAAACAAACAATATAAATTGTAAAGATACAAGCAACACGGTTATAGTTATAAGTGAGAAGAGATAAGTAATAGGAAGGATGCGAATAATAATAATACAGCCTTATTAAGTAGTTTGACAGTATTGTGGGAATTAGTTGTTTAGCAGAGTGACGGCATTTTGGGAAAACTCACTAAAAAAAATTTTTTTTTTGAAAAAAATAATAGTCCAAAGTATTTGAATGTTGGGGGAAAAAGTATTTTTGCAGGAAAAGCATCCTGTAACTGGTTTTGACAAGTGAATTATACATTTTGAAAGATCCTTGCTTCATCCGTTTAAAAATACAGTATAACTGCAGGTTAAATACAATCTGGGCAGTCATAGTGATCCTGCATAGGATATTGTCATGGGATTTCATGAACAGCAGCAGGAGTCATCATCAATCAGCCAATTGCTTTCAGAGCCTATATTTGGGGATTGAGCCAATGTTACCTTTAAGTCAATATAGTTGTCATAAAGGCTGCCGTGTGGATGGCTACAGTGCTTTCTGTAAAATGATGAAAAATTAGACACCAATGAGGGGTCTCTGAAGTGTCAGATCTATTAACTGATGTAAAATAGACATTGATCAAATGTCTGTAAACCAACTTGGTCTTTTGCCACAATAGTATCTTGCACTGCCCCTCTACCATGTTACACAACACAGCTTTATCGGTGCTTGTATATCTGATGAGAAACCAATCCTTTTTGTAACACAAGCTTTGATGAGATAAAATCTTCATGTACTTGCCCAATATTGCAGAGAGAGGAAACTCATCAATTATAACAAAACAGGAATAGATGCTTCCTCTAGACAAACCTTCCCTTGCCAGCAAAATTCATGGCTTTGGCATAAAAAAAAATTAAATATCCAGGGTTTTAGGATATGTAGGTATCCTTCCAAGTGTTAACACTGAAATGAACAACCGAGGGCCATTATTGCTGAAGTTACAGGTTTCCAAAGGCCATCTTTCATTCTGATCATCATAATGAAATACGGTGGTCCTTGCTTACAGGCTGGCTCATGCAGAGACCATTCAAAATTACTTTTTGACCAATCCTTACAATTACAACCACTGGACCATCCCACAGTCATGTAATCACCATTTGTGTGCTTCAGTACTAGCTTACAACAAGCAGAGTCAATAGAAATGGTAAGTCAGTTTTTTTTATTTAGTTAGCTACTTTAGCTAGTGCATCGCTTCATTTAATGAACCAAAAGCAAAGTAAGATAATAATAATCCCCTTGCAGTCCTGTGATTTTCTACTTAGCAACTACTTTGCTTAGCAACTGAGTTCTCAATCCCAATTGTGGTTGCTAAGTGAGGCCTACCTGTAACCATATTTCTTGTAGCCATAAAAATCTTTACAACTAAGTCAATAGCTATCTATTGCATGGAACAGGCAGTTGATATTATCATTTAAGATCATCAAATCTTATTGAGGCAGTTCAACTTTCTACAGGTGTTGCACTGAATGCCCCATTGTCTCCAGCCCTCTGCTAAGACTAGTGTCATGCCCCTGTCAGAATCTGAGTCAGAGGGGGAGGCTGAACAGCTGACAGGGAGTGGGAGTGTGGTTCTGTTGGCTGTGGAAGAAATTGGGGAAGGGCAAAGTCCAGCTGGGCAGAGCAGGTGAGAGGTAGAGCAAGGGAGAGGGAATTCAGAGGAAGACTGAGGCCCACCCTCTCTTCATCCTAGGGCACGCAGGGAGGAACGGAGAAGGGAGCAACATGAGTTGGGTGGCTTTTGGGGGAGGAAAGGGCCCTGATTCCCTTCATTAGCTGCAGCTGGGAACACAGTGTTTAAAAGGGGAAGCTATGTGCAGCAAACTGTTGGGAGCAAATTGTGAATTTATCTGGTATTGTCATGGCTTATCTGTGTTCCTGGCATCTTCCCATCTGTGTGAGTTTTGCTGTGCTTTCAAGTCCGAAAGTCTTTCTCCTGCCCTGTCAAGTTAATCAACACGGTTTGTTTGGATTTTTAGTTACAGTCTGTATGTACCTTGTTTTGGACTGAATTTTCCCCAGTTAAAAGCTGTTCCTGGGAGAGTTTTTCTCCAGCCAAAGGTAACCTGGACATTGGGGGCAAAGTTGGAGATAATCAAGGGACTCTTCTTGCTTATTTGCCTGTGTTGCCTTTGTGCCATGCCCCGGGTCATCACAACTAATATGTGAATTATTTTGGATATTGAATATGCAAGTCAGTTGAAATTCTGAATTTAAATTACATTTCTGCACCATAATCTGGCCTCTCTGATCTCATCCACATGGAAGGAAGGAAGGAAGTGTGTTTGATCTAGAACATTACTGTTATCTGGTTCAGTGTTTGATCTCCTTTGGCCCAGGAAGACCTTCGGCTGCAAATAACAGGCCCTTGACACTACTATTCAGATGGACTTGATATGCCTTGGATTTGCCTGAAAGACCATTCCCTCATGCAAGGAGGGGATGTTGTCCATTTCAGGAGCAGCATTCACTGTGTCCAATATAATGTCCTGCTTTCCTTCCTTTTAGCAGGAAGATTTCAAACTGTTCCAGTCCAATAATGTCTTTGGCCATGCTCCCTGGAGGGGACAGAGTCAGTTTCACAAGTCTTCTTGCAGTGACTTTTTAGATGACATGGCACATTGGATTAATTATTCCTTTCCTGATCCATAGTTATGTAAGGTCAGCTGAGGCCATTACTCATTTCTTTCTTTTTAGCTTACAGCTCAAGAACATTTGACAAATAACTCTAGAACATTTGACAAATTTCTTGCAATTATTGCTTGCAGGTCTATTCATTGTTTAGTTAGAACTCATCTTTTATAAGTTGATTGGTATTTTTTTTCCCTTTCTTTTTAAGTTCTTTACTTGTTCCTTCTGTAAATTGCATTTAAAATGTTCCAATTCTTCAATTTCCTCTTTTTCTTCTGAACTTTGCTGGTTATATTGGATTGGATTGGATTGTCTTATTTAATACCGGTGCTTGTTCTGACCCAAATAAATTTTACCTGAATGATCTTTAATTGGATATCCCCCCCGCCGCCGCCCTTTCTAAGGCCTTCACATTTTTAGTCATACACAAAAAATGCATATTTGATCCTATATGGGGGATAGGAAAAAGTATGAATAGTCAATTATTTCTTCTTCCCACCTTATCCTCTCTAATATCTCTTCTTGCATGTTTAAAACATTTTCCAGATCTGTTACTAACTCTGATTAATCAGATCATGAATCCAGGGTTAATTCACAGGCCTAGCTGATTAACCAACTACTCAACCAGCAGAAACACTGTATGAATCATTGAGTCCAATTCTGTCATTATTTATCCCTTTAGAAAAGCCCCCTTAAAGACAGTGCTAATTACAATATATAAAGGATATAATTTAGAACTGCAGTGAAATATCAATACTCTGCCTGGAATAAGGCTGAACATTGCTCACTTAATGTTAAGTTCCTTGTTGTTATTTGATGCTATTTTGGGGAGGAGGCTCTTGCAAAACCAAAAAGCACTTTCCTTTTTTCCCCCTTTTTTTTAATCTACTGGAAATAAAGAGAATGCTATTTTGAAACTAGGCAGCTCACTTTGCAGATTTGGGCATATATACCTACTGGCCAATATCTAATTCCTTCAGACTTGCACAATATACAACCTTTATTTATTTATAGAATTTATATGGCTGCCCAACTGATATACATGACCCTGGTTAACAATACTTAAAAACTGAATAAAAACAAGGTATGCAATGATTTAAAGCCAAAAAGGTAAAGATTTGGGGTTTCCCTTCCCAGCTGATCAGCACCAGGGCCAGTTCCAAGAAAGCCGACAGTGATCCTGCCAGAAACATTACCACTCTACATTGTGATTGAAAATGATAGTGGGCAGTAGTAGAGACAGGACAAAAGAGTTTTGCAATGCTCTCCCCAATTTAGAGAAAACATTTTCTAGGTCTACAGATGTTACAGACAGCAAACAACTCTTTTTAAGGGGGCATAGTTCTTAGGCAGAGGAAAGGATGAACGCAAAACACATCAAAACATATTGCAGAGTTGAGAAGCATAACAAATGTCAAATATATTAGTAGTAATGTTAGTAGTAGGAGCTATATTTGAATAAATCTCACAATAATGCAGGATATATCTTTATAGAATGTGTATTTTGGATTATTTACCCCATGCAAGGTACAATGTTACTACAGCTATTTTTTAAAATAGCCCTGATACCTTATCAATTAGACAAAATTCTAACATCATTTTTTCCAAATAATTGAATTATTCTGTGCCAAACCCCCTTTCCTTTTGGACTGTGAGTTGTTCTTGGATGCATGTTAGCAAAACCAAACTCCTCAGAGTAAGGAAGGTATTTATGGCATGCCTCATGGGCCCAGTGAAATAAATTCCTAATTACTACACTGTGCTTTTCAGTGAAACCCAGTTTATTATTTGCACTACATGGGCAGCCAATTCATTATCAGTTGCTATGACGACTGTTGCCATGTGCCATAAATCTTCAGGATTAATGATTTATATTCTAAGGCTCCAGCTTTTCCCAGCCTGATGCTCTTCAGATGTGGTCCCCACCCCCACCAGGCTACCAACGACGGGAGATGTAGCCCAGTGCACTTGGAAAAGACCAGTGTACCTGAATTAACATATGAATGTATGAACGCAAGGCTTCACTTGGGTGAATCAGACAAAATCTCTATATAGCCGAGCACAACTTGCCAGCCAGTCAAATAATAAACAGGGCATGAGGAAGATAAACATCTTCCTTGCTTATCTCTGTCACCTGTCTCTGAACATTGGAGATCAATTTAAGTGCCATGTTCACTCTCCATGGATTTGCTTACCCTCTTTAAAAATATCAAATCATGCAGGGAAAATCAGGGAGCCACAGCCACACCATAAAAACATTTCAGAAAACAGAAAAGTCAAGAGGAATTTGTCCAAAGAAACTTCTCAGAAGTGGTGACCTACTTCAAAATGGTGAATAATCTGCTTCAGCAGAGGAAGAGAGAGGGGAAAATCAATTCATTCCTCAGGCAAGCTCCAGTTCTCTCCTCTGAGTCATTCAGAAAATTGCTTACCGGAAAAAAAAAATCTCTATGTGGGTTAGATATTTCTTCCTTTACATAGAATTTTAAGTACTATTCCCACGCTGATAAAACATTTTGAGAAAGGAAGCTCATCTTCAGTACTCACTCCACAAGAGCCACGAGAAAGGCCAAATTCATGTCTAAGACAATGCTAAAACAAATCAGACTCCTACCTCTTTTGGGCCATTTGTTTATAAGTGGCTTGAGCAGACAGTGAACTTCAGTCTCAGTTTGAAACCTTGAATATAAGAACAACATGCTGGTCTGTCAGCCAAAGCGCGAAGTCAAAAGTAAGAACAGCCATGGGGAAATATGACTCAGAAAGAGGATGGGGCAAGTGGGAGCAGGAGGAAGTAACTGAGAAGGTTTAGGCACTAGCCTGTCCCTCGTGGCTCCTAAGTTTTGAGTCATTTGTCATTCTCAGTTTTGGTTCACAGCTGCTATGATAAAGCCCAGAAATAGCACTCAAAACAGCATTCTGAAATGCTCCTTCCAGCCCATTCTGGAATGCACGACACCCCACTCAAAGGAACGCAATCCAGAGTACAGGAAATACTGTTTGTAGGCTTCTTTGATGTTTGCCTGCAGCTTTTTCTCAGTATCTGGCTTTGCATGACTGATCAGTTCGTTTGCCACAGGTACCTTCTTCAGCCTGGATCAACACACACGAAATAGATCAGAGGAAACTGATGCAAAAAAAGAGAAAATAAGTCCTTTTTGAAGCCAACGGACAAAAAAGTGTATTATAATGAGAAGAAACATAACAGAATTGGATTATTAAAAGAGCCATTTCTTTTATCACTGAGAGATCTTAATTTATTACTTGACTCGGAAATTAATTCCAGTTTGTTGTTATGTGTGCTATGCACGTATAAAAATAGTACTTAAATATACCCTTGACACCTGTGAAAAGACAGAACCTTGTGCAGAGCCATGGCAAAAGTACGGCAGATGTTGTGTTACCTTTAGGCAAAATGAAAACTTAACCTTTGCTTAAATGTAAAGCATGGAAGTTTTATTTTACCACAAATGGAGACAGAGATTCAATTACTATGCCATTCCCTAGCACAGAACTGGCGAATTGTGTCTTTATAAGCTGCACTAACAATAACAGCATGTCAGAAGAAAAATTGGGGGCATTAGAACCTGGCAAATAAGGAAGAAAAGAGAGTGCTAGCCAGAAAAGGAACTTAACTTTGGAGGCCAAAGGGCAAGGAGGAAAATCAGTGACACAGGGGAGACTTTTGAAGAGAAGAATCAGTCCTGTGTTACATCTGTAACAGAAGAGAAGT
This sequence comes from Notechis scutatus, assembly GCF_049901735.1. Lineage (NCBI taxonomy): Eukaryota > Metazoa > Chordata > Lepidosauria > Squamata > Elapidae > Notechis > Notechis scutatus. Next base: position 169,412,163 of record NC_142010.1, on the reverse strand, counting down.
TGGAGCAATTGACAGGTAGTCCTTGGCTTATGTCCACAACAGAGCCCGGCATTTCTGTTGCTAAGTGAGACATTTGTTAAGTGAGTTTTGTCCCATTTTAAATCCTTTCTTGCCAGTTGTTAAGTGAATCACTGTACTTAAGTTAATAACAGGTTGTTAAGTGGATCTGGCTTCCCCCTTGACTTTGCTTGTTAGAAGGTCGCAAAAGGAGATCACATGATCCCAGGACACTGCAACGGTCATAAATATGAGTCAGTTGTCAAGTGGCTGGATTTTGATCACATGACCACGGAGATGTTGCAAACGTTTATGTGAAAAATGGTCGCAAGTCGCTTTTTTCCAGTGGTGTTGTAACTTGGAATGGTCACTAAATGAACTCTTGTAAGTTGAGGACTACCTGTATTTAGCTATTTCAAAGGAAGGGCTGCCCAAGTCTCCAGTTCCTGGTAGCAAACTATGGAGCACATCTGGCCCAGGAGGCCTCTTGTGGTTTCAGCTTGTTTAGCTTGTTCAACTGTAAAGTCAGGATCAGTGGTGGGATTCAGAAATTTTTACTACTGGTTCTGTGGGTGTGGCTTGATGGGTGTGGCAGGGGAAGGAAACTGTAAAATCCCCATTCCCTCCCCTCCCCACTAACCTGCTTTCCAGCTCCGTTCTCCTGTGCAGGGCAACAAAAGAAGACCCAGCCGATCAGCTGGGACTCGGGAGGCAGAGAATAGATGGGGGCAGGGCCAGTCAGAGGTGGTATTTGCTGGTTCTCTGAACTACTCAAAATTTCCACTACTGGTTCTCCAGAACTGGTCAGGACCTGCTGAATACCACCTCTGGTCAGGGTGCATCACTAACCTTACAGTTAGATCCTTAACAGATACAGCACTTAATGAGTCTCCCAGCACCTAGGATGCATAAGGCTCAGCAGGTTCAACATTGCCTCCATGTATCTCAGCTCAAAGTTACTCCTGGGCAGCACATTTGAATGAAGTTGTGGGTGTGATAGTTGATCATGCAAGATAACCTGAAGGTGTTTTAACTCAGTTGACGTCTCTGGATTTGGATACTTCATGGCTGGGGTTTAAAATATTAAGGAACTAGTCTGTATAACCTCTTTTGCTTCACTGGACATACTTTCCCAGGGACAATAAGAAGCTTTTAAAACAAGTTTGACACACTGGTATTTCTCTCAGTATGCTAGGTACGATAAAATATATTCTCAACACTTTGAATGAAGAATAAGAGAGAATTATAGTTCTAGGAAAAGTATTGTGGAATGAAGCATTCCTCTGTAGCCTGGAGCCTGTAAAGGTTACAACTCCCATAATTCCAAGCCAGTATGTTTTTGTTCAATATGTTTACAGCAGGCTGGTGCAAGCTTGCTGTAACATGTGAAGGGTATCTGTCAGGAACATTTCTGCAACATACCTTCAAAACAGATGCAGTAGAGTTTTGATAGTATCCTTACAGTTGCCAAATTGACTTTTGACTTTTTGGATCATGTCCTGCAGACACTCCTGAATCAAACTTCCTTCCTTCCTTCCTTCCTTCCTTCCTTCCTTCCTTCCTTCCTTCCTTCCTTCCTTCCTTCCTTCCTTCCTTCCTTCCTTCTAATTTCTAGGGCACTACAATCCTCACATCATATCATCAATTTTGTTACCTTTGGGCGACCTCTAGTGGTTAATACTAGCAGTCAAGCTGACAGGTGCTTGAAGACTATCAAAAACTCAAGGATCAGTTAATCAGCTTTTAGGGTCCTGGCAGGGTCGGCTTAAGAGATTTGCTGGCTAGGCTAAATCAGTAATAGTCCAATTATTTGCCCATATCAAGCTGCAAACAAATTATGTATTCCTTGATTCAATTCTGTTGAGTGTTTATCCATGAGGTTTATTTGGTAGACAATACAGGTCATTTGTCCGTGCCAGGATGGATTCCCCCCACTTTAAATACAAGTTTTAAGATCTTGTATTTCCTATTACTTTCCTACTTAATAATTAGCTTGCTCTGATCCTGCATAGCTTTTTAACATCAGCCACAGATAGCTAGACAGTTCTATTAATTCCGAATGCTCCTCACCCCCATACTAAAAATGCAGGGATTTTGATATAAAAATACAGTGAGAAAGTAGTTATTTAAGAGTATTTCACGATACCCAAGTCTTATGGCTGAAACATTTCACTTCATCAAATTGTAACATTAAACTTAAGTACTAAAGATCAAAGCCTGAGCCAATCTCTCTTACATTATATAGCCAAAGAGAAAATTTGAAAATCACAGGATACACTTGTTCTTATCTGCATATTCTCATGGAAAACTTAGAAACCAGAAAGGCATCTTATACTAATGTGCACATGGCATTGAGAAAATCACATTTCCTGAAAGCATTGTAAAAGCATAGGAACATTTACAATTGATAAGTATATTGGAACCTTTACTTTATCTATCTGTCTCTCTATCTGTCTATCTGTCTCTCTATCTATTTTTCTGTCTATCTACCGTGTTTCTCATATAATAAGGACGGGTCTTTTTTTTTTTTAGCCCTGAAAAAATGGCTAGGGCGTCTTTTCGGGGGTGACTTAATTCCGCCCCCCCTTGCATCTTTGGGTGGGCGGGCGGCGACGGCTTGGATGTTGACCTCGGCGTTGGTGGGGCACTTTGTCAACGCAGGCAGCACCATATCCAGGTGTGCAACAAAAGTACTTCCTAACGGCAAGCCCCCCACCATTTCCCACCATTTCGCATGTTTTAATATAGGCCTTAGTTTGGGGGGAGGGGCTTAATTTCATTTCATGCCCATAAAACATGCTGGGACTTCCTATTGGGGGAGGCCGTATTGTTGGAGAAACAGGGTATCATCTGTCTGTCTGTCTATTTTTGAAAACTGTCTATTTCCCTCACAGAGGGTCTCTGGGTGATATGGAAAAAAAGTAATAAAACACAAAATTGCAAAAAAAGTAATAAAACACACACACACACACACACACACACACACACACACACATATATATGGTGAGGATGATTATAATTCAATGTTAAAAGTTAATGAAAGGGGGGGGGGAGGGCTTTCAGGGAGCTATTTTATTTATTTGTTTATATCTCACCGTTACTATTTTTACAAATAACTCCAGGCAGCAAACATACCACACACATCTTCCTCCTCTTATTTTCCCCACAACAAAAATCCTGTGAGGTGAGTTGGGTTGAGAGAGAGTGACTGGCCAAAGGTCACCCAGCTCAGAGGGGACGGGGAGAGGGTATGGTTTGGCACAAGCGGCAGACGCAGCTCCATTTGCACAAATGGAGAGTACAGGCAAAGTGGAGACGTGTGTGCATGCTTTGGTGGCCTGGTTCTGAATGCCTCATGGCCCTGTAGTGGGCTGCGGCCTGGGGATTGAGAACCCTCTGACCTAGCTGGCTTTCATGGCTAAGGCAGGATTTGAACAACCACTTTCTAGCCTGGGGACTTAACTACTAGGAACCACAAGCAAGGACACAGAGCCATGTTTTTACAACTTCTGAAAAGCCAGGAAAATCTTGGGCACCTAGACAGTAGCACATTTGCTGCATGAATTGCATCGGGCACCAGTTTGTTTCCCTACCCAGTCAAGCAGGGAAAATACACTGCAGATCCTGTGAGCTAAAAGTTTTTAACGGGTGGGGTCCAGGAAGAGTCTTATCTGCTGTTGCCCCTGTCCTGAAGAACATTCTGCTCCCAGAGGTGAAGCGGTGACCACTTTGGAGAAGGCGCACAGCCACTTCTCAATCAGCGCCAGCCAGAGAAGAGAAGAGCAGGCAGCCGTCATCACATGAGCAGGCAGCCTCACTTCGTAAGGAACCGGGGCGCCACCCAGCCAGGCAGCCCACCATCCACCGGACCCACGCTGTTCCTGCCGCCGTTTCTGCCTCCCTCCCCCAGGTTTGGCAACCCGGTGAGGGCTTGACAGGCGGCTCCCCCTACCAGGGCCGCACCTGGAAGACAGTAAATAGACATATGTTAATTGTGGTGAACCATGGGTTCCTGGGTCCCAGCCCTTCCCCCTGGTTTACGGGGATAGGCCTTATGGAATCTGTGGATCAACTGAGCAGCCCGCATGTTTTTCTCTGCCACCCAGTGGCGTCTGTCAAAGGGGACCCTTTTCATCGCACAAGGTATTTGTATTTGGCTCCTGTGGACCCAGGAATCTAGTATGCGATCTATCTCATAGTGATCCCCGCTAGCGGGTCCAGGCGGCCGTGGTGGGGTCCTAATGTGAGTATCCTCTACTGGCTTGAGCAAACTGCTATGGAAGACAGGGTGAATATGTCCTAACATTTGAGGCAACTTTAGTTCCACTGTGACTGGATTTATTGCCCTTACAATGGGTAAAAAGGACCAAGGAACTTTGGGCCTAGTTTTTCTTACAGGGTATTTTCAACTGGAGATATTTGGTTGAGAGATACACTTTACTTCCCATCTGGAATGGTTTGTGAGGAGCCAGGTTTTTGTATGCCTGGGCGTTGTATGCCTCAGGGGCTTTGGTTAGGGCTGCCTTCACCGCGCTCCATACGCTTTGTGTGGTACCCATCCACTCATCAAGTTGGCAAGGAGAGAAGGGATCTTGCGGTTACTCAGGAATAGGTATGAAATCTAATCCATTGACCACCCAGAACAGGGTGAACCCGGTGCTGCTATGCACTGCATTGTTATATGCCACCTCCGCAAACAGCAGAAGATCCGCCCAATTAGTCTGTTGGTAGATTACATGGAGATAGCATTTCACCATGGCGTGGCAGGGGAGATATGGGTAACAGGCCTCGGGGTTTGGTGGAGAGGGCAACCAGAGATCCCCGTGCTGCTCCAGTTGTGATCCTACCAGGAGGAACCAGGTGGCAGATGATCCGCTGTTTTCAGTATAACCAGCTGGGTCATCGAGTGGCCAAATGTCCAGCCCTGGCTCCACTGCCAAACCTGGGGGGGGATGGGGGGAAGGCAGAAACGGTTGCAGGAACAGCATGGGTCCAGTGAATGGCGGGCTGCCTGGCTGGATGGTGCCCTGGTTCCTTACTCTTCCCTACTGGCACACTGGCACTGATCACAAAGAGGCTGCGTACCTTCTCCAAACAACAGCTGACTAGCACTGATTGCGAAGCAGCCAGAAACCAGGAGGAAGACTGAGAGATGATGGATGCTGGCGGGGCTGGGCCGTGGGCATGGTTATGGTTATTTACAGCGCTGGTAGGCAGTATCTCCCAGCGCTGACTTTGCAACTACTAAGGACTCATTCGTGCCGGACCTCGGTCTTCATTAAACCTGTATCAAGGAAACTTGTTTGTTTCCACGTTTCCTTGGCTGGGCTATGGACAAGTGAGGAAAATGAAATAAAATAACAAAGAAACCCAAGCTTAAAAATTAGTAACTAGGGCAAGAACATTTCAAACTCCCAGGATATTCTGCAGTTTTGAAAGCTTTAATCCTTTAACAAAGGAATAACAAAAGGAGATTGTAGCATAAAATTAAACAAGAATTTACACGGAAGTCCAATTTGAATTATTTAGGCTTGCATTGTTTCCTGTCCAACAGTAGGTGCTTATTACCTGCTTATTACCTAAGCCATGTTTAATTGCATACTGTTATTGTAAATAATTGCTCTTGTGAATTGTTTCTTTGCTTCTCTGAGGTTCTTTCTCAAGATAGTACAATTGCTTTCCTGTGTCTTTTACTTTATGTACCAGTGGACGACAATAGCTGCCCATGATTTTTGCATATATTTGAAGCAAGTGCTTTAGCGGGCATGAGATTGGTGACCTTTCATAAGCTGGATAACTATAATTCCCGGCAGTCTCACCAACCTTGGCCAACATTTGGGTACTGTCATTCAGCAGCCACTGATTCTCCATCACTTCACTTGTGAATTTGTTGGGATAGTCAAGTCTGTTTTTGAAATCAGTGGGATTTCCCTTTTGTTGGATTGCAACTTTTAAATTAGCCAAATTAAGCAAAGGTGAGAATGCACGTAGGTATTTATTATGAACCATATGCAGGATGACAAACCCTCTAGGGCAAGAGGTTGGAATAGAAACCTCCAGGATCCCCTTGTTGGAAGAAATGTCCATCTGGGTTCAGTTCCAAGTGGGGAGAAAGACGCTGAAAACATGGAGGCTATTTGGAAAGATGGTTTAATGGAGGACAGGACCACATGGTTTTGAGGTCCTGGGTAAAATGGAACACATGGGTGAGAAGAGGGAGAGAGATTCATAACCTCTGTTGGGCTTTGAACTTGCTTCCTGTTTTTGTGGCAAGCAATGTATCCTGATTGGTTGTCGGACTCCCATGGGGCCATGCAGGGGTAACTTTGTAGGTTGTCTTGAGTCCCAAGCTTGGTTGAATCTTGTTGGGTGATGTAATTTTCCAAGGTACCATGTGGTGAGATGAGTAGAGGGCTAATCCTATCATGTCCTGAGGGCCATGTCTTAATCCCATCGCCCTGGAGCTGAAGGTCTTTTGTGCTGTAGATAAGATGTCTTTTGTCTTTCTGGGGTTATTAACAAAAGTGGAGGTCGCTTTCCAAGAGCATGTTTCTCCTTTTCTCATCCAGGAAGGTATAACATTCTGCCTTTTTCATATTTCCTGGAATATTTCATTCTTCTAGGAGAGGGATTGATGCTAACTTTCTACACTCCCCAGTCTTGATTCTATGAAATTTGGTGGGATTAATGGCCCAAAGAAATAAACTGTCTGCAAGAAATTCTTCTGAGGGGTTGGGCTCCGGAATGAATAAGTAACCCCATAATGGAAATTAACCTTGGTCCTTTTAATGGAAATTAAACTTGGTCATTTTATCACCTAGATAAGTGCTGAACTTGGATCTTGGACAAGTGTAAACAATATATTTCCTATTGATCAGGAATGACTTTTTCATTCTCCTGCCCCACCTCCAAAATGTACCAAAATAATGAAACTTGCACAGCCACTAAAGTAATGAAATAATAAATAATAACACAAAATAATGAAACTTGCACAGTTTACTAAAGTTTCTTAGATCTCCTGTGATTTTTTTCCTACTGGCAGTTGATGTCACAAACCAACGAAATGTAAACTGAAATTTATTAACCAACTTTTCTATGCCTTTAAAGAAATGCCATATGGAATCCAGACACAGCCTAAGCAGCAGATTAGATACCTCGTTTGCAGACTATAAAGATCAAAGTGGCTGCCATTTCTGAGCCGCTGGAGCAGCCAGTCCATACTATCCTTCCAAGTCTGCATCACCAATCCAACTGATCAACCCATTTTGATCTACTATGAATCTGACCATTCAGCAATTACCATTCCATGTGGTGCAACTGCAGAAAACTGAGTTGCGTTAAGCCTTGCAGGATTATGCAAACCCAGCCTTAGCTTAGACCAGTTTTGGGTCTAACCTTTTTGGGCTCCTGTGCCAAAAATTGTGTGCGCGCTTGCGCTTCTGCCCTCGCGTCCCAGCACCCAGAAGGCAACGCATGCAGGGGTCCCCACGCCTCCTGAGCATGCGTGCACAATTCCCCCCCACCATGCTGCTCCCTTACTTGCACTGCTCCTCACAGCTGATTTTTGGCCCGTTTGAGGCCTTTTTCAGCCTCCCAGAGGCTTGAGGAAGGCCTCTGCAGGCCGAAAAATAGTCCCATTTGTCACTTCCTGTATTTCCGGAGGCACGCGCATGCGCAGTGAGGTAAGTTTGCCTGTGGCTCACGTGCTGGCACAAATGGCTCTGCGTGCCACCTGTGGCATGCATGCCATAGGTTCGCCATCACGGGCTTAGACTCTGAGTTCTTCCATGTCCCTTGAAAACTATACAGGTAGTCCCCGACTTACAACAGCTCATTTAGCGACCGGTTGAAGTCACAACAGCACTGAAAAAAGTGACTTAGGACCTTTGCTGCATCCGCATGGTCACGTGATTTCCACTCAGATGTTTGTCAACTGATTCGCACCTCTGACGGTTGCAGGGTCCCATGTTCAAGTGATCCCCTTTTGTGTCCTTCTGACAAGCAAAGTCAACGGGGAAACAAGGTTCATTTAACAACCATGTTATTTATTGAAGAACTGCAGTGGTTCACTTAACAAATGTGGTGACAAAAGCCATCAAATGGGGGAAAACTCACTTAATATATTTCTCACTTAACAACAGAAATGTTGGGCTCAATTGTGGTCATAAGTTGAGGCCTACCTGTAGTGAAAACCTCACCAGCCGGTTTTCTATTTTGCAGGATGCAAAGCTGGCATTCCCCCACCCACTCATTTGCAACACAGGAACACGAGGGTTTGGTAGCTGCTTTTGAAAAAAAAAACTCCACTATTTCAACATTCGATCAACCTGGTTTGAACTTGTATAGCCATTTGTATAGCCATACGCTGCTGGAATCATCGGGACTTTAACAGATAACAGATAATCAGAGTTGGAAGGGACCTTATAGGTCATCTAGTCCAACCCTCCACCCAAGTGGGAGACCCTACACCATTTCTGACAAATGGTACTCCAATCTCTCTCCAGTACCACTTTATAAAACCCTAGTAAGACCACACCTGGAAAAACTACAACCAATTTTGGTCACCATACCACAGAACAAAAAAGATGTTGAGACTTTGGAGAAAGTTCAGAGAAGACCAACTAAGATGATCAAAGGTCTGGAGACTAAAACATATGAAGAACTGTTGCAGGATTTGGGTTTGGCTAGTCTAAAGAAAAGAAGAATTAGGGGTGACATGATAGCAGTAGTCCAGTATTTGAGGAGCTGTCACAAAGAAGAGGGGGTCAAATTATTCTCCAAAGCACCAGAGGGCAAGAAAAAGAAACAATGGTTGGAAACTAATCAAAGAGAGAAGCAACCTAGAATTAAGAAGAAATTTCCTAACAGTGAGGACAATTAACCAGTAGAACAGCTTGCCTCCAGAAATTGTGGATGCTCCATCACTGGAGGTTTTAAAGAAGAGTCTAGACAGTCACTTATCTGAAATAGTATAGGTTCTTCAGCTTGGGCAGAGGGCTGGACTAGAAGACCTCCAAGGTCCCTTCCAACTTTATTCTACTCTACTCTACTCTACTCTACTCTACTCTACTCTACTCTACTCTACTCTATTTCTATTCTATTCTATTTCAATTCTATTCTACTCTACTCTACTCTACTCGATTCTATTCTATTCTATTCTATTCTATTCTATTCTATTTCTACTCTACTCTACTCTACTCTATTCTACTCTACTCTACTCTTGCAACTCTACAGCGCATCGAACCACCGGCTCTAGGCACCCCCCCAACTAACTCACTGCGCACGCGCACAGAAGAGGCGGAGGCGGCAAGGGCGCTCGGACGAGCAGGTGGGCGGAACCGTCGTTGTGCCGACGGCAGGGGGCGTGGCCTCTCCCAGCGCACGCTATAACTGGAGCGGCGAGCGCTTCTCGCCAGGCGTTTGTTTTTCTCCCTCCCATCATGAAGAAGGTGATGGTGCGGCTGCTATGGGCGCTGGCAGGTACCGCCGCGCGTCTCTCCCTCCCCGGCTCAGGCGCGGGAAGCGGGTGGCCGGCTTTTTCCAGCTGCTCTGCTTCCAGCAAACCCGGCCGCGGTTGAAACGTTAATCCCTTCCCGCCTCCTGCGATGCTTTCCTACGCATCGGGTCGCTGTCCGAGGACGCAGGGGAAATCCTTGGCAGTGCTCTCCATGAGTGGGTCAGTTGGCAGCCCCGAGAGAGTACCGAGTTTGAGAGGGAGGGTGGTACGGTAATCGTGGCAATTATTTGTGCGAGACTTTGGTCTCCCCTAGTAACCTCTCCATCCTTTTTCTCTCTCCATCCGAGGACTCCTGTTGCTGATTTCTCTTGCGACAAGTAGCACAGAGGTGAGTGTTGAGAATCCAAGGAGTAAGCAAGCTCTTCTCGTCCCAGGCTTACTTTGTAATTTGCAAAGTTCATGAAAAAGTTCATTTCAAAGTAGGGTTGCTGGCTCTTTTTTCACCCTGCATCCAGGGCTCCCTGGATGGCAACGGGACAGGCTTTTTGTGCTCGGAGCTATCAGGGACTCAAAATAGAAATCAGAACTCAGATGAGAAGCTTCCCTCTTTTGGACCAGAAAGTCGTGTCCCATAATTAGGAAGTTCCTGTAAACTGCTGGACCGCTCTTCAGCGGAGAAAGGAAAAAAACTGTTTACTGTATGCCCACAGATGATGTTGGCGCTTGTGAGTTTCAAGCTATAGACCTCAGAGAGTAAACATGAACCATAATGTTTCTGGGGTATGTTAGCTGCACAGAAAAAAAAACACACAATTTGGAGACTAAATCCTAGCAGAAATAAAAAGGACTTTAGGCAACATCTTTCGTCCTTTGAAAATAAATGCTAGCCCTCCCCACTCCAATCCTCAGTTTTAATTGTCATATGGAGTTGTGCATTTTTGCTGCAAAGATTAATGGGTTAGAAAATTATAGTTTCTCATAAAGGGCAAATATATGGTATGTTTTCACTATGCTTAGCTGTAGATACAGTATTCCATATAAATATTAGACTTAGGCTTGCATTACCAACCATGTTTTTGTTTAGAAAGAAGAGACTGGGTTGAAAGTTTGGACTTTCTAGTTTCCTCCTTTTTTCCTCTCTTATTTTTTTCAACATCAAATGAAAAAAAATCATTTGATGTTGAAAGGTAACCATTTGGAAGTCACTGAACTACAATAAACAAATGTAAAAAGGAAGAATTTGATCTCCATATCCAAAGGGTAGGGAATTGTATAATGGAGAGGAAGTTGCTGCTCAGTTTAAGTTCTTACACTCCTAAAGGAATTTTATCACTCTTAATAACTTTCTAATATAGTTCTTCATTAATAACTTATTCTTCTATTGGTCTGTCCAATGTATGTGGCAGGGCATGATGCGCAGGGAACTTCATATATGCCTTGGTTTTCCAGGTCAATTTTATCTTTGGGGTTTCTTAGGATGTCTGTGTGTCTGTGTGTGCTGTTTAGGTGTGTTAGGAAAACAGCATACACCCCAAAATCAAATTCACCATGGAAACGGAAACAAACAAACAACTACCATTCCTAGTTGTATTAATCTACAAAAAAACAGATAGCACACTAGACACACCATATACCAGAAGAAAACACACACCAACCGCTACCTCAATGCCCAATCTCACCACCACCCAGCATAGATAAACTCTGTGGCCAAAACACTAATTGCCAGAACCAAACGCCTGGCAGACAAGACACACATAAAGACTGAACTATGCACCCTGACTAAAGTACTAACAGCCAACGGCTTCCACAAAAGCAAAATCACAGGCCTGATCCACAAAAACACACTGAGACATAATGGAGACTTAGAAGACGAACAGACCTATGGAACAGCTGTCCTGCCCTACATAAGAGGTACTACAGACAAAATCAGTAAGATACTACACAGGCATCACATCAAGACCCTATCCTTTTTTAGGGCTTGCAGCACTTTTAGTTCTTTGTGCAAGTTGCTTTTGGGTGGTTTGCTCGTGCATAGGATGTTAGTAACTTGGTGTCTTATTCTATTAGCTTCATCTGTATTTAATTTAGTTAGGCTGGATTCTACTGCACATATGATGGATTCTGTGGGGATTTTTTTGGGTGCTATAGCATAATTGAATCCTTTGGTTAGGACCTCTGTTTCTGTTTTGGTGAGTTCTCTGTTGGAAACGTTATATACTCATTGTTTCAGGTGTTGTGAGTTGTTGGGGGCTTTCTTATCATGTTCTAATTTCTTTAGTTTCTTCAAGAGTTTGTCATTTTTGTAAGTGGTTTCAGTTTCAGCTCTTCAAGTTGTAAGTTGTTTTATCTTGTCCCAAAGTAGAGGGTGGATTTTGCTGCTCAATTCCAGGTGTAATGCTAGCAAATCTTTGTTTAACTGATCCAATTGGAATCTCTTTCTGTGGAGCTCGTTCCTGAGTAGAGCCATTTCAGTTCTTTTCAGGATACGTTTAGTAGCTGCTGTGCTGTGATGAAATGTTAATTTGAAGCAGGTTGGTGTTGCATTGTTGTCTCTGCAGCTGCGTAGGAATTTGAGGTCACATAGTATTCCTGCTCTTTTAACTTCTAGCTTCTCATAGGTTTTGGTCTGGCTGTTTATTTCCTCCCCGTAGAGGTCTGATATTTGTTTTCTTACGTTTTCGCGGGTACTTACATGTATGGTATTCAGCTTTGTTCGGGTATTTTCCCACGTCATTGTAGTTGTGCTTTTAAAGTTGTAGCAACGTTTCGGCAGAATCTCATCTGCCATCATCAGGCTTCTGTATTGTGTTCGTCTGTGAGTCAGACTTTTACAGGTCTTTAAAAGGTCTTTAAAAGGTTTTAAAAGGTCTTTAAAAGGTTTTAAAAGGTCTTTAAAAGTCTGACTCACAGACGAACACAATACAGAAGCCTGATGATGGCAGATGAGATTCTGCCGAAATGTTGCTACAACTTTAAAAGCACAACTACAATGACGTGGGAAAATACCGAACAAAGCTGAATACCATATATATATATATATATATATATATATATATATATATATATATATATATATATATATGTGTGTGTGTGTGTGTGTGTGTGTGTGTGTGTATGCATGTATGTATGTATGTATGTATGTATATGTATGCCTAAGTCTAAGTGCTATATCTGTCTATTTCCAGCCCCAGTGTAACTTGTATGCCCTGCCTGGATGCCCAAGGAATTTTAATCCAGTTTGCGGAACTGATGGAGAAACATATGCAAATGAATGTATGCTTTGTATGACAAACAGGTAATTTGAAACTAGAAGATAATTATTTATGTAAGGTGGCATGAGCTTTATAAGATTCGATTGGGGCACCTGTGCTTAAGCACTCACTTCATTTCAACTTCCTATCTCTCAGCCCCTCTGAAAACCTATTGGGAAGTCAATGATTCTTCCACTCTGGAAGAATGTAACATCTGACCGACATTCATAGACAGGAGAGAGTCACAAAATTGCAAAACCAGTTATTTCTCGATAGTATACAATATTGGCTATTTCCAAGAGTTAGATATTTAGATACTAGATAGTTAGATACTCCTGGAAATAGCCATTCTTTTGTTTTCTTTCTTTCTTTCTTACAGGGGTCTTTACATTTTAATAATGTTTGACTTTTGTGGGGGGGATATTCAAACAATGCAATCTTCACAAATGAAGATTTGTGTTTTTACAGTGTAGATCAAACAGGTCATTGATAGTAGGATCACTATAAATTATTAGGTAATTTATATCAATTTCCAATCCAATTTGCAATTCTAATATCAGGCAATAGTGTTTCCATAGATTGTTGATCCCACTTAGCAAATTTATTCTGTCTCCACATTCCCACTCAGAATTCTCTGGTCCTATGTGAAAATTATCCAACTGAATATGTTCTCAGTTTTCTCCTTAGAAACCCTCACAATCTTTCTGCTGCATAATTTTTGAACTGATTGAGCAATGTAATCACAGAAACGATTATGAAAGCATCTAACATAAAGCACTTTTAAGAAATACAAATCTAATTTGGGGAGGAAAGGAAAACAATTGCCTATTTTTTGCTTTCTGGAGGAACATAAAGAATATATCAAAATTTGATTGCAAAGCTAGTTTTATCTCCTATGAAAAGCCTATTAATCTCCTGATAGCAATGAAAGAAAAGAGATAACTACAGTAGTACTTCTTTACAGTACCTACTCCAATACATGCTAGCATAACCTAACAATGTGTTTGATTTTTCCCTTACAGAGACAAGGACAAGGATATACAAATTGCCTATAAGAGTACCTGTTCATGAGAAGAGGTTCAAGAAACAGAAAAAGAAAACCCAAATTCTGCTGAGAAGTTGAAACCATACTTTAAATGTGCCTTTAAAACTGTTTAAATAAATGCAAGCTTACATGCTTTTATCCAGCTTCTGCATCTTGCTTACTTCAAATCTTTTGTTGAAAGAACTTTTTTTTTAATTTTATGGTGGGTTTTTGTTTTTAGATTTAACCCTCATTTTTTAAAGAAATCATTCTCAAACAACAGAAGGTATAAGTACCGTACGATCCCTCAGACCAGGCTTAATTCAACTTGGATATGTAGAACTCGGCAACTCTTGGCCTCCAACTAAGGGATGAAGCCAAGAAATGCTCCTTTATGTTTTCTCAGACTGAGGAAATCAACTTGTGGAACCAAATGTACTTTCTAGCAAGGAGAATTTACTCCTCTGATCAGAAATGGAACTAATTTGGTTTTTCATCTTGTTATGATGTTTTTCCTGCAAGGCAGTGCCATTTGGTCTTTTGGCATCCCTTGTTAACATGCAATATTCTCACTGGCTTGTACAGCTATTTATATGAACACACACAAGCATATATTTGGCAAAAAAAGTCTATAGATTTATAGTTATATGCACCATGAAACCTTGGCCACATAGAGCCATATTGTTCAGACTTCTCATTACTTTGATAAAGAGTAAATTCATAAACAGTATGAATGCATGACCATTAACCCAAGATACTGCAAATTATCACTGTTTGTTATAAGCTACTGTGGTATACTTTTTCCTACACCTTTGCTCAATAACTGTGCAGTTTCCCTCCCTTCATGATAAATTCTTAGGTTTTAGTATAGGATTCAAAATCACAAATTTTAAGCCATAGGATTGTTTCAGATATACATCCCTTCCATTATTTTAATATTCAATATTAAAAATGTGTATACTTTCAATATATTTTTCCATAAAATTGATTAATCAAAAGCTTATATTTTGATACCATCCAATAAACATGAAAAATTAATTTATTTTACTTGAAATACTTATATAGCTTTTATTTATTTTACTTGAAATATTTATATAGCTGCTCGTATTGTAGCTGCAAGCTATTGCATATTTCATATAGAATAGGATTCTTTATTGGAAAAGTGTGATTGGACACACAAGGAATTTGTCTTGGTGCAAATGCTCTCAGTGTACATAAAAGAAAAGATACATTCATCAAGAGTCAAGAATCATAAGGTACAACACTTAATGATAGCCATAGGGTACAATAAGCAACCAAATCATACTAGGAAACAGTCAATATAAATTGTAAGGATACAAGTGACAAAGTTACAGTCATACAGTTACAAGTGGGAGGGGATGGGTTATAAGGAGTGATGAGAAGGTTAACAGTACTAGTAGTGCAGACTTTGTAAATAGTTGGACAGTTGAGGGAATTATTTGTTTAGCAGAATGATGGCATTTGGGGAAAAACTGTTCTTGTGTCTAGTTGTTCTGGTGTGCAATGCTCTATAGTGTCATTTTGAGGGTAGGAGTTGAAACTGTTTATGTCCGGGATGTGAGGGGTCTGTAAATATTTTCACAGCCCTCTTTTTGACTCATGCAGTATACAGGTCCTTGACTGAAGGCAGGTGGGTAGTCATTGTTTTTTCTGCAGTCCTAATTATCCTCTGAAGTCTGTGTCTATCTTGTTGGGCTGCAGAACCAAACCAGACAGTTATAGAGGTGCAGATGACAGACTCAATAATTCCTCTGTAGAACTGGATCAGCAGCATATATTCTTTAATGTCTCAATCATTGGTTGTTAATATGAGATATTTCAAAGCTTTACAGGTTGGCCTCAACTTACGACCGTAACTGGGACTGGAAATCTGGTCATAAGTTGAGGCACCCAAATAACCAGAAGTAATTTTCTGCCCTTTTTCATGGTGGTGGTTAACTAATGTTGTAGTTATTAGGTTTAATTTGAATGGGTGTCGGAAACTGGCAAAAAATGCCAGAAACCAGCCAAAAAAATCACAAATGACTGCAGAATGCTCTAATGGGTCCCAAACAGAGGTGGTATTCAGCAGGTTCTGACCAGTTCTGGAGAATCGGTAGCAGAAATTTTGAGTAGTTCGGAGAACCGGTAGCGGAAATTTTGAGTAGTTTGGAGTAGTTTGGACTCTGACTGGCCCCACCCCATCTATTCTCTGCCTCCCGAGTCCCAGCTGATCGGCTGGGTCTTCTTCTGTTGCCCTGCACAGGAGAACAGAGCTGGAAAGCAGGTTAGTGGGGTGGGGAGGGAATGGGATTTTGCAGTAACCTTCCCCTGGGGTGGGGTGGGAATGGAGATTTTAGAGTATCCTTCCCCTGCCATGCCCACCAAGCCATGCCCACCAAGCCACACCATGCCCACCAAGCCATGCCCACAGAACCGGTAGTAAAAAAATTTGAATCCCACCACTGGTCCCAAAGCTGAACTTTCCGACATGCAGTCATGTGATGGGGTCAGTGTGATCATTTATGATAGCCGGGGGTGCTTAATGGGCTGTAAAGTACCGGTTCCATGTCTGTTGTAACTGAATGGTCGTTTTAAGTTGAGTATTACCTATATTACCTACAACTAATTTCTTCCTTTTGTCTATTAAAAAACTGTAAATTTGAAATCTTTAAAAAAATTATACTGAATTACTGATACTAATAGTAACTAACAGATAGTAATTCAGGAGTTATTCGTGTTGTAAACGCAGGGGTCTTCAAACTTGACAGCTTTAAGACTTGTGGACTTCAACTCCCATAATTCCTCCTCCAGTCATGTTAGCTCGGGAATTCTGGGAGTTGAAGTCCACAAGTCTTAAACTTGCCAAGTTTGAAGAGCCTTGCTGTAAAGCATTTGCAGCAGAGTAGGAAATAAAAAAATGTTTTAACTGAATCCATATACTACTAAAATTCTCATACTTATCTGTTTGTACTCCCAAGCTAACCCAAACTATGCATTATACTGCAAAGTATAATGAATCAAAGCTACCTAAAATTGGCTAACTTAATGCGTAAAAAAACCCCAGGACCTTATGAAGAATCCTGTGGAATTGAAATTTCCATCATGTTCAGTAATTTTATTCACAAACTTGTGGTTGTCATGGTCACATGATTGTGATCTTTGATACCCTCTGCCAGCTTCTCACAAGCAAAATTAATGGTGAAGCCAGGAGGAAGTTGGCAGCTGCTTCTGCTCTCACTGTTTTTTTCCTTGCTTGTGGACATTTTCTTTAGTGTAAAAAAAGTAAATACTGACATTTGCCACTATAATTATTTTTGCTATTTAGGATACATATTCTTCTTAGATGATCATTGGACTGTTCAGCATTGGACTAAAAAAAAAAATTCACTCTGATTACGTCTGATTGCACTAACTTTCTCTCAAAGGGGTCACCTATAGTTCACCTTTTGTGAAACTTTCTTCATTATCAAATTTTGGAAGCAATGTGTACAAATTCTCACTGTTCTCTGGGCAAATTTGCTGAACGCAAAGCAGTTTATTTTATGTCAAGCTGGCTTTAATTTTACAGCACATGCTTAGAGTTTGAAGCAGTCCATATACAGTATATGGTTCCATCACAAGGGGACACCCTTTCTTTAGTAAAATACAGCAAAGAGAACAAGTAATGTGTAATCATGAATCCAAGAAGCCACCCTCATGTTTACACAGCTGTTATTTAAAAAATCATTTCTATTTGACCTTGCAGTCACCAATGCCATTATGTCAGTTTAGTATGATACAAATTAAAGTAACCTTGAAAGAAAGTTTGCAGTGCACTTGTAAAATAGCAAATAGAGCATTCATGAATATCTAAAGTATCTAAAATATGGAATATAATTTACTAGTCTGAAATAGGATATTAATCAACTTCTGTTTTACAGTTTTAATATGGTTTAAATAGTGATTATACTTAGTGGACAAATCAGACAGAGCTGAGAAAGTCTGAGAAAGTATAACAACATCTTTGTCAAGTATTTGACACCAAATAATCCCAGCTACGTGATACACCAAAAGCCAACATTTCCCCACTTGGTATCTTCCAGATGTGTTAGTATAATAAATGGTAGCTGAGAATTCTAGGAATTGTAGCTTAACTCAAAGAGAGTTAAGAAGCAAACTGAAGAAGCTTCTTGGACGAGAAGCGAAATGTCTTCAAGGAAAAACAAAGCCCAGTTACCTTTTGAAAAAGCACCTTTAGAACAACCATGACCTGGATGACTGAGAAGCTTAATATACCTCTTCGCAGTCAGAGGTGGTATTTAGCAGGTTCTGTTCTGGAGAACCGGTAGCAGAAATTTTGAGTAGTTCAGAGAACCGGCAAATACCGCTTCTGACTGGCCCCGCCCCATCTATTCTCTGTCTCCCAAGTCCCAGCTGATTGGCTGGGTCTTCTTTCGTTGCCCTGCACAGAAGAACAGAGCTGGAAAGCAGGTTAGTGGGGTGGGGAGGGAATGGGGATTTTGCAGTATCCTTCCCCCAGGAGTGGGGAGGGAATGGAGATTTTACAGTATCCTTCCCCTGCCACACCAACCAAGCCACACCACGTCCACCAAGCCATGCCCACAGACCCAGTAGTAAAAAAATTTGAATCCCATCACTGCTCTTCCGGTGTCTGTTCTACATTCCATTTTGTCTTAACCATAGTTGACTAGAGTTAAATAAAAGAAAAACACACCACAATCACAAAAATACACTACACCACACTCCCTCTCAATTAGGATTTCTGTATGTATCAAATGAATATTCTTTTTTCCTTTCTTCAAATGAGACTCCATGCTCTCCTCACAAGCCAGTGGGAAAGTTGGTCCCCTCATTCCCCTTGTTTTGCTACAATATTTGGCAAGGACCAAATTGATAAAATGCTGGATGCAGTATCATGATGCAAACCCCACCACATGCATGTTAAAAAAACCAGCAGGGCTTGCATTAATGATACTCCAATTCATCCTCTTGCCAATTTTGAATTCGGCCTTCACACCCATCCCCACAGCTGGAAACATCTTACACCTGCTATAGCATTGTGATTGATAGATTCCCAATTCGGCCCCCCCTCCCCAAGCTGATAACATATAAAAAAGGGAAAACAGCAGAGCCAGAGGAATCAACCGATCACCTTGCTTATCATGTTCTGTGTGTGCAAACTCTGGATAATACCGTTTGGCAGCGAATGAAAAGAACAGCAGGAGTAATGAACAGAGATCAGCAATGGCTGTTGTGGATTTTGTACCAGGAAATTTTCTGCTGACTGAAGAAAGACTAGACAGCATTTTAAATGGAGAGCATTTTAACTCAGCAGTGGGGAAAGAACCATATGGGGGAATGACGCAAAGGTTGAGAGTGAACCCAAATCACTATTTATCAAGGTGTAGCACTGTGTTTGGGCAATTCCATTTTAAACTGATTGCGTATTCTGCAAAGTAGGGAGGAGAAATTTATTCTGCCTTTGGTTCCTGCCCAGATTGCTAATCAGATGCAGAAATGTGGTAAGACGGGTAAAACAAAAACAAATTATATCCAGGCTAACATATATTACTAATGTAAACTTATTGCTGATATTTTTGTTGTTGTTGTTAGCCACTCATCGCAACCAATCGCTCAAAAAAACAAAACTACAAATGATATTTTTTAAAGCCCAGCCAAACATTAATTCATCTTATAGATGTAATGAATTCTGAGCAAAGTGGAAAACTTGCATTACCCTGAATTAAAATTCATCATCAGCCAACGTGATCAAGAGAAGCAAGCATAACATTCACAAAAGAATGGATACAATTCTTACTATACAAATCTGGCTGTAGGTCTAGGAGGTTAACTCTATGGCTAAGTTCCCATGTACGGCTCCAGTCTATCATTTTATGTTTGAGTAGCAAATAACTATGGCTCCCCTTGTTGCCAACCAACAAAAGAAAAACAAAATGGTTGGCTGAACTAACTTCTTATTGCCAGTAAGATTAACTGATACTTACTATATAGTCAAAACACTCTCTTCATAAAAAAAAAATTCCTAGATTCTATTGACCTCTCTGATACTTCCCACATTCTCAGTTATTACTGATAGTGCTTCCCAAACAAGTAACAGAAACCTTCAATAGGAAGAATTTGAAAATATGTCAAAAACCTATAGCAAAATTTCCACACACCTGAAAAGATACCAGGAGAACTGTATTGTTATAAAGACCATTGTCCCAATAGACTATAGCTAATCATCTGACCTACCCTCCCCACCCCAAGAGCTTGCAATATCTGAGGAGGAAATAAACAACAGCTTCAACAATGTGGATCCCCAATTGGGGGGATCCTTCAGGGGAGACCCTATGCAGCTCCAAAGCTTTTCACTAAGTCATTGATCTAACAATGCGCCTTTGCTTCCGTGTCAGCTGTCCATCTTTCATGAGCCTTTAGATCATACCCATCATGTCTATAAGCTCAGCTGCCATCGACTTCTATATGTCCTGAAGACTTGTCAGACCTGTTTAGGATTTTTAATTTTGTTTTCTTTTGGGGTTGGCCTGTTTCACTTTCAAATTGTTTGGCGTTCAGCCATCAAAGTACAGAACTAAATGAAATGAGCTCATAAAACGACAAACAACAATCAAGCATAGAAATACAGTATATGCTAAGGCAAGATTTTATGGGACTGGGAAAATAATAAGCTACATTCTTTTATACTTGATTAATCTATCTGTCACTATAGAAAAGTGCTTGGTTTTTTTTCCACCTAATGGAAAAATGAATGGGTAGAAGTGGTTTCAGGCAGCAGGTCAAGTCAGAACTCTTGCACCCAGGCATTGGGCAAGTCCAGGGTGGGCTGGTGCAAACCCTCCCCGTGGAGCAGGCACATCAGCATGACCCCTGGCCGAGACTGCTGAAGCAAGGGAGGCTTGCTAGAAGCATTATCTGTACCATGTCTGAGCTATGGATGATCATTAGTTAGGTGAAAAGAGGTACATCTAATGTAACTTTTGCTTCCATCCAGGGGAGTCCGGATTTTTGCAGACCAGGTGCAGAAGTCCTAATCTTGAACCAATTGCAAATTTTCTCTTTTTTAGGTTCTGTTCCCATGTAGCTGAAAATGCAGATAAAATAGGCAGGGCCACAGCATTTGTTGGGCAAAGTAGAGATAAACACAGCATACATTCTGGGCATACAAAAAGTTATAGGCACCCCACCCCAACCTCAGATCTTCATATCTTCATATCTCCTTTCATGTATTTTTGTAAAGTAATTTTTTTTATCTTTTAAAGGCATTTCCCCTTTTTCTGTTTTGTTTTGTTTTAATTCCTCAACCAAATTTTCTTCTCTCACATCTCTGGCACAAGGAAGCATGCACACAAAAAAACCCCCATGTAAATACTGAAGACATATTATCCTATATAAGAGACCTACATGCTGTATACTTATATTTACCTAGAACTCTTTCTTGGAGTTTGTGATTACAAGAATGGCCTGGTAAGAGTCTGTAAACCCAACCAAAGCCCATCGGATCATATTATGATCTGACCAGTCATAAGTAACTTTTTTTTCAGTGCCATTGTAACTTTGAGTGGACACTAAACAGATTGTTGTAATTCAAGAATTTGTAATTATTGTGAGCCAAGAACTACCTGTACATAATCACTCAGTATATCAGTGAGAATTAAGATTTGTGTCCCTTCTTTGTTGAGTGTGCTATTGCTGGCAAACTGGGACCTTCCTTTACAACCCACCAAGAAGCTCAGCTACTCCCTTGGAAGTCATATTTAACACAGATATATGTTGTGGTAAAATTAAGTATGTGAAAGGAAATCTGAGTTCCCAGGCGATTTTCTGGTATGATTAATACCAAGAATGGAGCTCTGGTTCTTCCAAACTGATGGAGCTGAGAACAATGTCTGCTGTTGGCTGCTTAAGCTTGCCAACACATGCCCTCCTGTAAAAATAAAAATATGAGCACACTGAGAAATGATCCTCAGTGGTTTAGCTACTCACATTTACCCGCAAGGCAGGCTCCCATTTTTACAACTTCTCAATAATTAGTTAAGCATGGTTACAAATCTTGAGGGATTACAAGTCTTGGAGTTGACATTCACATGGCTTACTTAGGCAGTTCCTGCCCAGAATTTATGACATAAATACTTTGCAGCTGGTATTAATGTCACACAATTTTCCCCTCCCCAATTTTCTTTTTCCTATTAGCATTTAATGACTGGCTATATTTTATAATGTTATAGTAGAGGCATAAAAGCATCCAGAAGTTGCAGTAATGTCATTCTGTCCTATTAAGCTATTGAAATATGGTACAGTATAAGGATTAGCAGGCTTTTCATCTGCTTTCTTAAAAATGGCTGGGTTCCCTGAAAGGGACAACTCTCATATTATTCCATTATAGTTTAATATCAGAGTGGTTTACGAGCACTGATTTTCATCTAGCAGTTTGTTCCTTAGTTGCCTCTTGGTGTTGCATTTAAATTGATCCAACCCTCATCCTTAAAGGGCAACAAGAATAGGACAGCACGAATGTTTTTTTAAAAAAATTTTTATGACAGACATATATAAACAAAACACAAAAACATAAAACCATCTTTTAATTATATACATACAGTGTGTCAGTTAGTTACAATCTTTTGTGCTAATCTTTTTTAGCCATTACTCACAAATCATATATATTCTCACATTGTCAATCTAACATATGCTAATACAGTTTTCAATTATTAATCATTCATATAAGCAATTATTCATCATTTTACAAAAATTTATTCTAATTTTTTTTGTAAGTTTATATTATACATTCATCCAATGGTTATTAATTTTTGTTATATATTCTATATCCTTCTATTAGTTTTTTATTATGAAACTTCCTAGTCTATTTCATTACCATGTCTTTTTATCTAACCATTGATAAAATAAATCCCATATCATATAAAATTGTTTGTCTTCTTGTTCTCTAATTTCAAATGTCAATTTACTCATTTCAGCACAGTCCATAATTTTCTTAATAACTTCCTCCTGCATAAGTATTTTTTCATTTTTCCAATTCTTAGCAAATACAATTCTAGCCATTGTTAAAACATTTACAATCAAATATTTCAATTCTTTATTGTATATTTCCGGTATAATTACCAATAAAAATATCTCTGGTTTAAAGTCTATGTGTTGTTTTATCATTTTTTTCAACCATGTGTGGATCTTTTTGCATCCAAGCATGTCCACCACATATGGTAATATGAACCAGGTATCTGATGACATTTCCAACATTTGTCCGATTTATTCTTGAACATTCTTGCAATTCTCGTCGGGAGTAAATGCCACCTGTAAAACATCGTATACAAATTTTCTTTATAAGCAGTTGACATTGTCATGTTATAATTTTGAGACCACAATTTTTGCCATTTCTCTAAATCAATCCCATATCCAAAATTTCCCCCCAAGCAATCATCGTTTCTTTAACTTGTTCTTCCTCTAACTTAAACTCTAGAAAGTGTCCATAAAGTTTTTTGATTACCTTTTCATCAGTACCTGTCAAAAATTTATCTAAACCAGTCAATTTATCATAAAAACCTTCTGTTTTAAAATATTTATCAAATCTAGATTGTATTTGTGCATATGAAAACCAATTCCTTTTTATACCTTGTTCTTCTAGTGCTTGCATAAATTTAAGTTCATCCTTTTCATTCAATATGAATGAAAAAGCCATCTCTATCTATTGGACCGGACGGAATATGTGCCTACTAATTAAAAAAGCTACCCACTGCCATAGCTGAACCTCTAAACATAATCTTTGAAAAATCTTTCAGGACCAGCTCCTTGCCAAAACTATGGTCACAAGCCACAGTCATCCCCATCTTCAAAAAGGGAGACCGCAGCCTAGTTGAAAATTACAGACCAATCTCCTTATGCTGCGTCACCTGTAAAGTCATAGAATCAATTATTAACCAATCCATTATCCTCCACTTAGAGACAAACAACCTACTCTCTAATAAACAATTTGGTTTCAGAAAAAAACTATCCTGTAATCTGCAACTCTTACACTGCAAAAACATATGGACTACACAACTCGATCAGGGCAAAGCAATAGACGCAATCTACATAGACTTCTGTAAAGCCTTTGATTCAGTGGTACACGACAAACTACTGCTAAAACTAAAATCTTATGGTATCTCTGGACACCTACATAACTAGTTAGAAGCATTCCTGTCAACCCGACAACAAATGGTCAAAATTGGGAGCGTCCTATCAAATTCTGTACCTGTCAACAGTGGTGTTCCCCAAGGCAGTGTTTTAGGACCAACTCTCTTCATACTCTACATAAATGACCTCTGTGATCATATCAAGAGCAACTGCGTTCTCTTTGCTGATGATGTAAAGCTATTCAACACCACAGACAATACTGCTACCCTTCAAAAAGACCTTGACTATGTATCAGAATGGTCAAACAAATGGCAACTTCAAATCTCAACAAATAAATGCTCTGTCTTACATATTGGCAAAAAACATCAGAAAATAAAATACAGGCTGAATAGTCAAGACCTTGTTGATGATCCAAACTCTGTCAAGGATCTTGGAGTACTCATCTCAAATGATCTAAGTGCTAGAGCCCACTGTAACTACATAGCCAAAAAGGCGTTAAGAGTTGTTAACCTAATCTTACGTAGCTTTTTGTCTGGTAATATTACACTGATAACTAGAGCATACAAAACATTTGCTAGACGAATATTCAAATACAGCTCATCAGTCTGAAACTCACATTACGTATTTGATATTAACACAGTTGAGAAAGTCCAGAAATATTTCACAAGAAGAGTTCTCCACTCCTCTACTCGTTGTAGAATACCTTATGCCACCAGACTCGAAATTCTAGACCTAGAAAACCTAGAACTACACCACCTTCAGTCCGATCTAAGTATAGTATATAAAATCATACATTGCAATGTCCTACCAGTCAATGAATACTTCAGCTTCAACCATAACAACACAAGAGCAAACAATAGATACAAACTCAAGGTTAATCACACCAAACTTGATTGCAGGAAATAAGACTTCAGCAACAGAGTTATCAATGTCTGGAATACTCTACCTGACTCTGTTTTTTTCCCCCCAAACCCAAAAACTTTAACCTTAGACTGTCTACTATTGACCTCACCCCTTTCCTAAGAGGTCTGTAGGGGGCATGCATAAGTGCACCAACATGCCTACCATCCCTATCTTATTGTTTCTTTTATATATATTTTTATTTTTCTTATATGTATCCATGTATTCATAACTATGTTTTTACTTATACCTATTATCTTGTAAGCAATGACAAATAAAAATAAAATAATAAAATAAAAAATATCTCACCATATCTAACTGTTTGTTCCTTTTTATATATTATTGGATAAGAAAAAGCTTCAATAGTAGATAACCATAGTGAAATTTTTAAATAATATTGTTTTTTTGTCTTCTCCCAGTTTAAACACAATGCCTCTCAAATATAATGTCTTCTAAAATACCCCTGTGTTTTAGTTCCCTTATACCAAAAGAAGGCATGCCACCCCAACAGCAAATCATGTCCCTCTAAATTCAATAATCTAGAGTTCCTTAATGTTATCCATTCCTTTACCCACATCAAGTTCGTCGCCTGATAATATAATTCCCAATTGGGCAAACCGAATCCTTCTCTTATTCTTGCATCTTGTAACAGTTTGAGTTTTATTCTCGTTTTCTTTCCCTGTCAAATGTATTTTAACACTATTTTACTTAAATCTTCAAAAAAAACTCTTTCCCTAGTCTAATTGGAATTGTCTGGAATAAGTATAAAATTCTAGGCAATACATTCATCTTAATTGTAGATATTCTCCCAACCAATGATAACTGTAAGTTTCCCCATTTTGTCAAATCTGTCACAATCTGTTGTTTGAGTTTAAGATAATTATCCTCCTTGAGTGTGCTACATCTTGATGTTATAATTATCCCTAAATACTTGACCTTATTTGTGACCTGGATCTCCAAGACTTCCTCCAACTCTTTCTTTCGTCTTGCTGATTTGTTCTTTGTTAATATATTTGTTTTATCTTTATTTATTTTCAAACCTGCTACTTTTCCATACTCCTCTATCTTTTCTATTAATTTAGGTGCTGATTCCAATGAATCTTCTAAAATAAACACCAGGTCACCTGCAAAGGTTTGCAGTTTATACTCTTCCTTTTTAATTTTTATTCCTTTTATTTCTTTTTCTTCTCTAATATTCCTATTCAGCACTTCCAGTGTTAACACAAACAACAGAGGCAACAGTGGACAGCCTTGTCTAGTCCCTTTTCTTATATCTATTAAGTCTGTTAACTCTCCATTTATCATAACCTTTGCAGTTTGTTTAGAATATATCGTTTCTATGGCTTGGATAATTTTTTTTAGCCCATTTGTTCCAGTTGTAATGACATAAATTGCCAATTCACATTGTCAAAGAATTTTTGTGCATTTAAAAACATCAAAGCCATTTGTTTTTCGGGATGTGCCTCATAATATTCCAAAGTATCCAAAATTATTCTCATATTATCTTTAATTTGTCTCTTCGGCAGAAATCCATTTTGATCAGAGTGGATAAAGTTATTTAAATATCTTTTCAGTCTTTCTGCCAGAATTGAAGCAAAAATTTTATAATCTGAGTTTAGTAGGGATATAGGTCTATAATTTTTAATTTGCTGTGGGTCTGAGGACAGCATGAATGTTAATTGTCACCCTGTATGGTCATTTTGAAAAATGCTAGCTGGGTTAACAAAAGGGTAAATCCGAGATTATAGGAAATGACAAGGAAATAACCACCCAATTGGAGCAACAATTGTTGAGCAAGATATTTATTTCTTAGATTGGTATAAAAGCATCTTATGTTCAGTGTCAAATATTAAAATCTATGTCTTAAATTCTGAGATTATTATGGCATATTATTTTTGTTCTTCACTTTACAAATTGCTTTAGAGTTCATTACTACTGAATGAGAAATAAACATATCCAGAGGGTTTATTTTTAAATTGTAACAAATTAACTTTAAAAATACAGACGGGATTAAAAAGAGCCGGTACATAGTGTGTAGTGATTAAGATATTGGACTAGGAAAACCAAATCCCAGATTCTCCATTATAGGTGCCAAAGTCAGCTGGGTGATCCTGTGCTGTTCACTCTTTTTTAGCTCAGTGTCAAGCACTGCAAAGAGCAATTTGAAAAATATTCCTTGCCGCATCATGCATTGGTAGCTTTAATGTAAGAACTAACTCAAACCAGTGCACAAGTAAATGCACACTACAGCCATGTGGGACAAACATTGAGAAAAACAGAAAACAAGACAGACAAGATTAAAATGAGTCATCATTCTCAGTCAGAAGAACAAACCATCAGAAGAGAGAAAGTATGGACTTTCAATGAACGACGTCGATAAATCTTGTAAGAACTAATAAAGAAGAAAAGTTAGCATTTCCCTCAATAAATAAATGGACAATATGCATTCAAATTGCAGTGGTCACACCTCAGGGAATTGTATAACATAATGCCAACCAAAACATTGCAGGTAGTCCTCGAGTTATGACCACAACTGAGCCCAAAATTTCCACAATAAGCAAGTTAAGTGAGTTTTGCCCCATTTTTGCTACAGTTGTTGGCTGTGAATCTGGCCTGCAGCTGTTAAGTGAATCATGCAGTCATTGAGCAAATCTGGCTTCCCCTATTAACTTTGCTCGTTGGAAGCCAGCTGGGGAGGTTACAAATAGGAAGGTTACCCATGACCCCAGGATGGTACAACTATCACAAATACATGCCAGTTGTCTAGTGTCTGAATTTTGATCCCATGTCCATGGGATTCGGCAAAGATCGTAAGTATGAAAAATTATCATAAAGCCTTTTTTTCCCAGTACCTTGTAACATCCAACTGCCCCTAAATGAATGGTTATAAGTCAAGGACTACCTGTACCATCAGTTTCATGGCAGTTGCAGGTCAGCAGCTGAATCTTCTACATCCCCAGGGAAAGCTCCAGCCACTTTGCCACGTGTGTGGCATTGTATTTCCCTGAATGGTTTATCCTGAGATGCTCACTGTAGTGAAGCATCACTAGCATATTTGGCTTGTGGTGCTGCAAAGAATGTTTTGGTTGGCATGCTGCTAAGAGGGAGCAGTGTGAAGATTTCAAGCCTTTGGAATGAAAGGCTGAGATTGACATTGGTATTTGGTTCTTTTAGACCCAGCTGGGGGAGGTTTTGACCCAGCTGGGGAGGCTTATATTAGAAGGGGTTTCTTTTTGCTGCACAAAGAGGATTAGTTCTGGCTCTGAAATATTTGGCAGAAGTGGAACAGTCTGTATGCCTGCCAGGATAATCGAAAGAGCAAATTAGCCACCTTGAGGGGCTTGTTTAGAAATGAAATAGCCAGGTCAGAACCAACAAAGTTGTCCTGATTTGGGCTTAAGAGACTGAGTCTTGTTTGAACAGTGCAATCTGATTTAAATCAATTGCCACAAAGTACAGTTATTTCAGCCATAGGTCTCTCTCAATTCAATCTAAGTACAGGATTATTCTGAAGATAAACCTAAGTGCTTTACCTCTCATTCCTTGAAATTGGACAACAGGTTTTAGTACAACTGACTAGAAATTCTGGAAGGAAGCTGAAATGAAATAAATAAAAAGTAGCAAAAATCATCTTCAGCTGACTGTACAAAACACAAAAATGATTTTATTGGCCCATCTTTCACAGCTCTTGTCTTAAGAAAGGCTGTTTTAAGAAAAGTCTAACCAAACCCCAATGCCATCTACCACAGACAAAAACATGCAATAATTACAATAATAATTATGATAAAAAGATATATAAGATATTCATTTTTCTCAATGGTATTACATTAAACAATACTGCAGGCATCATGTTCTTGAGCACTTCACCATAAAAACCCCATTTCTATAGGTATGATATGATCCAGCAGTTTTCTTTGTACATTTTATGTTTTTACAGAAACATAACATTTCAAGGAAGAGGACTTAAATAACACTTTTCTTTGACTTGTTACATTTCTATCTACATAGTTTTTTCTGTACACCAGAATATGAAATACCTAATGTTTCATCGTTCATGGAAAGCTTTATTACTTCGTTCTGCTGATTGCATACACTATAATCAGAAGTTATTGCTCTATGAAGCTTGCCCAACCTCTGTATCTGCAGCAGGATTTAAAAACAGTTCTGATGGCCTTTGAAGGAATTTCAATTTCCTTTTTTTCAGAAGGTATTTTTCTTGTTACCATAGAAGGAAATGAAGAGATGGATTAAGAAAAGTCTTTCTTACACTCAGTAGATCAGAGGCCAAGGCAACACATTTTTTTGTATTTTTCTGGATTATCTGTTTTTCCATAGCTTTCACAGTTGTACTGGGGAGTAAAAAAACATTACAAAGAACATTATATTATAAAAAATAGTTGGCTGTTTCTCTTACTTTATAGAATGTGAGACTGTTTCTCAAGATCTGACAAAAGATAGAGATGTCAAAGGAACCTACCCTGGCTTTATTTCAAGGATCATAACCTGCCAATGTGGACTCTGCTGTGGCGTAAATGGCAGCTCTGAAAGGCAGCTGATGTCATCCTTATACTTGGCTAAAAATAGTTGAAATAAATCAGTCCGCTCCTGGGAAAGTTGTGCAAATATGACTGTATATTTAAGAAAATGAAAGTCCAACATACTTTAAGGTCACCCGTTCATAAAATCTGCATGGCATCAGTCATTCCTTTCAACAGCATCACTTTGTCATCCTTTTAAGGTGGCTAAGCCTGCTGGCTGGACAATTCTGGAAGTTGAAGTCCACATATCTTTCAGTTGCCAAGTTTGCAAAGTTGCCAAGTTTGAAACAAGGAAGGTTTGCAGGGAAAGAACAAAGTATTGTCACCATCTACCCACTCTCAGTCCTACCCCAATGCTCCTTCAAACTAGGTACTAGTCCTGTGGTTGTGGCAGTTGAAAGCCAAGCTTACAAGCCTCTTTTAGCCTTTAAATCAGGGTAGGCAATCCATAGTCTATATCAGGGATGTCCAAACTTGGCGACTTTAAGGCTTGTGGACTTAATCCCCGGAATTCCTCATGAGCATGGCTGGCTGAGTTGTTGTGGGAGCTGAAATCCACAAGTCTTAAAGTCACCAAGATTGGACATCCCTGGTCTACCCAGTGAAGACAATCAGTGTAACTTTTGCCAAACTTTGCTCTTTGGAATCCATTAAAGTCTGCTGTCCAAATTTGGTAGCACAATTTGCTGACAACTGAACTGCTTCTTTTTGCCCGTAATTTATATTACATACCACTCTTCAGTTTTTATTTTATTTTATTATTTCTGACTGCTGGCCCCATTCTGTCTTATATCATGGCCTCATGTATATGTTTGCTGTTTGCTGCAAGGAGGCAAATTGCTGAGAGGCAGAGGCCGAAGGGTGGGGGCCAGTGGGTGGGTGGGGCTTTGGCAGCATTCGCTCTAGAACAGGGGTCCCCAACCACCGGGCCCCGGACCGGTACCGGTCCATGGAACATTTTCTACCGGGCCACCGGTTTGCTGGGCGCCACCATCTTGTTTCGATGAGAAAGTGCTTCCGGGTGAGCTTTTCCGGTTGGAAAGCGGCATTTGGGTCCTGAAGGAATCCTCGCACCTTAGTTTCATCGAAGGGGGGGGCTTCGAACGAAACTAAGGCGCGAGGATTCTTTCAGCACCCAAGGCAAGGCGAGCCGAGCGACTGTCCCGAAGCCGTCCCGAAGCCCATTGACAAAGGTACAAAGGAGGAGTTGAAGGTGGCGGGGAGAAGCGGGGGACGGCTGGCTGGCCGGTCGCTCGGCTCGCCTTGCCTTGTCATGCGTGCTGATGCCGGTACCGGGCCGTGGATCATTTTGTGATGCTGGTACCGGGCTGTGGCAAAAAAAAGTTTGGGGGCCACTGCTCTAGAAGATGCGCAGACATTTCCACCCACTTTTTGGAGGGTAGGGAAGTGTGTCTTAGACACTGAAAAATATGGTAACTTAGAGAGCCATGTTAAGTTAAATGGTGACAGTTTGTGGACTTCTAGCTTACAGCTATGCTACTGATTTTCTGTTTTAATTGTTTAAATTAAAACAGAATTGCTTAAGAAGTCTCTCAGAGTTTTGGGAAGCAGAACGACAATTAAGATGCATAAATAACATCAAGTTGCCTAAGCATTTATGCCATTTCTGAGTCCGATTCACTGATTCACTGATTTTTAAAAATATAGCAAAAGGGTTGATGAGACAAGGCCTTTTCTTTGTGGTACTCCACAACTGAAATAGCTTCCTAGTGAAGATATTCTTAATTTTATGAGTACTCACTTTTAAATTAACTGGAATGAAAATTTAATTTTGGTGGATTTTCCTCAGCTATCAATCTAAATAAGGCTTTGACTATGGCTGCAATTCTGTGTGTCTCAACAGCAGCAGGTTGGAGGAAGCAATTGAACTACTTTAAATGAACAATCAAGTTTTCTGCTAAACAAAACTAACAATGTCAACGGCATATAAGGAAAATCTATGCAAAATGATTTATAGGTGGCATCTACCACCAGCAAGACTAGCAAAGTGGTATGAAAATTTATCAGCTAAATTTTGGAAGTGTAATCAGATACCAGGTTCATATTACCATATGTGGTGGACCATGCCCAAAGGCAAAAAAATACTGGACTAAAATACATACTTGGTTAGAAAAAATGATAAAGCAACACATAGAAATATTCTTGGAAGGTATATTACCAGAACAGTATAATAAAGGGAATACATACGTAATTTTACATGTATTAATGGCAGCAAGAATTGTGTTTGCACAATAATGGAAAAATGAAGAGATCCCTACAGATAAAAGTGTTATAAAAATATATATTAGAATGTGCTGAGATGGATAGAGTAACACTTAAAAGAAAAGAAAAGGAAGAAACAGAATACTTTTTAACATGGAACTTGTTTTACCAATGGCTAACTAACAGAAACAGAGGTTAGAATCTAAAAAGACAATAAAAAGTTTTGTATTGAACATTTTGTAACATGGATAAACTAATCGCATTAATATTTATGATGATTACTATCATGATTAATGTTGTATCTCTACTTAAAATTAACTGTATCCAGAAACCATAGATAGATATGGAACTTTTTATGTGTATTAAAAAAATGTATCAATAAAACATATATTTAAATAAATAAATAAAAACAGTTTTCTGCTAAACACATCACACACACAAACACACACACACACACACACACATATTGGGCTTAGCTCACTAGTTTCACTCACACAACAACTATAGACTCCATTTTCAGAGACTTTAGTGCTGACAAAACCACAATGATCTATCTTAGACATTGATAATACAAGCAAAATGGGAAAGGGTGGCCTTGTTTGAAGTCCAATGCTTTTCCCAAATTGGGTCACTCTGTCTGTCTCTCTGTCTGTCTGTCCATCTCCCTCTCTGTCCCTCTCTCTCTCTCTCACACACACATATACAGGCCTATAGGGCTAAAAGTGCAGGCAGTTACAATTATTTATACTACCTTCACACAAAACTGGTAATTATGTGGGAACAGCATAGGAACAACACTTACTACATCTTCCCAGAAACCACAGTTCATATGTGCAATACTTCCTCTCACCATTAAATGAACCTCCCAAATATTTCTAAGGGAGGAGACTTGTTCTAGTTGTTTAGAATGACTCCTAGGTAAGAGTCATAGGACTGGAATTTTGCTAGAGGACTGAACCCCGTGTTACTTAAGAAGGCGTGATGGCACATGCCCTCCTCTAATTGTGCCTGCCAGTTTAATAGGAAACATGGCAGCGACTGCTGTTTTACAACAACAGCAAACATTCCATGAAACTCTGCCAAATAAGAAAGTAATTCTTAAAAGGCTTTGGCACTATAAGCACCTTCCCAAGGAAACAGATGAATGTAATAAAACTCTCAAATTGATTCAATTTCTATATTGCAGTGTTTTATAACAGTCCAGTATGAAATGCTTTAAAAAAAAAAAATCCCTCGGTATGAAAGATCCCTTTAGATAATAGCAAGCTAAGTACTGCAGCAGTTGACAATTTTAATACCATTTTTGGAAGAAGAAGAAAAAAAGAAAAGAAAAAGAGAAGAGAAGAGAAGAAAAGGTACATCTACCCCTAAAACATAGAAAGGGACAACCAGGGGTGGGATTCTACCAGTTCGCACCTATTCGCTAGAACCGGTTGTAACATTCTAAGCAGTTCGGAGAACCGGTTGTTCAAAGAAATTACTGGCCTAATCCTGTAAGGAGGGCAGGAAGGAAACATTCTGGTGTTGCTTACAGAAACTGCCTCTCTGTTAACCCTTATTACATTCTTGGCAGGACTAGACTTCTTGTCTCAGGAATGTCTCTGGAGTTTTTTTCCCCTCCTTTGCTGGTACTTTACTTGTGTGTAGTGACCATTCAAAGTTACAATGGCACTGAAAAAAGTGACTTATGACCATTTTTCACACTTGCGACTGTTGCAGCATCCCCACAGTTATGAGAGGCCAGGTAAGGAGATGCGTTCCTCAATGTGAGTGATATTGAGTTGGCCACACCCAGCCAATAACATGATCACCAAGCCATGTCCACCCAGTCACATGACCACCAAGCCATGCCCACCACCTAAGCCACGCCCACAGAACCAGTTGTTAAAAATTTGAATCCTACCCCTGGGGACAATGTGTGTGTGTGTGTGTGTGTGTTACAAAACAGAAACAACCTGAATGTAGTCTTAGATCCAGGTAGCATTAAAAATTAGCACATGAAAACTAGAGTGGAAAAAATCTGCCTCACTGTGACTCAATATTTGGGAGCAAAACAGCGTAAAGTAAAATGAATCAAATATAAGTACAGTACAGTCTGCTAAATCAGTCTCCGAAATTCTTCAGCCCCAAGGGGCAGATCTCAAGCTGGAAAAATGTTAGGCAGCTGGGAAAAGAGATTTTAGTATTTCCCTGATATAAATTGCATACTTTGCTTCTTTTTGCTAAAATAACATAAATCCATTTGGCTGTCAGTAAATGAATCAAGCAGCACTACAGCTGGCTTATGATCAAACTAGAGCTTTAACTTGGCTGAAGAGTTTCATTCCCATTGTTTCAGCAGAACAAACATTTGAATTTTTAAACACTAATGTACCAATAATATGGATGCAATGGAAGAAGTTTGCTACTCTCCTGGCAAACTCATCCATTTTGGCATCTCTTAGCCATTCTTGAGAACAGTTTATTATCTAGAGAATATCCTGGAGTTTTCAGAGTTCCCCTGACTTTCTGCTTTCATTGCAAGAATGGTACAGCAATCATTCTGTTGATCCTTCTTTGCACTCATAGCCATGGATGTTACACAAGAATTCCCAGAACCTGCAAATGTTGGTATCTGTGACAAATCTCACATGCTACAGTATTACTTATGTAAGCATGTAGTCACCAGCAGGTGGGCAAACAAGGCCCTGTTCATCTACAGAAAGCTTTTTTGCTTCACCAGTAAGCACAGTCCAAGTCTTTGTGATTGTGCTGGATCAGGAGTAGCATCTGTACAATTCTATTTCCCACTAAATGCATCATGTTAGAATTCAAAAATAGTGAGGGCATTGCCTTAAATGGGCCTCAGAGATCCAAGGGTGCTTTATGAGTGGATGGGAACTAGAATTAGGAAAATATTTATTTATCATGTAGAAAATACTGCCTTCTCCACTTCATCAAAAGCTGTACAGAGAGCTTCATCCCCTATTGCAAAGGTCTCCAAACTTGGCAACTTTAATTCTTGTGGATTTCAACTGCTAGAATTCTCCAGCCAGCATCGATTGAAAGTGAGCATAGCTGGCTGGGGAATTCTGGGAGTTGAAGTCCACAAGTCTTAAAGTTGCCAACTTTGGGGACCCCTGCCCTATTGCCTTGGGCTGCCTGCATCTCTAGCAAATACAGCAGCAGTTATCGCCTGACCTATTGTGATATCCACTTCAGTGCCATGATTTCCCGTTTCCTTCTGAAGCCCTGTATGTTCTGTGCTGCTTCAAAAATACAGCAACATGTAGAAATGTTTGCAATGTAAGTCCACTGGAAAACAGAAAGGCATCAACTCTTTAGAAGAAAACCGAGGCAAAGGGGTTCATTTCTGCAGCCCTGGGTGGAAAAGGCCATCTATGACATAGTGAGGCCCATTTGATCATAATTGCCAGCCCTTCCCATATAATAGTGCAGAACATTTGACTGATTGGAACATATGGAAAAACAACTTTTGTGGCATTTAAAGATCCGCTTGGCCATTCTTCTGAGCCTGAAGTCCTGGACTTGAGCCTATCCCTGATAAATAAATTTTAAAAAAAATGATTCCTTTAAATAATACTTTCTAAGTGATATAAGTGGCTTGACTATAAACATTGGGCCTCCTGATACATAATTCATTGTTCAGCTGTCCAAACTCTCAACTCTAAATGCTGTAACTCAGCAGGGAAGTTCATGTTTACGGGCAGATTTAACCATCTCCATGGAGGTCTTCCACATCCCGAAACTTTGAGGGACTCTCCCAGGCAAGACACACAGTGCCAGGTTAAACGAACTTGATGTCTGGCATGCAACAACTTTTGAAAGTGCGGAATAAAATAACGGAGTTTCCAGGTGTCTAGCAAAGCCTCCAGACCCTGTATCGAAATGCCTCTTTTAAATTGTGTCCCGTCCCTTCCCGCGTGAAATTGAAGTCAGCGCTCTGAAGCAGCCCACTTTCCACCTTGCCTGACCTTCCTCAGCCTTGGGGGAGTGGGACCACTCAAGAGACAGGCCTTCCCCTGCCCAACGCAGAGGGGTCTTCTCATCCATTCTGAGCAAACCCCTTCCAACAACTCTGCTCGGATCCTGGGTGTGGACTAAGTGAGTCTCTTCTGCGTCTATTGGAATTGAGGTTGCGAGAGACGTGCCTCCCCTCTCTGCCTTTGGCAAGCGGACGTTCCATCCCCAAAGGGAAGCGACTTGTGGTTTCGTGAGGCAACTGGCAAGATGACACTGACGGTGGCAAAAGTCCAACTCCCGATAAGGATTTCAGCAGCAGCAAGGCACTGTTGGAAGGATTGCAGCATCTCTGCTCTCGGGGAGTGGAGCCCAAAATCTGTCCCACTCCCCCCACCCTTTGAGCTTGCTCTTTCATCCGTTCCAAAGCAAGTAGGGAAAGAGTGAGGGAGCTGGAGCTTACTTCAGCAGACCGATTTGGAGAGATTTTTTTTTTTTCCCCAACATATACAAGCTGACTGCCAAACCTGAATTGCCAGCAGGGAAAGGGACTAAGCAACCGCTTTAAGT
The DNA here is from genome assembly GCF_049901735.1 of Notechis scutatus. Lineage (NCBI taxonomy): Eukaryota > Metazoa > Chordata > Lepidosauria > Squamata > Elapidae > Notechis > Notechis scutatus. The sequence goes on along the minus strand of NC_142010.1, from coordinate 169,376,094 downwards.
TTCAGCCTGTCTGTGGTGCAGGTTTTTCAAGTCACACACACACCTGCCTGTCACACACACACACACACACTTACTCTCTCTCTCTCTCTCTCTCTCTCTTCCCTCTCTCTTACTCTCTCTCTCCCTCATTCATACACACTCACACACATCTAGGGATAAAGGTGCTGTCTGAGTTTCCTGCCTCTGTAGATATCTTCACTGAGGACCTTGACTTTCCAGAGAAGATCTCCTGAGGGCCAGGTAAGTACCAGACTGAACAGCAGATCTTGATGATTGGAGTATCTCTGCTCCTGCTTCTCCAATGCAGTGGGCTTCGGGCTCCCTTATGCAGAGGGATCCAGGAAGGGAAGCAAGTTTAAAGGGTTCACATCGTGTATTCTAAGAGCAGGGATTGTCAACTTTTGCTGCTGAAGTTGATCTTTTTGAAATAAAAAGGTCAACATCAGGCTTTTAAAACAAAGCCTGGTGCTGACCTTTTTAAAAAATAATAATAAAGCCTCCCAGAATAGCAAAAGCCAAAAGAAAACCAATGCAGGTTTTATTCTAACATCTTTGCCAGTTCAATTTTGACAATGAGTGAAGCAAATGCAGGGAAGGAGAGCAAAGAGCAGAGAAAGGCAGAGGTATGGGATACACTTGTGGAGGTTTTTATGAAAGTGGAGGTTTGGGTAGGGCTTGCTCCATCAGGCATGGGTTTAGTGTCTAATGTACTTCAGGGTTGGCATGAAAGGTATTAATGTGATTTTATATACTAGAAAATTTTGTACATTTGATATTTGCAAGGCAAACAAATTCAGAGCATTCCCGCTTGAAGAAGGAAATGTCCATTTCCAAATAGGGTTTTCAATTTTTAATTAAAAAATGTCAAGGTTCTTGTTTTCAATTACTTATATTTGAGTGGTAAAATTAGAAATCTGACATTGCATTTTTCCAGAATTCTGCTGAGTGTTGTCTATTCTCCTGGCCACTTCAGGGGAGCCCTTCATCCTGAGGAAAAGAACCTGTAAACTTGGTGACATCATTAGTTTAAAAGAGGTTCATTTCTTGAGGAATCCATTGAGGTGGGTGGTGAATTAGGAAAGCAAATGGCCAGGATAATCTGAAGGCCTACATTTTGTAGTATAGCTTTGTTGTTGTTGTTGGGGTACAGTTTGCCCTGACTCTGCTGACCTCCAGTTCTTCTGGATGTCTTTTTTCTTTTTAACAAGCTAGGGTAGTGCCATAGGGATTTTTAATTATTATAATTATATTTTTCCAACATGAAAATAATGATGATGCTGTGTTCTGGTTGTCTTTTATTTTTAGAATATTATTGTAAGGGCAAGTTTATCTTGTACACTACATGGATAATTGTAAGATTTCATGAACTTAGATCTCATGTGAATCCTGCTCCATCCCTTCCACAATGCAGGAATTGTTAACCACAACTTCTTTCCAAAAGTTTCTTTGCAAAACTCAGACTTCTTTCTGTAGCTACGTAGATGTGGCATAGCAAGCATTTTATTTATCAGTAGCCACCAACCATCAAATGCCATTAAGTAAGCAAGCACCTCCATGTTGCAGGTGGTTCAAAACCTTCCTCATGCACAAAGAACTGTTTTTGCTATCCTCATCGGTGCTATCTTAAAGAAAAGAAGGATCCTCCTTAAGTTGTGTGGTAAGAAATGTCACCCAGTAGTAATATGGCAAAAATGGATGTATTTCTGTAAAGCTTCTCATAACGATAATCTGGACAGAAGTTTGTTCTGTGAAGGGTGACAAAGCAAGAAATAAACAGAGGCTAAGAATAGCAATTGAAGCAATGAGTTACAGATAGTAAAATATTGTGATGATTGCTGTAAGGTGGCAGTTGTTAGAGAAAGTGGCCTTATTCAGGCGTGCCCTGGTCTACTTCTGATTCCAAAAAGAAGAAAAGAGAGGGCATCTCAGGACAGTTTTGCTTTGTAGGGAAATTGGAATCTTCCCATTGTTTCTGCTGAATCGGAGCTGACTAAAAACATGCCAGTCAAGTGGGTTCTTTGACCAGCAGTATTCGTTGAAGGCTTTTGTTCCTGTCCCATGGGCAGCTTCTCCAAGCTGTGACCCAAAAGTGAAACTTAAGAAGCAAGTTATTGAGGAAAATGGAGGGCACCAGAGAAGTATACAGATATTTCTGCAAATATAATTGACAGGACTCAGAATAACAGAGTTGGAAGGGACCTCAGAGCTTTTCTAGATCAACCCCCTGCTCAGGAAGGAGACCCTATACAATTTCAGACAAAAGGTTGTCCAATCTCTTCTTTAACACCTCCAATGATAGAGCACCAACAACCTCTGGAGGCAAGTTGTTCCACTGATTAACTGTTCTGTCAGGAAATTTGTCCTTAGTTTTAGGTTGTTTCTCTCGTTGGTTAGTTTCCATCCATTGCTTCTTGTCCTGCCTTCGAGTGCTTTAGAGAATATCTTGACTCCCTCTTCTTTGTGGCAGCCCCTTAGATACTGGAACACTGGTATCATGTCACCCTCCAGTCCTTCTTTTCAAACTTGGCAGCTTTAAGACTTGTGGATTTCAACTCCCAGAAATCCTTCTCTAGTCATGTTAACTCAGGAATTCTGGGAATTGAAGTCCACAAGTCTTAAACTTGCCAAGTTTGAAGACCCTTGGGCTAAACATACCTAATTCCTGTAACCTTTCTTCATATGTTTTATGAATCAAGGTCTTATTTCAAAATTGCCTTGCTGGGTGGATATGATAGGAGGCCAGGCTGGGGCTGTAAAATTCCAGAAGCCACCACCTAGGAACTCTCTAGTTATTAACTTGATTTTGGCAGTGTTATGTATTAACATACTTACCTGTAATTGGTTGGTCCGTGGCGGCAGGAAATTTGAAGAGCCGTCACTGGCCACAGCCGTGAGCAGCCCAACTATAAAAAGGGCTGCCGCGGTTTCTCCGGTGCTCAGTCCTAGAAGGAAATAAAACAAGTGACAGTCATGCTGGTGTCCTGAGTCTCATTCCCGCGACTTAACAGGCAGCCCAGATCAGGGAGCTCTAGTGTGTGCTGATTGTAGCTGCAGACCCAGTTTCACAGCCCTCTTCAGATGTCAGCCCTCTGCAGAGTTGCCACTAACATGTATATCTGAGAACTATATATAGTTTTCCTGATATACTCGCCCTTCCGTTTCCCTTTATCATAATCTGATATAACTGTTGTTTGTAACCATGGCTTTGCTAGGGCTGAAACATATTAAGGGGGAGGGAAATTAATGTATAGTACTGAGAGTGTAGAGCAGGGGGTCTCCAACCTTGGCAACTTGAAGACTTGTGGACTTCAATCCCTGGTGTAGAGCACTTCTAGGGCTGAAATCTATGCCTACTTCCAAGCCATCTGCCCCACACATCTACAACCATAGGCTATTTTCTGCAACCAGTTTCAAAAATAATTGTACACCTATCTCAGGGTAGCTGGAGGATTGCTTGGAAATTTTCAATGAGAGCTGGCAGATCCCAGTGTCTTCTTACATGCCTGCATTTCCCTTCAAGGGCCCTTGACTTCTTGCTTTCCCCCCCAAATTCAGCCAACAAATGAAGCTCATCTTCTAGGCTAGATAACGTTGACCTTCAATGTTTAGAGGTACCGGTAATTGTTTGGTCCGACATTTGCTTGCTTTTCAGGAAGTAATTTCACTTTTTCCAAAACACTTGTGTCTATGTGGGCACTTGAGAAGAGAAATAGGCAAAGAGAAACTGAGAGGTAGCTCCTGATTGCTGTCTCCTTGGATGACCTCTCTGTCTATTACTACTAGAGTTAGAAGAGATATTATGCCGCCTGAAGAGAACAGAATGTTATCATCTAAACCAGTTGTTATGTGTTTTTGTGTGAAATCCAACAGAGTTCTTTTCCCTGTAAAGGTTCCTCAGATAAGACTCATATTGCTCATATAAGCTGTAGGGCAACTGCAAGACAGCTGCACACTGGGGAAAGGCTTTGTGCTTTTCTAAACAACTGTTTCCTGCAGGACAGGTAGTCCTTGAATTATGAACACAAGGGAGCCCAACATTTCCATTGGTCAGCAAGAGTTGTTAAGTGAGTTTTGCCCCATTTTACAACCTTTCTGGCCATAGTTGTAAGTGAATCACTGCAGTTGTTAAGTTAACACGGTTGTTAAATGAATCCGGCTTCGCCCTTTGCTTTGTTTGTCAGAAGGTGATCCTGGAACCCTGCAACCATCATAAATACGTGTCAGTTGTCAAGCGGCCAAATTTTGATCACATGGCCATGGGGTTGCTGGTGAACAATGGTCATAAGTCACTTTTTTCAATGCTGTTGTAACTTCAAACAGCCACTAAAATGGTTGTAAGTCGAGGACAGTCTGTACCACCTTTCTCCAAGTAGGTGATGGAAGAATGCCTGTTTATAGGATGGACTGTTTACTAGTCAGAGGTGGTATTGAGCAGGTTCTGACCGGTTCTGGAGAACCGGTAGTGGAAATTTTGAGTAGTTTGGAGAACCGGCAAATACCACCTCTGACTGGCCCCCACCCCCATCTATTTTCTGCCTCACGAGTCCCAGGTGATCAGCTGGATCTTCTTTTGTTGCCCTGCACAGGAGAACGGAGCTGAAAAGCAGGTTAGTGGGGTGGGGAGGGAATGGAGATTTTACAGTATCCTTCCCCTGCCATGCCCACCAAGCCACACCAAACCCATCAAGCCACATCACGCCTACCAAGCCACACCCATAGAACCAGTAGTAAAAAATTTTGAATCCCACCACTGTTACTAATCAAGATCCTCACCCACTAGTATTAACTATGGGGGTTCTTCCTGGATCATCCCTAGTCACCTTTTAAGCAAGTAAACACCTGTGGGGGCATCACAACTTGGAAAACAAGAATGAGGATGAGTTGCAGAAAACCAGATTGTTGATATCCTTTTATCAGCAGTTCGATCTGTTCTAAGTAGTAGGTTACAAGCTTATTATCAAAACAAGCTTCCTTTAACCTACTGTGGTGTCATAAAAAGCAACTTCTGCTTAACAAAAAGGAGCAGAAGGTGGTCACACCATGTTTTCTGCTGGCAAAGCTAGTATTTTGATATCCCCATTTTCCTCGTTTGGTTTCTTCCGAAACCTCATTGGAGTTACTTTCATGGGACTGATTATTTTGATTAGTCATTAAACAAACATATATACAGCTGCCCATCCCCAAAAAGGATCTCTGGGAGGCAAATGGAATAGAAACACAATGCACTAAAAACAGACTATTAAAAAACAACAACAATGTGAGGCCTTAATAAAACTTGCATTCATCTACAACCACTCCATGCCAGTGCCAACACCCTGTCCCTAGTGCCTGAATGAAAACCCAGATCTTCACTGCTTTCCTGAAGGCCAACAAGTTCAGAACCATCTATACCTCCAGAGGAGACGTTCCATAAGGTAAGCACCATAACAGAGAAGGCATGCTTCTGAAGCCCCACTAGGCAATTGTCAGGATTCCAGCGATCACCCTAATTAAATGATGAGCCTTGAGCAACATTGCTTCACTGAGGGAAACCAAAACATGCTCACCCTACCAAATCAAGTTGGATGGGCTGAAACCATAGGGGATAGGTGGCTCTGCAATTCACCTGTCCCCATACCATGCAAGGCAATGTTGATGACCAGCACCTTGCATTGCACCCAGAAGCCTCCTGTGTGCCCATGCAGTACATGCAGCAGTGGTGTTACATAGCCATACTGTGGCGCCAGAGGTGGTATTCAGCAAGTTCTGACCAGTTCGGGAGAACCAGTAGCGGAAATTTTGAGTAGTTCAGAGAACTGGCAAATACCACCTGTGACTGGAGATTTTACAGTATCCTTCCCCTGCCACGCCCACCAAGCCACGCCCACAGAACCAGTAGTAAAAAAAAATTGAATCCCACCACTGTGTGGTGCCCCCAGTACTGCCCATGCTGTGTTTTGGACCAGCTGCAGCTTCTCAATGTTCTTCAAGGGCAGCCCCATGTAAATGGCACTGCATTCATTCAATTAGGAGGTGAGTAGGGCATGAATGATCATGAGTGGAAACCTCATTCTAGGAAGGGGTACAACTGGCACACAAAATGTAACTGTGCAAAGGCTATCCTGACCATAAGCTGTCACCTGCTTTTCAGGTAGGAAGTGTGAGTTCAGGACAACTAATCTAGACTGTGCACCCCAGCCAGACATTAAAGATGGCAAATCAGTACATATGGGGTACTCCAAAGTCTTATCATGGTAGAGGTAAAGCCAATTCTTCCCCATTTAGGCTTCTAGGCTCTGGGAAAACACCCCACATCCCTTGGGAAGTTCAGGGCAGAGATGCACAGCTGAATATCATCAGCATACTCTTGGCACTTAACCTCGTGCTGATGGATGACCTCATCTAGCATTTCATGTAGACGTTAAATAAAGGTGAGGAAATTTGAGCTTAGTGGCATTCCCAGAAAAATCCCACTACCAACACCAATTGCAACCAGCACTGAAGAAAGGAAGAGTACCACTGGACATTTTCAAACCATCTCAGAAGGATGTCATGATTGATGGTATTGAAAGCTGCTAAGAAATCAAGTACGGCCAGGATGGATACACCACCCCATCCTGAGCCTACCACAGGTCACCCACAAGGGTTATCAGCTCCATCTTAGTACTACTGTATAGCCTGGCCTGAAACTGACTATGATGGGTTCAGGGAATCCTCTTCTTCCAAAATACTTTGAAGATACAGGCCTTCCATCTTCTCAACTGTTTTCCCCAGTAAGAGAACTGGACCACCGTTGTTCAGCATTCTACTCTCTGTTTTGTCCCATTACTCTCCCCAATCACTTCTGAAAGGAAAAAATAATAATTAAATCTATTTTAGGACTAAATTATATACCATGTGTTACAGTGGTGGTATCCTTACCAGTTCGGCCTGGTTCTGCCAAAGCTGGTAGTGGTGATGAGCAGCTCATTGGTTCTTTCCATCACTCGAAAGGTTCTTTCCATCACTCCGCTGTTGGGCCTACCTGCCCACCTGGGCTCCCATGCTCACCTTTATCCCCTGCTTTTGAAGCCCAGCTGTTTTGCGTGGCACAGCAGAGTGCCGCGCAGCAGCTGCTGAAGCAACCGGGAGAGGGCAGGCTTGCAGGAAGTGAGTTGGAACGCCTCTGCGCCTGCACAAAGTGTGCGTTTAGCACATGCACGCACGCAAAGTGTGTGCATGCGCGCAAAGCATGCCCACCAAGCCACGCCCACTGAACCGGTGGTAAAAACTTTTTGAATCCAACACCACTGATGTGTTACATTCAAGTATGGGCCACAGAACTGAAAGCCGCAATATCAAATGAAGAGCAATTTCAAAAGAGAGTAACTGGAAAGGACGAAAGGAGTTCTTCATGATAGCCCCTTTCCAATCTATTGATCCAGAGTCCCATATTTAAGTCAAGACTTTTTTCAAAACGAGCTTGACTCACAGAAATAATGTGCTCTTTGAGATCTGTGGGCACATTGACATGGGTTCCTTGTTCATGAGAGAGAAATGGTTTGCCACTGCTTCCTACTGGGTATCTTTTGATGACCCATTGTCACCTACAATTCTGGATTTTCTCGTTGTCTTCCATCTCAATTTCAGCCAATTTTGATTTTGCTTAGCAGAATATTTAGTAGCATATATCTAAGCAGATATCAACCACGGACAGCTATATGCTATCAAATAGAAATATATATATATATATTTCTTTTATTTCAATTAAATTTCCTTAAATTTTCCACCAAATTGGCATTGTTATAAAAATGGGAACATTGTTATCACAGGTGTAAATATTATCACTAGTATTTCCTAGTATTCCTGTCTAATGATGGATCACTAAAAATCCAGTCTAGCATTGACTGGGGAACAGTATTTCATTGCAGGTGTGGTCCCCTTAGGACACAAGGATTTTTATGGTTGGTTGGTTTGGTCTTGGCCCACAAATAATACATAATAATAAGACTACCAGATCTGGGCTACAAAAATCAGAATGGTTTCTAGAAGTCAGCCAAAAGATACAGAAAAAAACCTAACCCTTTGCTGCCAAAGTCAGGATTTTTGCAACCCAAAATTGATAGTCCTACCTTCTAATAGTAACACTGAAAACAGGCTACATCACTCTCTCCCCATACCTCCCTGTGTTTCACTGCTAACTAAGCAAATCTCTGGGCTGGATTTATGAGAAGAAGCCTTGATCCATTTGCAGGGCACTTACGGTAGGCAGCACTCAACAAATTAATATGCAGAGTCCAACTTGGCCTAGTCGTATTTTTTAAGTGGGGGTGAGGGGTGTTGTTGGTATTGCAAAGCACCCAGGACACAAGGGTTGCCAAAAAGCAAACAAGAGCAAGTCACAAAGCTGTGTTCCCTCAAAGACAAGATGAACTAGGATTATGTTACTATTCAAAACTGGGACAGAACAACCCCAAAACAGCATCTGGTGAATGGGCCTTGTGTACTTTCCCCCTCCATCCTCAGGAGTGCCAAGGCAACTGGTTTCCGTGACAGGGAGTTGAGGATCATTGGCTGGGATTCAGAAGCCAACAAAAACATTATGTAAGACCTTCAGCGTTTTGATTGGCCTTTGCTTGAAAACAGAGTCGCTGAAGATGGACCCTAAAATGGACTTTGCATTGAATTGTCTTTGTCTTTGATGTGTACTTTTGTTTGTTTTGTTTTAATTGCAAATACCACCAAGAGAGGGGCCATGAGGAGCCGAGAATGTTATCTGTTTCATGCAGTCTTGGGAAAAACCATGTTTAGGTCTTTGTAAGGGGAGGGCATCTCTCCAAGTGCAAATAATAACTTCCAACAGTTTTGGGCTTCACTAAAGGGCAAAGCACTAAGACACCATCAAGCTTGCTTTAAGGTCAGCACAGCTAGAGTATTTGCATGTTTGAAAACTGCAGTATTTGTTTTTTTATCTTAAATGCAAAACTCATCAGATTTACTTTGGCTATATAAGTTTCCTGAGAGCCACATCCATGGCCATGACTTGATTATGCCACATCCCAATTTCCCTACTACTTCTTCAAGCGGGGATGTTATTGTATATCTGTATAGTACTGGTTGTGGAAGGAGGAGGAGGAGGGAAAGGGTTAACTTAATAGACATTATTCATAGGAAAAGGTTCCTTTAGTCAAATTGGCTCCAAGTAGTTTAAAAATCCAAATAGCTTAAAAGCTTCTAAAAACATTGTCAATTCAATTAAATATTTATTAGGGTCATAGACCAGCACAAGAAATAATCATTAAAATAAAGCAAAATTGAACAGAACAAGGCATGATAATATATTACATTTCATGGTAAAATCAATAGGTGATCAAAGCCTACCCTAATTTTACAGACTGCAATAACAAATTTTAGCTACATTCAGAGAAACTGAGTCATAATGATCTGAAAATAAGTTTTACATTAAAATGATCAGAGTTCCCCAGATATTTAATCAGGTAAGATGTTAAGATGAGTCTATGAGTCCCTATAGAGGGGTCAATACACAGGATATGAGCTGTAGGTTCAATGATCCCTTGTCCAGAGTGGGACACTAAGTACTCAGAAGCAGTTAAGCTATTTAAGCAAAGTTACGCCCTAACATTATACCAGGTCATTTGTATAGAAGTGGGCACAGGAGGGACAAAAAGCTCCCTGCCCTCTTTTCTTCAAAAGCCATTTCAAAGGCACCATGTGAATGGCCTCAGGATGCCACATATAATGGGAGATTCTCAGCTCCCAGATTCTCTATAGGCCAATGTTCTTGTATCTCTCTTTATTCAAACAGCTATTTCAATGAGAATCTGGAACTTTGGTGAAACTGTGTAGGAATTGTGATGCTTTATTGGTCACAACCTCTCATCTGGTGGTATTTTGAACATTTCCCATTCTATAGATTTCTCATAGAGTTGCTTCCTGTAGAGGTTTTGATAGAATGGGATGGGATGGGATGGGATGGGATGGGATGGGATGGACTGGACTAGACTAGACTAGACTAGACTAGAATAGAATAGAATAGAATAGAATAGAATAGAATAGAATAGAATAGAATAGAATAGAATAGAATAGAATAGAATAGAATAGAATAGAATAGAATAGAATAGAATAGAATAGAATAGAATAGAATAGAATACAATACAATACAATACAATACAATACAATACAATACAATACAATACAATACAATACAATACAATACAATACGTTTATTGGCCAAGTGTGGTTGGACACACAAAGAATTTGTCTCTGTGCATGAGCTCTCAGTGTACATAAAAACAACAAAGGAATATAATCATAAGATACCAACATGAGAAAGTAGTAGAAAAGATGAAAAGGGTAATAGTAATACAGGCACAAACATGGGTAAATATCCTTATATATAAGACAGTACTGTGGTAATTAGGTATTCGGCAGAGTGATGACACAAAGGAAAAAAGAAGTTATAGGAGTTATAAACTCCTATAGGAGTTATATAGTGATAAACTCCTATGGTGATAGAAGATTATATATAGAATGCATAATAATGTCAAAATGTATTGATGTTGTTATGCCTGCAAGGTACTCCAGACAAAAAACACAATCAGGTGTACTAGCTCATTTTTTTTAAAATTGTGTTATATTAGCAGAATCTTGTCCCCTCCTTTCCTTTTACTCTTCAGAAAACTAGGGAGGATCTCTTCCAGTGCTGGGATTCAACTTTTTTTTTACTACCGGTTCTGTGGGCGTGGCTTGGTGGGCATGGCAGGGGAAGGAGACTGTAAAATCTCCAGTCAGAGGTGGGATTTGCCCGTTCTCCAAACTACTTAAAATTTCTGCTACCGGTTCTGAAGAACTGGTCAGAACCTGCTGAATACCACCTCTGGTCTCTTCTGAGATGCCTCCCATACCTTCCCTCCTTCTGTGGGCTGAGATATCTTTTACATGCTGGTTGTCCAATCTACATTTTTTCCTCCTCTCCCCCAAGGTCATTCCCACATACTAATACAGATGGACACCTGGATGGCCAATCTCCTTCTCAGGGAAGGTAGATTGTTAAAATACTATATAAAGTGAAGCATGAGAAGGTGGCTTGAGAGAATCAAAGCTTACCAGCACTTTTCCTCCCCATATGCTTTTTAAAGACGTATATATTTCTCCTGGTAGAAGAATCAGTTTAAAACAAGTACAGTAACAATTTCAGGTGGAAGTCTCCAAATAAGGTTGCTTTACTATGCTGCAGTTTAAAGAAGAACACTTGCTGCTTGAGGTATTTTAGACTAAGTGGTGCCTGTAGATTAAATCAGATTTGCACAATACACTATTATCACTGCCATCACCACTACCAATTTGTAAACTAGTATGTTATGCAAACCCAGCCACTCGGAATTATTTCTGATTCAGTCTGTTTTTCAAATCTAGGAAAATGGATTACTTATATTCAGATATGTATGGTTTGGGACATGTGTATATGAATATTGGCTTTGGTGTTGGGTATTATATTGGAAGGCAACACAGGATCAGTTGGAAATCCAGCCACCAGCCTTCTTTTGTAATCCCATTTAAAATTTCCCTCCCAGAGATTTTAGGCGTGCAATTCTTTTAAAAATTCAGATTTGAAATGGTTGCTTTGGGTTTGAAACAGCCTTCTGCAACCTTACCATGTTTCTGCTTTTGTAAAAGTTTCGTGTCCAGCAAAAAGCTCTTGTCTTAAATTTGGAATGGGTGGTCCAAGTGTGAAACGAGGCTGTTTCAAGCTCGGAACATTCTCAGAATGGTTAGAACTTTGTTAAACATTTCTAATAAAACCAGAATATCTCTTCCAAACTCAAAACGGGTTTGAAATGTGCTTCAAATGGAAATGTTTTGAACTGAAAATGCTCTGCATGCCCCTGCTGTCTCATCTCTGCTCAAAAGCATTCAGGCAAGGGGAATCAAAAGCTTTCTCAGTAATTGGATAGAAAATAGAACCAGGAAGAACCATTATCTATATTCCTGCTATGGCACCCAACATTTGTAATCTGAAGCAAAATGTATCTCTACTATTTAGAGTGCAGTCCTGCTCTAAGTTTCTCCCTTTGGCAGAAGAAGTCAAAGTTCAGCTATGTCCCCCTCTTGGGGTATCCCACATTTCAAATGAGGCAGAACACTTCATATGCCATAACACCAATATTTATATAAGCATTGTGCCACATATATTGCACATATATTGGGGTCTGAGATTAAACCACGTTGCTAAAATGAGATAATATGCAAGGTTGTGTCATCATGCAAATGCCACACGTTTTTGCTTTTTGCTTTCGCATGCAAGTATATAAGTTGTGACATTTGTGTGATGATCTCATGCCACATATTCTTCCTGTGGCATGTGAAGTCCCTTTAAGGTGGCACCAAAAGTTTCCATAGGGTTATTTTCATCACCATCTTTCTGCAAAAGGTTGGATATTGCAAGTTAAATTTGATCTGGTAATTTAGATGGAGACAGCAGAAATCATTGATTTCTTTTTGTGGCTTTATTTTCTCTGAAAGTGTCTTTGCATTTCTGCAGGGTAATTTTGTTGGGTCTGAAACACAATAGGGATGCAGCCATTTATAACCACTTTTGAGGATTATGTATTGAGGAAGAGAGAGAGCCAGCAACTGAAAACATTGAACCTTTTCTTACCACTTTGACAGTCTTCTATTTCTCAACTGCAGTTTGTAAGCACAGACTGTTGGATAAGTTCAGTGTGAAAAAAGTGAATTTCCTTTGAAATCTGGTATTTAACCATGCTGAGCATGATACAAAAAACTAGAGTATATTACACCCTCCCCTCAAAGCAAGTATTTTTAGTTTGGTTGGATATAATTAAGCCATCCATATAACAAGAAATGACCTCTCCTCCCTTATGGAAAATTATCCCAATGTTAGTAGCATATCTGATTCAGTCACAGGCAATGCTTCTAACGCAAAGCAAAAAGCCACCCCCCACCCCCCACTTTCCAAGTGGCAGACTTTACTTCCTTTTTTTGTTTTTTGAATACATACCCTCTAAACTGAAAGCTCTAGGGATGTGCACCTCAAAAAGATTGAGGAGATGGTGCCAAGTATGCAAGTGAAGCCGTGCCCCTTATCAAAAGAGGCGGGGCTTTGGTTGTGCCATGATGTTTTGGACTCCCCTCCTTCCACAGATGCCCGCATAAGTAGTAATTTTCTTGTTTGCAGGCTTTTGAAAACAAACAAACAAAAAAAGATGTAGAGACTCTGGAAAGGGTACAGAGAAGAGCAACAAAGATGATTAGGGGGCTGGAGGCTAAAGCATATGAAAAACGGTTGCAGGAATTGGGTATGTCTAGCCTAGTGAAAAGAAGGACTAAGGGAGACACAATCACAATATTCCAATATTTGAGGCCCTGTCACAAAGATGAGGGGGTCAAATTATTTTCCAGAGCATCTGAAGGCAAGACAAGAAATAATGGATGGAAACAAGGAGAGAAGCAACTTACAACTAAGAGAAATTTCCTAACAGTGAGAACAATCAACCAGTGAAATGACTTTCCTTTAGAAGCTGTGGGTGCTCCATCCACAAAGGCTTTTAAGAAGGGACTGGAGAGCCATTTGTTTGAAATGGTTTAGTGTCTCCTGCTTGAGCAGGAGGTTGGACCAGATGACCTCCAAGGTCCCTTCCAACTCTGTTATTTTATGTTCTATGTTTGGATATGCATTTGATAGACCTTTTGGGTGCAGCTTTATGGAGAGCCAATAGCAAACTCATCTAGCACCAGGCTTTCCAATTTGGGAGCTCCAATATAACTACTGTCTTGAGGAATCATGGATGTATTTACAAAAAAAAGATTTACTATATGCTTATTAGTTGTAAGTTAAGACATCTGAACAGCACCAGCTGAGAAGAAAATATAAGGAAATTCAAACTGTTTCACCCTATCGCCTGTGCTCTTCTTTAGTCATTCTGAACTGTACTTTCCAAGCTGTAACAACTCAACATTTTCTACATTTCCCTCAATATCAGGCAAGCCTTTTTTTAAAAAATCTGATAAACCTCCTTTCCCAACTGCTTAGTGTTTAGGGTTTTTAAAAAATTCTATTTATTTTTAATTTGGCTGCCTGGTCTCATGGAGAGATTGATGTGATTGATAGATAGTACTGGGAGGGAGAGAGAAGCTTAGTTTTAATTATTTTGTTATGTGCATGCAGCACATACTTTTTCAAAAAGTGAAATTTCGTTTTTTTTTAAAAAAAAAGATCATTATTAGGCACATAGTACTGAAATAGTCTGAGAAGCAGCCACTTCAAAATGTCAGGAGAATGAGAGTAAGAAGTGGAGAGTGAATAAAGGATAATGTTATCTCTCTAACTATATCGTGTAAACCATTTGGTCAGATCAACAGAAAATTTACATAGCAAAAACAAGGCACTAGCTCTTCACAGCTTACCATCAAGAAACTAATTCCCCTGGAACCTTCTACCGGGAAATATCCTGTATTACAGTATAAACCTTATTAATATCATTACAATTAATAAAATATCTTGATTTGTTTTTTGCACAATTTGAAGCAATTCACTAAAGTTCAGTAACTAAGATTTTTCTGGAAATGTCCCTTTTAGAGATTTGTATAAACACTATATTCCTGTAAATATAAACCTCTTTTACAATCCCTATGAATATTGTAAGAATATGTTAGGATTATAAATATACTAATATACTAATCCTAATATCAGATTGCTATGTCATAAATTCCATCCCAATTACCTTGCAAAATTTCTCAGAGTGAATTTTAATAGATCTTTCCTGGAAGATCTGAAGGGCCAATTTGGAGACAATTCATCCTGAAGAAAGGCAATTCATCCTGAAGATCATTAAGAACTTTTTGTTTGTTTATTTTTTAAAATTTTGATGCTACCTGTCTCCCCTATAAGATGACTCTGGACTGATGCTAACTTGATGGCATATAATCAATCATAAAACCTCATTATATTATGAATATTCACAAAGCATGTAATATTACTGTTTGCACTGAGTTGTGCCTATTTTCAATATGTAACTTTTGAGAATTGAATATGATAGAATTTGATAGATGGTAGCTAAAACTAATTAGCTTTTGACTGTATTTCAGAGTATGACAGACATGCAATCTTATTTAGCAGTTCACTGCATTTGATCCTTGCATAAAATGATGGATTGCATGTCACAATGGGCAGCCTCTCAGGGTTCACATTTGACCATCATCAAAAGAAAACTCTCTTATTTGGTGCCTTGGTGTCAGTTTTTGATGATAAGTCCCTGTGGTTTTCTAACAAGATTTTCATAAGTAGTATACCCTTGCCTGCTTTCCCAGGGCTGAGAGAGAGAAAACTAATCTTAAAGTCACCCAGCTGGCTTTGAATTTAAGATGGGACCAGAACTCACATCACCTTGTTTCTGGCCTACTGCCTTAATCACTACATCAAACTGATTCTTAGTTGCTAATAAATCTCTACATTGTGCTGCACAGAAACGGTAGTGGGATGATTGTATATTTCAAATGGAAATGGAACTTTTGGCAAAAATATTTGTTGTGATTGAATCAAAGGGGTCAGGCAAATAGTAACTTCTGGACAGAATCTAATTCTTTGTGTTGATATACCTTCCTAGCTCTCTGTTTGATACCAAACGTGTACAAAGTGAACATGTCCACGGAAAAGGCTATCAGAGAAGATCAGGTGGAGATTTTGGAGTACAACTTCACCAGAATCAGCAAGAACCCTGACCGTGCCACCCTTGACCTCATTGCTGCTGAGGCAGGGCTATCCGTAGAAGAGGTTCTAGTAAGTAGCCATGTCTTTAAGTTCAAATACAGTCATTTGCACCTTGAGGTACTCCATTTCTGGACCACCTTTCTTCCATGTACCACTTCCCAATAAATTATTCCTTCTCATCTCCTCCCAACATTTGTCAGGACTAAAGGGTGCCCCACCATTCTAGAACATACTGGAGGGGAATGAGAATCAGCCTATAATCCTCTCTGTGGAATCAAAACCTGCTTACTGGTAGAAGGAGATCACCTCTCTGTGGGATGTTTATGGTGGGACCAACCCTTATGCCATTTGAGTCTCCTGTTCCACAGTGGATCAGGAATGGAGTGGTAGAATACTGTTGAGGTGGTAGAATGAATCACAGTATATTCGGCTATAGATAAGAAACCTCAGTCTTCTCCGTTTTTTTTTTTAACTAATTCATCTTCCCTCAATACACAAAACAGATAGGAATAAAAGGATGCCAATGCACCTTGCTTCTTTCTCCTGATTCATATATATTACGGCTGCTGTGTCTTAAGATCATGTGGTCACCTTTTGTGACCGTCTGACAAACAAAGTCAATGAGGAAGCCAGATTCACTTAACAACCAGGTTACTAACTTAACAATTCCAGTGATTCCCTTAACAACTGAGGCAAGAAAGGTCATAAAATGGAGGCAAAAACTCCTTAACAAATGTCTCAGTTCACAACAGTTGAGGTCAATTGTGGTTGTAAGTTGAGGACTACCTGAAGCCCACTGTCCTCTTTACTCATTGAGCAACATTCCTTTGTTTCTCTAGGAATGGTTCAAGAAGCGCCTGGGAGAGTGGAGGAAATCGGAAGGGCTTCCTTCAGAATCCAGGTCTGTCAGAGATTGACTAAAGCCTCCCCTTTTGGAGACATCTCTGGAAAATGGACAGCACCTCAGTTATTGCTTTCTCTGTGGAATGTTCCTGTCAAAAATATTTTTTCCTATTATTTAACCTACTGCTTATTTAAAATGTATATACTATAGGTGGAAAATAAGTATATGAAATTATGCTGATTGTAATGTTGATGTTTATGAAACTTACAAGGAAAAGTCTACACACTGTGCCTATTGCAAATACAGTGATAACTTAATGGAGTGGGTCTGGTTTAATATTTCCATTAATTCCAGTAAAATTAATAGGAAGGAGCAATAGATTGGAATATGCTTTTCTTACCTACTATACTCTGAGAAATAGCTTCAGCACCAGAGTCCAGGAAAGCAATATCTAGAATCCATTAGCATCACATAGAAACTAGATTTATAAAGAAGAAGTTTGGGCATGATCAATCATGTGGTGTTTGTGAAGGCCTTCATCTGCACACAAACAAGAGAACAAGCTCCATCTTGCCTGAGACCATATTCAGCTCCTATGTACACAGAAAACTCACACAATCCATGGTGAATTCAGGGCACACATACCAATGAACACTGTGAAAGAACCTTCTGCAATCTTGAGTGATGTATAGTATCATGAGTCCTGCTAGTGCAGCTTGGTTATAGTCAGATCATGTAAAAATCCAGCTAGCCAGCAAGTGAAGTAGAGGTAGTTCTTGACTTACAATCTTTCGTTTAGTGACTGTTTAAAGTTATGACGGCACTAAAGAAAGTGATTTATGATCATTTTTCACACTTATGCCTGTTGCAGTACTGCATGGACACTTGGCAACTGGCTCATGTTTATGATGGTTGCTGTGTCCCAGGGTCATGTGATTACCTTTTGTGACCTTCTGATGAACAAAGTCAAAAGGGAAGCCAGATTCATTTTGCAACCATGTTAATAACTTAACAATTACAGGGATTCTCTTAACAATGGTGGCAAGAAAGATCATAAAATAGGGTAAAACCTATTTTACAATTGTCTCACTTAGCAACTAGAAATTTCAACTGTGTGCATCTGACTGATTTCATACTCTATTATCTCTGAAAAGGCCCACACAAAATCTATAGAGATAAGAATTTGTTTCTTCATCACAGTTGCACAATGCGTTCAATTTTATGTGCAGGATCTGTCGCAACCACAACTACGTGTCGCCTTTTTTCAAGTGGAGCATGAAAGCAAGGGCATCACGTTCAAAGTATAGGTCAACAGATGAAGTGATCGTAGGAATTAGCCATTAATCCTGCCTTGATCATTCAAAGCAGCCAAACAAACCAGTTAAAATAGAACCTCAAGGTTTTAGTGGTTCACCTACATTACTGAGTGATTGATTTCAGTGGGCAGTACAATGAGGAGAAGAGGGGAAGTTAAAGCAAGAAGTGGGGGCCGAGAGAAGTATTCAGTGCTGACAGAAAATATATCATTATACTTATAATTCTCCGAGAAGTCGATGAAGTTCAAAAGCATTCAGAGGTGCACATCAGGAATTCTGATGACTTCAAACCTGGAATGTTGAAATGGGTGGATTGCGGGTTTGACCCATCCTTCCAGCCAAAATGAGAACAATGTGTAATAAATTATTTCAATAAGTATATTGAAGAAGTATCTAAGTTTAGAAGCACACATGTTAACTGTGAATTATTTTTGGGAAAAGAATCTAAAAGGGGCAGCATTATGTCAATCAGTTATGGAAAACTAGCAAACCATGTAACAAAGAACAGAATCAGAAGAGCGCATATGAAGGTCTATCGTTCAGCAGAGAAGGTCTCCATGTAGGCCCAAAGTCTGTCAGGCTGCTGACATCTCCAAATGAATCCCTATTTGCCATTTCGGAGAATTGCTGCTGTTTTGTTTTGTTTTAGATAAGAAACGGCTAGATAAACCAGACTGACTTTATATGCCCACTTCCTGTTTTGCAAAAACAGGAAAAACGCGAAGCTGTTTTGACATTTCTTCACAACTGTGGATTTTTATAAGGAGATGATGTTTTGCCCACATAAAGAAATCTGTTGGGATGTTATGAAACTCTTGATGAAACAGTGCACTTCAGTGAAGAAGCTCTCACATTATGTCATGAGTATTTCTAATATTGCTCGCTGTCTGAATGAAATAGAGCCCAGTGGATCAAAAGTTCAGAAGTAGCCTCCTTTTAGTTGAACTCAGCTATTTGTGACCTAAAGCGAGCACTTCTGCATGTTCCCTGACAGAAGAGGGTTGCCTCTGTCTTTGTTCAAGAACTCTTTTTTTGACCTCCAAATCTAATCTGGAGCCTGAGGATTTCTGATCTTTCACAAGACCATCTATGAGATTGTCATATCATTTCCATGTATGAATAGACCAACTTAGGCTTTGGGGATCAGTCAAGGACAAGTGAGCATTTAGGTGTATTATTTTAAGTTAAACTTTCATAGTCAGATGTTGGCCAGATGCATTAAACTGCAATTCTCATCTGTTGGATATTCCCTAGAGAATATGAATATTATTAATAAGGCATTGCTTCATTCACATAACAAAGAACATGCACTAACAAATTCTTAGGAAGTGGTGTAGTTGGGCCATAAGGTGGTTAGTTGCTTTCATCATGGCTAGTTCCTTCAGGTGAGTCAGGTAAGAACTGGCTTTTTTCTCCAGGCCTTGGTGTGGGTATATCAACTATGGGATTGGTTTTGCACATTTATGGTCTATGTACTGTATGTTCTCCATTAGGAACATCTTTTTGAGGGATGGGAATGTTATTCTATTGAATTGGATTGTTGTTTGAAACCTTGTATGCCACCCAGAGTCAGTGATTAATTGGAGAATCATGAGCTGGGCCATTTATAAATAAGCTAATAAATAACAATACAACCTTCATTGTTGTTGTTTGATCTTATGGCAGGAGCTCAATAATTGTATGTTTTGTTCTTCCAGGTTATGACTCATCCCAAGGTCCTGAGTTATTGTCAGCCCTTTGAGGTTGACTAGACTTGAACTCCAATATCATGAATGCTACTGTTATTATAGAGTTACAACAATAGAATTTTGCACCTCTGAATGTGCCCCACCCCTCTCTGCCTCTATCCTAAAGAGAACTAGGGAGGGTCAAATTTTCTCAAATTCCATTTCTGCCCTGGCCATTGGCTTGGCTGCAGCTCTTTTTCCTGTTCCTCAAGGTTATTCTTACAGTTTATTACAGTTATCTTTCTCTAAGGAACTCTCTTCAGCCATGGGTTTTATTCTCTTGAACCAACTATATCCTTTTCTGGGAAATTTCCCAGAGGTTAGGTTTTTCCGTCATCCTATTGCTAACAATCCTTCTGAGACAAAAACCTTTACTTCTCTGCTAGTGACCTGAAATCTCCTGTCCAATTGCATTAGCTGTCCATTTATTTCATATAACTTCCTAAGAAGTATTCCATATTTTGGCTCCTGCTTCAGCCTTGACTTGAGCCTTTGAGTGGCTGAAGATGCAAAGTTCTCTCCTTCTTATGCTGAGAGTTTATGTTCTGTAGCTGTTCTTGAGAAAGTATTAGCTGTTCTGATTCAAAACTCGTGCTTTTTTTCTTCAAGTCTTTTGACTTGGAGTATTGCAGTACAATCATCGGTGCTGTTCATAGATTCCAGGTTCTCTTTTGACTGCTGCTGCAAGACAACCATGCTTGCTTCAATCTCGCCAGCTCAGAGAATATGGAGTATAATCTTGAATTGCTCCATGACTGTTGTTACATATATAGTCTAGCTCAACATGGTTAAGGATCATAAGCAGAGGTGGTATTCAGCAGGTTCTGACCAGTTCTGGAGAACCGGTAGCGGAAATTTTGAGTAGTTTGGAAAACCGGCAAATACCACTTCTGACTGGACATTTTACAGTATCCTTCCCCTGCCGCACCCATCAAGCCATGTCCACAAGACCAGTAGTAAAATGTTTTGAATCCCACCACTGATCATAAGGTTGGGAAATTAATATAGTTTACAATCCCAGACAACACAGCACAGAAAAATAGTGAATTGGATGTCAGGAACTCTTTTCTCTGTTCTTCTACAAGAATGCCTATTGTGTAGGCAAATCTCCCTTTTGCTACAACTTTAAAAGCACAACTACAATGACGTGGGAAAATACCCGAACAAAGCTGAATACCATACATGTAAGTACCCACGAAAACTTAAGAAAACAAATCTCCCTTTCTTTCCATTCACCAGAGCAAACCTGGAAATTATTCAGACTTGGTAATTATGAGTTCAGTATATCATAGCTACTTTTCCATAGCACTTGAGAAATTGTTAATAGTGTTGCAAACACTGGGGAACATGAGAAATGTAGATAACCAAACTCCATTCCATGTATGAAAATGATGGATGAGATGGAAAGAGGAGGTATTTTTCTGTACTGCTGCTGTTGCCATATCCAGAGGCAATTCAGCAGGGATGAATGAGAGGAAGGGCATCATCTTCATAATAATACATTCCAGGCTACACGGTAACATTACCAGCATGCTAAATCATTATTCCAAACCAGGATGTTGCAGGGAGAGAGAATATGAAATGTCCAACCTGTTTTGTGCCTTCCAGATTGGGGAGTGTGTGGGGGTAGTTGCCTAATAAGCACTTGAGAGTGATGAAGGCAAGGCCTTTCCAAAAGTTGTGTATTATTTCAGTTGCATCATACGGATTTAACACCGATACTAGGCATTTCATGCAGCTGCTGTATGAGGTTATAGGTATGTGCTCTTAATCCAAAGAATGCAAATAATATTAAATATAATGTGTTACTGGAGAAGAAAATCAAGTTTGAGTTGTCAAGTTCAGTAGCAATAAAATCATGTGGAAAATGGTGGAGTTCCATTTAGAACTTTGGAAATGCCTAGAATCTTTTGGTTCTACACAATAGACAGTTTTGCTTCTTCGGTACGTAAGTTTAGTAAACCGACATCTTTTTGTAAGGAGGAAACAGAATTACACACATTTATAATTATTTAATTGGCTTATGGTTTATACAATGAGAGTCAGTTCATTGTGGTTAAAACATCAGACTAGAAACCAGAGGACTGTGAATTCTAGTTCTAGTCTTAGGAACAAAGCCAGATGGGTAATCTTGGGCCAGTCACTTTATGTCATCCCTAGAAATGAGGCAATGGTGAAACACTTCTGAAACACCTTACCTAGAAAATTGCAGGGAGTTGTCTAGATAAGTGTCTGAGAATCAGACACATTTTAATAGAAGAAAAAAGAAGTACCCAATACTTCGGAACTAAATCTTACCACTTTTTCCATCCTCATTGTGAATTATATTGCTGATACTTCCAGTATCTAGTGCTATCCAGATCCCTTCAATTGTGAATGTTGCTGCATTGGGTGAAAACTATCTCTAGATGTCTCCAGAATAGGCACCCACCCTTAGTTCCTGAGGAGCAGAAAATGTTAGTTCCATACAAGCCCAAAGTAAAGGCAAGCTTTTCAGAGTTTCTGGCATGGGCTCTGGATTTAATTTTTTATTATACTGTTTCATTATTTCTGTTCTAAGGATATTACCATTTTGTTTATGCACTTTTTATGGCATCATTTGTAATTCAGTTTTTCTTTTATTGTTGCTTTGTTTTTTGCTGTATATTGATTATTTATGTAGACTTAAATTTTATTATTAGCTGTTATGACCGCTATGTGATGACATTCGAACAGGAGAAACTATAAATCAAACATTAATATCTAAAAGTCAGGTTCCTGCTTAAACATGACTAATTGTGTTGTTAGTTCAGCTGATTATTATTAGCTGATTATTGTTAGTTCAGATGTTATTAAGCACTTGTGGAAGTCAAAACACGACAGTACAAGAAGCACACCGCTATAATTCCTTTACTTTATTGAAAATGCCACATAGAGTTAGATGTGCGTGATAAGCGTGATCAACGAGTAATTGGTTGTGCTAAGGTCTTGACTCTTTCTGTACAAAGTGCTTTCTTAGCAGACTCCTTTACAATAAAGGCATCTGGATTAAACTGCACAAGATTCGTTGGAGCCCTGACAAAAAAATATATATGAAAAGAGTCGTTAGCTTCAATGCTGCTCCTTTTTATAAAGCTCTCTGCAAGATTAACAAAGAAATCCAACTCCAGAGTTTCACATGGATGGGGGAAAAAATAACACTGCTAAGATCTGTGCTGTTTTCCTGACAGAGAAGTGTTCTGTCAGTAGGATAATAAACCTCACTGGATAGGTTCTAATCTTTCTAAAATTCTGTTAACCAGTCGAAAAAACATATGTCATGCTTTCACAACACAAATTTGTTTGCACTTGTGTCCTGATGTTGTTGTATGTAAGTCATGAGGTTTGCGCTGTCATAAGTCATAACATATGTTTTGTTACTAGCTTCTTGTCCCTATTATTATGATACCACTGTGATAACACCTATGTTTTCTGCTGCTTTTTAAAATCCCATTGGCTTCAGCAGAAGAAAAAATTAATAGAAAAAAATGATACTCTGCGGTAAAACAGTGAAAAAGTTGTCTGTCTCTCCATCTATATATGTAGGGAAGTGAATGTATTTCCATCAACAATCCAATTCAGGAGGGCTCTTTGTTCTCAGCAAGCTCAATGGTTCCCACTGAAGTCATTGGAATGAACACTAGTTACCTACCAAGCAAATAACTGAAGAAAATACAATTTGCAAAAAGATACAACTAGTGCAGTAGCTATGGATGACATAGCGGGGAAAAAAAGGCACTTTGGGCATTTATGAAAGGCAAGCAATGGCACCAATTGCCATGGTCTCCGTATGCAGAGAGAGATCCATTTCAAAGGATTGCCGAGTTCTTCAAATAAAGGAAATATACAAATATTTTTTTCAACTTTCCTCAGACATTTTTCTTTACTAATTTTAGTGGACAAAACAATGGAAAGAATAAGACACTGGCATGAGATGCAATGCGTGCTGAGAGGGTCCTTCTGCCCTTAGGTCTCTCAGAGCCTTCAAAAGTTATCTACAGGCCGAGATCCTTTCCCTCAATTGGAGAGTTGGCAAGCCCATCAATACAGCCATCAGATCATCTGGGAAACCCCACCTGTTGGGAGGCTGAGAGAGTTCCGTGATTCGAGGAGAGGCTACTGCCTGCTTGGCTGCTGCTGACACAGGCCACTCAGGGGAACGATACAGGGCCCCCTCGCAAGGGATTACCTTTGGTCTAGCTAGTTCAAGTAGCCTTGGAGTTGGGACTGCTTGCAGAGCAGTCAGGGGTATCTGCAGAAGAACAGAAGTGCTGATTTTTGAACATGAGATTTATTCCAGAACATTTTGGAAAAAGCTAAGATACAAGATAAACCCATCCCCAAAGGATTAAGAGCTACGGACTCTCCCCTTCCTTCAATAATCTCTGAAATTTAAGTAGAGGCAAAGCTACAGACGAACCTTCTGGCAGGATTTTGAAGGGAGGAGAATGAGTGTGACAGGCCCCAATAACAGCAGAATATAGGATTCGGTCAACCCCTGAGAAGAATAGAATCACTTCAGAAAGATCTGCTGACTGTCCAGAAAGAAATGGATGATCTTCTTAAGTCACATTCCGCAGAGGAAGGAATTAAGTCAAGATTGCTTTGGGAACAGGGTAGAAGACCTTGGTGGTGATCCATCTTGTGGGCATGACAGGAGAATAACAGAATAACTGAGTTGGAAGGGACCTTGGAGATCTAGTCCAACATCCTGCTCAAGTATTTATTTATTTATTTATTTTATTTATTTATTTATTTGATTTGCAAGTAGGAGACCTTATATCTGTCAAGCACCGGGGAAATCAGAAGATTCAGGCAGTTCAAATAGGTATCAAGTTTTATTGCAAGCTTAAGCTCTCTCTACAAGAATCTGAGCTACTAACAGTTAAGGGAAATTTGTGGGAGTTAAGGACAGAAAGGAATTCAAGGGAAGCTGGACTTAGATCTCTTGCGGCTGTGCAGTGGACATGTGACTTATGACACGTTGGACCCTTCCCTCGGGCTCAGCCTGGCCATCTCCTACAATATCATTTCAGACAAATGGTATAGGGTCTCACCTATAAAAGGTGCTCACTTGGATGCTGCTTATTGAGCATTTACAGGAGCATCAGTGATCAGGGGAAGGTGCCAGTAGCATGAGAAACACCACTGAGAGGTGATCCGAATAGGAAGGCATTGACAATGACACTGAACTGGGCACGGAGGGAGGAGGAACTGATTATGTACTGGTAGCTACCTTCTTTGGTGGCAGCAGCCAGTGAGAAGTGGAAAAGGACAGAGGGTGTGCTCAGTCATACGATGGATGGAAATCTGGGGAATTATATTGAGGTGTATTATACTGAGGTTTTTTTTTAACAAATTTATCCTATGCATACAATGATAAACATTCATCCCTAGCTCACTTCAATATTAAAGGGGTCAAGCTTCATACCTGAGCTCAGCAGTAAATCATAACTCCTTAGACTTTTGACCCTTTATTCAGCCCTTGGATTGACTTGATAGAAGATTCCCAAGCATAATTCAGCTAAATTAGAATATTTTATTGCAAACAAGAATAAGCCTTAGGCAAAATAGATTGCCTACTACAATACCAAGAAACAGAAATTGGGGCCTTTATATATGATATCTATGATCAGATCAGATCTATGCTCTGATCTTTAAACAGTATTTCCGGTCAACAAATACCAGCAAGTTTCTTGATGGCTTGGGAAGTTGTTGAGACCTATTTACATGATGGTTCTTTCCAGCTGGATAATCGCTTGATCCCACCTTGCAATCCTATCCATTATATCAACACAGAAGTATCAAAGTAAATTTTAAAATAAATACTTGGCGGATTGGGACCTCCAGGCTTGTATTTTCATAGAACTGCATTTGTTTCCTAACTACTGGCTGGGCAAGTTGCTGTAATCTTGGGGTAGTTTCAGCTCTTCTTGCAGCCTTTGAAATCACTCTTTCAGACTAGATAGGAAAAATAAACCAACAATAAAGCAAATTTGATTACAAAACCAACCAACCAACCAAAAGAAATATGGTCAGGTGCCAAGAAAAACACATTTATTTCTCCCCCAGCAATATTTCCCAAGGATCCTTTGGAAGAGGAAAGAGCAGGCTGGATATATACTTCTTATTTAGTCTCAACTCAAGCTGATGCATCTTTAATCTTTACATAGGAGACCAAAAAGGACCTGTACAGCCAAAAGTTATGATACACAAGGAAATCTGCTTATTTGCTCATTCCAATTTTGGGAGAGCAATGTGTTCTGATCAGAGATAGCATTTTGTCTTGAGTACATGAGGGGGTAAAACTCTCATTCCCATATGAGAGTGCAGGTAAGTCCACCCTCAGGAACCAAGACTTGGAAACCTACATGTCAAACTGTACAATTCTGTTTCATAGCCCCAGCTCTGAAAAATGAAAATTTACAGACCAGCAAATTTCTATTTTACCTCAAGGGCTGGTCATCTGGGACATGGCCCATCTGGAAAACACATAATGCTAACGTACAGTCCAAACCCAGAAGATCATAGGCAAATGTACCTACATATTTGATATAAATGTGTTTCCCACAAGGATAATTGTGTCAGAGTTCTGGGGTAAAGATTGCCTTCGGCTTTCTTCCCTCCTCTCTCCCAGCCTTATGATCAGTTTTGCAACTCACAGTTATGTTATTTGGGCAGAAAAGCAAATTACTTTTCTGGCCCTACAGCTCCAAGCATTCTTAGCGATTCCCATAGAGAATTGTGAAATGCCTCAGTAATCTCATGTTTTCCCCCCAATATTCTCCTCACTAGTGCCAGCATCCTAGTGCAGATCCTTAGTCCTTCAATTTCTTCTTCAACCTTCTCCTGTCGTTCATCAGGTCTTTCCCACTATCATTTTTCTAATTTAAGTCTTTTTGCAGAAAAAAAAATCACAATCCTTTCCTAGCAAAAACTAAAGGACACAAGATGATAGGTAAATACAGTTCAAGGGTAGGTTCATCATTACAGCAGGAGCTAGAAAAATGTGGAATAGACAACATCACCACCAGATAGATTTGTAGCTGGCTGGCAAACTGTACTCAACAAGTAGTCCTTAATGGTACTACATACATATGAAGAGAAGTAAGTACTGGGGTACCACAAGGCTCCGTCTTAGGGCCAGTACTCTTCAATATCTTCATAAATGATTTAAATAAGGGAATGGAAGGGGAAATCATCAAATTTGCAGATGACACTAAACTGGCAGGAATAGTCAACACCCCAGAACACAAGCTCAGGATCCAAATAGATCTTGACAGACTTGAACAATGGGCCCTATCCAACAAATGAAATTTAATGTGGAGAAAAGCAAAGTTTTACATTTAGGCAGGAAAAAAAAAACAAAGATAGAAGTACAGATTAGGCGAAATCTGGCACAAAAACAGTGAGAGGGACATTGAGACCTAGTGGATGTTCGCTTGAATATGAACCAGCAGTGTGCACCAGTAGCCAAAAAAGCCAATACAATCCTGGGTTGTATAAACAGAGGCATAGAATCAAGATCACGTGAAGTATTACTACCGCTTTATAAAACTCTAGTAAGACCACACTTGGAATACTTCAACCAATTTTAGTCACAATACTACAAAAAAGATGTTGAGACTTTGGAAAAAGTTCAGAGAAGAGCAACTAAGATGATCAAAGGCTTGGAGACTAAAACATATGAAGAATGGCTGCAGGATTTGGGTTTGACTAGTCTAAAGAAAAGAAGAATTAGGGGTGACATGATAGCCATATTCCAGTACTTGAGGGGCTGCCACAAAGAAGAGGGGGTCAAGGACAAGAAACAATGGTTGGAAACTAATCAAAGAGAGAAGCAACCTGGAATTAAACTTCCTAACAGTGAGACCAATTAACCAGTGGAACAGCTTGCCTCCAGAAATCATGGACACTCCATCACTGGATGTTTTTTAAGAAGAGTCTAAACCAGGGGTGTGAAACTCAATTTCATTGAGAGCTGCATCAGGGTTGTGTTTGACCTCGAGGGGCCGGGGTGGGTGTCACCAGGGTGGGCATGACCAGCTCAATGTCACTCGTGTCATGGCCACCTATGGAGGCCCAAGAGCTCTGCCAGTGAAAATGGGTTCCCGAGCTCCGTTTTCAGCTGCAATGGCCTCCTGCAACCCTCTGCCAGTGAAAACAGAGCTTGGGAGGCCACCTGTGGCCCTCCCAAGCTCCATTTTTGCTGGCAGAAGCACCATGGGTTGGTCCTTCTCTGTTTCCAGGGTGGCCCAGTTAGAGATTTGCTTTGCAGCATATTAAAAATCAAAAAGAGGGTTTTTTTTGAACAATGAAAATTATATTGTCCTCTCAAAAGAGAGCCAACACGTTTTACAATGCAAACTATGTCATGAATCATGAGAGAAGATTTGAAAAATCCCTTTTTTAAATGCAAAGTACATAATACATAGCCAAAGGCTGAGGTAGTACGAAATATTTTGTCAGCTTGCTGAAACAACAGGCTCTTCAGTGTGAATCAGGAGCAAGAAGGCTCAGCGAAGATAGAGTAGACTAAGGATAGAAAACCTTTGGCCTACAAATCAACTTCATCGGGTATTTCATCCATCCTAGGTATGGGAGGATCTCTGGGAGTTTGTGCTTAAAACACTCTTTAGTACTTTGCCACCTTCTCTCTAGAAGGAAAGGCTTTGGAGGTCAGATTTTAAGTTTAGTCTCTGTCGCATCTTCTGGGTAGTTACTTCCAATCAATGGCCTGCAAACCTACTCTGTCAACAATATTTCTGATCCTGAACCTCTTATTTCTTCTTTTTGAAACAAATGGTTATATATGTATGTATATATGAAACAAATAATGGTAGCTAATTTTAAAATTGATTTAGTGCAACCTGCAGCTTTCTAATTATTTATAAACCTTCTAGCACTTATGATATTTTAAGGACTTCTCTCCTTGGCAATTTTCATGAAAGGATTACTATGCTTGACTAGGCTTTTATGAAGTACATGCCCAAAACAAAACTGGCTTCCAAAGTAATCTAATGTACAGTCTACAAATAATAATTCAAGCATATGACCATTAAGATCCCTAAAGTTAAAAATAAGTTTAAGATACCCTGAATAGAGATGTATATTAATTTCTCAGCAAAATGCTCCATCTGGTGTTGGATCTTCAGGATATTGTACTTTTTCCCTCTGCAGTATAGGATTTACATGGCCCTTCCTTTGCTTCCATACAGAAGGAAAATCAACCCCGCCTTTAACGTTTATTCATTATCATAGTTCTCATTATCAAGAAGCTCTGCGGCCAATGTAAGGGTTCCATTTTCCACAAGAGGGAATTGGTGCTCTTGTTCAATGCCTTCTTCTTGTGGTTCGCCGGCAGCCTGTCCAGATGGGAGCAGAATCGGATAGTGGGGAAGAACAGAGACCAGTCTGGGAGTCTGGAGAGGACTCGGATGAGGGTCCTGCATCCGATGCAGAGATGGGGCCAGGGCCACCTGGGTATGGGGTGCTGACTCCGGAACCTCTGCAGTCTGAGAGCAGCGAGGCCGAGGAACAAAGGGAGCCTGTTCCCAGTGCGCATGTGCGCAGAACTGCTAGAAGGCAAGAGTAGCTGAGACAAAAGGGGTGACTCGGGAGTAAGGCTGGGAGGTGATTGCCCCTCCCATAAGATATAAAGGACAGGCAAAGGTGACGAAACCTTTGTTGGAAGCAAAGTTGTTCGTTCTGTTCGGATTAATCCTTGAAGCTCTGTGTAGACTTTGTACTTTGGTTGTTTTTTTTATAATTCATTTGGCACTCTAGTTGTTGGTAGCAATTCAAAGGAAAGAAAGGTGGGTGCTTATCTCGAAGGGACTGTTTGGGACTCATTACTGGGTGGGAATGAAAATAATTCCCAGAGTGAAAATAAAACAAGAGTTGTTTTAATTAAGCATGTGCTTAATTACGGTCTCGGGAAGCCTTGGTCAGAACACTTCTGGACAGAGTAAAAGCTAGACTGAAGAACATGTAGTCTAGGAAAACCATAACCATTTAGCTGCAGCTATTATTGTTCCTGCAGTGTAGAATCTAAAGTGCTGCACATCCTCAAGAGGAAGGGTGAGGCAGAAGAAGCCATTTAAAAAAACAATTTCCCCCCAGCCTTAGCAATAGATCAAAGTTTGTAGGTCTGTGAGCAATAGCTTCTTTCTTCAATGCCATGGATGGGGGTAAAAACAGCTGTCTTTGGTACTGAAGGCCAAATCTGATTCTAGGCTCATGCCTCGGCATCCATATTTTTATAGTAGAAAGTCCACACCGTTGGCATGACAAAATCCATGTTGTGCAGCTTTCATGCCCTTGGTGCTTCAGGCATTGCCAACTCTCAACACAACAGAAAATGGTTCTTCTCAGCTCCCTTTTTCTCATGATGTCCCTTCCCCCCTACCCCGCAAAAAAAGCAAAAGGCCCAGCCAGGTGCTTTCCTGACATTCTTGAGAACCGGGTTCAAAAAAACCCATCCACCCAAAGCATCTTTCTCGCCACATCTCCAGGATGAAGCAGCAAATGTGTATGCATGTGTGTCCGTGTGTGTATGTGGTGGGAGCGTGGGGTGGGGGAATTGAAGTTGTTGGAGGCTGCTTTGCGGGAAACACAGGGGCAAGGAAAGGCAGT
Source organism: Notechis scutatus (assembly GCF_049901735.1). NCBI lineage: Eukaryota > Metazoa > Chordata > Lepidosauria > Squamata > Elapidae > Notechis > Notechis scutatus. The sequence goes on along the minus strand of NC_142010.1, from coordinate 169,345,845 downwards.
AGAGAGCGCAAAGGATTCCCTAGATCGGAGGTCTCCAAACTTGGCAACTTTAAGACTTGTGGACTTACTCCCAGAATTCTCCAGCCAGCATAGGGAGTTGAAGTCCACAAGTCTTAAAGTTGCCAAGTTTGGGGACCACTGCCCTAGATTGTTCTCCTCTCCAACAAGTATGGAAGGTTGATGGAGAAAAGAAAAAGCAGACAATAATTCTGGGGAACTCCACCCTCATATCTTCTGTGAGATCACTCTTTCTGCCAGGGTCTAACCCCCTCAAAAAAAAGTCAGTTGTCCAGGAGGTTTTGATCTCTCTGGTAACCCAAGCAGAAATTGCCATGGACAGGGATAGTCTTGCAGCTGGCTAAATGGGGCTTCATTTTGCTGATGTCCCTGAAGATCCTCCTTGAAAACCAGAATAAGTACATAGGAAGTTTTGTTGAATTTTCCACCAGGTAAAAGAAAATTGCTTGCTAGATCACTTTGATTCAGCTTTGATCCTGGCACTGAAATGGAAACTTGGTTATAACAAATGGTTAGCAAATTGGCTCATATTGGGACAAAAAGAGAGGGAAGATGGGAGCGATCGCAGCATGCTTGCAACAGAAACAGTGGAAGCTTGATAATCCACTGATTTTTTTTTTAACATGAGTGTTTGTAAATAAAAATCCATCTCTAGCTAAAGCAACATCAAGCAGGTGCAATAAACATTACCTAACAGTCCAACTGACGGGATGTTAGTCAATATTACAGAACAGGCAATGAGTCGGTGAACAAAAAGTGGGAGTTTTTATGAACACTCTGTGCAAGACAGGTCATGTAATCTTGTGTGATGCTGAAGCACTAGTGGTGAGCAATCAACTGAAAACAGACTTAAAAAGGAAGTTCCATACAACATTCAGCACAACACGTCATTATGAGTGTTAGTGCAGTAAACGGGAAGGAATACATGGTTTTGAAACATAATGGCGGTGAGGTAGATAGGAAGGTCAAGGTTTCAAGAATGAAATTCTGTTTTCATGCACCAACTCAAATTTGGAAACAGAAACATTAGCACCAAGAAAAAGATATGAGGCTGGGCACAGAAATTATCAGCATAGCTTGTAAGCTTCTTCATATTTACAGATCTTACAGATAATCAGAGTTGGAAGGGACCTTGTAGGTTATCTAGTCCAACCCCCCGCCCAAGCGGGAGACCCTACACTTAACGACCAATTGAAACCAATGTTCTATAAACATTTCATTGGGTTAATAAATCTTCCCTATACTCTTGAAACCAACAATTGCAGCAAAATGATTGAAAATAATCTCACTGCAAAGGCTTCTACTGGGGATCTAATTTCTGAATCTCTGAATTCTGTGAACAGATTTGAAGTATTATTTCAGGAATAACTCTCTCAAGTGAAAATGATCAATTCCTATAGAGTGATGGCTTAAAAAAAAAGCGTATTATGCATGGTTCACCTTGAAGATTGCATTTGTACCTAATGCTCCCACTGATGAGTTAAATAACATTCTAACTACAAAACACTCTTTATAACTTAACATTCCTTTATAACTGCCCAGACTGTACTAACTTTTTTGATCAATTAATAATTACTTCTGTAAAAATTAATGTTCTGAAGAAAATATTGATTCCTGACCTGGGCAGGGGTTGAATTGGAAGAACTCCAAGGTTTATGATTTTATGGTTCTATGATTTAATACCCATAATGGATCCTTCTGACAGAAACAGAAAGCACATCATCTTATCTTTCTGATTCTCAGAAAGATACTTTACTAATTTATAAGTAGGTTGAAAATGGTAATTATTGTGCTCCTTATTCCAGATAATAAAAAAACCCTGCTCTCACATACTAACATAAAGCTAGTTCTCTCAGTTCTTAATAAAAGCATCGAGGCAGGAAGATGGGGTTCTACAGCCTCTGTTTTTCTCTAAGTCTAAGCCATCTACTTCATTGATAGCTGCTCCTGCTGACCTTGTTCATGTGGTCTGGCTGGAAAAAGGATTCGGCGGTTTTTCAGTAATTCAATAATACCATCCATATTCCTAAAAATGAAGATCTTCCTGAACGTTTTTGAATTTTCTGCATTCAGGTATTTATTGATCAAAACATGAGACCTCTCCTAAAAATGTTGCATGAACTGCAAAAATGGTATGCTTAATTCAGACAACTAATAAACCATCTAGTATATTATGGAGGTATAATTGGCATTGAACCCAGCATCTGCTCATCTGTGGAAAAAAATATTACCTCATTGTTGCTTGGGATGGCAGAGATTTGGGATGGCAAAGATTTTTTTGGGGGGGACGGGACACCTCAATGTCTTCAGAAAAGAAGACAAGAAAAAACAATTTGGCTATATGCTGGATCAAGCTATTTTCTTAAAGGCACCATAGAACATGGTACATCCATGAAGATTTGGAACCTGTGATTCTTGAACTTCAGACAATTCACATGCTTTCTTGAAAAGCAAGTCTCAGGTGGTCAGTTTTGCAAACTTCATGGGAGGAGCAACAATTCCTGCAACATTTAATTCAAGTGCCTCTCAGATCTTTACCTCACAATCTGAAGAAAGCAGAGGAGACTCTTGTAGGCATTATTCTAAACAATCAGGCAAGGGATTTGAGCCTTGAGTATCAGAAGGTAAATCAATTATTTTTCAAAAGCTTACATTATAGCTTAAATCTTATATATTTTAATAAGAGCTCTCTTGTTTGGATCAATATTCTTTGCATACTTTTGCATTTTAGATAGTTATTTTTATTCTTGACTCATAGTGTATTATGGTCAGTTCCTGGAATCTAAGACTCAACCTTCACTTCAGAGTATTGCCATTTTTTCCCCACAGAGTAATTTTATATTTTAGTCAATTAGTTTGAAGTATTTAGATTTGTTTCATATTCTGCAAGTAATGTTTTTAGTATGAACCATTTTATTTCTATTAGACATCTAATTTGAGTCTTGTAACATTTCCATATACATTATGTAAAATTGCTGGTCAATGACTATAAAAATGTGGAAAAAAGACAGAAATTTGTTCTGAATATTCTGTAGAACATGGAGGTATAATATGACGCACTTACATCTACTTTATCTAAGATAGGCCTAGGATTGTGATCAATCAGGTTATTGCCAAATTTCCTAAAGGACTAAAGCACTTCAAGTGATGACACTGACCCTCAACCAACCCATGGAACCCCCTCTCCCCCAACCAACATTCCCAATGACCCTCGCCTCACCAATGATCACAAGACCTCCATCTCACCTGACCCATCACAAGACCCTCAGCTGACATGACCTCCCCATTACAACAGCTCTTATAAGCAGAACTGACACTGACATCCCCTAAACTCCGCTGAAGATACTACCTAGCCTGGTAACGAAACTTTTGGAAACCAACCCACAAACTTGGAGAACGAACCTCCACTCTCATCCTCCACCCGACCCACCGATAGTTGCCACCAATGCAATGACTATGCTAAAGAAACCTGTGAGGATAAATAAACAGCTGGACAACTGTACAGGTAGCCCTTGTTTAGCAATTGCCTTATTTAGTGACCATTTGCAGTTATAGTGAAGAAAGAGTAACTTTTTGGTCCTCACATTTATGACTTCCACAAGACTGTTAAATAAAGAAGAGGTGAAGTAAGTTTATAAGCAGAGTCACCATTTCCCTTAGCCTCCACTTTGCTTAACAACCAAGTTGCCAGTCCCAATTGTGGTTGCTGAACAAGGACTACCTGTAAAGGTCTCCAGTCCACACACTTCTTAAACAGGTGAAGAACTGAGAAGAGAACCTGAAATTGTGCATATCCCCGTTTGGGTTTCTGCTTTCTCCCTGGGTGAATTAAAAGCATTAAATTAAATTAACATGATTTGCCTGCATCATACATACTGTTTGAGTTTATTTCATAATTACCTGTACTGGAAAACTAAAGTTTGGATGGATAGTCCTCGCTTGAGCAAGACTCAGAATCCGCTGGGAAGCTTTGCAACAAAGGGCTGAGGAGCTGATAGGCCACACAGGGGAAATTCGTGGCCTGTAAATGAACAGAAGAAAGGCAACTGCAATTTCTGTTTCTTGCTAGCCATGTTCGCAATGCTAAAGAGGTCTCAGATTTGATTTATATGCTTCTACCATCCATTGTTTCTATAGGTGGGGGCAAATATGACTTTCAAGGCCCGGGGTGGTGCTTAGATCTGGCCCGTGGGGCTGCCTGGAAACAGCACAGGATCTGCCTGCAGTGCCTCTGCCAGCAAAAACAGAGCTCAGGAGGGCTATGGGCAGCCCCAAAGAGCTCCATTTTCGCTGGCAGAGGGTTGCAGGAGGCTGTCACAGGTGAAAATGGAGTTTGGGAGCCTGTTTTCGCTGGCAGAACGCTCGGGCCTCCAGAGGCACCCCCGACACGAGTGATGTCGAGCTTGCCATGCCCCCTGGCCACGCCCCCCACAGCCCTCCTGAGGTCAAACACAATCCTGATGCATCCCTCAGTGAAATCAAGTTTGACACCCCTGCATTAAAACATGGGTTTCCAACCTTTTGGCTTGCCTGAGCTGCACTGAGTGACCAGAAATTGTTTTGGGGCTCATATAAAATATATAATATAGTTAATAAATATAAAAATATTGCTAAAAATCCCATCATGTTCAATGATCATGTAGGGCCCATTACTAGTTATCAAAGAATCTGCGTACCAAATGAAGACAGTACAGAGAATAGCAGCAATAAATATGTGCACAATTAACAGTTTTAAAGAATGCAATGCTCACAAAATCACATCAAACAGATATCAGATGTAGACCATCCCAGATGTAGCTCGTTGCTTAGCCAAAGCCTTGGGATCATCCAGCCAGTCAAGTCAGATTGTCAGTGTACAAGTAGTCCTCGACTTACATCCATTCATTTAGTGACCAGTCGAAGTTCTCAATTCATTTCATTTTATTTCAAACATATTTCTTAAATACTAACATTTCTTTTAAATGTGGCCTTTTCCAAAGTACTCTTTTCTCATTTTACCTCTCAGCTTTTACATAAGAAAAGGAATTAACAAATTAATCCTATTCATTAATATTACCTTCATTCTAAACATCTTCTCAGTTCATTTCAATTTATTTCAAATGTATTTCTTAAGCATTAACATTTCTTTTAAAAGCAGCCTTTTCCAAAGTACTCTTTTCTCATTTAAATCACAAATATTTCCCGTATCTTCATACTTATTCCCTTTTAATTATTTTGTCTGTCCAATTAGCAATTCCATTGCATATTCTTTCCATAAAATCTAAATTAATACAAGCTTTTACACATAAAACAAAACATAAATTTCCCCTCCCCTTTTACTAGTTTGGGGGTGTCACCTCAATGGTTTAAATATACCTTAATTCCCTCATCTATAATTCCCATTTAAACATCTATTTTACTTAGTTATAATAATAATCATTCCCTATAAAAAAATAAACTACTTTACATTGTAATTTTCAGTCAGGTTCCGCAATGAATTTTCTCCCTTTACTTCCATAAAAAATTTTTTATAATATCGGAAAAAAAATAAAAGAAAAAAGGAAATTAATCCATTTAATTAATCCTGGTCACTGATATGAATCTCATTTTTAAACCTCCTCACGATTCATTTCAATCATTTCAATATATATAATAAACATTAACCTTTCTTGTAACAATAAAAATAAAAACATACATTCATCTTCTAAAAAGATATCAGTGTCCCTCCCTCCTCTCAATAGTCTATATTCTATAATTTATAATTGCAAAGTACATTATTATTACTCCTCATATCAATGAGGAATCCCCTTTCTTAATTCATTAACCATTATCCCTATGTAATCTAGGTAAAAAAAAGTCTTCGTTTATTTTGCAATTCCCATATTTCTTTCTTTCCTGTTCGTGTTCCTCATTACCTCTCTTCCCTTTTATTTTTCCAGATCTTTTCTCCCTCTGATTTATATCCCTGTCTCTCTATATATTTTCCTTCCCCCTTTTACTTTTCTGCTGTTTCTATCTTTCCGATTTTTACAAGTATTCCCCATTTTAGTTACTTTCTTAAATCTCCCATTTTTAACCCTTTTTTTCTCTTCTTTGTAGTGTTCTTTGTGTTGATTGTCTATTTAAGATGGCTTCTTCTTGAACTAACTCCTCCTTCTCTGAGGTTTCTTCTTCGCATTCTTCAATCGCCATTTCCATAGCTTTTAACTCAGAGGCAAGTGATTCACCTCTTGCATGTAGTAGTTCTTTCAAATTTTTAAGTTCCATTTTTAAATCCCATCATCGTTGCACACTCTTATATCTTATAGTCATTAAAATCCACAAATCAGCTTCTCTTTTTTCTTTTTTCTTCTTCAAACTTTCTAGATTCACAACTATTCCAAAAACTGGGTTTATAGCAAAGTCACCAATCAGTCCAACATTCCGTATTTTTTCTTTTATTCTAATTCAGTTTTCACTTTCTAGGGTACTTATTATATTGTTTCAATATTACCTTTTCATTGTATCAAATCAGGTTCATAGAGAAATAGGAACTTTCCCTTTTGCAGCCTAAATTTTTATCCACCAGATGGCACGCTCTGTTACACAATGTCCTCACCCCCCCCCCATTTTATTGTTCAGGGCTTTCCAAGCCTCAGTATTCCAGACCAATCAAATCTCCAATTTAAATATTTCCCCTTCTTTATAGTACTCTTAAATCCAGCTTTAAATTATGCCAGTTTGTTGCCAATGTATTTTAATTCAAATTGTTCCGGCTTCTTCCTTTCCCGGTTCGAAGCCCTACTCAGCTGTCAAAAATATTTTCACTTTTTTTCCTTTCCCTTTATAATTCCGCCACTTTCTTATTCTTTCATAAAAAAAAATTTATAATATCCATCCCGGGGTACCTTTTAATTAGATTGTTGCACCAAATTGTCCCGGTTCTTATGTTGTCCTCCTCTTTCTTCTCTCCTGCAGAAATCTTAGTCCAGCTAAGTCTTCCTCTTCAGAGTGGCCATTTTAGACCACCGCTCGGTCGTCTTCAGGGGGAAAAATTGCCAAGCCCAGGGAGGAGATATGTGGCTCTCCTCAACCTGGCTGGCTTCCTCTTACTCCACCGCCCCTCCGAGGCAGCTTCAGCCCCTAATCACAATGATTGGGGCTCTCCAACGAGAGAGCACGGATCGAAGCTGTGGACAATCACAGTCCCCGGTCCGTCAATGAGGAGGGCTTAACCCGGAAGCCGACCTCATCCCATTCCTAAGAGGTCTGTAAGAGGCGTGCATAAGCGCACCATCGTGCCTACTGTCCCTGTCTTAATGTTCCCTTTTATTCATATCTATTTCATGTATTAATAATCATGATTATACTTATATACAGTATATTGTCAAATGCATGCTTGACAAAATAAATAAATAAAATAACATATAAACTTTATTAACTGTATTAAAGAGATCAACTGGGCAGAAATTTCCTGGATTGTATTTATTTAAAATATTTTTTTTAAAGATTGGAACTGTTACTGACCAAGACCTGACCTCAGGAATATGGAGAGCTGAACTGATTCTATATTAGAATACCAGCCTATTTCTCAAAGGGTTTCTTGACTGAATTCTACACTTAAAAACCCACTGGCCTGTGGCAATTAGAAAAACTCACTAGTGTTAGGGCCTCACCTTAGTTTCAGATAAGTTGCAGAAATTGGCCTAGGTTCTGCTAGCTTCAGCAATCGCTTTGATGGCAGTGCAGAATACACTGTTGAAGAACGTTTCCAAATCTCTGACATTTGTCCACAGCTGTACCAGAAGAGGGATTTACTACGGAAAAACCACAAGGATAATTTAGATAGTAGAAACAGGATAAGTCTATAGTAGAAAGGCCACTTTGTGTTCTTCTTTTCTCTACTGCTATATTTTTCCAGGTGCTTCAACTGCAACTTCAATTACTCAAGGTCATCTGTACAGCTTCATCTTTTAGAACAGGGTCTCCAACCATGGCAACTTTAAGACTTATGGACTTCAATTCTCAGAACTGAAGCTGAGGAATTATGGAAATTGAAGTCCATAAGTCTTCATATTCTGTCCTTTGATTCAATTGTTGAATATAAAGACAGATAGATAACTCTACAAATTCTTTCATACAAAGTTTCTTTTAGTGGATTATATTAGGTATCCTCAAGGTAACTCACATTTATTTCGAGTTGCATCTAATGTCCAATTCTTTGCATAGTTGAAATCATAGTGTAAAATGATAGTAATCTTTCTCCTATTTCATCCCATAGTAGTAGAGCCAAAGGAGAGACGCCAGCATGAAGCTGGGATCCGAGCAAGAGTGAAGAAACTTCCCCCAACCCACCAAGGGACAATTCAGTGACCAATCAGGATTACAGATGTGGCCACATGACATGAACTACATTTCCCAAGATACCTTAACTACATTTACCATGATGTATTCCCTTAAGGGGACAGCTCCCAATTACCATTAACTATAACTGGCTGGACAGCACACTTCAAGTTGCCAAGGTTGGAGACCCCTGTTCTAATCTAGAAAGCTGTGATTTCATTAGCTGAAAACAGCAATTACAGTAGTCTAGCTTCCTATATCCCATTTGGATGATGGATTAGAAAGAATCAAAGATAATTTCTTTTCTTAAATTAAAAGAACATTTTTTAAATTAAATGTTTTGCAGCAACCTGCTTATTCTGCGCTTTAATTACAGGTGTTACAGGGAGATGACCAGGCTGAGCCTGAAGGAGGATCCAACATGTCATCATCAGTCAGGAGTGCCTTAATGTCCACCAGAGATCAAAGTCTAGCCCACTTTGAATTTCTTTGACTCGTATCTACCACCAATTTGATTTGGCTGTTAGTAGTTCAGATTAATGTCAAGCAGCAAGGAAATCAAGAAGATATAGGCAGTTCAAATGGCTATAAAGATGTATTGCAAACTTAAGCTCCCTAGTAGAATCTGAACTACTAATGGTTCAAGCAAATTGGCGGTAGATGAGAATCACTAGAATTCAAGGTTGGGTGGACTTTGATCTCTTGTGGGCACAAAGATACTCATGACCTCATGACTGATGTCATTTTTTTTCACAAGCTGTGCTTAAATCATTTTAAGAACTGTTCCATTGTTGCTATATGTACTCGTACTCGAAAGCATTCAATATCAGACTTGGGATTCAAATTAAAACATCCAACCATTCCAGAATATACAGATACTTAGCCGTAGACATGAAAGCAAACCTCTTCGGTTTATCAACTGCTTCCTTTGGCCTTGCTAGAGTCAGGATTCTTGAGCTGGGCTGTCTCAGCATATTCCTTGAAGTGAGAGGCCATATTGGATCTTGATTTCCCCAGATTAACCTGCTGTTATGAATAAAAAATGCACAATGCCAATCAAAATGAGTATACAACCACATACCCTGATAATATATAAGTAATATTATATTATATTATATTTACTAGCTCTATACCCATGCTTCGCTATGAAACTATGTGGTCGGGCTTAGTTTTTGGGGAGGAAAATAAGGGGAGAAAAATCTGCCTCTGCCTACCAGCATCCATCAATATTCATCTGGCTAGCGTCCTGTCAGTATGTGAGAGAGTTGAGGGCTGTTTGAAAACTGAAACAGTATTTTCTGTGTGAGCAAGGAGACAGCAAGGAGCCTGGGCGTGGCTTAGCTCAACTGTTCTGTACTAAAGCTGGTTGCTGCTGTGAAACTGAAACTGAAACTGAAACTCTTTTCCTCTGCTTGTGTTTTGCATTTGGAACAGATTTCTTTTCAGGTGGAGAGGGGGAGTAGAATTCCTTAGCATCAGAGCGTGTTAATAATAATATACAGAATATTAATGCTCTGAATAGTCATTTGGAAAAATCCTTTCGTAGTGAGTACCTTGAAGCCAAGAAAAACATGCGTGTCAAATTTCAAGTTTGTAGGCTTTACGGTTCTGGAGATTTTGTGATGATGCATGAGTGGTATTTCAATTTTATATATAAAAAATATTATATGAGAGCCAGTTTGGTGTAGTGGTTAAGGCATTAGGCTAGAAAGACAGTGTTAGTTCTAATCCTGCCTTAGGCACAAAGCCAGGTGGGTGTCCTTGGGCCAGTAACTTTCTTTTAGTCTTAGGAATGAGGCAATGGCAAGACACTTTTTAAAAATGTTGCCAAGAATAGGCATTCTTCAAGAACTTATTTAATTAACAATTAAGTTGTGAAGGCACCAGACTAGAAACTGGAAGACTGTGAATTCTAGTTCCACCTTAGGTCTGAAAGCCAGCTGAGTGACTTTGGGCCGCTCACTCTCTCATTCCAAATCATCTCATAGAAATGTTGCCACGGAGAAAATAGGAGTCTTGGTTAAGTTTGCCGCCTTGAGTAATTTATAAAAATAATAAAGTCAAGATATAAATCAATCAATCAATCAATCTGACATGATTGAATCAATCTGACATGATTGAAGAAAAAAATATTTGTTATACAGCATAAGATCTATGCTTGACCACACAATATTAAAAATATTGATCTTTAGATTGTGTTTATGCTATCTAAACACAAGTAGTAATTGTAACTGTTACTTTTCAAACTATCTGGCAATTGAAACTATTTGGGCAGAGAATATGCCAACCTGTACAATTATGAGATTGGTTTGTTTTGACTTATAAATTCCTTAACAGAACTCACAATTCATGTAAACTCACATATTATCTCATGTAACTACTGCCTCAAGTATTAGCAAATTGAAAACAGACAAAAATATCATTTTAAGGCAGAAACAGAAATCTGGCCTCAAGGCAAAATTCCCCATAAAACAAGCCTGGCTGGGGAATTCTGGAAGTTAAAATCCAGACATCTTAAAGTTGCCAAGGTTGAAAAAAGACTGCAATAAATGCTACCAAAGCAACAGAGACCCATAAATCGTGAGTTGTTAAATTCTGCCCGGACTTCACAAGAGCAGACCTGTAATTGTCGTTGCCATCATACACAATGAAAGGGACTACAGTACAGGAAGAACAACTGTTGCCTGTAGCACTGCATGATTCATCTCCATATACTAATAAACTAAACAGTTCTTGGTACAATATATTAACACAGGAATAATCTACCTGAACTGATCTTGAAGATATACTAAAAAGGATGGAGTTCCACTAAGTTAAATTTTAATATACCAAAACCATTGTTTTATTTTTTTATACTAAAAGAAGCCATTGCAAGGTAGTAGGGGTCTTGAAACAGGCATTTCAGCAGAAAGATTGATGTGTCTGCACTAAGGCGGTAGCTTGCCAGAAGAAGTAGCTACTAACCTGTTCTCTATTGGTACTCAGTATTATTAGTGCAAATAGCCTTTTGTAGCAAAAAAAAGTTAATTTACCAGGGAGGAAGTTAAGTCAATTGAATAAAGTATCTGAACTGTTCTTTATAGTACTGTACCTGCTAAAGAAGTGTGAGGCAAGTTAACCCAAGTTCTCTGGTGTATTCTTTTGATGCCTACCAAGTTCTCTACTACTTTATGTGTCTGTATATGTATGTTTAGTTTCTTTTCATTAAAACAAAACAGAGTGCAAGGATGCTGCAAAATCAAACCCCAATCTCTAGTACCATCTGAACTCCATATTCAAACTTGGCAACTTTAAGATGTGGGAACTTCAACTCCCAGGATTCCGAGTTAGCATATTGGCTGGCTAGCTAGGGAATTCTGGGAGTTGAAGTCCATACATCTTACACTTGTCAAGTTTGAAAAACACTGATATAAAATCTAAAGTCATTTTTAGAAAACAATAATAGTGAATGAGAGAGCCCAACGCTTCCTTTGCAAGTCTGCTTTGAAAAAAGACAGAAGTAAATTGGGTGGTAAGGAGTAAGTTGGGGAGTTAAGAAGCATGACAAACAAACAGCCGCCTTATTGGTTTGACTGCAAATAAATGGGGCTTTGGTCAAGGCTTCATCTACCCCATGAATAGGCAAGACCAGGGGTCTCCAAACTTGGCAACGTTAAGACTTGTGGACTTCAACTCTGGCTGGAGAATTCTGGGAGTTGAAGTCCACAAGTCTGAACGTTGCCAAGTTTGGAGACCTCTGGGCAAGACCCTATGACAACCAATTCATCAATGTAATTTACAAGATAAGTTGTATCAAATGTTCTGAACACCACATCTAAAACACATTTTAAAGACCACAGGTGGTCCATGATTTAGGATCAAAATTGGGACCAGAATTTCCGTTGCTAAGCAAGGCAGTTGTTAAATGCCTCATGACCAATTTTGCAGCCTTTTTCTTTTTGCCATGATTGTTAAGTTAATTGCTGCAGGGGTTAAGCAAACCATGCAGTCATTAAGCGAATCCATCTTTCCCCAAAGGCATTTCTGACAATTTTCCTGTCAGAAGTCATCTGGGAAGGTTGCAAATGGTGATTACATGACCCCGGGATGCTGCAACTGTCACAAACAGATGCTGTTGGCAAAGCAGCCAATTTTTGATCATGTGATCATGGGAATGCTGCAGTAGTCATAAATGTGAGGACCAGCTATGTCACTTTTTTTGAAATTTTGAATAGTTGCTAAACAAATGATTGTAACTTGATATCCAACTCACCGATGAAAATTCCATACGTCTTTGGTTGGCTTTGGTTTTGCAAGCTCTTGTAACCTGGGAAATGCAATTTTTAAAACATTACATGGTGATGGGGTAGAAAGTCAATCCTCTAAATTTTTACAGCCTGACAAACCTTCCCAATTCCATTGAGCAACTTCCAAGTATGCATTGTATCTAATTATATCAAGTGCAAAGGCCAGAGCTGCATTCCTCCAGATCTTTAACTTCCATTACTGCTGATCTGCTCTGGCAGCACTGAGAGAGAATTGACAAGGAGATTATATATTATTATTGCAAGTTCATTTGATATAAAAACCCAGATAATATATTCAGCTGATTACATTTAATCGCCAATAGTATTTTACCATGTATAAAACTTGCTTCTAAGCAAAAGCTTCATTGGAAGGCATTGATACATTGGGGTTATAGTAAGCCTTCAGTTCAGGCTGAGACTTGTTCAAGGAGAAACATTCTTTGCCAGCCAAACACCACCCTCAAGTTCATAATGTTTTCTTAACAGAGAGGAGCTTGAGAATAGCTACCATGGAAGGAGGCAGAATCTTTCTCCCAGCCAGGGATAGACACTATGAAAGAGACAGAAAGATCTTCTTCCTTCAGCCATTAGCAACACAGGCAATAAATTAGGGCAAGTGATGGCTAGTTGCTAAGGATGTCTCCCTGTTGACATAACAGCACAGAGGTATGCAGTTGTGTCAGAAAATTTACCTCAGGTCTAGTCAAGCTTGTAGTTCCATATGGTATATCAAATAGAGTGTACAGTGTAGGATCACCCCAGTGCATAAAGGAATGGGATTAGACCTCTTTTGGATACCCACTTTGCTAGGGTCAACAGCAAAGTATAGTGACCTCAACCTACTTTGCCCAGGATGAGTGTTTATTACACTCAAACAAAAAAGCTAGGTGGTGTTGCGGTCTTATAGATTTTAATATGGAGCAGTTTCAGATCAGCTACTGGTGGGTCCCTGTCATCCTTTCTTCTCCTACCCAGCATCACTTCCCAGTGGGAAAAATAACAATCAGTTGTTGTACAAAATGTGTGGTAGGACAGAATCTCCAAACATGTAACCATTTTCTTTGCTATCAATTGTCCTACGAAGAGCAAAAAAAAGTCAGGAACACAAAATGTAACCATTGTTCACCACCAGAGGTGGCATTCAGCGGGTTCTGACCAGTTCTGGAGAACTGGTAGTGGAAATTTTGAATAGTTCAGAGAACCGGCAAATACCACCTCTGATTGGCCCCGCTCCCATCTATTCTCTGCCTCCTGAGTCCCAGCTGATTGGCTGGATCTTCTTTTGTTGCCTGCATAGGCGAATGGAGCTGGAAAGCAGGTTAGTGGGGTAGGGAGGGAATGGGATTTTTCAGTAACTTCCCCCTGGAGTTGGGTGAGAATGGAGATTTTACAGTATCCTTCCCCTGCCATGCCCGCCAAGCCATGCCCACAGAACCATAGTAAAAAAAATTGAATCCCACTACTGTTGACCACTCAAGTGCAATTCCACCCACTAAACTGGCTAGAACAAAATACTAAACTAGCTTGGTCATTGTCTGAACCTGAGAATTTTTTTTCTAGTTTTCTTATGTGCAGCAATTTAACTGTAATCACCTATGCAATTAAAATTAAATCTAAATTTGTCAAACGTGTACTGTCAACATTCTGACACTGTGAATTCTTTCTTATACAAATTACATGGCTGTTATATCCCAAATAAAGACTAATATTAAAATTGATAGTATTTCTTTGTCCTGACTCTTCTGTGCAATATCTCTGCCCCACATGCATAAACTAGCTAAAAGAGAGATAAATATGGATAAGTTGATAATAGAGAGAGTTAACAGTTCTCTCCAGTTCTGCTTCTGCTCCAATAGCTGATATGTATAATTAAGTCTGATTGACATCTATGAACATTGTGTCGAGGAAGAAAAGATTGTGACGTAATCATCAACCTTTTTAACCCATATAAATGTCATCACTTTATATATTAGGGGTAGAGCATATGTTTACTGGTGTTATTATGTTATTACTTTCCTCATTTTTAATTTATTTTCATAGAATCAAGATAGTCTGCAGGCCAGCTACTGCAAAAAGATTGCAAGTAATTATGACATCATGCATACTGGAAGACTCACTGGTTACTCAAAAAGACAAGATAAATAAGTGCATTCAGTTTTTTTTCTCACAATTGATCACTGATGACTTTTCTTCTTTCTAGAATGCCTTCCCGTCCTCAAACTCAGTTCTGTAATCATTCTGATTCAAATATTGAGGAATTCAGAAAAGGAGAGGCACATCCTGTTTTGTAAATTGAAGCCTGAATGTATGACTTTAGATATTACTCTGTAATTCCTGAATATATTTAAGTAACTACTCAGATATGGGAGCTTGATGATTTTATCTTACCGTTCATTTGAATAAAACCCATGGGAAGTAGCTGAAAGAGAAACAGAAAAGAACAAATGGATCTGAAAATGATGTCCATATTCTATAGTTAATTATATGTTGTAGTAATTCAGTAATGTTTGGGAGTGGGGTTAAATCAGCAAGATGACACATGGAGTCCCATAATTCAATCGCCACCCATTTTCTACTTCTGTGGGATGTTGCCAAAATGGCAACCAGCAACTGCAGTCCTAACAATGAAAAATCTTACTGATAAAGTACTAACAGGGCTCATAAAATTACAGCAAAAAATATGACTCTGCTTAACTATACAGTCTTATAAATGTTTAGAACTTAGCCAACATGGAATTTCTGGGTTTTTGAGGTTCAAAGGGCACAACTAGGTCTGCAGCTATGTTAAACATCCAAGAGACACATAGCATCCTGAATGTTAATATATTCTTACATTCATTAGTTAAGCCTTCATAACTAATATTATCATTTCATTTTAAGGTACCAAAAAGGGTTTTGTTTTGTGCTGCAAGTATTAGCATGATTTCCATATTCACCACCTTAAACAGGATATACTTTATAATGTAAAAAAAAGTATATTATCCTCTATGGCAGTAGTTTCAAATCATTTCTATTTCCCTTAGGAAACGTTTGATTAATTTTCACACCAGTTGTGGGACTCAAATAATTTAACAACCAGTTCTCTGCCCTAATGATTTCTTCCAGCAACCACTTCACCAAACTGCTCAGAAACTTAACAACCAGTTCTCCCGAAGTGGTGCGAACTGGCTGAATTCCACCACTGGTTCACACCCTGTACAAAAGTAATTGTGACGCATGACTCATCGCAAAGGATCACAAGCCACTCTTCATTGTAGTCCCTGAAATTCTACCCTGCACACCCAGATTGCTCTATGGATTCATATACATGGCCCTGAGAAGTGGTATGGAAGTCTGTCCCATGTAATACGCCCTATGTACAACTTTTTCTGGTAAGGTTAATAGTTTGATCAGTTATTTGTTGGGCTGTCTACATGATTGTATTTGTTTATAACATTGACTGATAATTGAATAATAATAATCCCAAAGTATCTGGAACATCACTTGAGCTCCATTAGCATTGACAAAATCAGCATCCGTCAATTGCAAAAGGCAACTTTACTTGGAACAGTTTACATCCTGAGATGATACCATTAACACCATTAAATAACAACATCTGTCTGTTCCAGGAACTTCAGAAGGACTTGGTCTATGGATAAAAATGCCAAATCCAGTCTAAATCATAATGATATACTCTGAGATTCTAGGAATTACGACTATCTTAAACTTTCAGGTATCTCATATAATGCAGAAATAAGGGCTTTGTTTAACAAACATTGTATTTTTCTTCTGGTTTTTATTGTTTTTGTTCTAATAATTTTGTAATGAATTGTAGTTCACAAAATCTTCTGTCTTTTAATAAAATTTGTTAAGTCAGAAAGGGTGCTACTAATCTTAGTTTTTGGCTACCATAAAACTATTTTCCTATATTGTTTCTGAAATGTGAGGCCCAATAAATTAATTTTCTAAAGGATTTTCTGGATGGCTGCCCCACAGGGGGATGTGGGGAGCCCAGAAAACTATTTTATTTGGTTAATTACCAATTGATGGTTAAGTGGCAAGGGCAGTTCAGTGTGAAATATAAATTCTAGCTATTGCAGCAATAAAAAAATTAAATAGTACATGTCCATAAATAAAAGTAAAAAAGACCAGCTGTTATCTTTAGATTTCAGAAGACGACTTGTGCACAGAAGTATTAGCATTGTTCCTGGCCTTCCTAAGGTCACAAAGAGTAAAAAATAAATAACTAAGCATTACATGGATTAATAAGCAAATTATTAATGGGATTTTCAAAAAGTTACAAAATTGTTTTTTTTTAAGTAAAGAATTTTAAGTGAAACATTAAATACATTTGTTGCACCCAATTTGTAAACAATGTGAAATGACAGCTACGCTCAAATGGTAAAAGACGGTCTCTATAAAATCCATCCAGCTGTGCAAGAGCCCCCTTGCGGTAGAATCATTCATTCATTCATTCATTTATGTATGCGATTATTAGATAACTGGCATAAGTATAAACATGGTTATGAACACATGAAATGGATACGAATAAGAAAAAAACCCAATAGGACAGGGACGGTAGGCATGATTGGTGTGCTTATGCACGCCCGCTACAGAACCTCTTAGGAAAGGGGTGACAATAGTAGACAGTCTAAGGTTAAAGTTTTTGGGGTTTGGAGAAAAAAAAAACCAGAGCCAGGTAGAGTATTCCAGACATTGACCAGAGTGCTGAAGTCGTATTTCCTGCAATCAAGTTTGGTGCGGTTAACCTTGAGTTTGTATCTATTGTGTGCTCTTGTATTGTTGTGGTTGAAGCTGAAGTATTCGTTGACAGGTAGGACATTGCAATATATAATTTTATGTACTATACAGTACAATCAGTACAACCTTCCTGCCTTTAAACACAGAAGAAGAAAAATAAAGCAGAAGGACCTATTTAGCCAGGATAGTGATGATACCTTGCCTTTCAAGCGCCTTTCCCCTCTTAAATCAAAAATAATATCGTTGCTTTCCACTCCCGCGGAAATCCATGCTGTGCACAGATGGATCTCATTCTGCGAAGCGTCATAATTGCAATGCCCAACAGAGGGCAGGTTCTACCCGGAAAGACGGTGGCTCTTAGACGGTGTTTCCTTTACTGACCTGATCGTGGCTCGACCATCCTGCGCGACAATTCCCTGCTTCTCCTAGCTCACGACGCAGTTTGCAGTTAGAGAAAAGCGGTGCTCCGTATGCACCTTAAGTTCTTTGTTTCCGTCGCCACGGCAACCGGGGGAATCACCGCCGTTTGTTTCTCTTTCTCTGAATTTACTTTCTGTGCCGCGGGAGGGCAGGTAGGATTCGCAGGTGCCCTTACTCTTAACAGTGCATAGTCCACTGACTTCGGCCGGGCCTTCGATTTAATTGCTTTTCTATGCAAGAGGATTCTGTGCAAATTATTACCATTGCTTTCCTTCCCTTTGTTACTATATGTAACATGAATATTCCCTATCCATCTGTTTGCAGTCCTCTAAAACAGTGTTTCTCAGCCTCAGCAGCTCCAACTCCCAGAATTCTTCAGTCAATATGCAACCTGGGACTTGAAATTCACATGACTTAAAAGTTGCTGGGATTGAGAAACACTGCTTTAAAAACCTGAAAATCAAGGAAAGGGAGTCAGACATTTCTATCACCTTCTTCAGGATGCATTCGTCTTAGTAAAAAAGAAGTGATCATTGCAAGGGAACATGGTACAATACGTTTATGTCAGTAAAATGCACACTTGGAAGAAAAATATTCTAGTTTAATAAAGAAGAAAGTTTTAACATTCAAGCAGAAAACATTCTAGAAAAGTTTGGTAGTTTTTATTCTTACAAAAAAATTGAAAGATTTTTAACCTTGTTTTAAAAGCCAAAGCAGCGTCTTCTGTTACGTTTTCTTGCCAATGTCAATGTAACCTGGCACTACTACTACTACCACCAAATATTTTTTAAAGGAGAATTTTATTGCATTAATAAAAGTACCTCTATGCTGAAAATTGCAATACTCAATGTGATTAGATCACAGGAGCCACCACCAGGCTTCTCTATGCAAAGCCACCAAAAGTTGTGAAAGATAATGTCACATGGTAAAGCAAAGAATGAGAGGATAACACCACCCTTCCTCCACCATTAATATTTCACAGGAAACCTTTCCCATTAATTGTCCCTGCCCCCAATTCATAGGGGCACACATTTACGCTGAAATATCCAGGCTTGCGGTTTTAAGACAGAAAACTGGGTGGAGGAATGTTTTAAAACTTTACCACTCTATTATAAAAGATGACAACTCAGTTTTGAAGAGCAGGGTTTGACTTTTGGGTCATTCTGGCTGATGCTCTAAAAGTGACAGCTGATTATGTGAAAATAGGCAAAGGAAGGAGCTTGATATCGCATCTGAATTGGCTGAAGCCTTGTAAACACATAGCCAGATTCATCTTTGCAGAGTTTTGACAGCAGCTTTTCTGAGTGGACTATAAAGTTATTATGACAATAAAAACAAGACATAATGAAAAATAAAGACACTATCCCAATGTTATATGGGGTACTTAAACTTTTCAAGACACTCTCAATTCTTCAAGGAATTTATATTAAGACTACTAGTATTATTAAATGACAAGCCATGACAAATAAATTATATAATACAATATGAAAATAAGAAATAAGATCCATATGAGCGATCTAAAATATATCAATCAGCTAAGCCTACAATCAAATCAAAATTCTTAATATTTTCTTAAAACTAAAATGTCACCATGAGCTTATAGCTTGCGGAACCAAGCTATATTTGTTACAAATGGAACAAAGTGGCATAATTGGCTATCTAATGGATGTTTAAGGTGCTTCCTGCTTAACAACCATTCATTTAGAATCATTTGAACAGTGGTATTTTTGCCTAGTTCTGGAATTCCTACCATTTTAGCATCCCACACTCAGGCTGCTTGCAACCTTATTTGCTGATTTCCGACAAAGTCAATGGAGAACCTGCAGAAGGTTGCAAATAGCAACCATGTGATGTCCTTGCTTTAATGACCACAATGATTTCCTTAACCATAGCAACTGGAGTGCCAGAATTGTCCTTGTTAATCAAAGGTTAGATTTGTATAACCTTTGGTGACTACCCCAGTTTATCGATGTCATCCCAGAGCAGATTTTCATACTAGTTAACAGAAAATGTAGCTATTAACATTGGTCCAGAGTTCAGGTAAGAGATGCTTGTTGACCTGATAGAACATTTAGCACAGGAGAATTAAGCCAGTAGGCATAAAACTGGCATTGTAATAAAACATCCTCAACTGCCTCTTATTTCTCCTCTTCACTCTTGACCTAATCAACTCATTAATTTTCCATTTAAGAAAGGACTTAAGGTGTATTTTAAAGAAGCCTAAACTTGAGAGTATTAGTAGTTGATATCAAGAATTTCCCTAGAACAGGACATTATGGCAGCTAGGCATCTATGGAAGGCCCTTTTGAATTACAGATCAGATGGACGCATCTGCGTACAAAAGGATTGTAATAGGTTAGTGGGTAAATGTTGGGGGTGATGGAACTGTGGTATAAAAAGAGCTACATCAATGTCATTTATATAGAAGTTAAACAATAAGGGGTCAAGGTTACAGCACTGTTTGACCTCTTTGTGGACAAGAGTTGTTAAATTGCCATTACGGTTGCTTCTAACCTGTGTTGTACCTGATGTAGCAAAATTATCAATTTGACAAATGATGATCAATGGAAGCTCGCTGCAGGTAATTTCCTCATAGACTCTCTCAAGGACTTAAATAATGAAAGCAGTATTAGGCTAGAAATAATTTTCAGCTAAAGAGTGCAGAATTGCACATCGATCCATGGTGGAATCCAGAGTTAAAGCATACTGTTTGGGGTGCTAAGATATTCTCCAAATACATGCAGTCTATAAAAGTTTATGGTTAAAAATTGAGTATAAATTTATTAATTATTGGCATTAATTTAATTGAGCAATAATTAATTGGCTTTGCCTATTGCCTTACTTGTATAATAGATGATAGGATTTACTAATTATTTGGGGTGAAGAATTATTAATGGCAGTAAGTAGGAGGGCTATCACAGAGACCCACCAATAAGGATTTGTTTTCAACCACTCTGGCATAATCCTATTTTTACCTGGGGTGTACCATTTTTAAACTAAGAAAATCAGTTTTAGTGATCTGTTTGTGTAAAGGTGGGGACCAGTCTGGGTATGGATCAGATACGGTGAGCCAAGAGAATTACCACCAAAGGGTGCACAAAATAAGTTACCAAAATATTTTATCTGGATTCTAAAGATAATTCATTAGCACTGGGGCCAGGTTTAACATGAAATAAGATGCCAGAACAATCATCCTTATTTATTATTGCCTGTTGGAACTCTTATCTCATTAAGAGTTTTTTTTAACCATTCCTTCAGTACCAGCAATGTTTCATAATAGGGAGAATCATTGCTGAACTGAGCACTTCTATAAGCTGGGTTAGTAAAGCTAACAAAATTCTTAAAAACCAAGGTTTGGGCTGTTTATTTGAACAAAGGGTTGGAGTTTGATTAGGCAGTTCTGAGATAAATCTGTCACTTTTTTGAACAGTGACAAAAATGTTAGAAGTATCATTGATTGTACCAATGATTTGTTTTAAATGATTTAAGAAATTAGGTTGATTTAACCTATGATTTAAGAAATTAGGTTGCAGCATTTTAGTAATGTTTCTTACTTTTCTTTCCGGGATTCCTTCCCACTTTTAAAACTTAAGAGAACCCCCAAATAGCTGTTACTTGCACAAGTTACATTTATCAACATCTACTGTATTAAAAATTAATACAGTGCTACTCTTACTGCTTTTCATTTGATGGCATTTTAATAGTGTATTGTTTTGCAACATAAGCTGGCACATAATTTTGATTTTGCAGACTCCTGAGAGAATCACTTTGAGAAACACTATACTACACAGTATTGGCTGGTATCTATCAGATGAGCAACAAAGCAGATGAGGCAAGATTAAGGGGCAGTTGTCCTCATTTTCTAGAGTCAAGGAAAAGGACTCTATTAATGATAAGTGTTTACTATCAAGGTGGAAGTTAATACTAAAATTGAACAGTAACGGACAGAATCTTCAGAAATCAGCATGTATTCTACAACAGAAGTTCCTCTGGAGTCCCAAAAGGTGAATTTACCCTATCACCTGAAGACCTTCAGGGCAAATTTTACCAACTGAAGCAAATTCCACTCTACTAATTATATCAATTCTCACCCATTCTCCATATCAATGTTTTTTATCTTTAGATTTCCAATGAACCAACCCAATTAGGCAGAAGTCCGGGATATTAAAATGCTGGAGCACAGGCACATTATTAGCTACTATGC
This sequence comes from Notechis scutatus, assembly GCF_049901735.1. Taxonomy (NCBI): domain Eukaryota; kingdom Metazoa; phylum Chordata; class Lepidosauria; order Squamata; family Elapidae; genus Notechis; species Notechis scutatus. The sequence continues at coordinate 169,323,876 of NC_142010.1, read as the reverse complement.
TACCATTAAAATCTCCTACTAATACTGGCCTTGGAACTTGATCATTTGATTGAAAAGCCAGTTTTAAAGAAGGGCTCATTTCTCTTGATTTGAAAAAATACAACTTTGAGGGATTAAACAGTAAATAAATATTAGAGAGGAAATTGATAGAGCGGAGATGCTAACTGAACACACACTAAAGCTGATGAAATGTGAGCATGCAATTTAGTGGAGATTAAGATGTTTTTATGGACCTTGGCCTTATCCAGGATGTTTTCTGCCCCTAACATTAAGATCTTCCAATGATGCCCCATTTACTTTTGTAATCAAGTCCATCATCTTTGCTGCCAATTATCCTCTTCTTTTTTCTTCAACATTTGCCAGCATTATAGACTTCTCAATGATCCATCTTATGCTTAAAATATAATTTGAATTTGGTAATTTGTGCCTCAAGTGAGGGCTCTAGATTTTTTCTGTAATTCTGTATTAATTTGTTTTCTTGTCTAATCGTATTTCCAGATGTCTCATCGAACATCAACGTCCAAAGTATCAATACTATATCATATTTTTTTTAAATTCCAGGATTGAATTCAGCAATACTGTTAATGAACAACACTGAGCTAATACTAAGAAAACTGTAGAGTAGTTCTGCTTAATTATTCTTCCTTGGAGAGTCTCAAGGGAAGATCAGGAATAGGTATACTCTTATATATGTTTTCCATTAAATTTTTCTCAAGTAAGAAAATAATTTATACCCCCTACAGTTATTTTAACATGAAATATCTAATCCAAGGGTCTTCAAACTTAGCAAGTTCAAGACGTGGACTTCCAACTCCCAGAATTCCTGAGCTAACATGACTGGAGGAGGGATTCTGGGTGTTGAAGTCCACAAGTCTTAAAGCTGTCAAGTTTGAAGACCCCTGATCTAGTCCCTAAAACACTCATAAGGTATAATCTTTTCTCTATGCCCTGTATATAAGAGAAAATCAGTATTTAGCCAGGCTAACAACTTTGGCCTCCTCTGAAGTCTACACAATAGGTTTTTTTTTTTTTTTAAAAAAAAAGGAAAGCTGACACAGAAATATCATTTAAATTGAAGGAGTGATCAAATATGAAACAACCTAGAAAAAGAAATGTTTCAGAGAAATACATATTATATGTAGAAATGTTGGGCTCTCAGTGCGTACTGGCCTTCTTTTCTGCTAAAGCACTTCTAAACAAAACACAATTTCTTTCCATTTCAAAATCATGTTCATAGCAATTCTGTATCTGGGGTTTGATTGGCACCAGGATTTGAAGAGATGCTATTCATAGTTCCTGCTGCATGTCCTATTATGGCATTCCGTTCCATCTCATTATCACAGAATTTCTGACACCAGCTGCGTAATCAGTTCCCGGGTATCTTTCAAGCTGGAAGAGATCTCTAAGCCCTCCTTTGCCACATGTGTACCAATCAGAAATATCTTCCTTTCATCTCCAATTTCAGATAAAGCCAAAGCGTCATGAATGTCTGTAATACAACATGCGCCTGCAAGATCCTGTCCGACAAAAGAAAGAAATATATTAATCTATTCAGTTTGTCTTTTTCAAAGCAGGGTTGCAATAATTTCCCTCACAGATCTGTCAAAACACCTGGTAAAACTGTGAAGAAACAATATTCCCAGAGGCAAAGAATTTATTATTTTATTATACCAGCTTTTCATGAAATGGGTCCTTCATACCAGATATAAGTAAACGAAATTAAAAGGGCCAAATTTACAACTGACATTTGGGCCACCACTCTTGCTATCATGTCCCAGAAGTAGCGTTTTTCTGTTGTTCAAGCACTGGGGGAGATCTGTAGGACAGTGGTAGATACATAAGAAATCCAACAAACCTGTAGGAAGTCTGCTCCAAATCTTAGCTATCATATCTGTTTCCTTTTTAGATACAGACACAATATGGAAACAGTTGCCTTCTTCCATTATTTCTTTTCAATCTATATTGCTGCAATTTCTTGAGGGTATCTCATTCAAGTTTTAACCAGATCTGACTCTGTTTAACTTTCCTGTATAAGATCAATGTTTCTTACATGGAATCTTTTCAGAATGGAATCTTCCCCATAGTTTTTTCTCCACTGTACTTGTAAGAGACAGTACGTACTGAAATATTTCTCAGGGTGATATTTAAATTTATTAGTTTTATTCCTGAATGAATAAAAATCAGGAATACCTTTTCTCTTTCAGCTCTACAAAGGAAGTAATAGCAAACTAGTCCCAAAGATTTGCAAAGAAAACTGCAAGGGTTAATTCAGGCAGTAACCAGCAATTAACCATGATTGAACATGAGTGTCCACACATATGCAAAAGATTAAAAACCCATTGTGTTTGTTAAGATTCTCTGAGACAGCGTTTTGATGGATTCAGCAGTCTCTTGCTGTATGAGGCTGGAAAAATTTGATTGCTCTAAAAGAGAAATTTAAATTCTGAATATCCTAACAGATTAAAATGCTGTAATATTACTTTGTCCTCTGTTGAACAGTATCAGATCATTTAATTATTATTCCATCTGTTTTCTCTCTGAAATCCGGAGCAATGGATCCCATCTTCAAAGGGCTTGTGCTTAATACAATCCCTTTCTTTATGCACAATGGAATCCTTGACAACTTAGCTTATACCTGTATCTTAACTGGTCCTATACAGATTTTGGTGTCAGAAAAGACAAAATCAATTCGCAATTGTGGTAAAGAAAGGTTATCTGCCTGGATTTTTTTCAGTTTCAAGTTCTAAGTTCACAGTTCTTACCTATATGACCAAATAGTACTTTATTGCTGCCCCCCACCCTCCCTGAGGCTGAGAAACTAAGCCCCAAATGAGAGTCAATCAAAATTATTACAGATTAATCTTCTAAGGATGGCATAACAGTTGTTGTATATGATACGTAACTTGCTTCGAGGTTCCTTGTTTTTCTTATTGGTTTGATAACATAAGTAAATTGACTAGATGGGATTTGCTTTTTGCATACTACTATTATAATTCTACCAATTAGCAGCTATCTTGAAAGAGAAAATAAATAAATAGATCCCACCAGAATAATACAGATTATGAGGAGATGGATGGATCCTTTCCTATCTGCAGCAATAATACCACAGATCGACAGTTGGTGATTTCTGCTCAGCATTTGTATTGTGAGACCTCACAAGTTTCTATTCTTTCTCTGCTGCTCTTTACTGCTATAGGAAGCCGAGATGATAATTCAGATGTTTATCTGTCAATTCCCCCCCCTCCCTTCATCAGTTTTCAGATAACATTGAACCCTTACTTCTCTTGCAGGAGGCTTTATTGGTATTTGAGATTGAAAACTGTTATTGGCTAGTCTTTGACTTCTGACCACATTTGGGACCTCTTGCTCAGTGTGAACCACACCTGCTTTTACAATCTTTTTTGCCGTGGCCATTGAGTGAATCACTGAGTTCATTAAGAGAAGCAAATTGACTTCCCCCACTGATTTAAAGTTATCAGAAGCCATCAGAAAGTTAAAAATGGTGACCACATGACCCTGGGATGCTGCAACCATCATAAATCCATGTCGCTTGCCAAGGGCCCGAATTTTGATCATGTGACCACAAGAGACACTGTATGACTGTTGTAAGTGTGAGCATAACTCAGTGCTGCAATAACTCTGGTTGCTAAATAAATGGTTGTAAGTTGAGAACTACCTGTATGCAACTACTAACAAAGGTAGAATCCAAGTAACTTAGAAGGTAAACTGCATAGTAAAAAAAGATACATTTTATATTTGCTGATTCCACCAGGGGACAACGAGGAAAAGTTTTAAAATGGAAGCTGGAAACTTTTGAAGAACAAACATAACCTAACATGCTACTGTTAGCTGGCTTTGGCAAATATCTTAGTAAATGCTCTCACATCGTGACATCTGTCTCAACAATTGTCTCTTTAACTTAAAGATAAAGTCCAATGATTATTCAGATTTAAATAATCCCGACTACGGTAATGATACAAGAGAATAGCACTCAGTATTTAGGTTTTATAGATAGAAATCACATATGCTTTGCCATGTGTAAGTACAGGAAGCCTGTAAAATATGGGTCGGGAAGCTTGTCAGGGATTTGAAGCCACTGTACTGTACTATAATATTACTATGTTCCTATATGGAGACCCAGTTTGGTGTAGTGGATAAGGCACCAGGCTAGAAACTGTTACAGTATTAAGGTTTCACACACACATACACCACAAAACTACCACTTCTGCTGTGGGTTCTACAGCTTATATTTACCTGCTTATTGGCTAGAATCATTACTGGCAATGTAGAATTATTCTGGACCAACTGATGAAGAAGTGTTTTTGCAACTGGGAAACGTTCGTGATCTGCTGAGTCTACAACATAGATCAGTAGCAGGACTCTCGGCATATACATCTTCCAATACTCTCTTAAAGACTCACTGCCCCCAACTGTAAATCAGTAATATAGGAAAACAATCAGCAATTATCAATTAAAACTCCCATCAGCATAGTAAAACTTTCAATAGGAGGCAGCTGCATTTCAAACCCATTTCACGGAAATGCTGAAGTACATGATAGAAAATTATCGTGCATAATTCAAAATATAGCAGAAAAACACTTAAGTTGAAAGTACATACATTCAACTGGAATTAAGATATAGAATAAAAAAATGATAATATGAGGTCTATTTAATGACCAACAGATGGGATGGATCTTATGACACAGCAGTTTTTAAACTGTGTGTGTTTGTGTGTGTGTATAAAAATAAGACCTTGTTGTTTGACCCAAATCATATTCTTCCAAACCTTTTCCTTCATTCCATAGGTTAACTTTTTAAAAGTGAAAACCTAAGTGTAGGAATCAAGACCCAACAGGATATAATCTAATGAGTTTTATAATACCTATCTTCATTAGAATGCCTTTATTGTAATAATTATACAAGGATAACATTTTAAAGTATTCCTAGTATTTTATCTCAATGAGGAAAATAGATAAAATTTTACTAACTATACTGTATTGGCTTATATAAAGCAGTAATATTGGAAACAAAACTTTAACATACCAGTATTTTATCAGGGAAATGGGAGGGGGACATTTTTACAGCACTGTTTTGTTGAGAAGACATATAAATAGATGATTTTTTAAAATGTTTCCTTATAAGATAGATATGCTTACTTTCCAGGAATTCCATCTTTGTTTCTTCTGTGTTTACACACACTGCATTGAAACCTTTGGTGGGAACTGTGTTGCGCTTTACGTGGTTAGTTGCTAGTGAATAGAGAACACTGGTTTTTCCAGCCCCATCTAAGCCTAGAACCAAGATTTGCTTGTTAGATGGTTTATCCTACAAAATAGAAGATGAAACAATTATCAGAAAAGACAGATACAATAAAAGTAAAGCTTGTATGATTGTTTTAAATTTAGTAGACATTTGAACAAATAAAATAATGGAATTATGAGTGAAATCAGTGATAGGATTCAACATTTTTTACTACCGGTTCTGTGGGCATGGCTTGGTGTGCATGACAGGGGAAGGATACTGTAAAATCTCCATTCTCGCCCCACTCCAGGGGAAGAATACTGCAAAATCCCCTTCCCTCCCCATCCCACTAACTTGCTTTCCAGTTCCGTTCTCCTGTGCAGGGCAACAAAAGAAGACCCAGCCGATCAGCTGGAACTCAGGAGGCAGAGAATAGATAGATGGGTATGGGGCCAGTCAGAGATGGAATTCTGAACTATTCAAAATTTCTGCTACCAGTTCTCCGAATTACTCAAAAATTTCCCCTACCGGTTCTCCAGAACTGGGTGGAACCTGTTGAGTACCACCTCTGAGTGAAACCAATATGGTCAACTTTATTTACTAATAAATGACCATACACATTATGCCAACCAGACATAAATTGGGTTAGATTTCCAGGTCAGCATAGTTACATTATTCAATGTAAGTACTGTACCTATCAAATGGTTTAATTAGATTTATTTTGGCTAATTCAGCATAAAATTGTTACAAGTGACAAAAGGTGCTTAGAAACTGAAATGGCTAATTTTCCAAATGTTGTTATAGCAATTGTTGAATGCTAGTACACTGTTTCTTATCTTAATTGGATTAGCTGAGTGGGTTGACAGATATTTAAGAGTTCTCAGCAGACAAGTAAAAGCAGAAAAGTTCTCCTAGAAATCTGCCCATTAGAAAACTACAGAAAGGGATTATACTTGCAGACAAGCCTATAAATAGCTATTCAAAATATGCATATTATTATGAAAATGATACTTATATTATCATTTACAGCTGGGATAGGTATCTGGTGATCTTCTACTGGTTACTAAACTGGCAGCCAATATAGCCAAGTCTTCTTGGAGTTGGGCTGCCTTAATAAATCAAACGTATCGTAATAAAAAAACTTATCATAATAAAAAATCCAGGGGGTCAGATGTTTTCCATCCTAAAAAATCATAATGGTTACCAAATCCATCAACAATAACATATCAAAAGAGACAAACCAGTCTTCTCAATCTAAAATCTTTCATATGTCTTTACATCAAAGTCCCATAGACTCCAGCCAATAAATGCAAATATTATAAAGGTATGCAGAATGGATGTGCAAAATATACTAGGATGTTGGAAAGGCAACTGAACCTAAAAAGGCCTCCTTCATTAATTTGCCTCCATGGCATGTACCAACCAACAAGATAACAGATTTTTGCATTTCCCTCTATCAATAGGAATAGCAGATATTGATAGATATCTATCAGCAGATACAGAAAGTTGTGTGTCCCCCCGCCCCCAATCTCTATAGCAGAGGTCTCCAAACTTGGCAACTTTAAGACTTGTGGACTTCAACTCCCAGAATTCTCCAGCCAGGCTATGTTGCTGGCTGGAGAATTCTGGGAGTTGAAGTCCACAAGTCTTAAAGTTGCCAAGTTTGGAGACCCCTGCTCTATAGTAAAGCCAGATTCAAAATAGTAGTAGAGACAGGAATGACGGCAAGCCAAGTTACCTAGAGTTACTTGTGAACAAAACTGGGCTGGTTTACATGCAAATACAAAATTATTTGTCAATTATTACAGAACATGTGATAAAACCACACAAAGAAGAAAAAAGTAAAACCATTCTTTAAACAACTGAACGATGCCAGGTGGAAAAGTCCTGTTGATTTGGTCTAGGACACGTGTCAAATTCACTGTGTCACGTTGCCATCATGTGACATATCTATCCTGGTCTAGGACTATTAAAAATCTCAATCTAGCTTCTACTGTATCTATTTCTGAGCTACAGCTGAGAATTGGTTAATTTTTAGGTAGAAAGGAGGCACTGATATTCTTGAATTGATAACAAGGCATTCAGCACTTGTCATGTTATTAAAATTATTAAATTAACAAATTTCTTGTTCAAAAGAATGGGGGATTCAATTTATAATTCCTTTTTAGGAAGATTCAGTTTAATTATTTAAATAACAATTTACTACCCTGTTTCTCCAACAATACGGCCTCCCCCAATAGGAAATCCTAGCATGTTTTATAGGCATGAAATGAAATTAAGCCCCTCCCCGCAAATTAAGGCCTATATTAAAACATGCAAAATGGGGGGGAATGGTGGGGGGGGCTTGCTGTTAGGAAATACTTTTGTTGCACACCCGGATATGGTGCTGCCTGCGTTGACCCCGATACGAAGTGCCCCACCAACGCCAAGGTCAACATCCAAGCCGTCGCTGCCCGCCCAAAGATGCAAGGGGAGGAATTAAGTCACCCCCGAAAAGACGGCCTAGCCATTTTTTTGGGGCTCAAAAAAAAATAAGACCCAGCCTTATTATATGAGAAACACAGTAGTCTAGAAAATTATGTCATTAATTCTAGCAAAAGTGTACTCTTGTTGATGGTTGTATCTCAATATACACACGATATTTTATGAAAGATGTAAATTCATTTAGCAATAGCACTTACTTATATATTGCTTCCCAGTGCTTTACAACCCTCTCTAAGCGGTTTACAGAGCCAGCATATTGCCCCCGACAATCTCGATCCTCATTTTACCAACCTCAGAAAGATGGTAGGCTGAGTCAACCTTGAGTCTGTTAAGAATCGAACTGCCAGCAGCTGGTGATCAGCAGAAGTAGCCTGCAGTACAGTGCCACCATGGCTTTTTAGGCAGAATTCATTTAATGAATTTTCATTTTAAAAATAAATAATATGACAGCTAGTTTCATCTTGTGGTTAAAGCATCAGGTTTGAAACAGGGAGATTGTGAGTTCTATTCCTGCCTTAGGTACGAAAGCCAGCTGGGTGATTTTGAGCCACTCACTATCTCTCTCATCCCAGTTCACCTCACAGGGTTGTTGATGTTATGGGGAAAACAGGACGTAAAAGTATTAGATATGTTTGCTACTTTGAGTTATTTATAAAAATAATAAAAGATGGGAAATAAATAAAAACTAGAATAGTTCAGAACTGAACTAATTCCAGTTCAATTGCAGTAGTTCTTGAAGATGTTTGGGAATATTTTTTGCTATTATATGCATAAAACCCCCCACTAATTACCAGCTTTTAAATTGTGCTTATAGTCTTGTTTTTCTATTTTTGACAGGATAACTATGTACTTTTCCCACCCAAAGGATCAATTAAGATTCCTTAGAAGTTAACAATTGTTTTATTATTTTTATCCTGCCTTTATTAACACACGCACATAAATAAGATCAGCATAAAATAGCATAAAATTGTTTAGAAAGCATAGCAGTTTGAAAGCATGCAAATACAAGTAGATAAACAGGTACCACATCAGTGGGAAAATAACAATGCCCCATGACATCATGCTGGCCAATGACCACAGAAATGTCTTTGGACAGTGCTGACTCAATGATCTTGAAACAGAGATGAGCATTGCCCTGATAGTTGGCAACGACTAGTGCAGTGATGGCTAATCTTTTCGTCATCGTGTGCTGAAAGTGTGTGCATGTGTGACTGCACCCATAATGCAATGCACGCGCAACCCCCCGCCCCTGCGCATGCACGTGTAACCCCATACACGCACCGTGCGCCTCTGCATATGCATGCGCAACCCCGCCCCTGCCCGCTGCACATCATATACCCAACAATCAGCTGGCTGGCAGGAGGCACATGCGCATGTGCAGTGGACCTGATCTGGGGCGACGGCTTGTGTGCCAGCAGAGATGGCTCTGCGTGCCACTTCTGGCACGCGTGCCATAGGTTCGCCATCACGGGACTAGTGGAATAAAATCCGCATGAGCTCCTTTACTTTTTACCTTTTATTATAACAATAAGGGACTTGATCTCATTAATCTGTCTGCTAGAACAATACAATTTTACTCATATAACTGTGAATTAAGAGACTCAAAAAAATGAAAAGTCTGACTTTAAATGGACAAAAATGCTTGGGTTGTTAAAAATACTTTAAACTAGTACTGGAGTATTGTTCATATGATGCTTTTTAATTGCACAATATGTGTGATAAATGATGATATAGCTACTAAGCTTAATCTTCTGGAGTTTTATTTCATTAGGACAGATCTTGAATATTTCTAAGAACATTAATTACTAAGTAAGTGAAGAAAAATACATGGGTACACAACAGCAATGAAACAAACAATTCCAAATGGCTCACTACCAAGTTGCTCTGGCATTCAAATTGCTAAGATACCAAAGGAGGGCTAGTCCTCTGGAAGGTTTCTATTCTTGTCTCTTTCCACTCTGCATTAATAGGATTCTACCTGACTGATTTTATCTAAGCCTTTGATGATCTCAAAGAGATAAATACATCTGTAAAGTTAAGATCTATGCCTACCTTCAGATAATTTAAAAAGTACCAGGAGCTTACAAATTCTGGAGTTACAGTCTTGGCCACTTTTCTATTATTGTTGGATTCTGTTTGCAAATTGTTTGGGGTTTGCCCCAGACATTGGAAACAACAAAAATCTTCCACCAAGCATGGTCATATCACTTTGTTTTTCAGTGATACTCTTGTTTGCAGGCTTGATTACAACTGACTGTATTTGAAGATTTTTTTTTTCTGAATAAGGAGCTATTTAAAAGTTATATATCAACTAGTAGTTTTTCTACTCTAAATAAGTAACTTAGCTTTTGGAACAAATACTTTGAGGAAGAAATGTTCCCATTGGGAACAATTAACGGGAAACCAGAGTTGAAATGTAACCTCTTGCCATAGTTTTCAACACCTGTTCTTCTAATGCTGGACCTACCTTGCAGACACCCTGAACACCAATTCTCCTGTTAGGGTAGTGATATATTGGCAGGTTTAAACTAAGTCCCCAATTAATCTAATTAATTAAAATTTAAATGAATTTAATCTATTTTTTTATAATCCCCCAATATTATCTATCTTAAAATCCTTACAAATTATACCTTACAAAATTATGCTTTACAAAAACTTCTATGGATTATTTGCTTCGAGTGACTGTTGGAACCAAAATCAAAGGGACAGATTTTAAGCGGGTGGGATAAAGCAAGATTTGTTTCCATTCTTCTTCTTTTATAACCTCCCATCAGCAGTGTGGTCTGATCCCACCTGTGCTTACTCAGGAGCAAATGTTTTGACTTCCTGGATGCCGACTCTCCCAAATTTCAACCCAGCACATAATTTTAAACCATCTGCTGCTGCTGCTGCTGCTACTACTACTACTATAAAAACACACACACGCACACTTTTGTAAGGTTTTCCAGAAAGCAGATGTTGAACTAGTTTTGTTTCCGCGGCACGATTGGTGCATAAGCGCACCAATCGTGCCTACCGTCCCTGTCCTATTGTTTTTTATTTTTCTTACAAGTATCTATCTCGTGTATTCAAAATTAATATTTATTCTTATACCTGTATCTTGTAAGCGATTGACAAATCAAATAAATACTAAAAAAAATACTAAATGCTTTCCTCTTTCCGCCCAGAACAGTATATTGAGATTAGGAAACAATATCCCAGAAACACGGTTCCCACCAGAACCATTCTTCCTTAACTCCATTTGTGGAGAAAAAGAAAGCAGCAGCAAACACTTTGCAGACATTTTAAAAAAAAATTTTTTTTTAACAATTACCCGTTCGACTTATCCTGAAAAAGAGCCGTGCCTAAATGCACGGGGCTCTACTTGCAGCCTTGGAAGTTAATTCCCACGCGTTCACTACCTGTGCCGCCGGCGGGCCTGTGTCCCCTTCTTGCACCCCGAGCCGGAGCCGAGACTGCTGATCTTCGCGTCCCGGAGGCTCTTGGGAGGATTGGTAATTGCGCCAAAGAGCGTAGGCGACCCCACCGGTGACGGCAACCGCAGTGCCCACGAAGGCGAACTGCCTCAGGCTGCCCGCCATGACCCCTCCCCCCCGCGCCCCGAAGAAAAGAGCTCGGGCGGGACGGGACGCAACAAGATCGGCGACGTTTCCTTCGCTCCCTCACCCCGGTGCTGAGGCGGAGGCCGATTCCAAGGACCGCCCCTTCTCGTTGGGGCTCCGCGCCCGCAACAGCCTGTGCCGGAAGGAAAGTGCCTGCGGTTCCTTTCAAGCGGACGAGTCTTAGTATTGTGTCAACGGGCGTGTTGGAATTGGGGCCTAAAGCGCTAGCTCTCTGCTCATTTACGGAGCAGTTATTTTCGCAGAAGCAAGCGAGAGGGATTAGTGATACAATCTCTCTGATGCTCTGGGCAGCCAAGGAAGATTACTTGGGCAAGACATGGCGTTTGGCTTCCAGTCTTTGCACTAATATGCAGTTTCCTTTTCCCCCCCTTCTTGGGCAAGGAATGGCTTTACGACTTCATTCATGAGTTCCAGCAATGCTGTCCTCCGAGCCCGAATGTAGGCTCTTTTCTGAATACATTCAGTGTATATTTTATACCCACCAAGAAGAAGCCATTAACCAATTAGACTTTTAAAAAGTTTAAGTACTTCTGCAACATTCATCTTTTTTTTATTTATGACATAGCAATTGCAAGATGCATTGGTGTTTTAAAAACCTATTTCTTCTGCCCCCCCCCTCCCAATTTTTTTTTACATTTTTTTTTGTTTGGAACTTGCCAAGAGCTACACATTGTTGTAAACTGAATGGTTTACCTTATTCAAACATAATTCAACTACAGGTCACCCTCAACTTACAACAATTCATTTAGTGACTGTTCAAAGTTAGGACTACTCAAAAAAGTGACATAAGACCATTTTTCACACTTATGACTGGCACAGCATTCACATGGTCATGTGATTTACATTTGGATGCTTGGCAACTGGTTTATATTTATGATGGTTGCAGTGTCCAGGGAAGATGTGATCATCTTTTGCAAACTTTTGACAAAGTCAATGGAGAAGCCAGATTCACTTAACAACCATGTTATTAACAGCTGTAATGATTCACTTAACAAATGTGGTGTTACTGTTCAATAAAATGGGAGCTTCAAATATTAACAAAAATTAGGAAAGTGCACAAAAAAAGTTTTGTTTTGTACATAGAACAGGAGAGTCCCAGTCCAAGAAAGATAACACCGGTAGGGTCTTTCTGGTGCCTCCCACCCAGGAACAGACTACCGCCCACAATTTAAACTCAGTACTAAACCCAACCTAGTAGTAAATTGCTATCTTTCCACAAAGCAGTCAAAATGGAATGGAACTATTAAAATAAAGCACTATTTTAATGGTATTTACAGTAACTCAATTCCCTTCTTAGCATTCAGTCTCCATTTGGTTAAATGTCTCCTTGAAATGTTAGTTAATTCAAAAATCAATAATGCCCCCAGCAGTTGATTCTAATAACAAAAACAAGCTTTCTCTATAAAACAAAATTTAGAGACCAAACACAATTTTGAAAAATTCACCATGTTTTTGTTTGATCTTTATTATGATCATAGTTGTCATAACAAGAAAAAATATATAGCAATTTCAGCTGCTTGTCCTGATCACCAGCCTCCCTTTCCACCTTTCTTTTTTTTCTGTTGCTGTTTCTTTTTTGTTGCTGCTGCACCAGGAGGCTTTTGGTGCCTGGGTGGTATCATGTTGCTTGTTGATGCAGATGGAACAGCTGTTACAGTGCCAGGCCGTGGGGATGTAGGTGGGCTACTAGCAGTTTTACTAGCATCCCTGCAAAAAAAGAACACATTACATGTAAATAAATTACAGTATTCACATATTTAAGATAGATAAACTACATATGAATTCTAACTTGCTTGCAAAGAACTGAAGTGGCCATTGAAAATGGCTTTGGAGGACAGTTGGTAAAACTGCTACCAGGGCAACGATCAGACAAGTGGGATCTCAGCCCTTTCCCAAAAGCTAACTTGATAAAACCCTTCAGATAGTCCCCCTTCCCCAATTCATACAAAGATAAAATGAAGGAGGAAGCACATTCAGGTTTGCAATATTCTGTTACTAAAGCTATTGTAATAAAAGAAGTTTTAGACCAATTTGGCATTGGTTTTTTTGTCTAGAAAGTTCTGTAAGGCTGACAAGCATTTAAGTAGTATATATGGCTATTTTCCAAGGATTGGTTTCTACATCTACATGAAATTATCTGTCAATTTACCAACTTTGATAATCTGTACTGAGTTCCAAATCTAATCAAAGAACTTCTACACAATTTTGTTATTAAGCTGTATTTATCTCAGAAATATACAGCAATATATAGTTGACTAATAATGCCCACTGAGAAATAGGAAAGTAAACAAGATAGTTGTGATGGTTTGTTTCTTGGTATATCAAATTTTTTACAGATCCTTTGTTTCAAAACCAATTATACAGCAGCTTTGTCACATAATTAGAGGTGACTAAAGATGGAGATTAGTTCAGGATATGATGCTGCCATTCGATGCTACCACAAAGCTTTTCAAAGCCTTTTAAAAAGCAAAATTTCCCATGGAATTCCCCAACTATAAAAGGTAAAAATTGCTATTTCCCCAAATATAGCTACAACCTTCCATTCTATAAGATTTGTCCTTTGCCTTTCCTATTCTGATATTGAGAAGGCAAGAAAGATAATCTTCAATTTATGACCATATTGGAATCGGGAATATCTGTCACTATAATCATAAATGAGTTATCTAATGATCAGACCTAATTTTATGAGCATTTTTAACATGGTTCTTAAATGAATCACATGGTTATTATGTAAATCATGCAGTTAAGTGAATCCGGCTTCTCCAATTGAATTTGCTTGAATTTGTCACATGGTTGTACGCCAGTATTGTGGTTGTACGCCAGTTTTAACTTTAAGAACAGATCATAAGTCACTTTTTTTGAGGCCATCATAACATTGAACCATCATTAAACAAAAAGTTTTGAGTCTGGGAAGGTAAAGGTTTTCCCCTGTCCAGTTGTGTCCAACTCTAGGGGGTGGTTCTCATCTCTGTTTCTTAGCCAAGGAAGCCAACATTGTCCAAAGACATTTCTGTGGTCATGTAGTCAACATAACTATATGACGAGGCGTACGATACCCTGTTACTTTCCTGCCAAAGTGGTACATATTTATCTACTCGCATTTGCATATTTTCAGACTGTTAAGTGGGCAGTCCAGGACTACCTGTACCCAAACTTAGAAAAGCCTCATCTGTTTCACTATGGGACAAAACAGAAAGCCATATTAAATTGTTTTAAACTGGCAACATCATCTCTTTGAGCACTTCTGATCACAAAATGTCAATGAACTTAACAGCAAGACTCTTGCCCCACATTCTGCTTTTCCAAGGACAATAGAAAGCAATTTCTGGACAGCATTAATGATAAAATACTTAAAAGAGAACATCTGCAGAAAGATATGTGTAAGCATATTGTGTACAGAAGTAGCCATACAGTAAACCTATGCAGGCAATTTAAGTAATTCAAGAAGTAATTCAGAACAGAACATTATTGTTTTATTACATACTTTCCCCCTTGTTTACAGCATAAAATCCTCGCTCTTTCCTTTTCTCAATCCATTGCATATAACTGTAATTAATTATATGCTAACTAAATGCAACTATGTATCTAATATAAGATTATTTCTCATTCTTGGCCAATGTGCTTATTTATCAAGGCAAAGAATTACCATCTTTTGTCTATCCTTGAAATATTTAACCTTTCATCCTTACAGGTAATCCTCAAATTACGACCGCAACTGAGCTCAAAATTTCCACTGCTAAGCAAAACAGTTAAGTGAATTTTGCCACATTTTGCAACCTTTCTTGCCACAGTTATTAACTGAATCATTGCAGTTGTTATGTTAGTAATACGGTTGTTAAGTGAATCTGGCTTCCAATTGCCAAGTGGTCGTAAGTATAAAAAACAGACATAAGCCACTTTTTTCAGTGCTGTTGTAACTTTGAATGGTCACTAAACAAATGTTTGTAAGTTAAGGACTACCTGTATCAGTTCTTGAGCAGCAGTAGGCCCAAAATTGAAGTCCACAAGTTTAGATAACTAGTTACTCACAATTCAGAGGAAGCTGCCGTCATTGCTCCTTGAGTTCCTTTCCCAATTTGGTCCTTCTTCTTGCCTTTCTTTCTCCCACGATAGTAAGTGCGTTCTCGCATTGGAAGCCACCGTTCAGGATCAGGTGTCATTTTAGGATCATAATTCTTTGGCAGTTTTCCTACATAGTATTTGGAATAGAATGATTACTTGTATGCTCTGTTTGAGAATAGCTGCATTGTAAAACTCATATAACCCAAAAATGTATTCCACTGCGAAACTCATATAACCCAAAAGTTTTATGTATAGGACAATGACTTTTGTAGGCTCTATACCTTTTCTTAATTTCTTTTTGCAGTAATACAATACCTCCCCAACTAACATACTATGCAAAGATAAAACTCTGGCTTGTAAAAATTGGATTTGTTTCAAGCATGGCAAGTCTTTTAAAAAGTTTAGAAGATGCATTAAAAAAACTACCAAAAATCTATCTAAACTTCCATTCAGTTGTGACTAAACAATTGCTTTTGGGAAGCAAGATAGCAGGTCTTCCTTGTTTCATCCAGCAATTAGGTATCAGAAATTTATTACATTCTAAATAATAATTTAGTCATAGAGGCTACATCTAATTCTGCATTATAAAATCAAATCAAATCTACATTTTTAAATTTAGCCGGGAGGTGTTTAGGTCTTATTAGCCAAGTCCCCAAACATATTTTTGCAACAAGCTAGTTCTGTAGCAATAAGACACTCACCCTTCTTCTTCTTCTTCTTTTTCTTAACATCCCCTTGTCTAAAAAAAAAAGCAAGAAAATGTTTGAAATGAAGTGCATCAGAAGAGTTGAAGTTAATGGTTGCGAAATAAGAATTTTAGGACTTTGATTTAGAATTAAAAAGGGAGAAAGAGAAATATATAACCAGTGTATTTGTTTTGTTTATGGAACTGGTCTTCTCCATATCCCCCTTTGCTTGAGATTATAATTCATTTTATAATCATTTTAGAAAGCTTATTTACCCTTACCCTTGTTCTTTTTGTTGATTCTCGGTTGTGGGTTTCCCACCTTTTTTCCGAATGTAGGTTGCTCCATGTGAGTTTTCCAGTGCCTCTACATCTACTTTCAGAGACATTGTGTCTGAAGAAGGCAAATGTTTGCTAAGACTATTGCAAGAAAAGAGTTTAGGAATAACAATATAGATAAAATAAATAAAAGCAAAGGGATGATTTAAATCATGAAACAAACAACATGAAGGTGAATAAAAAATAACTTAGTGTACAAGTTTACTGTGGCAAACATTCCTACTTGATGGAATGATCAAACACTGCCTGTAGACCCATCTCCTCAACCTCATAGAAAGGATACACTTTGGCTTTCTCAGCATCAACCAGTGAGTATGCAGAGATCAGCTGAGCCAAGGTATGGACATCATCTGGATTTTGTCTATGAAAATAAAGAGCTGAATTAATCAGATGTCTTTTCCACTAACACCAGAGAAAGGATTTCTGGATATCAGCAACCATGAAGTATCCCAGTACTAAAACTCGTAGGAATTGCAAGCAATATTTCAAGAACTATGAAGCCTCTTTATTTCTTACTTGAAGCATAGCTGCAGCTCACAGCTGCTCTAGTTACCTACCTCCATATCAGGAAAGAGACAGGAAAATCCAGCTGGATTAAGAAGATGATTTATATATTGTTTTAGTAATCCAACCCTCATTTACTTTAAGGCTTGATCAAGAATCAGCACGGCTACAAACCTAAGATTTTGCTGGATGAAATGCGTTTATCCAAGCTACAGCTAGAAACGACCTTAAGAGAAGTCAATATAGTACAATGGTACCTTGGTATTCAACTGCTTTGAAACTCATCAAATTTTGTAGTCAACGCATTTTGATGTGAAAATGTTGTCCCAGTACTCATTGTTTGTTTGGTACTCAATACACAGGCTAGAACTTGCCAATGTCAACTACCTCATGACTTACTACATTATTCCTTATGGGGAAAACCTGTTTGGTATTCATCCTTTTTGGTATTCATTGTGCCTCCCAGAATCAGTTAACAATGAGTACTGAAGTACTACTATACTTGAATTAACTGAGGTTTTAGTACTGACTCAGATTTAAAAACCACCAACTATTGTGGAAAGCATTGCCTCCACTCTTATCAAATCTGCCAAAATGCTTCAAGAGAGACCAGCTTCACAGGATTATTGCGAAGATCAGATATAGTAATTTCTCTCAACAACAGCAGATCAGTTAATGTAACAAAACATAACAATTGTATACAAAAATAGTAAGGTAGAAAACCTCAAATGCATCCAAAATCTATTTTTATTAGACAGCACTTACCGCAGCACTTAGTAAGTTAGATTTTATACGTCAAATGCTTGCAAACTAGAAAGAATCACAGGGCAGCTAATACATTCTCCAAGAGTAAAATTAAGTTTGCCCATTCCCACAGGTTTAGTCTGAAAACAATTTTTAAAAAATCTAATGAATAGTGTAGGGAATGTTTCAATTTTAAATTCAATAGAATATCCATTGAACTACCAAGATAAAGAGCCATGGAACTTTTGTGTTTGACTGAAAAGACAGTGCACAATCTTCTCTAACAAAAATGAAATTGCTCTTGGGGAAGAGGGAAAGTTTGGAATTTGGATCATGAAACTACAAAGGCAATGAAGCTTTATCTGAATGTTGGCTAAAAGGTTTATATATTTGATACTTGTAAAATTGCTTTTTAAAGCTGATTAACAAACACACAGGCTAAATCCACATTTGTAGTGAATTTTCTTTTAACATTTACCAAGGGACCCTTGAGAATTGTTCCTGAATGATCTCTCAGAATACTTCTAGCCAGGCTGAAATGTAAGGAGAATCATTATTTTTGTCCACCTGCTGTAAAGTTAATGCACTGTGAAACTAGACCATGTCTAATTTGATCTGTGCTCTAACTAATACCATGTTTGGATTTAACATACTTAAGTTTATGTTATTTTAATATATTTGCTCAGGAGCATACTTGTGAATGTCTTTCTCATTTCCTGTAAGCCTCTTTTTTTAGGGGTTCTCAGAAAGACTTACTTCCACAGTTCCTCAAGGTCACTGATGGCTTCCTTCTTTCGGCCATGCTTTAGCTTGAAGTTAGCAGCTTCTCTTATTAGTGATAAAAGTATTGGAGACTTGGGCTGAAAAAATACAGTATTTGTTTACAATTAATTTGAAATCAACTAACATGCTGGTGTGAGATGATGCCTGCTTTGGGCTTTCAGAATGTTAGGGGCCTCCAAAGTCAATTATGTATCAATCCGAGTAGCAAATCTATATTCCGATTTGAAGCTCATGTATAATCTTTGGTTATTTTTTATATTTAACTTTTTATTAGATGTCATGTTGGCAAGGATTTACAAAGGATATATAATTTTTATTACACATGAATATTTATTATAGTACACTATCTTATAGAACACTGAGAAAATTTACACCTTTGAAACTCAAGTTTTTTAATATTGAAGTTCAAGAGATAATTTGGAAGCAGGCATGTAATGGCTAAGACAGATGATAGTTGCTCAACGAATTATATAGTATACTGGATAGATTTAAAAAAAAAACAGTACACTAATTTCAGTTCCTCCAATTATCAATAATCCTTTCCCTGAATACACATTTCTGTTCCTCACCAGTTCTGTCCCAAACCAACGAAGCTAAAGCTATACAAAAAATAAATTATTTTTGTGGAATTATTCCAACACCTAACAAGAGTAATCCATTGAGATAGGGATAATGCATAATTCCAGGCCATTGAACTTCTCAGATCTCTGATAACTGGGGGATATTTTATTATTATAATTATACTGCTTTTTTATTTATAAACATTTTGAATACAGTGTATTGTCAGGGCATATCATTTATAGAAAAGCAAAGAAAGAACAAATAGGAATATTAATACAAATACTAATAGCAATAAAAATAGTATAACAGAATAATTTTAACTAGTATTAGCTTATGTGTGTCTCTGTTGATTATATTCGCATATTCATAATTATAAACTGCTTATTTCTATCTGCACTTCTTCAATAGTAAGTTATTCTGCTGTTTCTCTGAATTTTCCAAATCACACATTATATGCAACCTATCGCGAAAACTTGATGGAATAAACATAGCATTGCAGATTTTTTTTTAAGTTAGGAAGGAAAACACCATTCAAATGTAATTATGGTGGAGAGTTTTGTTTATTGTTTTTATTATTGTTTTATTTATTGTTTTTTACGGTTGTTATAAGCCACCCAGAGTTGCTTAAGAAGTCACAGGAATCTTTTAAGAAAACAAACACCTGGGGGATTAATATTCTAGATAAACAGTTGCATTTAATTCAAAAAAAAGATCATCACTCCTATAACTATACATTACCACCTTATCTCTTGAATCATATCTACATTCTATAACTTACCTGGAATTCTTGATACCATTCAATGGCTTGTGCCAAGACTTCTATTGCACTGTCAATATATTCTTCATGGCTATACATTGTCACCAATGCCGATACCTATAGCCATTCAGAAATGGATGGGAGATAGCAGAAAGACAACATTTATTTAACTAACAAATGCTGAAACAAAGACTATCATTGTGTTTTAACTGTAACTTTCTTACTAGGTAAATTGTGTGTAAAAATGAATAGAATCACTTAAGAGTAATGGAATCACTATTCAAGAAATGAAGTATCCTTCAGAACTAAAATAAAACCAAACGAATACCCTATTTTTCAGACTATAAGACGTACCAGATTATAAGATGCACCTTGATTTAGAGGAGGAAAACAAGAAAAAAAATAGTTTTTTGCCTCCGTGCATCCCGTTTTTGCCCTCCCCGACAACCAGAAGCACTCTGCAAGTCAAAAACGCACCCATTTGGGGCCTCCGGAGGCCTCCATGGGTGTCATTTTCAGCCTCCCCATCGCTGTGGAGGGCAAAAACGGGACGTGCAGAGGCTTTGGGAGACCAAAAATGGGTGTGTTTTTGGCCTGCAGAGTGCTTCTGGTTGTCGGGAAGGGCAAAACTGGGATGCACAGAGGCCTCTGGAGGCCAAAAATGGGCCCGCATTCGCTGTATAAGATACACAGACATTTCCACCCACTTTTTTTTTTGGGGGGGGAGTGTGTCTTATAGTCTGAAAAATACAGTAAATAGTGGACATTTTATAAACAAATTTTTTTCTTGCCAATAATATACCAAGAAAGGAGTAGCCCCATTGTTTGGGCCTTGCAGAAACTCATAAAAACCTGGCTGATCCATAAGGCCTCTGGGAGTAGACTGCTATAAAGTGCCCAATGCAAGAATTATTGTAATTATAATTTTTACTGAAACTGTATATTTCTATTCTTTATTATTGCTATTATTGCCCCGGATGCAACTCTTGTTCTTATGCACAACTAAAGAGTTATCCTGACAGTTTATAAATTCATAAATAAATATAACACACTGGCCATAATTCTCAATTTCACTGCTTTTGCAAATTAGTTGTTAGTTGTGCGAGAATGAGTTCAAAAGCAAATTCTGAATTTCTTGTTTTATCATGGAATTTTTAACTACATTCATATATGCTGAATTACGTCTATAACTCACCATGCCAGGTTTATGCCTTAGCTCATCTATACTCCTTAGGATGATGCATGCGTTCAGGACACTGCCTTTGATAGAGAACAAATGACATAATTATCAATATTCTTATCCAGTCCTTTATTAGACATTAGTTTTACCATCTTTACAAGAGGAAGGAGGACAACACCAAACAAACCTTCAGTTAGAGCTGCAGGTGTACCACAATATTTAATTATTTGTTATTAAATCTATGTGCTGCCCATCTTGCCAGAAGTGATTCTAGGCGGCTTGCAGACATACAATATTGCAGAAGACAGCTTTATCAGAATATAGGTTATTATTTAAGAAGATAAGAGTTAAACTAAATAGAAGGTTTCTGCCTCTGATGAATACAAAAATATTCTTACAAACATAAAGGAAATGCCTTCTGAAATCTTAGAAGTGCAAGAGATGGCAGAATACAAATACTATTCATCACAGTAAAGTTTTTATTTATTTATCAAATTTGTATGTCACTCAGGTCACAGCATTATTTATATAATTCTGTATCACTTCCCTTGAAAATCAAAACCAACTTCATAAAAAATATTTTAAAAATGCACAACTATAATGGTATTCAATTTATAATATTTTTATAAAGCAAAGAATTCATCTGACCCTTAAGCAGCAATTCCTGGCTTAAGTGTCTCCCAACAGCAGATGCTCAATTAAGTATTTTATTCTAATGCTAGTTTATTCTTACAAGAAAACAGCAGTATGTTCCATAGAAGTAATAATTGAACAAAAACCACATAAGACTATCAGCATATGAAAGTTCTTTAAAGAATTGGCAAGTGGGGGCAGAGTACCTTGAGCAACTTTTAATTGTGCCATGGTCAATTTAATCTCAGATGCTTTCTGGGGATGCTGATCCGCAAACTCCTACAGGTCAAAAAGAAGAATTCAAATCAAAATTTGCTTCAAAATCTACCAAATAGGATCTTTATTATGAGTGAATATGACATAGGGGAATATTTACCTTCCAATAATAAACTCTTAAATGTGAATACACAAAGACTAGTCTAATTGTAAAAGCCTAAATCAGCTGAATTAAGCTGATTGATTACTTAGTGAAGCATTTGGCCAATCAGAAGCATAGAAAATGATTCATGATTCCAGTGTTTCTCCTAGCAGCAGTATCCAAGACATGTAGCCTATGATCTGGGAGATTGCAAAGCCTAATAGCCACTGATAGCAAATAGTCGTGTTTAAAGCATTAATGATAGCTAAACTATTGATCTATGCAAAAGCACTTCTTTTTATAGGCTTTGAACTTCCCTCAAGATTCAAATGTTGGAAAGGAGGAACACTTATTTCAATCCCTATTTTCTATACCACAAGTAATGCTATGAATCTTCATGCGTCTTCCTTTATTGCCTATGCTGCAAGTTAAAAAAAAATCCAGATGTAATAATTTTCTGTTAGCTTAGGATCTGTAGTGCAGTGTTAAATTTCTACTAACAATTGCTAACAGTCAGAATGTAAAAATATTCATGAATTTTACAAACCACAAGAATTTATAGTTCCAGCTCATTCACAAAAATGTAAAAAGGAATTAAGCAAGGAAAGGAGAAAGATGTCAGTTGACATAGACCTCTCTGAGGAATTTAACAGAATTAAATCTATATTGATTCTTTTAAACTTCTACCAGAAATAAGACACCAAATACAGTTAGTGCTAACAGTTTGCCATGGGCCGTGATTATTAGAGAATGAAATGATTTTCAGTAATGTACAGAAATATCAAAATAAAAAAATCTTTAAAAGGAAACCATTGGGGAAAATTGTATCAGAGTGTTGAGTTGTCCCCATGAAGGAAATTTACCATATTTTTTTCTATCAGCCAACTATACCTGTAGGAGCTCTATTGCCTTAGGATGTTGTTTCTCTCGACACAACTGAGCTGCATGGATTAAAACAGGAAGGAGGTGTTCAGGACTTTGCGACTGTAAACCTGATGCCAGTTTTCGGCACTGATCTGCCTAAAAGGTAAGATTAAAAAATTGGCAAGTTCAGAAAACCAATTCAATAGAAAGATGACTAGGCATATATATAATAAGTAAACATCTTGAATGCTACATCAGCAGCATATCGTTTGTAGCAACTTTGCTCAACATTTCTCAAAAGAGAATATATGTATAGGAATTATAATAAAGAACCTAGTAATTTTATGTAGATTCCACATTATTAACGAGCTCTGATGGCACAGTGGTTAGATCGCAAGATCGCAAGCTAACTCTGTCCACAGTGTGGAGTTCGATTCTGACTGGCTCAAGGTTGACTCAGCCTTTCCTCCTTCCGAGGTTGGTAAAATGAGAATCCAGATTGTTGGGGGCAATATGCTGACATTGAGTGCTGTAAAGTGCTATGAGGCAGTATATAAGTTTAAGGTGCTATTGCTATTATAATTTTCCAAAATAGTATACATGCAGTTGTTAAGGGAGTTTTGACCCATTTTATAACCTTTTTTGCCATAGTTGGCAAACTGCAAATTACTGCAGTTATTAAGTGAATCATGCAGTTCTGAAGCAAATTTGGCTTTCCCCATTGACTTTGCTTGTTGGAAGCCAGCTGAGAAGGCTACAAGTGGTGATCATATGATCCTGGGGCAGTGCAGCTGTCATAAATATTGTGACCCACAGCCCTTTACAATACATGGAATTGTATGGTAGATTTTAAAAAGCTTTTTTGGAAAAAGAAAAGCCACTGAGTAGATAATTCTTTACAGCCAGGACCCTTGTATCATAAGCTTCCTTCTAACATGAGTTCTCTGCTTTTTAGCAAATTGTTGAACTACTCTTTCTTTAACATGTTAAGATTCTTATATGCATGGATAGTTATTTTCTTATGTGAGGAAGTAACTTCCTATATTTTTAAGCTGTATATTTTGGAGCCGTGTGACATAATAAATGAGTTGACTCCTTGTGTCTGCCTGGATAAGCCCCTGAGGTCTTCTTGGCAAGATTTCAGAAATGATTTGCCACTACTTGCTTCCCAAGATTGAGACATACTGACTCACTCTGGTTTTCTACCCGAGGCAAGACTAGAATTCAGAGTCTCCCGAGTTCTAACCTGATGCCTTGGCTTAAGCAATTCACTTAAACTGGTACAAACTCTACATTACCTGATTAGTATACATGGCCAACAAAGCTTTATTGAATTCTATTGCTTGGAGTTGTTTCTTGGACAGTTTATGTTCAACACCTTCTGCATTGGTCAGTTTCACCTTTTTCTTTGAATCAAAGACATTTTGGTCCTGTGAAAGGTACAGAACGTAATGCTTTGTTAATATAAATGTGGTATTTCATAAGTCCCTTATGATAATATTTTCATCTACCACTTTGCAAAAAGGCAGATCTTTACAAAAATCTAGTATAGTTCAAAACAGTATCGTATTACAAAGATATCCCAGGTATTATAACAAAATATTCTATACCTTGTTAATAGTAATGATGTTATTGGCAATGACAGCAAGTAATCCTACATCTTTGGGTCTGTAAAAATAGAATACATCCACTTTTGAAAATATGTCATTTTAAAAAAATGTTAAAAGCAATATCATAATAAACAGAAATACTTACTTTAGTTTGATTATCTGATTATAAAGTTGTAGTGCTTCCTCTGTATGACCCTGGAGTTGCAAAATGTAAGCCATTTGACCATGAATAATGGCCAATTCTGCCTCAATGTCTTCTTCGGTCACATCCTAAAATGAATAATATGACACACATCGTTTATGATAACTGAATCCTATTAGTTTAAATTACAAACACATCAAATATATTTTGCTACTAAATCAGCAACTGCAAGTATTTTAAACTTTTAAATGCTTTTAAGAAAACAATAAACATCTTAAAACAAATATGACACACAATTTATAACTGAACTCTATTAGTTTAAACTACAAACACAATAAATGTATTTTGCTACAAATCAGTAGTATTTTAAACTTTTAAATGCTTTTAAAAAACCAATAAAAGCTGACAGTTTTTACTATTTATCTTTTAAAGACCTTGCTATAGCTAGATTTTCACTACTACATTTTAGAGAATGTGTCTGAAAAAGGATATACTACCAGTACTTAAAGGCACAATAGACAGAGTGCTGTTTCAGAATCTCTCAGAAAGAATTCTTATGAATTGCTTATCTGTTTATTACATTTCAGACTACATTTTGATGTGGTTTATAATTCTAAATAGGTACAAAATATGTAAAGACAACATTAAAACATGTTATAAAATACAAAGTACAAATGACCTCTCCCAATTTAATAAACATTAAAATCTTAGATAGCAAATATCATCTGCAACCATCTAAACCAGTGGTGCCAAACTCACATCATCACAGCAGCATCACGTGATGTATTGGAACTGGGCATGGGTGTGGCCAGCACGTGATGTATTTGGCCTGTGGGCCAGGAGTTTGATAGCCCTGATCTAAACGTATTTGGCACAAAAATATATTGTTCAATTAAACTGAAACTCTTACCGAGTCTTCAGAGAGAGATTGGCGACACAAATCTATGGGAAAATTTAACCAATTAATTTTGAAATATACAAAACCACAAATCAAACATTGAGGCAATGATAGAATGTTAACAAATCAAAAAGTTATGCCTTCCCCCAAACACATTCAGGTTGCAAGATTTGTAAGAAATAGAGCTAGGTTAAAAGCTTTTAGATGATTTATGCTGCTATAAACAAAAAATCCAGAGAACTAGACTCTGGATATGTAAACAAGATACTGCTGTTTTGCCGTGATTCTAGGGACAAGAATGAAGAACTAATCAGAAAGCAAACCATCAATAAACATTAGAATGCACTTCTTTCATGATGAGTCACAATTATTTCCCCAAGCTGGTACTGTATGCATTGGTCTACACCAGCAGCACAGAAATAGCAAGATCAACCTGAGCATTCAATACAGTAGACTAGAAAAATGGAATTATATTAGAAAACATCTGCAAGTACTGGGCTGTGAAAAGTTATATCATTATTCTTTGTCCAATTACCAGTTTGCTCTGAATATGAAGTGTGCGTGTATATAAGTGGCTCTAGCCACATACTTTAAAACACTGGTGAAGTTCTGTAATTTCCTGGTTTTGTCTCCCCAAATATTACCCAGGTTTCAATCTGTTTTTGAGTCTGGCTATGTACTACCATCTAACTAGGCAGATAAATTAAGCAATGAACTGAGGACATAAGAATTACGTTTTTTATGTACTTTCTCAGATTTATTTTTCTAAATACCATTGAATACCACAGCTTATAAACACAACATCCAGGGGAAATATTTTTCTTCTAAATATGGAAAGGATAATTTAAATTTATTACTCATTACCTTCAGCTTTCTGTAGCATTTTCATTGCCTCATTCAACCTGCCTTGTCCAATCAAAGCACAGGCAGCATTGTAACTCAGCTCATAGGTAGCTTCCTGAAGGCCCAGGTCTTCCTGAGCAGAGCAAAATTAATAAGAAATTTAGTTTGAATAAGTTTAAATAGCATCTGCTTGTTTATTTAAACTATTGCAATATGAATGGGTAGTTTCAAAATGTGCCTTTTTGATAATCTGAAGGAAAGAGTGAAATTTACATGTAGTTAGAGGATAGTACTTCTTCCTATTTCATGGAGGGAAAATGTTTCCTCCAGTTGCATGAACATACTTAAGCTAACGGTGGTTCAACTCCTCCTTTACTGTGCATCCTCTTGTTACAACCAAATTATAACTGGTAAAATAGATGGACAATATCTAACAGTTAGCATAATGCACTTTAAGTGTCTAAGGACCTCAACTTTGGAGACATATGGATAGTTTATGAGACTATAGGTTACAGGATGGGAGTGTCAAGTCCATCTTCAAATGAAGAAAAGTGCTTTGCAGTAAATCCAATACAATTCTTTTCACCAACGATCGAGCTGATGGGAGAGGGACATATAGTATTTCAAGTGTACATCAGTGTAAGCATGCGTATCTACAAAAGAAGCATTATTTTACTTTTCATAAGAGTAGGCAATTCCATATTAGAACTGCCTTACAAATGTATATTAATATGATTTTTACCTTTAAACCTGCCAGCGTAGTGATCACCTATAAAAAGCATTGTAAAAATCTTGCTGACTGTGAAGACCAAGATAATGCATTCATCCATCTTCTGTTAATTGCAGAATGGAAAACTTATCTCCTCTGATTTCTTGTTCATAAGAGACAAGTAATTCACCAGTGCTTTCCTTCTCTAATATAGATATGACATAGATCTTCAAAATCTAATGCACATTGCTTGAGCTACATGTGTTCTCTGGGGCGGAACCAAGGCAGAACTTGAGAAGTATCTTATGCTCGAATGAATTAGATAATTGACTATGTATAGGCAAGTATCAGAGATATGGGCAATGTTAATATACATTGCTAGCCCATGTATGATATGCCATAGATGGCATAAATAAATAGGGATATGGGCTTGAAACAGCTCGTCACAGGAAAGTGCGCACGCGCACACACGCACACACACATACACCCCTTTGCATCTTAAATGGCTCGTAAGACCCACCCTCACCTCAATGAATATTTTTGCTACTGATATCAGATCAGGACAATGCTCTAACTGAAAGTGATCATTATTGGATCCAAACCTGAGGGACCTCTGATAAGGGAGAAGTGACTTGACTGGGATGTGAGATAGGTCTCTGTCATATCTACCAAACCTAGGAAGTTATCCATAGGAAGTCCTCTACCAATATGTCCATTATAAACTTAATGTCTAGCAAATATATTTTAAGGCCTGAAGATCCGGATGGCTCTCCAATCTCTTTTCTTCAGCACCATCAAAAGATGCTACCTCTCCAGCATGGTATCTTTCCAGCTATGGTGCAGTTTCTCAACTTGTGTTCCTGCTTAACAGATAATGGTGTCATGCTAAAGGACACTTGCCTTAGTTCTTTGCTTGGCTATTGGAGAAGTACTTGGGTTGTTAAAGCTAGAATTGATTAAATTAATAACTCCCCAACTCTGCTTGTCTGCTTCCTATCTAAAAGAAGGCAGAGCATGAAATAGGATATGAAAAAACATGTGCTCATATTCTGATGCTGTTGAGAGTAGAAAATGACTGCAACCCTTATTCTCAGAGTGAACACCTAGTAAAACTCTTATTTCATTACTGGATTCTGTAAGTATCTCTCCATCTTCCAGTGATTCTGAAAGGCAGCGTTATTGTTGGGTCACAGATGACTATAATTTGCCATTACACAGTTCTCTGGGGCAAGATGTACAACTTGTTCACTACTACTGTAGGTACTTTGGTCTTGGCTGGGTTTGCTGCTCCCTTTTGCCTATAGAGAACTGAGATCCATGGATGCCACAGTTGAAGGGAAAATCCTGCTACCCTTAGAGTACTATAGAGACTTGACACTATTGCGCAGCAAAAGGATGTGTTGATGGTGGGGTGGTTTTTTTGGCTTTCTTTCTTAATTTTGCTGCCAGGTTAGAGCTGATGAAAAAGCAGAGCATAAGCCTATGGCTCAGGAACAATTCTTAATCCCTCCATTCTCATTAGTCATTTTATAATAATGCTGGTGAGTAAGGATCCTCTATTATTACATGCTTTATATAATTAAACCCTTCATGTAATTAATCTATTGCAGAATGACAGAACTGAGGTGTGAAAGGAGTGATTCACATATTCTGTATATCATTACTACAAACTTACTTACTGGCACCACTTTCTCCCAGGTGCTCTGTGCAGCAACTACTGCAGAAAGATTGGTTTTCCTTTCTTCTTCATAGTCATCCTGTGAGTTACGGATAAGATCCCGATACACAGCCAAGCAGTCATCATAACGCTCTAATCTGTATAACTGAAAAGGAAAAATTAGTATCTCGGTAAATCAGGTGCAGAATAAACACGTATAAAATCAAATCCTTGGATAAACATACTGTTACTGCAGTTCATTTTATTTAGCATCACATTTTAGCAATTCCAAAAAGCATCAGAGAAAGCTTCTACAAGTTTTGGGACAAAGCTGGTTTCTTAATCTGAGCCAAGATAATTCTACTCAATAGCAGCTATCTGCCTTCAATTCACAACCTGCATTTTTTTAAAAGCAAACAGAAGAGTAAAATGTCATTCTTTCCTCTATAGTTGAAAGAATCTATAATGTACATATAAAGTGTGAAGTTAAAAAAGTAATCACTTAGTCCTAATGACATTCACAATATTTAAAAACTCGGCTATAAAAAGCTGTTTTGTGGGGGGGAAGTACCTTTTGGGGAAAAGGTTTTCTGTAAAATTATGTACATTCCTTGACAATGGATAATAATAAAAACAATATAACAAATACATATACAAAAATTAAAATATGCAGCAGCCAAGAAAAACATAACCAGGAGACAGGTTCCTTCATACACTCGGGGCCCCAGACCTGAGCCCTGGACACATAATGCCCAACAATTTTTTTAGTTTACACTTTAATATGGTAGCAGGAAATGTAATATCAAGTTATTTTATAATTAATGCTACATTTGGGGCAGTTATGGTTGAACTTCCAGTTTTTTTACTTGCATAATCACTAAATGTACACCAAACCAACAGGTGACCTTTGCATTTGAAACAAAGGTGTAATTACCACTTGTCCATAGAGCTCCTTTAGTTTGTTTGTCTGCTGGGTGGCTCCCTGAATGGTCTTCAGAGCATTTTCAATCCTGTTCAATCTATACTCACAATAAGCCTTCTCAAAAGCTATCAAGTCACTGCAACCATATAAATAAAATACAGAGGTTATTTCACACATTTTCTTCAACACACTGATATATATATATTACATATACATATTATGTTGCTTAACATTTTACCTGGGGGGGGGGGGTTACTTTCTTACACTGTACAGTGGAGAGTATAGTTTAAATTCTAGAAACGTATTATGGAATTGCTCAAAGTTGCAGCATGTAATAATAATTGATTAATTATAATGGATGCAATTCACATCTGAGCCTAATATGATAAAAATATTCTATGTTGAGGATATTAATGTAATGAAATATGATTACAACATCCTGGAATTTAATGCACTTTAAGTATTCAAAAGTTATGAAAACCCAGCTGTTTCCCCTGAAAAGTAAATATATGCATTAAAACCTTGCAAAGGATGTTAGCAGAGTTTAATGAATAGATACAACTGTCAGTTCAGAGATTAACTCAGGTGCATATGTAACACAATTAAGGTTACACATTTATCTTCTAACCTAAATCCTAATGGACAACTGACAGTTATTAAACTACAAAATAAAGGATTTAAGAAAATGAGCTCATCATTCCTAAGGTTTCTATTACTATATCTGATCTTTAACAAAAAAGATCAGTTTGGGGAGGAGGGATCACCATGGACATAATAGGAAAAAATGCCTAAAACAATGCATGCTATACCAATGGGTGAAACAAACAAAAGTTATAGAGAATAATATTATTTCTGTCCTCATGGATACTTATGTTTTTAGAAACTGAAATTCTGGAATATTTAGCACACTTACTAACTGGATACAATACTTTGTTGGATTGATATTAGTATTCTGAAATCATTTTATATGAACAAATTTACTTCAATGCAACTGGATACCAAATTTAGGAGGGATAATATATATCAGCATATATAGTTGCAGCTGCGTTCTGAGTCACCCTGTTATAAGAGAATACAACTCTCTGTGCATTGATAGTTAGGCCTGAGAAGCCTGAAAAAGACATGACTGCTTCAACAACCTCATCAGTGGACTTATTAAGGCAGCCGTTTTTTTTTTTTTTTTTTAAGCTCACAAAACGGAGAAGACTAGACTGCTTTAATAAGTATCAGAGGTACAGTAATTGTGTGCATTCTGAAAAACTTCCTTCAAATATATTTTGAAATAAGTGCATCCCTATGTTTTCTATAAATGCATTTTACTTTTACACATCTATGTAATTTTTCATATTTCAAAAAATTCATAAAAAACAGCAGAGATAGGAAGTCTAATCAAATTTAATTATACTTACCTAGTTAATACTTTGACATGGGTGTGAATCACACTCAAGGCTTCTTTAAAGCTTCCATTTTGTATAAGACATACCACTTTGCAATGTAAAGCAGTCACATCATCCTTACTGATTTGTAGTACTAGAAGGAAATTCAATGCATTAAGCTACAGAATGAACATATATTAAAAACAGTTTGCATCTGTTCCCTATTCATACCTCTGGTTTTGTAAACTTAGCTGTAGTTATAAACGGAACATTCTGAAGAATATATACTCATGTACAGGTCAATTTTATTTTTGGAAAGCAAATTATTTGGTGGAAGGTTTCCATTTTGGACAAAAATCACTAATAGAATAATTACTGTCTTTCCTGAACTACTGCATCTAATTGAAAGGATTTCTCCAAATAATTTAAAATGACAAAGGATGACAAACGATACTCTACTACTAGGGAATGGGATCATCATAAATATTAGTTAATTTTTCTTTTGTGTTATTACAGTTAAGTTGTGACAGGAAGCGTTAAAAAGGCTATGGCTGTTTAAGGAAATTGTGAAGAAAGGTCAGCTTGTTACAGCAAGTACAGGTGCATTTTCCATGAAAGGCTGTTACTTTCTGTTTTCCCTATGCTTTTAAAAGCTATATAACAAGGACCCATTTAGCAAAGGAAGCATTTTCCTAATGCAGTGACTAGAAAGACATATAATGAACTTCCTACCTGTTGCACAGCTGTTAAAAGCCATCAGAACTCCCTTGAGATGAAAATATAGAAAAAGGTTTGTGCAAAGCACATGAAATGGATATTTTGCAGAGCATGTTAATAGAAATGAAGCACTCTCTGTTGAAGCATTACAGTAACAGCTTTTGAAAGCTTGTTTAACCCCATAAGGGGTTATATACCCGATTATACAATGTTTTTTTAATAATAGGAGTCATTCTGTCACACTATTTTTTACAGAATCACAGAAAGTAAAACATCGGCATTACTACTACCCTTCCTATGTCACAGATCTTGGGGCAAAAAGGCACATTAATCGGCTAAGGCCAAAGCAAAGTAGCCAGCAGCCATTCTCAGAGGCGAGATCAGCGTGAAAGCAGATACATTGTATCTTTAATCGAGAAACGAAGCAGTCCAGAATAACAAGCTCCAATTGAATTTCATCTCAAGCAGGACCAGCTGTTACTCCTTTGGCGCTGCTCTACCTACGTCAGGGAAAGGCAGATAGCAATCTACCTCACAAAGTCGGAAGAACTCCTCTGAAGACAAATGCACCGTCACTTGTGCTGCTGCAATTGTCTACAACGGAGGGTTGCCAGACCACACTGACACCCCCCCTCCGCCTCAAAAGAATAGAGAATAATACGCCGACGGGGCGGCAACACTCGCTCACTTTTATTGACGGACTTCAGCGCTCGCCCGAAGTCCCCATTCTGGCCGCAGCGATTCACTTCGCTCCAGAGCGAAGCTACCGAGGCAGCTCCAACCGCGCCGGAGCCACTTCCGCTCCCCCCGCCCGCCGCCATCTTGACAGAGGTAGAAAATTAACTGAACTTTACAAGCAGAGGAAACAGCTGAACATGCCCCTTTGATACCGGAAGTAAATTGAGATTCCTGTTCTGTTGTCGTGGACAGCTCTCTATGGTGCGTCGCGATTTCTCTACGGCGCAAGCGTGGTCAGGTGGCGAGAAGTTGGCTTGTTGACGTCTTGTGCCTCGAAAATTTTCTGTTTTTGGTTACGTTTTTTTTTTTTTTTAGGGCCACTCTAATCTGGAAACCTTTGAGAATGTCAGTAGAACTTAAACCTTGAAAGTTTTGCTCCTGGAAGATCCTTTCAAGGGAATTGAAACTTTAATGGGAGAACTAAAATAATTGGTGCATTAGCAGGTTTCAAGAGTAAATGAGAAGGCGAACATGTTAACAAAAATATGAATATAGAAGATCCAGTAGAATTGTTTAAAACGGGTTTTTATACTTATCTTGTAACCGAAGAGTAAGAGCTAAATTTATATTTGGATTCCTGAACGATCAGAAGCTACTTCTTTGAATATTTTCCCGTATTTTTTTACTTTTTGTTCCTTGCACTTTTAACTTTCTCTTTATTTTTTCTTAGTTTATATTAGTTTGTATTAGTTTATATCTTTTTTAAAAAAGTTATTGAAAATTCTATAGAGGTTTTTTCCCTCCAACACTGAAAATAACAAAATAACCCTTTTGAATTCAAGACTGCAGACCTATGTAGTTGTGTTCTCCTCATGCTATGTTAATAAACAAAATGAACAGTGAATGAAGCTAAATGAGTTTCCCAGCCTTTTAGAATCTGGTCATATTTCCATGTGATGAAAGGGATTAGAAAATCACAGCATACCCTGCCAGCTTTAATCTTTCTTAACCTAAATTGCAAGACCTACATTGCATTTTCTAAAAAAGAAAAAACCATCTAACACCTCAAATCTGCAGCCTAATGTTTTTGCAGAGCACTAGTTGTGAAACTGGCAGAGAACACACTTTGTAAACCATTCTGACCCCTAATTATTTTAGATATTTGATGTTATCTTTTTTAGTATTCATTGCAAGAGTCCATTTCTAACTGGATTCCAGTTTGGGTTCAGTCTGATAGATTAGTGCTATAATTATTGTCCTATGTCATTACTCCCAAGTAACCCAAGCAACAAATCTGGTTTCTTCAGAGGGTAAGGGGCTTCTCATCCAACAGGACCTAGTTCCCAAGTGCATTAAAATTTTATATTTTATTGAGTTCCTGGAAATTAGTATTAGTAATTAGCCAAACAGAAAATGAGGGGCCATCCACTTAGTTTCTCCACTTAGGGAGAATATTAGGCAGCAAGTTGGATATTTAATTAATAGAATCCATGCTCCCCAAGGTACTGCCTGTAGTCAGACATCAAGTAGTCTTTTTTTAAAGAAATGTCTTGTAATTCCACTCCCAATTCTATTACCAAAATATACTACAAAATATCCCAATCCACAAATTCTATCAAAACCATTCCTCCCAAACCTGGATTTTGTGATACATACCAGTATCTTTAGATTGGAAGTTCTCTTATTGTGAAAGGTGTTTTGGTTAATTTGGAATTTAAAAGAATATATCCAGTAATGTCTAAATTGGAAGCTTACATTGAGATACTTACTTTTGGTAAGAATGCTATGGAACCTCAAGAGCAATTTAAAATTTCAGAAGCAATTTGCACTGCTGAATGAAATATGATACTAGTCTAGCACACAGCAGAGCCCCTTGTTTATTGGAGCAAGGAAAAAAGCATTATATAAAAACTGCAAAATTAAAATTACCAGGATAGTTTGCATGCTAGCTTTTTCTTCACTCCATTTTTCACTCTGCTTTTGGAAGTATTCTTGCCAAAAATAGTTCAACATGGTTCAGCTTAGAGAGAAATTGTTCTTGATTCTTCTTTTCCCTAGACTACATTTAAACGGCTCATTAGAACAATTTTTGTTTATTTATTTAAAACATTGCTATATTAGTTCCCACTTAAAACATCTCAATGTTTCCTGTTTGTTTTTTAAAAATTAAACTTGAAGGAAATGCTTATGATCTTTACAAATGCTATTTCAAATCTCTTTGACTAATTTGCCAGTGTTAGCAGAATTTGAATTGTTGAATGTAGCATTATGTTTACATGTAATAAAATGCAGAGTATATGTCAAAAGCCACATATATGACCAAAAGTAATCTTAAATAAGTTCATTTCTGCTAAATAATGAAGCAGTTTTTTTTCTTATAAAAAACTTATTGCCAAGGGATGTTCATTAAAAATCCAAAACCATCTGATATTTAAATTGTTTATTTTTTCATCAAAATTTCTGCCTGTAGGATGGCAATGTTTCTCAGTGCATATTACATGGGAAAAACATATGTCTCAAATATCTTAACACCTGATAATTGGAGGCAGCAGTATGTCTAATAGGCTCTGTAGTCACAGTGCTGCCCAAAATTAAGATGACAAACTTTACTATAAAATATAATAGAATAGTCACTCTGGAAGAGTAGCCTGTCATTATTATAAAGCAAGAGTATTACAGGAAAAATGAGAACCCATCTTGATACAAAATAGGATTGGGGGGATCACAAAATGAGTTCACATCCATCTATATGATGGCTAAGACTATTCCACCATCAGTGCAGTGCAGGGAATTTCGAAAGGAGTTTCAGGGATGTGATTGCATCAATCTTAGTATCACGCAGCAGAAGTTGCACTTATGGTTCCTAAGACTGCTGTGGTTCAGACATTTAAAAGTTGGACTGGGATGTAAATAACTGCAGGTTTTGCAAAGTACACTTGCACTTGCCCATTTTCTGTCTTTAAGTTTCAGGAAAAATATTTTTGAAGATTCAATACAGATAAAACTAATAATTATCAGGCTTTAGAGATAATTATCTGAAATCTGTATCATAGTTTTAAAAGAGGGGCACAGGAATCCCTGTGTTTTTATATAATGCCGCATATAACTACTACAGTCTATAACATTCACTATCTTACAAAGTCTGCAAACATAGGCTATGATTCAACTCTACTTCTCTGGTCGGAGTTCTGTCAGTAGAAAGAGATCAGCAAATTGTCTTCTTCCCTCCTTTCTCTTCAAGCCAAGTATTGCTGTGCCCCAAGCACTATTTGTAATTGGCCATCAAGTGCACAGTACCACTTTCACCTGTCTCTTACACCATGGATCTGACACACTGTGAAACAGGTATATCTACTGAGCAGCCATGGAGAGGAGACAAGGCACTCTGGACTGGGCTGATAGTAGAGAGGACTATGTCAATAGCATTGTTTTTAAAAAGGGACTATGTTTAAGTGACTATATCAAATCTTGCCTAGTTTGCATAAAATGACATGCGAGCATAGACAGAGACCTTTGGGTATCTTATTAAGGAGTTACCAGGAAAGCATGACTACAAAAGAATTATATCTACAAAACATGATAATTTATGGTTAATAGAAACAAAAACCCCAAGTGGCATGGAACAGATATTCGATATTGCAAATTACATGTGTTATATTT
Source organism: Notechis scutatus (assembly GCF_049901735.1). Lineage (NCBI taxonomy): Eukaryota > Metazoa > Chordata > Lepidosauria > Squamata > Elapidae > Notechis > Notechis scutatus. Next base: position 169,287,846 of record NC_142010.1, on the reverse strand, counting down.
TAACAGAACTACACTTTCGATCTAACATTTAATACATTGGTGAATAAACTAAAACATTAACAGAATTACTATAAAATGTTCATAGTCAAAGATCTGCAATGCAGCCAAGCTCTGACTGTATATGTATGCAGTAATTAGTCTTCCAGGTAAATGGTTATCTACAGTGGAAATGTTTATCTACATTTGAAAACCTTTTTATAGCATGTACAAAGTAAAAAACGGGAGCAGAAATTATCTTTTTATATTTTGTGGTAATAGGTACAAGTGAATAGTAAAGGAGCAGGGTCACTTATTTCCACATGCCTGGTGCAGGGTTTCCTTCTGCTGGCTTAACTATACTCAGTAGTTTCATTAACCTTTCCTTTGGTAAAATGTAAAAAACAATTATAGAATGTTGAATCACACAATACATAAACACAGAGTTTTCAAAAAGGGTTTTAAAAAATGAACATTAAATGTCCTGTCTTCTACTCCCTCAAGAAAAATTAAAATTCCATCTCCCCCCACCCTTCAGATAATCAAAAATAAAACTGTCAAAATATTTGTACACTGGACAAACTTTTAAAGTAATGAACACTTAGATACTCCATTATCATCAAAAGTTTTCTTTCTCATTTAAATGGAATTAATGGAAATGGAGTATTTTCAGCCGTGTACATAATAAAAAAACCCTACCAGCAAACTGCTGTGAATGCTTTTCAGCTGTTTTCCAAAATCCCACAACAAAATGCAACTGCTCTTGAAGGGCACAATTCAGCTTTCCAGAATCATGCTTATTTTCAGAGAAGAATTAAAGTATTGAATGCATGCTTAATTCTCTGATTAAAATCACCAGGACATATGCACAATTCTCTGCATAATCATAATCTTTGCTAAATTCGGGAGCTACTTCCAAACCTGTGCCTACGACCCAGTCAAAAATCTCATACATTTGACTGGATTGTGCCATTCTTTGTTTTTTCTTTCTTACTTGGTTTCATAACCATACATTAGTTTTAAAATATTCAATTGTGAAAAGTTTGACTTTATATTTAGACACTGCTATCATGTTCTTTTAAAAAAGATACATTTTAAACATCACATTTCAGCATTCTATTCTCACATCAAAATAAAGTATTAAAATAGAACAGCATCAACTTGTTAAAAATATTTAAATCAAGCAAAATGTTAATGTTGTTTGTTGTTTGATTTAAGTGGCTACCGAGTGTCCTACCCCAGGTCCCCTCTGTGAAAACAGTACATTCACTTTATTGCCCATTCTTTTTTGAGTATGGATGGCCACTGAATGACATGAGATGTTGATAGTTCTCACTCCAACTCTTTTTCACCACTGTTGCCAGCTGAAATCATCATTGCTGCCGAAAACCAAGAAAAACCCTAGGATGGTAGCAAATATGACTGTGTTTCCTGTGAGGACAAGTGCGCAGGCACCCCACTTAATCTATGGAGAAAGGAAAGACAAAGTTTAACATACACAAAAAAATATAACATGCATCAACACAGAAGCTGCCTTATTACAGGCATACATAATTGCTCGGTGAATGAGGGAAATGCCATCCTTTCACAAAGTAGTTCTATTTAATGCAAACCAGTTTTAAATTATTCGTTAACACTTAGACTCAGTTACCTAGTGGGAAGGCAAACAACTTGGTATCCTCTGAATTTCAATAACCTCAAACTATTTTTACCAGGTGAGGCCCAACACCCACTGATTGAGTGTTATACTGTATATCAAAAGGTTATATAAAATCTGGGGAACTTTCAGAGTTGTTGTTTTTTTGCATCACAACACTTAATGACAGTTTGCATATGTTAACAAAATCTTGTTAACTTGTGCTATGTAGGCTTCTGCATCTTGTCTCAAAGGTGTTTTCTTTCAAAAGGCAGCTGGACTGTTTTGTCCTTGAGGAAGACGTTTCACTTCTCATCCAAGAAGCTTCATCAGTTCTGGATTGATGAAGCATCTTGAATGAGAAGCAAAATGTCTTCCTCAAGGAAAAAACAGTCCAGTTGCCTTTTGGGGAAAAAAAAAAAACACCTTTGAGACAACTGTGATCTGGATGACTGAGAATCTCCACAGACCTCTGTATCTTATTCTGAAAGCAAGCATCAAGCATTAAAGGAAAACTGCTAAAAAGAAGGAATTACTAACCAGTTCTGCTCTGGCAAATACAATTGGAAGTCCAAATGCTGAAACAACAATGCCTGTTGTAAGAAATATGGCAAGTTCCTTGCAAGCATTACTTGTAGCATCTGTATCTTCTACAACTCTTCTTGCTATGCAGTATGGGATTGGAGAGAGGGTGTAGAAGAACAAAACAAACAGTGGCCAATATTTGCTGAAAGTAAATAAAAAGGCGTATTTTATTTTATATTCTTTCACTTACATTTGCTTCAAAAATCACACTACTCTTATGTACATATTTTATCTATTTTCCCATTGGGGGTGCATGTGTGTGTAGAGTAAGTTAACATTTATCTTGTTTTGTCTAATTTTAAAAATACTTTTGCTTATGATAATTGAAAATACTACACAAAAACAATACACAGCATGATGTATGTAATGATGGCTAAGGACAGGACTCTCCACCCATAATACTACTCAAGTTGTAGTAGATTTTTGGAATAGGTTCTCTGTAGGTGAAGAATCCCTAGGTAGTACTGTGCAGAGAGCACAAACAAGAAATTGAACAAACAGATTTTGCCAGGTAAGTGTTAATACATTCTGATAGCCTGAAATCTAATCAGAACATAGTCCTTTAAATGTCTCTCAATCAGAACAGGAAAAGTGATTAATTAAAGGTAGTGGGAATAAAATATTGTACTTTCAAATGCTTCTATTTGCATATCATTATGAATCAGGCTGAAAATTATAAAACAGGCTTAAATTCCGTTGTCACTATTATGTCTTGAAAAGATGTTACAAGCCAACCTGAAAGATAGAGTAGTACCTTGATATTTGATTGCTTTGAAACTTACTGAATTTGATATTCAATACATTTTGATGCGAACATTTTGTTCTGGTACTCATCATTTGTTTGGTACTCAACGCACAAGCTAGAATTTTCGGTGTCGGCTGCCTTGTGACTCACTGCATTTGTGGTTAGCCGGCAGCAGGTGGAGATGGTTGAGGAGAGCAAGGACTCTGATGAGAGGCCAGGACCATCAGGGAGTGGACTGCTGCCTTCAGAGATTGTGGGGGCTGGCAGCAGTGACGAGGAGGTTCCCGAGGAGCCTGTGCCAAGTGCACGTGCACGAAGGATTACTCGGAGGAAAGAACAATTACAGCAGCACAGGCGACTCGGGAGTAAGGCTGCAAGGTAATGGCCCCTCCCTCAAGAGGATAAAAGCCAGGTCTGGAAAAGCATTCTTTGCAAAAAGCAAAAGAGGCTCTTAAACTCAAACTGGTGGACATATTAGTTCGTTTGAAGAATTCTGTAAATTAGTTCTTATCTCTGGGTTTTTGGCAGCCTTGACAAACAACTTGGCAAGGCTCTTTCTTGTGAGAGCTAATTGTTGGAAAGCAGCCTTTTATCTGTAAAGGAACAGAATTGTGATTAAACCTTAAAATGTGGGGGCTGCTGCCTTTGTCTGCTTGCTCTCTGGGAACCCAGTTGGGTCAGAAAAAATTGTTTGGTACTCATGGTGCCTCCCAGAGCCAATTAACAATGAATACCAAGGTACTACTTTAGTTTAGGCATAATGATCTGAAAAGCAGTCAACAAGAACAAAACAAAACAATTTCATAGAATACATAAAATGGCTATTCTCAGCTTGGAAAAACTGCCTTCTTTCACTCAGAGGGCTGCTGGACCTTTGCTGAAATCAGCATAGATGTTCTGTGTTTATTTAATTTTGTAAACTGCAAGAAAACAAGGAAATACAATACCTGTAATCTGGAAGGGCACAACCAAGCATCAGGAACATTAGTCCAACAGCTCCTCCAAAAGACAAGCTGATTAAAGCTGTAAAGGCAGATGTAAACCCTTGTCAGTTACAAAACTGTATGAGCGTTTTGCTTCAACAAACACTAAATATAGGAAAAAGAGAAATCAAGATTTTGTTTCTGTTTTTGAACCTATTACTTCTTGTTCAACTATCGTGCATAAATAAAATACAGAACACTTTTATTTTTACCATAAAAACTCCAGTGAACTTGAAGGAAAAGTGAAACATTCAGTGTGAAATACCCTTATCTCCATTTAGAGATATACATATTAATTTATATATTTATAAATTATATTATAAATTTTCTGTATTACATTTGTTATATGTTATATTATGTAATCATTCCATAAAATGAAAAATAGCTTATATATGCATGTTTATGCTTTGTTACAATATGTCACTGCTATTGATAACTGATTTTTTGAACATTCCCTTTTTTTAAATTTGCCTCTTTCTGTCAAGTTGTCACAGGTTTTATGATTATTTATATTATTGCTGCAGATTTTCAAGAGGAAAGTCTGGACATTAATCGTGTATTAATTGATACTGCATTAAGTATCATGAACACAGGAACATTTAAAAAAACTTTTCGCTGATCTTAAAAAGACTTTATAGGAAAAAACTGAGTCATCTTTCTATTGTTATAAAGATAAGAGGTCAAGGTATATTGAGAAAAACAATTGCCTTTATAAATTTATAGAGGAAGCAAGATCCTGGAGTAACTAAAATTTATGTGACTAATCTCTGAGGTAAGAGCTGTATTACATTTTAGTCATATTAATTGTAACCCTGCTGATTGATAATCAAATATTTATGATCAGTTTTACTTTAATGTTTCTCCTTCCTCTTCCTATTTTCCCCATAACAACTCTGTAAATTGGGTTGGGCTGAGAGAGTCACTGGCTCAGTCACACAACCAGCTTTCATGTCTAAGGCAGGACTAGAACACATGATCTCTTGGTTTCTAGCCTGGTGCCTTTAACACTAGACCAAACTGGCTTCATATTGGTTAAAACTCCCCCTCCCCAGCCAAAGTATGCTCATTCAAATGTCTGATGTGCTTCCACCTACTTTGCAGCACATCCAATTCTCACCAGCTTTGAAACTGGTCTCTAGCAAGTTTTGCCTGGTACAATTATATCACTCCTGGTTAAAGGTTTTTTTTTTTTTTGTTGCTAAAACAGCCTTTTCCTCTTTGAACAATAAACATCTGACAGGATACATTGTCCGATAAAATGATTTTACAGGCATTACTTCAATAATCTTTATAATTCAGTGAAGTAGCTTATTAGTATTTAAATAATAATAAACAATATATGCTTATACTAGGTCCTTGGAAGGACTCAATAGGTGGATAAAAATGCCAAATCCACTCTAAACATCTGGGTGTGTGACAAATCATAATAATAACAATACCTTTAATGGCATCAAACATAGATGAATTTGCAAATCCCAAATTCTTGAATAGGATTTAATAAGTGGATAAAAATGCCAAATCCAGCCTAAACATCTGGCTATGTACTCAACCATAATAATGATGTATATGAAGGCCAACCCCAGCTAAAAAATTGGCAGCTGTGATTTCATGTTGTGTTTATATAATAATAAGTTCACAAGACACCACATGTTGTTGCAAAGTAAAAAATAAAATAAAAAACCCCACCCCCCCCCCCCACCCCCACCACAAACAAAAAAAAAAAAAAAAAAAAAAAAAAACCAAAAAAAAAAAAAAAAAATTTTTTTTTTATATTTTTTTTTTTTATTTAATAATAAAAAAAACACTAAAAAAAAATAAAAAAATTTGGGTAATTGATGTGGCAATACCAGGGGATAGTGGAAGACAAAGAACTGGAGAAGATCACAAAGTATCAAGATCTGAAAATTGAAACTGAAAGATTATGGCATAAAGTGGCCCTGGTGGTCCCAGTAGTTATAGATAGACTGGTTACCATATCAAAAACTCTTTGGCAGTGCTTGGTAAATTTGTGCACTGACAAAATTTCCATCTGTCAATTTGCTGCTTGGAATTGCACATATGTGATGCCAATACATTACAACATCCTGGGTTCTTGGGAAGAACTCAATGCATATGAAGATCAAAACTAGTTAAAGAATTGGCAGCTTCCACTGTATAGTTTATTATGGCAGGATTTGGCATTTTTATCCACCTATCAAATACTTCACAAGGGTCTGAAATACACAGATGTTGATGTCTGATGATGTTAAAGGTATCATAGGCAAAGCTGCCCTTTCAAATTGATCAATGGTTATTGGTGTCAATACTGACAGTGTTCAAGTGGTGCTCTGGTTGTTTTGGGATTTCATCCAAGGTGCCTATTACTATTGGCATTTTACTTTCTTTTGCCACAATCATTTTATTTTGATTTGAAGGTTTTGGGAATTTAGTGATTTTCTCCAATTGTTTTTGTTTTATTATGCTGTCTTCAGGTTCTGCCAGGTATACTAACCAAACTATTATCATCATCATCAACATCATCATCTCAACTTGTCACATTGCTATTTTTATGGTCCTCTTTGTAATATTACCCTAAATTGCTATGTAGAACACATATTTCAGCCTTTTTTCATGCATGCACGGAAAATAAAAATATAAAATACCCACAAATACTGCTATGGGTATTCATAGACATGGTTAATGATTGAATCACATCAAAGAAAGATAAAAGTTCAAAATACTTTTAAAAAAAAGTTATTAAATGTACAGTAGTGCTATCTTTTTACTCATTTTTAATACAAAATAGGTATTTCTATCAAACCTATCTCTAACAGCTATGCAGTCCCAACATATACATACAGTACTTATTTAGAATTACTAGAAATTTCTGAATAGTGAAAGACTCGACAAGAGTACTGGTATTTAGTCTATTTCACAAATAGTAATATGGATCTCATTGATGTACGGTGTCAGGACTTTATCAGGCTGTTTTTTTTCCTGCCAGGCTTATCCCACTAAAAATCAGTTTCATCTTAAGTGCTGCAAGAATGAATACATCAGGATCTACATTCAGACAGATGAAAAACGGGGACTGTACTCGAATATTGCTGGAGCGCCTGAATTTAGTGAAGTCTGGTGGAGCCTAAGATGCCATTCCTTTCCTAATTTCCTTTCCGCCCATCAGCCTTGGGAAGATACCCTTTCGTGTCTGCCCCTATCTGACACTCATAGATCTCTGCAGCCGGAAGTTTTATGCAAACCGCCAGGACTAACAGTCACGTATTCTGTAATCTGCAACACAGCCATCTAGAATATAAATATAAAGCTGCCATCCTAGACCCAATAGCTTGAAAGTTGAGTCCAGTGAAAAGCACAGGCCTCATTGTGCTTTTCAAGGCTGCTGCCCTGCGGCGGTTGCCTAGTCAAGCAGCGCCGAGCCCTGTTGTCTCTCATCGGGCAGAGGCAGGCAAAAGGAGACAACAGGGGGCTCTCCACAGGCCCGCTCTCAAACCTCAGCGGCGCAGCCAATGCACCGGGGCAGGCTGAGTTGTCATGGAAACCCAGCGCGGGTTTTCCCCCCCCCTCCCCCGCAACTTTGCCGGCGTGCGTCATCGCCAGGGTGGGGGCGACGTCCCTCCCCTCCACCAACTGCCTGATCTGGGTGGGGGGGATCCGATCCCCCAAGTAGCTCCCCTCCTCCCGTGCCCTTCCCCGAAATCAACCCAACAAGGCTACCTTTGATGCCGGCCATGGTGCTGCTACAGTATTACTTCGCCCAGGCCGCTCCCAACCAACACCAAGGGGAAGGAACGCGGCTAGACAAGCCCCGGAAGTGCGCGCTCGAGACACGGGCAATACTTCCGACGAATCGCGAGCTCCGAAACGGCGGACCTCACTTCGGAACATAAGGCAAAGCTTCGTGTTTGTATCCTGTTTTCCTTGCCCAGGGAAGAGCTGTTTTCCGAAACGGAAGAACGGAATCTTAGGACAGTAACGGACGGGTCTAGTTGTGACTGCCTCCACTCGGCAACAAAAGTCACGAGTGATAATACAACAAGGACCTAGTTATGGAGATTCTCAGTCATCCAGGTTATGGTTGTCCCAACGGTGTTTTTCAAGAGGTAACTGGACTTTCTGGTTTTTATTTGAAGACGTTTCGCTTCTCATCCAAGACGCTTTTTCAGCTCAAAGCAGGATGCAAATTACCAGCTGTCTGCTCTGCAAGGAATATAAATCCTGTCATCTCAAGAAGCGTCTTGGATGAGAAGCAAAACTTCTTCAAAGAAAAAACCAGAAAGTCCAGTTGTCTCTTGAAAAAAACCCTTTGGGACAAGAACTTAGTTACCATGATTAAAAGAAACGTGGGGAGAAAAAAACAACTAAAAAAGACCTGTTGATTGATTGATATGCCATCAATGGATTGATTATGTGCCATGTTTTCGTTGACCACATAAATTTTGTTTATGATGATCTATCTTAATTTGTTTTTTCAATGCTTCCAATGGATCACTCATCAACACTTGTAATACAGTCCATCCACTGCTGGTTGTCTTCTCTTTTCACTTTTGTTAATATTAAAGCCTTCTGATTTCAGTATAAAGTTAATTTGGTCTATTGAATCTTGACTCTATAGAGACATATTGCTCTATTTTCTTCTGGCTTTTTTCAAGTCTTGTCTTTTTAAACTCTTTCAGGGCTTGCAGGAGGTGGTTGGACAAAATATCCAAAAATAGTTTGGAAAGTTTATTATTATTGGACTGTAAGAGTGATTTCATTAGTAATTTGCTATATATTATTGTACATATATAGTTGCAGTCATTTTATAAATGGACTGAATGGTTAAAAGATTTTTTTTCTGCTTTTTATTACAAAACAATAAATCAGCACAATTAAGGTAACAGCCAGATATTGTTAAATAGAAGTTATGGTAGATCCACCAGCTTACCTTGCTTGCAGACACAAGATGACACCAGAATTACTTTTCATCATTATTTGTGTTAATCTTCCCAACCTAGTATTTTTTTATTATGCCACAAAAAGGCCTTGTCTGTTCTGAAAGCCTGATCAATTGTACAAGCACACATACCTATTTTATCTAGAAAGTTCCAGATTCAACAATTATTTAGAATACTGCTTATTTTTCTTTACTGATTCCAATTGGTCTAGAAAGCACAAAATTTGGGGAAATAGATGCAGTATATAGAAATAATTTTCATATTTTAATAAATTATCTAAGTTTTGTATGGTTGGAAATAACTATTAACAAAATATTAAGATTTATTTTGAGAAATTGTGACCAATGTTATATAAAGTCAAAATAGTAGAATACTGAAAATCATTGTGACTAAAGGAGAGCAACTTTGAAAAAAATAGTCTATCATTCTGTGTCACACAAAGCATGGCCAGATGCATTCAGGAAGCTCACAAATAATAATTGTCTTACATGGATTGTCCCAAGCAGTAAATATTTTAATAACCACTTGTCATGGATATAGAGTATATTTTGGGGGCAATCTCTTTGTCTCTCTAAGCTCAGCCCACCTCACAGGTAGCTATTTCACAAAACATAAAAGGCAGAAACATTAAGTATGTATGCTGCACCTTAAATTGGTTAAACTAAAGTTAGGGTAAATATTACGGCCTTTCATTAGTATATTTGGTCCCCTTTGAAATCCATCCAAATGGTGATGTTCACCACAATTAATGGCAACAAATCTCATCATTTAATTCTGTTATATAAAGATCATTTATCAGCCCTAAATTTCTCTTCATTTAGTTTCTAAGGATAATCCCAAATTCTTACTTTATAAATCAGCGTATAAATGGTATAGCAAATAACTTTATTAGAGTAAGATAAACAGTGAAGATCCAGTTACTTATTTTTAAAGGCTTCAAACCCCACTTTATAACATCTGCAAAGCCTTAAAACTATGTATGTATTGAAAAATGTTAAGTAAAACAAAAATATCATGGGACTTGGATAACTGTTATTTTATTCCAAATAGTTTCCATTTCAGCTTCAGAGGACACATAAAGCAGCAAACCTGGTTAAAGGGTTATTTTGCAAACTTACCCACCTTTTTTAAGGTAAGCACAGTTCTTGCATAGAAAGTTTCAAAAATTTTACTAGAGCTCTGGAGTCTGGGATAGAAACATTCAGATAACTAGATCAAACAAATTCAGAAAATCCTAATTTGTTGCTTTCATCTAATGATCATCCCAATTTTTAATTAGTTTGGCCTAGTGGTTAAGGCACTAGGCTAAAAATCTGGTGACTGAGTTCTAGTCCCATATTGTTACTCATGTAGAAAGTTAGCACTTACCCCTCTCCTGGAAGAATGAAATATTCTAGTGTTAGAAGAAATATCCTTCTGGGTTCAGTTTCAAGTGGGGAAGAAAGACACTGGAAATATAGTGACTGCTTGGAAAGATGGTTTAATGGTGGACAGGACCACATGGCTTGGAGTTCCAAAGTGAAAAGGATGACCACATACTTCAACATGTTGGGTGAAAGAAAAGAAAAAGGGGCAAGATGCTGAGAGACATTTGGTTTTATGCCCTCTGTTGGGGTTTGAATTTGAGCTTGTATTCTGATTGGTTGTCAGACTCCCATGGGGCCATGCAGAGGCAACTCTGTAGATTGTCCTGAATCCCAGGCTTGCATTGTTCCAAATCAATAAGTCCTAGGTTTAATTTTAAGGGGAACAGTGATGTTCACTAATGGCTTTTAATTATAATTAGCTGTTTACACTAGTTTTATCTTTTGCACTTTTTTGTATCCCGGTCAGACATTGTTGGAATTGGAATGGATTGTAAAGATTGCAATATGAGTAAGAAATCTGATTTAGAATGCAATGTTCTTTTATTCAGAAGTCAGCTATTACTCAATAGAAAGCACTTCAAAGTATATACCTTTCGTTCATTCAACAAACTAATCAAGTGGCTGTTAAAAGACCATCTTGGTCTAAGACCAAGATTGGGCCAACAACAGCTGCCTTGGCGAAATGCTCTCTAATGGTTTCTTTATTCCTTATTATCATCTGCAATTCACTACGGATTTCATACTCACGAGACCATCTGCTAAGAATTAGGCAATGTTTCCTTAAGGAGCAGCTTTCTGATTCCTCACCCCCACCTGTCTTTGCAAACAAAGAGGAAATTCTAACTAATTCCCGGTGCTATGGATTACAACAAAGGAGGAAAGCAAGAACGCCGAAAAAGGAGAAGAAGTAAACGAGTGGGAATTTTAAACAGACTAAGGAATGGGTGGGGGGGACTCCTCTCCCTTCAATCTTTCTGACTAATTTACACTCACTTGCTAACAAGATGGATGAAATTCATCTCTTAAATAGATGGAATTCTGATTTCTATAATTCTGCAGTTCTTTGTTTTACTGAAACCTGGCTTAATCCACAAATTCATGGGGACAACACCATATACATCCCAGGATTTCAGACATTTAGATCAAACAGAATTGAAGAGACATCAGGTAAAACAAAGGGCGGAAGATTGTTTATATATCAACAACAGCTGGTCTCAGGATATAACTATAATATATAAGTTCTGTGATGAAAATTAGAGTCTTTACACATCAACTGCAAGCCATTTTACTCTCCACGTAGCTGTGTATGTTCCTCCACACGCCTGTGTAAACAAGGCATTAAGAACTCTTGCTGATCAAATTATAGAGTCTGAAGCAGAACACCCAGGTTCCCTTCCCATCATTTTAGGAGTTTTCAATCAAGCAAATTTAAGGAAAGAGCTCCCATAATATTTCCAGCATGTAAATTGTCCCACCAGAGGCAAAAATACTTTAGACCACTGCTACACAACAGTAAAATATGCTTATAGGTCTTTACCATGAGCAGCTATGGGACATTCTGACCACTGCATGATTCCCCTTGTACCTGCCTACAAACAAAGACTTAAAACCGTGAAACCAACAATTAAATCAGTGAAGACTTGGTCGAATGAGGCAAAGCTGAAACTCCAGGCCTGCCTTGATTGCACTGATTTGAATGTTTTTGAAGATGCCTCTGCAGACCTAGATGAGCTCACAGAAACATCATACGTCAGCTTCTGCGAAGACTTATGTGTACCAACAAGGAACCTGCAAATATATAGTAACAATAAACCTTGGTTCACAGCTAAACTTAAGCAGATACGTTGTTCCAAAGAGGAAGCCTATAGAAAAGGTGACAGAATGCTATACAATCAGGCCAGAAACATATTAGCAAGAGAGATCAGAGCAGCAAAAAGAAACTACTCTGAAAAGTTAAGGAATCAGTTATCAACAAATGAACCAGCAAACATGTGGAAAACTCTTAAAAACATCACTGGCTTCAGCAAATCTCCTTCCCAGGCAGAAGGAAATCAACAATTAGCAGATGACCTGAATGTGCTTTACTTCAGGTTTGAAAAGAAACTACAGCCACCTATCTCCACAATCCACATCTCAAACACACCAACAACAGCCAAGCCTCCTACAACTGGCCCCAATTCATTGGGTTCACAACCTCTGGTGATCACAGAAAAAGAAGTGCAAGATCTATTACACAGAAAAAGAAGTGCAAGATCTATTACACAGACAAAAGTCAGGAAAAGCACCAGGGCCAGACAAGAACTAAAAAAAACCCTAGAACTACGCTACCTTCGGTCCGATCTAAGCATATTATATAAAATCATACATTGCAATATCCTACCTGCAAATGAATACTTCAGCTTCAACCATAACAATACAAGAGCAGACAATAGATACAAACTCAAGGTTAATGGCACCCAACTTGATTGCAGAAAATACGACTTCAGCAACAGAGTGGTCAATGTCTGGAATACTCTACCTGACTCTGTGGTTTCTTCCTCAAACCCCAAAAACTTTAACCTTAGACTGTCTACTATTGACCTCACCCCTTTCCTTTTTTTTTTTAAACAAGTTTTATTGATTTTCAAAACACACAAGTCATCATTATCCATTACATGTTTAAACCTTTTTCCATTATAAATTTAACAAGTCAGATAAACTATAATTCTGTTTTAAACCATTTCCATATAAACATACAAAAACCTCTTATCCAATTTCCCTTTATTTCTCTTCACTCTTATTCAATTTTATTATTATTATTTCATCTACTTCTTTCTGACTTAGTTACCATTATTCTCATTCTATATTTCTACAAGGTTTTATTAATTTCCCCCCAAAAAAAACAACATAATCACACAACACACAAAACATAAAAAAGATCTTTTTGGAAAGTAACTTGGACCCAGGTATCTCTCTTTTCATGGACTTCAATAATATTCAGGCTCATCTTACATATCATTACTTATTTTATTTACCATTCTAAGTCTTCTATATTAACTTCTCCACATATTTCACTCTTCTTGATTCTATCTTAACTAATCATCTTAATTTGAGTCATTATATTTATATCTTTTGTCCATTCTCTATTATACCTTTGTCTCATTCCTTTTAAAAAGAAAGAAATTTCTCCTGAAATCACTAATCAGAGTATGATGCCTTTCTATCTCCCCACTAAATCAATCAAATTAATCTTTAAACTACCCAATCCGATTTTGCTTGGTACATTCTAACTGAATAATACATCTAAAACAATTAAATACATAGTTAAGCAATAGATTTAAATATTAAAAACAAAATACTATAATGAAAGTTTTATAATAACATCAATATCATAATCATAAACTCTTTAATTAAAGTTTAATATTCTAAATCTCCCCTCATATTATATTTTCAAACCAATCATTATTAACATTCCAACATTTTAATCTCTTATCAACTCTCAAGCCATTTAAATTTTCTATTTCTGATACAATACTACAATATCATCTTATGTACCTTGCAAAATCTCTTTGAAGAAATTATACTTATCCTTTATCCCTAAAAAAAATTTCTTTTTTCTCATTTAATTTCAAAACTTTGTAGCTTTTCTCCACCTTTTCCCTTTCTTTCTTCCCCCAACAAACCTTTCTAGCCCCCCTTCTTCTAGCCTCTGCCTTACTGGCTTCTCTTCTCTGTCGTATTCCTCTTCCCTTTTGTTTACCATCCTTATATTGATTTTGCACCTTGTTTTTCCCTTTCTTAAATGTTTTTTTAAATCTTAAGTCCTTTATTTCTCTTCTTTTCCTCTTCCTTCCCTCTTGGTCGAGTTCTGAGATTTATTAAAGATGGCTTCCTCTCTTTGTTCTTCTTCTGCTGTCTTCATCTGTTGCAATGTTTGTTGATAATTAATAAGCGCCATTTCTAAAAAAAGAAAGGCTTCTTTCAAACCAGCTTTACCATTTTGTTTTGCTTGCTCATAATCTTTTCTCAGTTCCTCGATAGAAGAAGCCATTATAAATCTTTTCTTTTCTTTTCTCTTACAACAGCCAGAATATTCCAAAGGAAAAATAAGACAATCCCAAAGTTCTCAGTCAGTCCAAACCAAGACAGAGTTCCCACTCTCTCCTCCTGGGGTAGTATCAATTAAAGAAAAAGAAAGTCCAAATCTGTTTCTTAAAATCTTATTGCAATATATTTTAGTCTTTTAATCCTTAAGGCATCTCCTCCAACAAGGTCTTAGCATACAAATATTTTTTTTTAGTCCTCTCTTTTCCCACTCACCGCTTAGAGCCAGTTTTCACCTAAAAAAAAATAGATTTCTTAATATTCACTTTTTATTCCGTAGAAAAAGAGGGTAAGCTATCCTTTCAGCACCATTAAACTGCCGCTTTTTTCCTCTTCTCGAAGGTATCATTTAGAAAGTCATACTTTTCAGGAATTTTGTTAAATATGTCTTAGAGTCCTAGGAACCAAGAAAGACTTTCTCCTCTCAAGCACTTTCTCCACTTCCTCCTGCGCATTCTTACCCGGCTGCCAGCTTCTTTGTGGCGGCCATTACGGACCGCTGCTGCACCGTCCTGGGAAAAGGGGGTTCTGCCGGCCGGGAGGGGGTCTGCAACACCCCAAACCCTTCTCCGGATCCCCTACCTTCAGCTGCCCCTGCAGGGCAGCCTAGCTCCGTACCCGTCTGGGTCGGAGCCCCAAAAACGGCTAGCACGGCAGGGATCGCGCAGCTTCGCAAATCCCTGCCGCTCGCGAAGCCGACAAACCGGAAACTCGACCTCACCCCTTTCCTAAGAGGCCTGTAAGGGACGTGCATAAGCGCATGAAAGTGCCTACCATTCCTGTCCTATTGATTCTTTTTATTTTTCTTATATGTATCCATTTCATGTATTCATAACTATGTTTATACTTATACCTATTATGTTGTAATCGATTGACAAATCAAATAAATAAAGATAACTCCTTCTTGCTTAAAAGTCTGTGCTGACCAATTGGCCCCCATCTTCACCCGAATCTTCAATAGATCACTAGCGATGTGCTATGTTCCTTCCTGCTTCGAGTGTTCTACCATCATCCCAGTGCCAAAGAAGCCCTCCATCAAGGAACTGAATGACTACAGACCAGTTGCTCTAACATCTGTAGTTATGAAAATCTTTGAAAGGCTTGTGCTATCCCACCTGAAAACCATCATAGATCCGCTGTTAGATCCCATGCAGTTTGCATACCGAGCAGATAGATCAACAGATCTGTTAACATGGCTCTGCATTACATCCTACAACACCTTGAATCTCCAAATACCGTGTTTCTCACATAATAAGGCCGGGCCTTATTTTTTTTTGACCCCCGAAAAACCGGCTAGGGCGTCTTTTGGGGTGACTTAATTCCCCCTTGCATCCTCGGGTGGGCGGGCGGCGACAGCTTGGATGTTGGGGAGACCTTCCGCCACCGTTAATTTCCCTTCTCCCTTGCTGCCGTAGCGTTACAGCAACGCCGCGGCGTTTGCACAGCCACGTGCAGCCAGTCAGGGCTCCTCCTGCAACCGGAGCCCTGAGGAGACACTCAGCTTCAGGCGCTCTGTGGTCGCTTCCTTTGCCTTCGATGGTAAAGTGAATTATTTTAAAAACCTCCGCTCATCCTATCAGGGCCGTGCGAGCTGAGCAGAGCCGGGAAAGCAAACCGCGGTGTTTCCTGGTCCTGCCCAGCCCGTACAGCTCTGCCGCTGCCCTGGCGGGATGAGCGGAGGTTTTTAAAATAATTCACTTTACCTTCGAAGGCAAAGGGAAGGCGGCCACAGGAGGCCCTGAAGCCAAGTATACCAACAACAAAAGGCAAATCCTCAAGGTTGGCTGGAGGAGGTGGCTACGTGCCCCCGGGCTGCTTCAATGCAAGGTCCTGACTTGCAGCATCCTGCCGTTGCCGCCGCGTCCTTTTCGCTGCCGCCTCCCTCTCCGACTGCAAAACTTGTGTGCTTCGCCAAACGCTCCGAGCGAGGCAAGCTCTTTCATACATAGAGAGAGGGAAAGACGCCGGCGTGCTCCGAGAGGCTGGCTCTTTTCTCTAGCCAAGGCTGACAGGAAGTGCCTCCAGGGCCGTGGCAGGCAAGCCGCGGGTGTTTCCTGGTTCTGCCCAGCGCGCACGGCTCTGCCACGGCCCTGGCGGGATGAGCGGAGGGCCCGGCGGGAGGCACTCGTTGCCTTGGTGACATTTCGGTGCCTCCGCCGCCTCCTCGCCCATCGCAAGTGGCGGTGGCGGCGGCAAGCGGCGGCGCTTCGCTGAGGGAAAAAGAAGACAGCGCAGCCACCTTGCTTGCTTTCCCACCTGCCCGCCCCAGATGGCCTCAGGAGCGGCGGCAGTGGCAGCAGGCGCGCACACTCCTGCCGGCAAAGGGAGGAGAGGCGAGGAAAGAGAAGGGAGTGCGGCAGCAGCGGCTGTCACAGTATCGTCTCATAGCGGGGCAAGGCTGGCAAGCTGAGGTGGCCGCACCAGAGAGCGTCACTGCCGACCCCGTCGTGAGGATAAAGGAGCGGGATAGAGATTCAGTCAGATGTCAGCCTCGGCTAGAGAAAAGAGCCAGCCTCTCGGAGCACACCGGCGTCTTTCCTCTCTCTCTATGTATGAAAGAGCTCGCCGCTCGGAGCGTTTGGCGAAGCACACGAGTTTCGCAGTCGGAGAGGGAGGCGGCGGCGAAGCAGGATGCTGCAAGTCAGGACCTTGCATTGAAGCAGCCCGGGGGCACGTAGCCACCTCCCTCCAGCCCACCTTGAGGATTTGCCTTTGTTGTTGGTATACTTGGCTTAGGGCTCCTGTGGCGCTTTGTTTCTGAAGGTAAAGTGAATTATTTTAAAACCTCTGCTCATCCCGCCAGGGCCGCGGCAGAGCCGTACGGGCTGGGCAGAACCAGGAAACACCCGCGGTTTGCTTTCCCGGCTCTGCTCAGCTCGCACGGCCCTGATAGGATGAGCGGAGGTTTTTAAAATAATTCACTTTACCATCGAAGGCAAAGGGAAGGCGGCCACAGGAGCGCCTGAAGCCAAGTGTCTCCTCAGGGCTCCGGTTGCAGGGAGGAGCCCTGACTGGCTGCACGTGGCTGCGCCAAACGCCGCGGCGTTGCTGTAATGCTACGGCAGCAAGGGAGAAGGGAAATTAACGGTGGCGGAAGGTCTCCCGATATGAAGTGCTCCACCAACGCAGGCAGCACCATATCCGGGCATGCAACAAAGTACTTCCTAACGGCAAGCCCCCCCCCCCACCATCCCCCCCCATTTCGCATGTTTAATATGGGCCTTAATTTGGGGGGAGGGGCTTAATTTGATTTTATGCCAATAAATCATGCTGGGGCTTCCTATTGGTGGAGGCCGTATTGTTGGAGAAACACGGTACCTATGCTAGGGTCCTCTTTGTAGACTTTGTAGACTTCAGTTCAGCATTCAATACCATCATTTCAGACACTCTTCTAAGTAAATTAAACCAACTAGTGGTACCTGAACACACTTGTAAGTGGATCATAAGCTTCCTAACAGACAGGAAGCAGCAGGTGAAGCAAGGCAGAATCACATCCGATACCTGTACAATCAGTACAGGGCCACCCCAAGGTTGTGTGCTTTCTCCACTTCTCCCTATATACCAATGACTGTATCTCAAACGATCCATCTGTTAAAATACTGAAATTTGCTGATGACACAACAGTGATTGGTCTCATCTGAGACAACGACGAATCTGCATACAGACAGGAGGTTATACAATTTGCCTCGTGGTGTAACCGGAACAATCTGGAACTGAACACACTCAAAACCATAGAAATGGTGGTAGACTTTAGAAGAAACCCTCCCATACTACCACCTCTTACAATACTAGACAACACAGTATCAACAGTAGAGACCTTCAAATTTCTCAGTTCTATCATATCACAAGACCTAAAATGGAACCTAACATCAAAAATGTCATCAAAAAAGCACAACAAAGAATATTCTTTCTGCGCCAACTCAGAAAGGTCAAACTGCCCAAGGAGCTGTTGATCCAGTTCTACAGAGGAATTATTGAGTCTGTCATCTGCACCTCTATAACTGTCTGGTTTGGTTCTGCAACCCAACAGGACAGACACAGACTTCAGAGGATAATTAGGACTGCAGAAAAAACAATTACTACCCACCTGCCTTCAATCGAGGACCTGTATACTGCACAAGTCAAAAACAGGGCTGTGAAAATATTTACAGACCCCTCACATCCCAGACATAAACTGTTTCAACTCCTTCCCTCAAAACGACGCTACAGAGCACTGCACACCAGAACTAGACACAGGAACAGTTTTTTCCCGAAAGCCATCACTCTGCTAAACAAATAATTCCCTCAACACTGTTCAACTATTACAAAATCTGCACTATTACTATTAATCTTCTCATCACTCCTTATCGCCCATCCCCTCCCACTTGTATGACTGTAACTTTGTTGCTTGTATCCTTACGATTGATATGGACTGTTTCCTAATATGATTTGATTGCTTACTGTACCCTATGACTATCATTAAGTGTCGTACCTTATGATTCTCGACTCTTGACGAATGTATCTTTTCTTTTATGTATACTGAGAGTATTTACACCAAGACAAATTCCTTGTGTGTCCAATCACACTTGGCCAATATTCTATTCTATTCTAAAAAGTACAAGACCGATTTTTCCTCGGTATTTATCAATCTTAACATGGCAACCTCCCTATAAATCTTACTTTTGACTCTGGTTGTGGCTAATTTTTTTCTGTCACCAGGGATTTGGTAATTTCAGAAGTTGCAATATTTTCTTGTGTTCAGAGAACAACCTTGAATGGTACTCTATTGGAAACACGAGTATTTTTTTAGAAGCTCGACACAGATTTGTTTGTTTATCCAATTTATACAACCGCCCATCTCACCACAAGTGACTCTGAGCGACACACAATACTCTTTGAAGTCAAAGGCATTCTTTGCTGCCGATGACTCACCGGAAGAGGACAAACCCATGCTGAACATCCATCAACAACTCTATTGGCTGTTCAGAGCGTACATAGATTTTGTCACGCTGACTTTCCTGAGCGGCGCCCGTGAGCCAATAGGATGGCTGGGGGAGAGCGGGGCTTTCCTACCATTCCATTGTTCTGAGAAGATTTCCTTCCGCTCAGTAGTAACTGTAGCGCGGACCGAACTCCGCTTCTCTGGAGATGGCGCCGCCGGGCCTCACCGCCAGCTGACGAAACGGTCGCTCGCCTCAGAAAGGCAATCCGAAGAGCCAATCAAGTGTCGGCGAGGGCGGAGCCGCGAACCCCGTTGCCATGGGCGGAAAAGACTGGAGCGGTGGCGTTTCGTTTCTCCGTCAAAGGGCTAAAATGGAGGCGTCTCTGAGGCGATTGCTTTTGCCGCTGTTGGTGGTGCTGACGGGAACGTCTTCAGCGATGGGCTGGGAACAGCCGGGTAAGGCGAGGAACGGACTCACCGGGCGACCCTCTTTAGGAAGCCTGCCTCTCGGTTCACGATGGTCGGGGAGGAATCGTGGCTCTCCGCGTCACTGACTTGACGCTGGTGTCTGATTCAGAGGGTTTTCACCTCGGAAACAGCATCTTTTCTAGGCTAGGAGTACGAGGGCCATTTCCTGATGCCCCGCGCAGCTTTTCATAGGGAAAGTGCGATGTACTGATGGGCGTTGGCCTTATTAAGGAAGACATTTTAGAAGCCATTTGTAGCATATGTCAGTCGTAACCAAACGCTGCAGGTTTCTTCGAAGACACTGGTTGGGTTCAAAGTGTCCCATTCATCCCTAAACACCCCCCACTGCAACGTGTTTATAACAGAATTAAATGTTTCAAGTCACGCTTGCACGGGATGTTGATTAACTGCCTTTTTGTTTTTGTTTTTATTATGTTGCTGCCCAGAATCGATATAACAGGTGTGAATGATGTGGTCTAGTGCAATGTGTAAATATGGTCATTGGGATGTATAAAAAGTGATTTAGGGTTTTCCCAATACTTTCCTTGGGGTTTATTCGATAAAATAGATTTGAAAGAAACCATGATTTGTGGGAATCCAGTCACTATTGAGGATGTTTTCCTAAGTAATTGCATAGGACATTGTGGAGCAAATTGAAGCTCTTCCTTCACAAATTCTTGAATATTATATACTAAAGAAACAGGGACAGGTACCCATGTATTGCTTGTGAAGTTCTCAAAACTTGTGGTTGACTACTTGATAAAATGGGATAATTGGTGAACAGATAAAGCAAATTTAATTAGAGAGCATAGATGTTAACTTTAATCTTAGATACATTCTTTATGAAAGCACATTCTATGTAATCAAAATATACAATCTAACAGAAAATACTGGTCTGTGTAGAGATGGACAGACTGACATTAGAACTTCAAGATAAGGGTGAGAGAGAATACTATGAAGTTTGGAATAAAATGTGCCAGTGGTTGGATTTGAGGAAAAGAAGTCGGAACAGAAAATATTGATGGTTTACAGGATTGAAGGTGGAAGATATTTAGATAAATGCAATGGAGTATAGTGGATAAAACGATTGTATAAAAAGAGCATAAATGAAGTCTATATTGTAAATATAAATATAAATGAATATGTTAATAGCATAAATGTAGCAATGTAGGATATGTAGAAGGTTATCTGTTTTATGTGGTTTTATGTTATAGTATGCATGGCAAAGACAAATGCCAGGAAAGTTGCACTGTGTCCAACATTTTAATATTTATTCAATAAAATTTATACATACACACACACACACACACACACACACACACAAACCTAACAGGTATTATTCTGAGAATTTCTTTATTGGCATTAATAAACTCACAAAATCCTAAAATATGTATTTATTATCTTGCATCGTGTTTTACATAATTTATATTCTGTCAGAGAGAGTCCTATTGCGGGATGTCCAAGTCCTGACACTCTACCAGGGAAAGTACACAAATTATCGGAGGACATCTCCAATGCCCCAGTTGCAATGCACCGGAGGGTCAGCAGGATGTACAGCATATACCCCTGAGGTTGTTCAGTGTTACAACAAAGGTTGGGATGGCTCTGATGTGCAGGTATGTTTCTTTGTATATAGGAAAAAACGTCTTGTGGAGTGTATTTGTATAAATGTAACATTAATTAAATGGGTGGCTTTTGAAGACAGAAGAACAATTATATATATATCAAGGCAATACTGTCAATCTCCAGGAGGATGCAGTAAGTTTAACATTAAAAATGGGGCTGCAAGAGAGAAAAAATTAAAGTAAATCCATATTCCTTCCAAACAACTTTAACAAGTCATTTAGTGTTTTTGTCTGGCAGTACTTTGATGTGCATTCTTTCAACCTCTATTAGAGTTTTAAAGCTTACTTATAAGGTTTTAATTAGAATTTTTTTGAAAGAAACGTATTGTTTTTTAAGTAAAATTACTAAAAATAATGTCAATTTTAAGTCAATGTTCAATTTTGTTATGTATGTATTGTAGAAAAATAATTCTCTTTTATTTTCAGTGGGAATGTAAAGCACATTTGGATGTATCATATCGCTTTGGAAAAATTGAAGTAAGCTGTGAAGGCTATGATTACCCAGCTGATCCTTTCATTTTAAAAGGATCATGTGGCTTGGAATACACATTGGAGTTAACTCAGAAAGGACAGCAAAAAGCTAACACCTTTTCTGGGACCTATTATTCTGCAACTTCTCACGATTCATTTGGTTCTGGATTTGGAGTGATCCTGGTAATATTATTTGTTGTTTTTGTTTTTGGCATCTACAAGCTATTCCTCTGTGATAACCGACAACATAATTTCCCTAATGATAATGTACATTCAGGATCCTATGGGCAAAGTTATCAAAGCCCACCTCCACCAGGATTTAAATCAAATTGCACAGGTAAATCTCTTATGTCACAACAAAACATTTATTAATAACATTGATAGGTAATCTACTTTTCAAATTCTAGGAAGTTCATTCATTATTAATTATCATTGTTAATGGTATCACTGAATTTTCTACAGAATTTTGTGTCATGTCTAGCCCATGCTCTTGTTTATATAGTTGGCAGAAATTTCAGGCACAATTAAAATAAGAACTCGTTCTGTTTCTGAGTTGGTCCTTTAGTCTAAAGTCTAGGAAATATACCTTTTAGAAAATAACAGGATAAAAAGGGATACCAATAGTTCCATATTGTTATACAGCAATGTTTAATTTAAAACTTTGGAGAGCTTGTAGGTCTCTTCAATTATCTGCTGAGGTATATTATAAAAGCTTTGATCACAAAGATTGTTTGATCTAAATCTATATAATTTTATTTAAATTAAGGAGCTGCCAGTGGGTCCAGCTATGATTCCAATTCTAGGCCAGGTTTCTGGACTGGATTAGGTGCCGGAGGACTTCTTGGATACTTGATTGGCAACCGAAGGTAATCTTGTCATCTCTTGCAACAATCCTAATTGACAGAAAGGGAATTGCTTCTCCCAAAGGAAAATATTTTTTCTTTCATACTAATAATACCATCAGTTGTAAACATGGAATGTTTTGTTTATATGTTGATTTTTAAAATAACAATAGAATATAAATGTTTTGAGATAGTTATCCCACTCATCACTACTGCAGTCAGCATTAAGGAGTAATGCCAGATGCAAAGGTGAATTGATGATCTGGCTGTCTACAGCATCCTTATTTTAGGATAATAATTTTTTGCCTATTAAAGTTTTTTAATAGTTGTCCAATTGGTAGGTATCTCTAGGAATTTTTTTAGAATAACTGAGAAACACTTAAGAAGCAGGTTGTCAGAATACATAGAATTCAGAACCCAGCAGTAATTGGCAGGGGTGGGATTCAAATTTTTTAACAACCAGTTCTGTGGGCATGGTTTAGTTGATGGGCATGGCTTGGTGGTCATGTGACTGGTTGGGCGTGGCCAACTCAACATCACTCACATTGAGGCAATCATCTCCTTGCCTAGCCTCATGACTGTAAGGATGCTGCAACAGTCCTAAGTGTGGAAAATGGTCATAAGTTACTTTTTTCAGTGCCATTGTAACTTTGAATGGTCACTCCACACAAGCAAAGGAGGAAAAAAAACTCCAAAGAAGTTCCTGAAACAGGAAGTCTAGTCCTGCCAAGAATGTAATAAGGGTTAACGGAGAGGCAGTTTCTGTAAGCAACACCAGAATGTTTCCTTCCTACCTTCCTGACAGGATTAGGCCAGTAATTTCTTCTAACAACCGGTTCTCCGAACTGCTTAGAATGTTAACAACCAGTTCTACAACCAAACAACCGAATAGGTGCGAACTGGTAGAATCCCACCCCTGGTAATTGGTGATAAATTTGTAAAAAAAAACCAAAAAACTGTCATTGACTCATGCAATACACTTTCAGTTATGTCCTATAGTTGTTTAATATTATATCATTAGGGAAGAAACTCCAGCAGTGATGTTAAAAATACAAGCTGCAGTTTCCAGAGAACAAAGATATAAACAGTTGTAAATTTTAAGGTGACTACTTTAGTAGTACCTGTTTTTCAAATCACAGGTTTTTCTAAACCCTTGTTTGTTTGTCTTCCTTTTAATAATAATGGTTATAATGGAAAAGAGTGTCAGTATTTTGATAAATTTAATAATTAAAGGCTCAGTTTGGTTATTTTTATGTTATTAAATAGATTCTCACTTCTCTTTTTACTTTTGTTGCGTCTTAAATTTCTGTGTAAAAATATGATCATGTCTTTCATATTAACTATTTCTTTTCCATATTGAATTTTGCTTTTATAACTTAAACTTTCAGAGTTTTCAGTCTCTACCCCCACCCTTGGTTTTTCAGTGATAGTTGTATATTCTTCCAAAACCACTGGATTCTGACTTTTATTTTTAGTGAACTTTTTTTAAAAAAAGTTTTCAGCTTTTTGCATAAATTATGCAGCTTATATGACTTTTGTACTGAATTTGTATTGTTTGACTGCATTTTTAAAAATGTGTAAATTTGTTAAATTTTCCTACTAGCAATGTATACCTTAATGGTAAATCAATGTGTTCTTTGGAAATATTCCTTTTTAAATAGAAATAGAACTAAAAAATTACTGAAGAGATATCCTTAGTTTATTGGAATAATTGAATATATTCCAATTATTTACATATTTGTTCTATGATTATTTGCTAATAGCTAAAGAGCAACTTTACTTTAAATGGCCTTCTACTTCTTTTCTAAATTATTCATCTATTAACATTTTAATTTTGTACACATGCAAAAACACTAACACTAATTAACATAAATATTTTCTTCTAGGTCACCTTCAGATCACAGGTATTCTCCTTATTATAACACATGGTCTGGTCTATCTGCTCCACCTCCATTTACTGGTTCATTTGGCAATTCAAATAGCTGTTCAACATCTTACAGTTCAGAAACAAAACCCACCTCTGGTAAGTTATAAGCCATGTTGTGCTTAATTTTTGGGTTAACTGTGTCTGATATCAGCAATTTTCCAATTTAAAAAATCCTATTGAAAAGAGTTAGATTTGGATTAATGATAGCAAATTTTGGTTTTTAATCCTTTATTTAATTGTTTTTAATGCTTTTATATTTATGCTTTTATGCCATTGTAAGCTGCCCAAATTCACTCTGGATAATTAGACAGGTGGTATCTAAATTTAATAAATAATAAACTTTCCCCACTGCTTTTAATCAGACTTATATCTAGTTCTCATTGTGGTAGGCAATCTACACATGGTCTGTAAATCTTTTCTTTGTTTTGAAATGGAAATAAAGTACAAAACCAGATTTAGTACTTTATTATATGAATACATAATTTATTCCCATATATAAATGTTTGGAGTACAGCTGGAGTACATTATCAGTTTCAAAAGTATCCTATATTTAGTTAATTTTTAAGAAAATCAGTTAACATTGACTTTCTTGAGATGAAACTCTGCCATTACAATGATCTGTTTCGGGTTTTTTTTGTTTCGTTTGCTGCTAAATTTTTTAGTGTTGAATTTTAACAGATGTTTCAAAGTGATGAGTAAAAGGGAGATCAGGATCTACTAATAGATCTTTGGGTGATTTTAAGTACATAATTGAATAATAATTAGGTAGTCTAACAGCAGAAAGATTTCTGAATTAAACTGTACTACTTCTTTGATGTCTCAGAAGTGGATTTGCACAGATACACAAATCATCCTGTAGACCAGGATTTTCCAAATGGAGGTATATCTTCCTTGTGGACGTTCAGACAGAGTCCAAGGGAAGTGCAAGTAACCTTTCAATTATACATTGTTCAATAAATCCACTTTTCCCTTTCATAGTATCCTTTTTATTGTTCATTTCTGTTCATTGTAATGTTTGAATTTTTAGTGGAGGTGTATACATTAAGAATACACAAAGTAGAAGTGATGGCAAAAAGTTCCAATTCATCATTGGAGTGGAGTTTCTTACTTTTGAGGGCTCTGCCAGCTAGCTGGGAGATCTTTTAAGTATTGTCTATCACTGTCTCTTCCAATAAGAATGAAGAGGGTGAGATTCAAAGGCAGAGAAACATAGGAAGGCAAGGTTTAATCATATGGAGGTTGGTTTTTATTTCTGTTTAATGCAGTTTGCTCAATTTCTCCAGTTTGGATTTGCTTCAATCCACTATTTTTCTTGTTTGCTTAAACTATTTACAGATTATTGAATGCTAGTTTTGGAATGCAGATCTCACCTTTGTGTAATTGCTACAGTTCAACTATTCTCTCAAATTTTTATTATGTTTTTTTTCCTTTTATTAAAAATATTTTATTACCGTTGCCGGGAAGGCACTGGGCGCCCCCCACACCCCAAGGCGCCCCCTTTCACCCTCCTTTTGCCTTTTTGCCTTTTCGCTTTGGCATTTTGAAAGGCTCCATTGACAGAGAGCGGGTTAGGTTTAATTATGCCAGCAAAGAAAAGGCCGGCGTACCGTTTACCCCCCCCCCACACCAACCCCCGAGCCTCTTTACGCAGGCTTAGATTCCAGGGCCCTTAAAGGGGCCCTCGCAGGCCAGAGGGCGGGGGGATTTGGCACCGCCTCCCCCAGCCACCAGGGAGCCACCGGATTTTTCACCAGGCCCCTTTAAGGCACCCCCCTGGGCCCCTGGTTTGACAATAAATTCCTCACGCCCTTCACCCCACACCCACCCGGCCCCACCCCCCACCACCAAGGCGGGCCACACTCGGCCCCACTCCCGGAACGCCCCACCCTTGTACTCCTATGTTGCAGGTTTTTCATAGCCCCCATCCTGGCAATGTTTTAATCATTCCTAAAAATCTGATTCTGTCTTCAGGCCCTAGGTTAGATTGTGAATCTTTCAGCTGTTAATTGATTATTTATTTTCTCTTGACTTTTTAAAATGGATTATATATTCTACATTTTTATAGTTCCTACTGCTGTATCTTTTAAACCACCCAGAATCATGCAGATTGAGTCAGCTTACAAATTTGGTAAATAATAAACAAATGCTTAGGCCCGAATTTGTTTATTCTGCAGCCATTCCTTTAAAACTTACTGGAGGAGAGGGGTTTCATATTCTGCCTCATTCAGATTTCACATTTGAGCACATCTCCCCATTCAAGAAAGTCCTCGATTACAACCACAATTGAACTCAGAATTTCTATTGTTAAAAAAGACAGTTGTTAAATGAGTTGTGCCATATTTTACAAACTTTTTGCCATGGTTATTAAGCAAATCACTGCAACTGTTAAGTGAATGATGAGGTTGTTTAGAGAATCTGGCTTCCTCATTGATTTTGCTTGTCGGAAGCCACCTGGGAAGGTTATAGATGGTAAAATGACTCTGGGACAGTGCAACTGTCATAAATACATGGCAGCTTCCAAGCACCCAAATTTTGATCACATGGCCATGGGAATGCTACAGTGATCATATAAGTATGAAAAACGGTCATAAGTCATTTTTTTCAGTGTTGTCGTAATTTCATACAGTCACTAAATGAATGGTTGCAATTTGAGGACTACCTATAGTGGCAAATTACTGTTTTCCTTCTACCTGGCATTATAGTCAAACCCAAGAATTCAGCTAGTAGAAAAGTGAAGTGGCGGGTGTGGTGGTGTTGCATGACAAACTAGTGCAGGTGTTGATTGTATTTTTGGCAGGGCTGATATATTTCTGTCCCTGAGGCTGCAGTCATGTTCTCCTCCACCTACAAATAGATCCTAAGTTTTGAGTAGACATATGTAGGGTTTCACTCATATATAAATTACAGTGCAAGACATTTTATTTTAATCACTGAGCCATTTCCTAGATAATAACATTTAAACAAAAGATGTATTTCCAATAATGCTAAATAGGATTAGGGTCTGGAATGGATGATCTGATAAACTATATTGTGTTCTAAAACAGCAGTAGAATCTTCTGGTCACACAGTATAAAGGAGAAATTAGCAATGTACCACCACACCTTAAATGCTTTAAGCAAGAATAAGTTCCTCCCCCCAGATGAAATTCACAAATATTCTTACTTAAGAACTTCAAAGATTTGGTGGCTAGAGTGCTGAAATCTTGCAAGATTTAGCAATCTTGTGTTACAGTCATTTTTAATTGGATTGAGTACTTGTGCCATCTTGCAAAATTATATTACATTCCTTAGTGCATACGCACGCTATCAGATCTTACCATACAGAAATGAAGGCCCTGTCTGATTTGCTGAATGCATTTATCTCCTTTATTATTTCATTATTCAGATTATTTTAGAATCAGCTATTGAGTAATAACAGCTTTTTTTCTTTCTTTCTCCATCTCTTTTTCTTAGGTTTTGGAGGTACAAAAAGAAGATGAAGTTTGACTTCCACTCTACCTAAGCTAGTGAATAAAGCAACATTTTGACAATTCTGAAACATGTCTTAAGCCTGCTTGCTAGAGTTATAAAATTCTAACTCTATATATTTGTATCTGTGCATCTCTAAAAATGTCGCTAAATTTATTTTGGAACAGTAGCTTTTGACAAAATGGGGAAGCTTCTCAAGTAATTTCTAACATGGAACTGTGTTCCATAGAAAAGGGAAGATAATAGGATAACCTTCTGCAATCTAGTGCCTTTCAGATAGATTGGAATATCTCTGCTAGAAATAATAGCTTGCCATCATGTTGGGGACTAAAGATTGGAGTATCAGTAATAATTATATTTTTAAAAAGTTGGAAATGCCATTTTCTAAGGCAGTGGCCCCCAACCTTTTGGGCACCAGGGACCAGTTCCGTGGAGAGAGGTTTTTCTGCAGGCAGGAGGGGGCATACTTTTTCACACTGCCTTGTTTGCATGGACTGGTTTCTGCCATGCCACGCACCAGTGTCGGTCCACGGACTGGGGGTTGGGGACCCCTGTTCTGTTCTCTGCTAATGGCTATTATACATTATAAAAACAAAGAATGAGATATTACTTGGAA
The DNA here is from genome assembly GCF_049901735.1 of Notechis scutatus. Classification (NCBI taxonomy): domain Eukaryota; kingdom Metazoa; phylum Chordata; class Lepidosauria; order Squamata; family Elapidae; genus Notechis; species Notechis scutatus. Next base: position 169,259,200 of record NC_142010.1, on the reverse strand, counting down.
TAGTGTACTCTCTGTACTGAACAGATTGATCTAACCAACAGAAGAGATATCTAGGTCTATTATTTTCTTTACAATAGTTCTTTAGAAAGACCTGAGATAGGGAAAAGAAAGTCAACTAGACAGTAATTCCACTAGATTCAGTAGAATCTGCTTCCATTATGTATATATTGGATGTATATTTTTAATTTGGGGGTTATTAACTACATACAGTTCATTTGATGGAATCTATGGCACAGATATCTTGGAATGCATTTTCAGGAATGTCAGGAATTCACATAGAAGACTTGTTTGTGTGCAAAATTATCCTTTATTAGATCAAGCATTACTTTCTTGGCATGATGGGACATAAATGGTACTATGCATTGGGAACTTATCTTTACTGGGCATCTTGTTTACTTCCAGTTGATGTAATTATTTTCTCTTTCTTTTACATTTGCTCTTTTCTAACCTTCCCAGCATTTTTGTGAACGTTTTCTTAGTTTCCATTCCTGTAGGAAATTAAATTGCTGAGGAAATTCACAGGAGTCCCAAAAGTTTGTATTTAAATTTCAAAATAAAGTAATGTATGTCATAGCTTAATTTTAATATTAATTCTTCATTAACACTTTTTAAATATTTAAACAATGAGTGAATGAAGCAGGCATACAGAGAAACTCATAATTGTTCAAAAAGCAAATTAATGAAATTCAAATGCATAAAATCACATTAAAGAATCAACACATTGACAAAATTATAAGCATAACAATAAAAATACAGTAATAAAACGCAGGGACATTTTGATAAACAGAAAAATTCCTCAAACAATCAAACTCTCAGAACAGTTGAATTAACTTAATCCAAAACTCTGGCATCTCTTGTATTACCTTGACAATATTACTATAACTCCAGAAACTGGTTTTTTAAAAGAACAAGTAGATCTTGCTCTATTGTGGTCAAATGCTGAAAACTAATCTATTTAAGGAAAGCAATGGAAACCTCTGGAATCTTCCTGCTGACATAGCATAATATTAACATGAAAGCTGCTCTTGAATGCTTTCTGACTGAAGGGGAGAGGGAGAGAGAAATGCACACACACACACACACACTTATTTCAAGGTGATGCCCCTTGGGAACTGGATTGTATTAATTTTATTTAGTGGTGGAGATAACTTCAGTGAATGATTGAAATGATTATGATGGCATTGTCCTGGGAGCAAGCTCTAACAGAGCATTGAATTATTTCGGACTAGTCCAGAGGTTGGATCAGAAAGACTGCCAGATCAGTATTCTGCTTAAGTACTGGGAAGTTACATGTCAGCCTGCTGGTTGCACTGAGGCAATTCCCTCCATAAATTTGAGCAGAGCTTTGGCCCAGAATTTATGAATGTTTGTTGACATCACAGGAGAGTAGATCTGGTTGGAGATTTTCCTGCTTGGGAATTGCAGCAGCATTAACTTGGGCTCCTGAAATACAGCCTTCAGCAGACCTGAGAACAATGATCCGAGGAATGGTCGTGAGAAGTCTGGGTAGTAGGAGCGGGGTCATGCCAAATAACGTGTTATTGGTCTGTGCCTTAATCTAGCATTGTGGCTAAATGTAGATCGCCTGCTCGAGTCTTTCTGAAAATCTGTGTTAATGTACTAACAGCTAGGATTGGCTCTTGGATCACCTACTTAGTTATTAAATCTGGAACACACCCTAGAATGGACTGGAGAATTGGGAGGTAGAGACAGAACTGTGTCATTAGGTAGCTCTGATAGCTTGGAGCAAACAGGGTTGAAGTAGGTTATGTGATTAAGGAAATGACAATAGCTGGGACTCCCTATTGATACCTGACAAGGAGCAGCTTTTGGGGTGCTGTGTTCTGATGGAGATAGGGTGTGCAATTTGGATGTTTAATGGAATATGAGGTCAAGGGGTGTCTCATGATCTGGAAGGAGAGCAGGGTTTGGGAGAGATTTAGAGGGGGGTGCGGGGAAGGCAGACACCAACATCAGGATAGTGAAAGGAAGCAACTTCATAGGGATTTGTGGATGGACCACCATGGGAAAACAGTTGATAATCTGTTACTTATCCTGATTTCTGCCCCTAGTACCGTATTCACTTTTAAAGCTCCATCAGAGCTGTGGTGGCACAGTAGTTAGAATGCAAGTACTGCAGGCTGCTTCTGTTGACTGCCGGCTGCCTGCAATTTGGCAGTTCGAATCTCACCAGGCTCAAAGTTGACTCAGCCTTCCATTCTTCCGAGGTTAGTAAAAGTCTAGGTGCTATTGCTATCACTAGATCCCCTGTGGCCTTTTATCTAGTTGTTCCTCTATGAGATATGCCCACTTGGGTTTGGGAGCAGCCAAACTTTGGAGTGAGGTGACAGTTGTCATCTGAGAAGGACTTAACCACTTTCAGAAGTTTTGCACTGCAGAAAACTAGGAGACCCTGTGGTTGAAACTGATCTCAAAATGTTTTATTATCTTCGCTGCTGTGTTATGGTGACATCTCACCTGAGCTGCTTAAATGCTCTTGTATAATATAGAATCTGCGGGGGCTCAGGAATTCGTGACCATCATGGCAACTATGGATCTGACTTAAATTGCTGAGTGCCTGATGCACATAGGAGGTTGCATATAAGATATAATTTTTTTTTCTTTTTGTCTTATGGCAACTGTGATATGAGCAGTTGTGATATAAGGTGGCAAATCTTATCATCAGTGCTTTGTTATTGTCAATTACCACTGATGAATCCAGGACAGAGGTGTTGCACTCATTATAGACTAATTGCTGTTCGATTTGCTAATGCTGTCCTCTACTTGCCAGGGGGAACTTAGACCTGTTTGATCAGTCTATCTCTAGGCGACTAATGGACCTTGGTCAGTTTCAGAGGGAGCTTAAAGAACAGGTAGGCAGTTTCACTAAGGCATTATTGGGTAGCTGGAATGGGGGTGTAGCTAGGCCTTGGATTGGGGGTTGCCCCTATTTAGCCTCTACTCTTTAGTGATCCCATTTGGCTCTGGTTTTCTAAAGAGCCCCAAGAGATGAAACACCACAAGAAGTTATAAAGTTAGTAGAGAAAGATGAATAGTAAATCCAATTGGACTCCTATAGTATGAGCCTATGTTAGGGATTAAAAGTAAAGGTAAAGGTTTCCCCTGTCCAGTCATTTCCAACTCTAGGGGGTGGTGCTCATCTCCACTTCTTAGCCGAGGCAGCCAGCATTGTCCAAGGAACCTTTCGATGGTCATGTAGCCAGCACGACTATACGCCAAGGCACACCGAATGCTGTTACCTTCCCACCAAAGTGATACCAATTTACTGTATATACTCGAGTATAAGCTCAGTTTTTCAGCCCAATTTTTGTGCTGAAAAATCCCCCGGCTTATACCGAGTCAGATTCCCTCTGAAAAAAAATGGTGTGGAGTCGCGCCTCCGGCGGCAGCGACTCCCAACAGCAGCCGGGAAGGGAAAGGCAAAAAGCGCTTTGCCTTTCCTTCCCGAGGCGGCGGGACTGGGGCCGCGCCGGCGGTAGTGACTCCTGACTCAGGGGCCTCCGAGGGAGGGGAAGAGAGTGACTCCTGCCTCCCGCTGTCATCATCATCTTCTTCTTTTGGGTTAGTGAATCAATTAAACCTTTCATGATAGTGAGATCGTTTCCCAAATTAATTATTTTTATTTTTGAAATTTACCAGTAGCTGCTGCATTTCCCACCTCGGCTTATACCGAGTCAATAAGTTTTCCCAGTTTTTTGTGTAAAATTAGGTGCCTCGGCTTATATTCGGGTCGACTTATACTCGAGTATATACAGTACTTGATTTGCCAGCCATCTGTGAACAACTGGTAGGTGGGCAAGAGTTTGGGGCAAAGAACAGGAGCTCACTCTCTTGTGTGGCACTCAGTTCTTGAACCCAGGCTGTCAGCTTTCCAGCTGACAAGCTCAGATGAGCCATCGCGTCCCCTATGTTAGGAATTACACCATGGCAATTAAGAGTGGCTGAACGTACCTATTTTTCTGCTGTTCACAGATGGCTGGCAGTGACCCCCTTTAAGGTGAATTTGTGTTTGCTAGGGAGAGATGGTCACAAGAACATCTTTAGAGCCAGTGTGAAGAATATTCTTGGCATCTGACAGTTAAAATCACTCATACCTGTTGAACTTGGACTGCTTGGAAAAATTCAGCCCACTTGACTAAGGCATAATTCAGTTCAGTTATCTGGGAAGAATGTGATAACTCCCAAAGGAGTAAACAGTTCTTTTGGGTCTGTTAGCCCAGCCACCATATACCTTTCTGATTGGTGAGGGAGAAAAAGTGTGGTTGAATCCATATGCCATTCTCTCTGAGCGACAGGTGGTTGGGGCCTGCCTTGAAGGAGACTGTAATGTGCTTCCTTCTCAAGAAACAATTGTTAGACCCAAATGAACCATGACAATTTTTGCTGTCTCCAACTTCCCCTGTCTATAACTTCAGAGTACCCGGTCTAAAACTTTATAGAGTGCCTGGTAAAAAATTGATTATCTGTGTTATAGGCTATGGGATAGAGCTGAGAAGTACTGATCTCAGTTATCTCTGGCATAACCAGGCAGGAGTGGTACAACTATCTTGGCTATCATATTTAATAAATGCCTAATTCAAGATTTAAAACCTCTTTCTTCAGCTAGTTAATGGCTGGTCATGAGAGAAATTCAGATTGGCTTTAATGTTATAAAATCACTTATTCAAACTGAATTTTCTCAGAGGTTTATGAAAGGTTTTCCATCATAATAGCAAGGAAACTATTTGAAAAGTCATCATGACCACAATCTGTTGAACCACTATCCTATTGTGAGGCACAATTTAAGGAGAGAGATCACAGAATACTCTAAATTCATACAGGTGAAAACTAGTCCCAGTTATTTTACTAAACATCTTTTGAATGCTTGTTGGAATGTGTTCCAAGTCCAACAGCAGTAAAATGAGAAAGAATAAATGTAAAATGAGAAAGAATAAATGACTTTTTCTTTTCCATTCCTTCTTTTGAATTTGTCTACCTTAAGTATTACAGCAATAGCAATAGCACTTAGACTTACATACCGCTTCACAGTGCCCTAAGTGGTTTGGAGTCAGAATATTGCCCCCAACAATCTGGGTTCTCATTTTAACAACCTAGGAAGGATGGAAGGCTGAGTCAACCTTATCCTAGTTTAGACATGATAGAAAGCTGAGATAAACAATGGCTTATATTCTAAGATGAGTTCATAGAAGGAAAATTTCCCAGACCATCCCCTACAACATGGGTGTTAAACTTGCATCATCACGGCGGCTTCATGTGACGTATCATAACTTTTCCTCCTTTTGCTAACCTGATATGGGTGTGGCCATCATGTGACACATCCAGCCTGCAGGCCACAAGTTTGACAACCCCGCCTTACAATTACTGTGTTCTTTCCTCTTCCCCAAAGCTTCTATAAAAAGTAAGAAATTATGATTTACTCTAATTGGTTGGAATTTAACTTGCTTAACAGCAGTTTAATTCTCACCAAATAGTTCAAAGTATTCCATCCCATATTAATTTCTCCAAGATTATCTACTTTATGTCCAGTAACAAATAATTGTTTTGCAATGAACCTCAATTTCTAAGAATATTTACAAGGCATGACTGGAAATAAATACAGTATTGGAGCTGCTACCAGTACTTAGCTTTGTAATATATCATTTTCTCTAATACAGCCACATGTAGTTTCCCAACCCAAATTCTACAGTGCTTGGAGCACTCCCAAGATTGCTCTGGGGAGCCAAATCTTCAGTTTTTGATGACACAAATTTGCACATTTGTCTTACAGTTGTTTTTGTTTCCCCAATCACCAACCGAGTCAGAAAATTGTTTGAGCATTTTTGACTCAATCCCTTACTAGTCAAACTGTAGCTTTTGGAGTCCAAAATAATAGGGAAAAATTAAATTTTCCAGAATAAAAAAATATTTGTGTCTTAATCATATGTAATTATTCATAAAATAAGACTAGTGGTATAGACAGAGCTCTGTAGCCATCAGAGTTTATATTGGTGTAAATTCTAATAGGCCAACACCTATGACAAATATATGGATACCTTTTTTTATTTATGTGAAACTTCAGAAATAAAAACGCAGTGCATATTTTAAGGCTTTGTTGATTGCAACCCTTGAACATTATAAAATTTACAAGGCAAATTCCTGTAGTGCCAAAAAACTGTGGGGCTTTTCAAATGATAATATGGATACTGCCATAAAATAAATATGAATGAACAAACACTTTGCCACAGGATCAAAGAAAAAGTAAGTTAACTTTGGCGTGCAAGAAAGCTAGTTGCTAAAAATGTTATTCTGTTCATTTAAACAAGAGACTATAGAATATAATACCTGACCAGTTCACCAACAACTTTCCCTTGATAACTTGCATGACTTAATTTTTCTCTGCTAATCAATTCTTTTAGAACTTAGACAAGTTTTCATATAGAATCATGCAATTTCACAATACAAATCCAAACAGAACAAAAATAGTAACACCTCTATGAAGCCTAATTAAAATTACACACAATCAAGACCCAATGTTCTGCATTAGAACTTTTCAGGCAGAATGCAAAAATTTGGAAGGGTGAGAAAAGTTGGATATAAACTGAAGGTTATAGTTTACATTTATAAACTATAGATGTTGTATTTATATAATCTTTAAATATGGACGTTCATAGTCAGGCTTAAGTACATTTATCATCTGTTCAGAGGCTAGCACCACTTGCAATCCATCTTGAATTCATTTGAATAGAATATGCAAGATACTGAATTAGCCAGCAGGATATTGAATCATATAGAAAATATGTTTATTGATTACAAGATCAGAATGCTTTGGGTATTGCAAACTAGTGTATACTTGTTTCCTCAGTGGTTAAGTATTGCTGAGTTCAAAGAGAAAACCAGTTAGATGATATAATAAATATAAGAATGCATTCATTTGTGTTGTACTTAAAAATAGCCATGAGAAGCAGTTCAAGATTGGCCACAGTAAATTAGGCTTGCAAGAGTGTAAGGAGTAGCTTTACAATAATTAAATTAGATAATGATTAGATTTCCATGGTTACAGTAGCATATATCTCCCTTCCATTCCCATTCCACAGTTCTGTGTTATTACTTTATTACATATTTTATTGCACAAGAAATATTTTTTTAAGAACCTGAAAGTTTGCATATTAGAGTATTCATTTTTTTCTAACACTCAACTGGCATCTGCCTTCCTATAACTGGAATTATTATTTCAGGCTCTGGAACGATGGAAAACAGGTCTTGACCTTTTGTGTGACATCTTTCAAGTATTTGAAGAATATTATCATACAGTTCACATCAGTCTTTTCTCTTGTAAAGGTTAAGATGTTTTGTTAGAATTTTCTAATTATCCTCATTGCCTTTTCTGGTTTTGTTCAGTTTGTCTGAATCTTCCTTACACTGTTTCTGATAAATTCAAAATAAAGTGGATCTATTACTAATTTTATGTTGTTATACAGACTCCACTTTTGGCTTTTAAAAAACACTCAAATGTCTTATATATAAACAACATTCAAAATTAAAATCAAGACAATTCAAACTAGCTTATAAGTAAAAGTTTGGTAAAAGGATTGCATTTCTGCCATTTCTCCCCCAAATTTGAAAGTGTGGAAACAAAACATTCTAGGAATAGCATTCCATAGCCTAGGAGAGGGTTGACTCCTATATACAAAATAGTTGAGCTCATGGAAGTTATTCAAGGTCTTGCTACCTGTATATAATCTTTCTTGATGACTTGTTTCCCTTCTACATCCTCCACGTCTCTTTTTTGTTTACAAATATTCATTAAATGTTTTACATAGCTGCACTTTTTCTGCTGATCTCTATTTTCCTCACTGAAATTATTTGTACTTGGGCCTTTAGTATCGCCTCCTTTAGGAATTCCCACCCATCTTGATCTCTTTTTTTCTATTAGTTTCTCCTGCCATGGATCCTACTTATAATTGCTCTGAGTTTATTAACATTTTTTAAAAGTCTAAAATATAGAATGGACCACATTGGCTTAATTGTCTTTAAAATAAAATTGTAAAACCCATGTAAAGCAAACCAATGGCTTATCAAACAAAACAATTGGAGTTCTCACTTGAGGCATAAATGACCAGGTTTAAATGATCCTACTACAAACATATTATGCAAGATTTAATGCTTTGAACAAGGCTAATGCTGGGAAAGGTAGAAGGAAAGAGAAGAGGTTAACCAATAGCAATATGGACACATTCTGTTACAGTGGCAATGAGTGTACCATTGGAAGAAAAAAAAAAGACCAGTTAGTGGTAGATTGATGTGGTTGCTAAGAGTTGATAATGACTTGATGGCACATAATCAGCCAGTAAATCAATATTCATTTATCATTTTCTTCAAAGTTTCTGCTCCATCTATGATTAATTTTTCCCTAATAATTAGCATCCAGTCAGAAATAGTTGATGCTGTTGTACTTTTCTCCATCCTTAAAGGAGAAAGTTGTTAATTATAGTTTCCTGGAAAAGCCTTGCTTGACAGAATTTGTCTCCTAAAAGAGATCAGGATAATTAATATTGCCACTGGTATTATGTCATGCCACATTGAAAGACTGCAATTTGTTTTTAGAAACTTCATTCACATCTTCCTAGCTGGACGAGCTCTATTAATTTAGACTGGTATTGCCGATGCCACTATGAATGTCTAATTTAGCTCATATAATTCCATTTGTTTATTTGAATTTCTGAACAATTATAAATACCATTAAAATAAGTGCCAGTCTGTCTCCATTTCTATTGTTTCTTTTTAGTTATGTGTGAAATCTACCATTCTGGGAACAGAATATTCCAAATTTAAAATGTCAAAATTCTATTTCTTCTTCAAACGATGCCATCCCAGCTGTTCTGAAGGCATGTGGCCCATAAGGAGACTTGTTTTGTCTGGAACATTACAAATTGCTTCTGATTCTGAAGATGAATATCCACAAACAGCCCTTAATACCCAGAATGGCTGGATTGACATGGTCCAGAGGAGGAATGGAATATTCTCGCTCTGGAACCAGAGGTGGTATTCAGCCAGTTCTGACAGGTTCTGGAGAACTGGTAGCGGAAATTTTGAGTAGTTCAGAGAACCGGTAAATACCACCTCTGACTGGCCTTGTCCCCATCTATTCTCTGCCTCCTGAGTCCCAGCTGATCAGTGTCTCAGTTGATCGGCTGGCTTTTCTTTTGTTGCCCTGTACAGGAGAATGGAGCTGGAAAGCACAGTATCTTTCCCCTGCCACACCCACCAAGCCACACACCACGCCCACCAAGCCACACCATATCCACCAAGCCACGCCCACAGAACCAGTAGTAAAAAAATTGAATACCACCACTGTCTGGAACAATACAGTAGGGCTAGTGAATCCTTATTTCTTCTTCTTTTAAAAATATGGTATCTTTTGATTATCATGGGAGTCATTGTAAAGGAGTATGGGGATGACCTTGAAGAAGATATTGATCAATTCTTAGGTAAATACCCTGAAAAGCAGGAGGGAGGAAAAGATTGCTCAACCTTGATTTTCTTTGGCATTCAATAGGAAAGAGAAAATTTCTGTCATGCTTTCAAGATCTGTTATTACATCCTGTGTAACAATATAATTCTATTACATGGTACTTGTGATTTCCTGACCTGGCCTTCCTAGAAGGGCTGACATAATCCCCACTGGATTGATATTATATTTTATGGCCTTGTATTTGCCTTCCTGTTCAAGTAGTTGAGTTTATCTTGTTTATTTCTTGTACTCTTTGAGCGTTAACAAATAGAAAAAGAGGGTTATGAACTTAATGAAAATGTTGCTTTTGATTTTTATTGAGTGGCTTATTAGGTCCTGCAATATCGATACTTCCAAAATACTTCCAATGCTTTCTATAGCAAGGCTTTATTTCAGGCATTAACTTTAGACAGTTCATTTCCAGGATTCACTTTTAAATTCTCCTGTCTATTGCTTCTTTCTTTCTTTCTTTCTTTCTTTCTTTCTTTCTTTCTTTCTTTCTTTCTTTCTTTCTTTCTTTCTTTCTTTCTTTCTTTCTTTCTTTCTTTCTTTCTTTCTTTCTTTTCTTTCTTTCTTTCTTTCTCTTTCTTTCTTTCTTTCTTTCCTTCTTTCCTTCCTTCCTTCCTTCCTTCCTTCCTTCCTTTCTTTCTTTCTTTCTTTCTTCTTTCCTTTCTTTCTTTTTCTTTCTTTCTTTCTTTCTTCCTTTCCTGTCTTTTCTTTCTGTCTCTCTTTCTGTCTCCCCCTCCCTCCCTCCCTCCCCTTCCTCCTTAAGGAAAGGAACTCCTTTCCTTAGATATTCTATTTTTAAATAAGCCTCCAGATAGTTACTATCATACTATTTTGAGAATTTTTGGCCAAAAGTGGAGTAACAATGCATTAAACAAATAATGAAAAGATGCATATGGACTAAAACAAACAAAGGTTTGGTGGAAGAAAGAATCCATATAGCAACATTCTGAACTCGTAGCAATAGCCTTGCTCTCAAAAGACAGAGTCGGATGAGTAACCCATACAATGAAGAAGAATTTGTTAGCCAGAGCTGAATAACTGTGGCCCAGAACATGGTTTTGTAGTCTCCAGACTTCCCAGGATTGCATCACATAAAGGTGACAGCAAAATGTTTTTTTTCCTTTTTAAAAAACACTTTAAGGAATAAAATGGGTGTATTATACCTCTTGCTCTCATAAAGTACCTATTTGCCATACATCTATATAGGGTCCTTTTTTTAACCCTGAAAATATCACCCTATTGATCTCTTCTGATTATATCATTGTGTTATTGCAATGCTCTCATATACCCCTCAGAGATGGAAAATAAGGGTGCAGGAAAAGAAGTAATACATCCTCCAGCTGAAACGTCTGCCAACATCTGCAGAGTCATACTTGTTCTGATCTGAAGCCAAGTTATAAAAATGCTATTGCACAGAAGAATAAGCCTCATCTGCACAACAGCTGTAGGCTGCCTATCTTCCATGCCAAAGTTGGCTGGCAACAAAAATGGCTTAAAAATTGCTGTCCTGATTTCAGTCTGCTCCTCAACTTTGGCAGTGATGCTGGCCAGATGTTCTGTCTAGAGAATGGTTACCAAAGTTATTTAGTTATTTAGTTTTCTTTACTGTCATTGCACCTTGTAAAACGAAATCAAACACCATCTTCAGGGGCACATCATGACCACGACCATGAAATTAAACACACACATCCTTCACTCTCCACACATTGAACCGAAAGCCCCCGACACCACATCAATACTGCACTATACAGCAGAATTCAAAAAGAGCTATTCCCCTGGGATAGAAGCTGTTTTTCAGCCTATTTGTCCTTGTTTTTATTATTCTGTACCGTCTGCCAGATGGTAACAGTTCAAAAAAAAAAGTGCCCAGGATGAGATGCATCTTTGAGAATGTTTTGAACTTTCTTAAGGCAGGGAGAGCTATAAAGCTCTTCCAAAGAGGGAAGAGGGCAACCAATGATCTTCTGGGCAATGACGTTAACCCTCTGGCATGCTTTCCTATCTGCCACTGTGCAATTGGCAAACCAGAGGTGCAGTATGTTAAAATACTCTATGGTGCAGAGGTAGAAGGTCACCAGCAGTTTTTCATTCAGTTGTTGTTTTCTGAGAAGTCTCAGGTAGTATAATATCTGCTGGGCCCTTTTGACCAGTGCTGCAATGTGAGCACCCCAGGTCAGGTCCTTTTTTATGGTGACACCCAGAAACTTAAAACTGGCCACTTGCTCCATTCAGTCTCCATTGATAAGCAAGGGCTGGATGTCTGATCTGTTCCTTCTATAGTCCACTATAAGCTCCTTGGTCTTATTGGTGTTGAGGACCAAGTTATTGTCTCCACACCATGAAAGCAACCGGCCCACCTCATCTCGATAGGCAGACTCATCCCCCCTAGAGATGAGTCCCACCACTGTTGTATCACCTGCAAATTTAGCAATAGTATTACTAGCGTGAGTGGGAATGCAGTCATGCACATAAAGAGTATAGAGTAAGGGACTCAACACATAACCCTGTGGTGTACCAGTGTTAAGAATAAGGGCTGAAGAGGTATGATTACCTAATCTGACCCTCTGTAAGCGGCCAGACAGGAAATCCATAATCCAAAGGCAGATTGAATAAGAAAGGCCAAGGTCCAGAAGTTTAGACACTAGTCTATGTGGAAGAATTGTGTTAAATGCAGAACTAAAACTTACAAAAAGCATCCCCCCTGCTGTTCTAGATGAGTCAGAGCAGTGTGAAGACTGATGGCTATAGCATCCTCTGTAGAAATCCTCTTCTATATGAAAACTGGTGTTTATCAAATCTATGTGGAAGACCAGAAATGATGTGCCGGCAGACCAATTTCTCAAAGCACTTCATGATGATAGGAGCGAGTGCTATTGGTCTGTAATCATTGAGGTTATTGATAGGGAACTTCTTTGGCAGTGGAACAATGGTGGAAGCCTTCAAACAAGATGGAACAGTGGACTGGGATAAAGACCAACTGAAGATCCTGGTAAAGACTCCAGCCAACTGATCAGCACAGTCTTTAAGCACTCCGCCAGAGATACCATCAGGACCAGCAGCCTTTCTAGGGTCCTCAGCCTTCAGAATGCTCCTCACCTCCTGTTCCTCCACAATGGGGTGGGGGCTACAATTGGCTGGTAGTTGTATTTTATCTGCCTCTGATGTCTCCACTACAAAGTGAGCAAAGAAATTATTCAGTTCATCGGCCAATGAAGCATCCTCCTTAGCAGGGATGACATTGGTTGGTTGATGGTTTGTAATTTGTTGAATTCTTTGCCACACCTGCCTCATGTTATTGCTATAAAAATTATCCTCAATCTTCCTCTTATAATCAGTCTTGGCCTTCAGGATACCTTTCTTCAGATTAGCTCTGGCAACACTGTATCTTGCCCTATCACCAGACCTAAAGGCCTTGGTCCTGTCATGCAAGAGGCACTGGACTTCCTTGGTCATCCAGGGTTTCTGATTGGGATAGATCCTAATACGTTTATCCACAGTGATAGTATCTGTGCAGTTTTTGATATAGCACAGGATAGTTGCAGTGTGCTTTTCTAGGTCAGGATGGTAAAAGATGTCCCAATTTGTATCCTTAGGACTTCCCTTAGGCGGTCCTGCAATTGTTCTTTGTCCTTGGCTGATATGAAGACATTGTCAAAGTATGGCACCACCCGTTTTATCCCTTGCAATAGGCATTCCATTAAGCTCTGGAACACCCCTGGGGCGATGCTGACGCCAAACTGTATATCTGTTGCATTTGAATGCCCCCCTGTACGTTACGATTGTCTGGGCTTCTGCTGTTTTGGGGTCAATGTTGGTAGGTCTGTTAGAGGTCTAGTTTTGCAAAGATTCCCCCCCCCCAAGGGAATGTAATAGATGCTGTACCACTGAGACAGGGTATGCACTTTGTTGGAGCGCATGGTTAAGGGTTGCTTTGTAGTCTCCGCAGATGCGCACAGACCCATCTGGCTTAATTGGCGTAACAATTGGGGTTTCCCACTTTGCGTGGTCAATTGGCTCTAGAACCCCTTGTGCAATGAGTTTATCCAATTGCTCATCAATCTTTGGTTTGAGTGCGAAAGGAACCCGCCTTGCCTTTAACCTTATAGGGGCTATGGTTGGGTTTAAATTAAAGGAAATTGGGGACCCCCGGTACTTGCTCAGCTCTCTGTCGAACACGTCACGGAATTTTTCCATCAGGTCCTCTTCCCACTCTGTCTCGGTGATGCTGTTTATTCCTGTAACTTCGATTCCCAATGGTGCAAACCATTCGAGTCCCAGGAGGCTTGGCCGATTCTAGTCAACTATGGTTAGTGGGAGGACTCTGGTGTATTTTTTGTATGTTACCTTGAATTTTCCGGTGCCCACTACGGGTATTTGGTTTCCCTGGTAGTCTTTCAGCATCAGTGTTTGTCTTTCAAGTCCTTCCCAGTTTATGTTTGGTATCAGTCTTTTTATAGTGTCCCATGATACCATTGACAAATATGAGCTGGAATCCACTTCCATCCGACAGGGTTGGCCCTCTATGGTTACCTGGACATAGACTTTCCTGGTGTTTGTCATGTTAGAGTGTCTGATGGTCACCGTCTGGTGTGTTTCATCTCTTCCGTTGCTTGCCTCTTTTCCTTGCCTATTTCGGTTGTCTTGGTTCCAACGGCTCCCTGTTTGTTTCTCCCTTTCTCTGGGGGGAGATGTTCCATCTTTGTCTAGGACCATAGTTTTTTGTTGCTCAGTATGCCCTAGCAATATGTCCCCGCCATTCACAATGTTTGCAGATTGCATCAATGAAACGGCACTCGAAACGTGGATGGTTCCCCTCGCAGCCAGCACAACGAAATTCCTTCCTTTTTACATTTCGGTCCCTTCTGCCCTGTCCCGAACGGAGTTGATTTACCCCTTCGCCTTCCTCGTCGTCTTCCGATGTAGACTCGATGTCCTCGTGGTGGGTTGTGGTGGTGTTTTTAGGGGTTTCCGGTGGCGCTTTATTCATTTTCCGCATGGCGACTGCCGATTTCTGTGTTGCTTCTGCTGCGGTAGCCTCTTCTATTGCTTCCATGAGTGTTACTTTGGGTTTTGTTAATAATCAACCTTGTAGTGTAAGATCTCTCAGTCCCAGAACCACTCGGTCTCTCATGGCTTCATCCATGTTTAGGAATTTGCATGCTCTAGTGATGTCCCTCAGAGTTGCAACGAAATCGCCGATGCTCTCACCTTCTTTTTGGTCGTGCCAATAAAATTCGTGTTGATGGATGAGGCAGGAAATGATTGGTGTGTAGTGAGCCCTCAGTATTTTTTCCAGGTCTGGCCAGGCCATCATTTTCACATTGGTGGGTGCCGCTAATGCTTTGGCCATCTTGAATACGGCAAAGTTAAAATCTGACTAAGAGGAGAAACAGATTAGTGCAAGGTTACTTAATGAGCTTTGGTGAGGAACTGAATCAGAATTTCTCTGGCCCAAGTCTAACATTAACTATTATATTATATGATTCAGTACTTTATATCTTCAAGTTACCAAAAGAATCTCCATTCAGCTTTTAATGGCTATAATGTAAAAACCCTATGGTGAAAAATGTAAATCGCTATGGATTATGTTCACTTCCACCTAGTCTTGCTTCAGTCTAGGGTCAAAATGTTCAAAAAGGAAGCATTGTCCCATTCTATTTTTGTCAGTATTCAGTCAAGGAATCAGTTAGCAACTAAGAATAAGTTTAATACCCTTAATTCAGGATATCTGAATATCCATCTTTCAGACGAATCTGTCCATTAAAATAATCTATGGTGCTTTCTTGTCAGGTCCAAACCTGTATTTGATTTTTAAAAAACAATCAGCTTTCTCTATTGATCTGTATGGATTTTGTTACTCTCATGAAAGGCTTACACTTCTTGTTATGTTCATCTTTTCAATTTGGTATAATTACTTGTTAGCTGGTTTCATTCTATTTTCCTTGAAAAACATGAAAAAAGATATATTTTCTAATCAATTAACCATCCATCAGTCAAAACTATGGCATTCCTTAAAAAGCCATTAATTTTGGGGGGAAATGCAAAATATTATATTTGGGGTTAACAATGAAGTTGAAAGAACCTTGTTTTCAATTGTGATGGAGCAATGAAGCTACTACTTCTGCAAGGTGATGGTGAGAAGAGAGAAATCTGTGCTGTTCCTGTCTTTTTAAAAGCATCTACCATATATAACTTGGGCAAGAAGAAAAGTGTCTGATTGTCCCCTGAACATTGGCCACAGTTGGATTTAGAGGAAAGGCCACTCTCAAAGCTTATAGCTGTAAAATGATTTATATCACTGATTTTTAAAATTTGCTGCAATGTATAGAATTAACTTGTTTGCTAAAATGACACTATGCTACCTTTTAACTTTCTTGGTTTTTTGTCTATTCAAAAACCTGAATAACAACTCAATTAACCAAGTCTTTCTTAAAGATTAACAAATTTATTGTTACATAAAATTTCACTTAAGATACTCCACTTCTTTGTCTGAGCTCTCCTTTTAAGGTAGACCAATAAGCATAGGATTTACAGATAAGTAATGAATTACTAGGGCCTAGGCAATTACCGTTTGCCTTCCTTTGGCTCTGGAGTGAGAAGTTCCCATAGCTATACGAGATAACCTGGGAATATTAATATTGTCTTACATCTGTCTGCCTTATGCAAATCTAAAAACAGTAAACATTTTTAAACAATCTAGGCACATAGAAAGTCACATTTTCCTAACAGTGCAATAAAAATCATGCATCAATATATCATATATCATATATATATACACACACACTACTGTTTCTGAAGAAAATGTATTTATGAACAAAGATAATGAGGTACATTAAAAAATCTGGACCCAGAATTTTATTTATTTAATGGTAAGTCTTCTCCGTGCCATTTTAAGGCTCAGGAGATCCAGATTCTTCTCATCAATTCCTGGTCCTTCTCCTTACTTTGTTTTTGCTTTTTAGATAATGTTACCTGATGCAGAGAATCAGAGATTTTGAAAGCTTGCCACAAATAGGTTGTTTATAATAAAGTTAGTTTCTAATCTGAATTGGGGATGAGTCAGTTTAATGATTGCTAAATAATTTCAGGAATTATTGGAACAAAGAAAAGCATTGTCATTTTTTTCTCCAACAGATATATGGTTTTTATAATCTCTCTATTATAACAATTTAAATAATCTCTTTTAATTTAAAACTTTAAGCATAATTCCTCAAGCATGATCTAAACATGTATTTTTAAGGGACATATCAACTGGCTGATCAGTTTGTCAGAAATACACAAATACACACACACAAACATTGCCTTAGCAATTTACATCATTTTCAAGTGAATGCAAAATTTCCACACATTCCAAGTGATGTAAAAAAACAAGCCACTGAAAGTTTCCTTTCTTTTTGATTATCTTCTAGGGTGATTATATTTGGGCTGCAAAAATTGAGTGCTCTACTAGATGGCTGTCAAACAATAGAGGAACCTCTTTGCTGCTAACTAATGGTTGTTAAGAAGGTTCAAATGCTAGGAAAGAAGGAAGAGAAGATATAATCAGCAGTTTGATTCAGTTAGTGTGCCAATGACTGCATCTTTTGGAGACCTGAAAGATCAGTTAGAGAGAGAGATCATGATAGAGAAAATCACTAGGAGTCAAAAATAATGGCACAGAATCAATCAATCCTTATCATGCTTATAGCATCCCACCAGACTAGTGGAATGAAAAACTAAACAATCTAGGGCAACAAAATGGAAGCTCTTAAATTCCTACAACCTATACCCTAAACGTAGAATTATTGTTCATTGTTGTTCCTTAAATAGCATAGTACTGGCTTATTTGTATTTAAGTGTGCTGGAGCATAACTATGAAATATTAATTTATTTAAAATAAGCTTCTACTTCATTAAACAACTGAAGTTACTTAAAGTGCTGATAGGCAAAGAATATATGGTAAAAGACATTTAACATAGACAGCGCAAAGAATTGCTTTGTCAATTATGTACAAAAGTTAAAACTCAGGTTAGACTGGTTTCCATTGTGCATGCTATAGTTAAAAAGTTTCAAAAGAATTGCAAAAGAAATGAGCAAATAGAACAATTGCAGACCGTTATATCTAAAGCAAACACAAAATGATATTTTTTTAAAAGTGCAAAAAAGTTTGTAAAAAATAAATAACTGTAAAACTGAATGTAATCTTCCATTAATTTACAGCAATGTGAGATCTGAAAATCTACTGCCTTAATGGCCACGCTTTTGGAAGTATCCAGTAACTTTTTCCCCTTACAGCAAGCAGAACAAATCACCTGACTTCCCCCAACCCTACAAGCTATACTTAAAATACCCCAGGAGTGGAATACAAATTCAAAGAGGTAACCATTCCCTCAGGGCACATGAGTCACATTTAGCTAATCCCAGCTAGCATGCAGTACTATGTCAGATTTAAATGAACTAGAAACATTTCTAGAAATAACTAGAAAAAGCACATCATCTTCTCCACACCAAATTATAAAACATATGATGTGCATTTCTGTTCCACTGTGTCAGAGATTTGTAAAAAGATACGTATTTCTCATCTGATAGAAAGAACTGTACTTATTTTTCAGTTACAATATACCAGTGAAATTAATATTTATAATATGCCCTCTGTTATCACATCATGGTAATAACAAATCTGGGCCCTCCTTTAAAAACAACCAGCCTACCCTTTCCATTTCACTGCTAGAATATCTTCCATTGTATCAGAAAAGATATAAGAATGACCCACAAGCAAGAGCCATTTATGCCCGCAAAAGAATAAGAGCCTGGAAGTAGAATATAATTGTTATATTCTTAGTTGGTACTTGGTACTTAGTCTGACAATTTTATGTTCAGTGGAAGCTTTCCTAGGGACATTTCTCCTTTCCCAATTCTTTCTCACAACAAAAACCTTCCTTGTGGAATGTGTGGAATCAACAACTTGCAGATTGTTTTGTCTTCAGTGAATGCAAAACTAAAAGCCAACTGGCAAGAAATAAGCTCAAGGGATAGGCAAGCCAGGAGTGCAGCCCTTCTTAAAAGTGCTCTCAATACTCAGAAATATTTACAGAGATACACTTTCTGCCATTATTTACAATTCGGCCTATTTTTCAGTGGAAACCAGCTTTTTACTGTCTTAGATACAAAACCTTGCTTATTATTGTGCTACCTTCATGTGGACTTTGAGGCAAATTTCTATTTCTAATATTTCATTTATAAGTGGTTTTTCCCATCCTTCTCTCTTCCCAGCCTTTGAAAAGGGCTATTTTCTTCTCTAACCTGCTTTCTTTTCTTTCCAGATTCCTCTACCTAGTCCCCTGGAAGTTTTTTTTAAAACTTATCTTGTGTTATTATGATTATTATTTCTAATTTGTTTCTGTTGTCTTGCTGATCACAATCCTATGTTCATTGACAAGAGTTATAACTGCAAGATGGGCAATTATATAAATTGAAGTAATGAATAAAAAACTTTTTATATTGCTGCATTCAGCTTTCCCCTTCTCTCTCCACCATGAATGATGTATATGGCCATTCAATTTGCAAATAGAAACTCTGGACTGCTGACAAAGAGTTAAAAGCATAAAAACAAAACAAACAAATAAGAACAATATAGCACAACAATACAATACAGCTAAGCCAAAAACATATTACAATTTCAAAACCATTAGCGGACTGGTTCATCCAACTCTCTGGATCAATGCTCAAGGGAACACACAGAAGGAGGGGTCTGGTTTAAGGCCTAACAGAAAGCCAACACATCTGGGGTGAGGGATGCTGTTCCAAATGGCAGGTTCTAATCTTCATGATTAACATCTTTATTTCTCTTTCACTGGACAAAAACAATAGAGAGCAACACCGCCACTATGGAACACAGGGCAATGGTCCTGCTTTGAAAACCAGAAAAAAACAAATCTTCTAATAAAGCAATCAATACTTCCAAATGTCCATGGTGACAATATTCACTTCTGAGGAAAAAACTGTCCAAAAAAAAAGACAGCCACAGTCCACATCACAAAGTATCTTAACCTACACAGCAAAAATCAACTCCCAGTCTTTCCTCAACTCTACAGCTTCTCTTGAGTCTGTGCCTTTCTGCTTTTCTAGATTCTGTCTCTTCCTTTTCTTCTTTGACATTTCTGCTTTTCTTGTTCCTCTCTATATGTTATAAAACATAATCAATGACAGCTACAAAGGATTAGTCAGCAAAGGTTGAAATGTTTAAGGATCTAAAGTATAATCTATATAACTATAAAATATTTACCGTATTTGCCGGCGTATAAGGCGACTTTTTGCCCCGAAAAACATGCCTCCAAGTGGGGGCGTCTTATACGCCGGTATATCCACTGCCGGCTTTCGGATGCTTGTTGGCGCAGCGAAGGCGCCTCTGGCTTCCTGGATCCCCTGCGTCGCTTCCGCTTCATCCCGCTCGCCTTGCTCCGCCCGAGGCTGCAGCCTTCCTGCTCTTCCCGGCCCTGGCACTCTGCCCTGCCGCTGCAGCCCCGGGATTTCTGGAGGGCGTTTCCGGTGGTGGTGGGGGGTCGTCTTATACGCCGGGTCGTCTTATACGCCGGCAAATACGGTGTAACTCATATAGTATTACAGAAATTCTGTATAATAATCCAGAAGTCTTTAATCTTTTGGGGTTAGTAAGGATATTTGAAATTTTGAATATGACATGAATGTCATAAATTGAATATGACATGAATGTCATAAAACCAAAAATGGTTCTTGGGAGCTTTAAAATTTAGAAAATAGATCATCAGTTTCAAACTATCAAAGTATCAGTTTACCAGAATGCTACTACCACTCCTTTTGTCCCATTTTTCTACACAATATCTTTGTTTATCTTTGTTGTTTTTTTCTAAGCAGATTAACAGACTTTGCAAATTATTATTCTCTAAGAAAGTTTATGGTCCTATTAATAGCTTTTCCAGAACCATTACTGGAAATAAAGGGAATGCTGGAGATTGGCCCTGTGCTTTGCAACATGTCAGTTTCCATTTTTTTTTAATTAAAACTTTTTACACCTAAAAAGTAAAGGGGAGAATCAAGCAGCATGGCACATATAAAAGAAAGCATCCTTGGACACATAGGCACGTCTAGGTGCTCTGCCAGAGACCCAGTGAGAAATCTAATTACCACATTGCAGATTGAAGAGACGGAAGAAAACAATGGCTTCATCACACTTCCCTTTCTCAACAAAGCAATGACATCTAAACTAAAATTTTATATGTATATTCTTCATAGGTATGATTGAAGTACTATATTTCTCATTTTATTTTATTCAATGGAACACAAATAAATGAGAAGATAATTATGTGATTAAGTCTGCTTTATATACTTTTTTCCTCAGTAAATGACATCTTGGAAGAAAATCTGGACTAGGATGGAAAATAGCATGGAGCAACAGGATAATCCGATCCCAGCCAAAATGCTCCTCACTACCCTCTACATTAGAAAAAGAGTTGTAATAATGGCATTATTGTGGATTATTTCTGTTCCGTCTTTCTTAAAACAAACAATGAAACAAACAACCCCCTATGGCAGCATACACGACACCCTCCTTATTTTATTTTCACAATAAGCCTTTATAGAGGTAGAATATACTAAGGATTAATGATCAGCCCAATATCCAATTACATTGTTATTAAGGGTAATCTCAATTTACCCTTAGGATATTAACTTGGGAATTTAATAACTGTTATCTGCAGCCTAATTTTCCAACTGTGAAATATTTCAAATCATACATTTATTTGAGGTTTTTTTTTGTAGGAAAGCCATGGAAGGTTTGGCATTTTTATATTTCAAGTTGTTTTAAAAAACAAAGGTTGAACACAGTATACAATCTGATTTAAAGTCTAACTTTGACAGACAGCTAAAGTTCCTTGGTTCACTATTAGATGGCTATCAAGACAAATAACAATTCCAAATTGCTATTACCATAGTTGAGAGTCCAAGTAATATTTATATATATGTATATGTATATATATGGTATTCAGTTTCGGCAGAATCTCATCTGCCATCATCAGGCTATTCATGCTTTAAGAGATGATTCCACCAGACTGTCAATCATTTGGATGCCTGCACTCACAAACAAAAAAATCTCCACACCACTAGCCAGGCAAACACCTGGGCACAAACAGATCCCCCCTGATACCTCCAGCTCAAACACACCCCAACCAGGCACCCAGATGAAACCTAGCTTCCTAACAAATGATAACCGTCCATTTACCCGGAGCCAAGCTGCACTAAAGGCCTCCAATACAGGAACACAATGTTGCCAGCCAATCAAGACACAAAAGAGCCACAAAACAGACAGAAGATATTAGAAACACCAATCAAGCAGAACACAGCAAACTCCAAGACCAATAAACACAGACCAAGACTCCCAACCAATCAGGATGAAGAAAAAACCATTCTGGCACAGCAGTAGGCTTGCCCCAAATTTAAAACAAACCACTGTAAAAGTCTGACTCACAGATGAACACAATACAGAAGCCTGATGATGGCAGATGACGAATTGCCTCAGGGAATAAGCATTTGATAAGAAGGCAACTTGTTTGCTTTTATAGCCATGTTCTGCCTTACTCAACAGAGTTGATTTCCTGTGTCCTCCTTCTGGCAGAAAACAAACCAGGGAGTGGAAAGAGAGATTCTGAATTTGGGAAAGGTGGACTAAATCTACACAATGTTAAAATTTAGCCCCATCAAATTAATAGCATTATCATTTTACCTGCATCACTAAGACTCAAAAACAGCAGAGGTGTTGGCTACTATGATTTATAAGTCTGCAGCTCAGTGGTTAAATTTGTAGAATTCATGTGATTTACTCGTTCTCATTTCTGGTTTTGCACACTATGTGCAACGGTAAAACACAGCTGTCTTAGTTTGTTGTGTGCTGTGTGAACACAGCTACTATCTTGTGGGAACCAACCCATTAAGCTGATTCTCTGAACGATGATAATTGAAACCACGGATTAATGTGCTGTATGGCTTACCCAACTAATTACGGGGCAAATTCGGCCCGTGTTAATTTATGGCTTCAACCTGTCTCAATTCCAGAAAGTTAATTAAGTACATTATGTGAACACAGCCAGCATATTTAATATGCGATCATGCAACTCCCAAACATCAGATTTTTTATCCCGAAGTAAACACACATAAACTGAGGTTCTTAACTTAAAATTCCTGAGATGTTGAAATTCAGCAACTGCGTAGTCACGCAACCTGTGTTATGCACCATCTTTTTAAAGGTAATAATTCATAGAAGAGTCTACAGGAGTGAGGCAATAGCAAGTTTATCTTTGCTTTTTATTAAGCTACTTCAATCCTCCCCCCCTCCCTTTAGGATACTGCTCCTCTGCTGCCACCAGGATGGGGGGGGGGGGAGGAAAACCAACAGAAAGTAAAGGACCACTAAACATGGCTGCATGTGGCCAAAAACAGGTTTCTAGGATCACGAACCGCGCAGGCCAAAACTCTGACCTGGCGTGAGGGGGAGGGGCGGGTCAGGGCAGGGCAGCAATTGGATCGGGTTAGGATGGGCGGGGCCCGCTCTCCTCGCGGCGGCTGCCGTTGCATGCGCGTGGTGAGCGCTGGAATGCGCGGCGCCGCTTCGCCTGCCTTCGCCGTCGCCCTCCCCCTCCCCCACCGCCCAGCAGACGAGTCTCCCCGCAGGCCCTTGACTCCCTCTTTGGACGCCCGAGGGGCTTCCCAGGCGAGCGCGAAGAAGAGGGAGGTGAGGAACCCCGGCCGGGGCTAGGAAGGCGGGAAGGCGGGGGGGTCCGTTGCGCTGGCGGTAGAGGGACGCGGGAGCGAGCTTGTGGCGCTGTCCAGGGCTGATCTGGAGGAGGTTGTTAGTGCTGCTGCCGCTGCTGCGCATGGGACGGCGGCGGAGGGGGTGGAGTGAGCGGGTGGGGAAAGCCGAGCCGAGCAGGCGGGGAGGACTGGCGAGCTACGGGGCCTCTCAGGAAGGAAGCCCCTGGAGGAGCTCCAGAGGAAAGGTCTCCCTCTCGCCGGGGAGGCTTGCCACCCCGGCTCCCCCCCTCTCTCACCACGGGCCGTTATTTCCTTGCTGCAGGAAGAAGGGAAGGAAGTTTGGCGGGGAGGAGCCGCCTCCGCTGTCGTCTCCCGTGCTGAGAGTTGCCGAGGAGGCCGCAGCGGCAACAGAAGCAGCCGCCCTACTTAGAGCTGGACAGCGATTTCTCGCCGTCTCCGCTTTCGGGCCCCTTCGCCGTGAGCTGTAGGTTGAGGGTGTGTGTGTGTATGTATGTATGTATGGGGGGTGTGTGTGACCTTGGGCTCTGCGTCCTGCACGGATGGAGAAGCCGAGAGGCGTTTTGGCACTGCCGCCGCCGCCGCCGCCGCCTCGGCCCCTCGGAGGTGTGAGTGGGCCTCGATCGTCTTCGCCCCGCCACGCTTTCCCACCAGTGCAGATCCATGGTCCGCTTCTTTTTCGCCTTCCGGAGCGGGGGAGCCCCCTTGATCTCCTCGACCCGCGCCCTCCACCTCGTATGTGATGTGGGGGGGGGGAGGGACGGGGGCGAAGAGTCGAGGAAGATTCTAGGTTCAGGGTTAGGGGTGGAGAGCGGTGGTTCTGGGGATTTTGGGGGTGGGGAAGGAACAAGGGAAGCAGCAAGGCACGAGCCAATTCCCCCATTTTCTTCGGTTCGGGAGCTACTTCAAGGAGGGAAGGAAAAGGGGAAAAAAAAAAGTCCCCACCCGCTTTCTCTGCCGCCTTGGGTGGGGGAGGGCGGGCGGGCGGGCGAGAGAAAACTTGGGCAAATCTTCTTCGTCTTCCGTGACTTTTCTGGGAGCCCGCTAGAAAGTTGTGGAGGAGCTGGAACTTTGGGAGGAAGGTTTAAAGCAAAAAAAGGAGGAAAGGAAAAGTGGTAGATGATGCATCTATCGCGAGCTGTTGGAGGCCTTGAGTTGGCTGAGTTTGAGTCTCTGGTGCAGGCAAGAGTTTTGCAAAGAGAACTGTGCTTTGTGCTCCTACTTGGTATTTGAGAAAATGGCCGAATGCCTATTTCTGGAATGCAACAGCCGCCGCTGCCGATGGTTGGCTGGGCTGCCAATATACATTCATTTAGTGAGGAGCTTTTTAAAGTGCAAAGTTTTGGGCGTTTATCCATGGTCCTAACCTTGTGATTCGTTTATATATTTGCAGGGGGGGAAAGACACTTGGTGGGGCTTCAAAATCAGTTTTATGTAAAATCTGACTGAAGGCCCCAAAGATTGATGCTCTAATTAAAATATGCTTTTTGGCTTTTGAAAGCTTTCAAATTGAAATATGGTTTGCTTCCTCTGCTAAGAAGCAATTTCAGATATAGATCTGAGAATTACTGATCTTTTTATGTTTAGACCAGAGCAAGCAAGCATATGTAAATTAAAATCATCCCATGCTGTTAGTTTAATTTCAAGACTGAATAGCCCACCCAGCAGGATTAGGAGTGGAGTAAGAAGGGTTCATGTATTTAATTAGAATCTTACCAAGTACATACTGGTTTAAATTTTTGAAAATAAATTGATCAAATATGATTATCAAATATTCTTATTGATGTGGATTCCTACATACTGTAGTACCCGTAATAATATAATAATGTAGTCAGGGAACATTAATTTTCAGTCATTTAATAATGGCTGTGTTCCTATAACATAGTGAACAACAAACTAATGTGACACATTTTAACCAGGTATTTTGTGCGAACTCTGCCTGAGTTGTTTATTAATGGTTCAGTGAGTTGTCCAACCGCAGAAAATTAGATTAATTCCATAAAATCCTGTGCAAACATAGTAAGTGGCTATGAGGTTTTGTTTTTATTTTATTTTATTTTAGGCTAGCGTGATATGCAGATAAGACCATTATGGTTTATGTAACAACTATAGTTAAAAATTCTGGCTTAGCATATGTGAACCCAGTCAGTGTTTTAAAAAGTTGCATAGGGCCTTATTTCCAATTATATTGCTTGAAATCTAATTTCAGTGACAATATATAGTGCATAATTACATTTTTACACCTTAATAGAGACTTTCTCAAATTTGTCTGTGTGAACTGATAATTGTATTAAATAAAATAAATAAAATACGGAGCAGTTAAGCAGTGAATAAAATACAGAGCAGAGCACTTAACAGAGCAGTTAAGTTTGCCTGATAAAAGTTAACTTCTAAACAGGCATGATTCAAGATAAGTGAAGAATCACAGTTAACAAATGGACATTCTCTGGAACATTCTTTTTAATTGGCTCTTCTCTATGACCTTTATTAATCATTTTTTGGATTATTTATCCATTCTCTACCAGTAGAAGTTTTTTGCAATTGAAATCTGAGGTATTAATATAAGTTTGAAATGTACATACATCTGTGCAGAAACATATATGCGTTTAATTCAAGTGTCCTAGGTTTCTACTATATTTAATGGAAATAGCCTTAATTTGGGGTAGATGTCATTGATGGTCAAAGTGTGTCTTTCTGTTATGTGCAAAAGAGGTATACTATGGTTTGTTTCCAAATTATATCTCAAAAATGTGGTTTGTTAATTTATCGATTGTGTTTTGGTTTATTTGAAGAGTTTGAATATTTGAAGAGGCACACATGTTTTGTTTTTAGTTTCTTTTATGGATTGTTTTGTAATAGGTTCTAGCCAAATTGCAAGGTGTAAGGAAATAGTAACTGAAAACTTGACACAAGATTAGTCAAACAATATGTTTACTTTGCTAGTTTAAATGGGTCTTGCTTCTGGCTTGTTCAACCAATTGTGATTACATCAATTTATTTGGTGCTGCAAATTAAGTCTGTTTTAAGGTGTTCACAAATTACTCTGTATCTTACGAAATAAAAGGAGTGACCAACTTTGTGTGATCCTATATAATTAATTTACTGAAAAAGATTATTTCAATACTGTATGGATTAATCAGCTTGATTTTAAGATAAATTTAGTTAGATATGTTGTCAGTAACACTGCAATCTTAATCAAATTGTCCTTACTACAGTATATTGCCTGAAATATTTTTTTGCTTTGTAGAATATAACTTCTCTATAAAAATGAAATTTACTCAGATTTCTTTCTTTTTTAACAGAATTGTTATGGCAATGCAAGTTTTGGGGCAATCTGGTGGCAGCAGCCTATTTTCTAGCAATACTAACCTTAACATGGCACTGTCAAATGACATGTATGACTTTTCTGAACTTTCCAAAGCTGAATTGGCAGCACCTCAACTTATTATGCTGGCGAATGTGGCTCTGACAGGAGAAGTTAATGGCAACTGTTGTGATTATATGGTTGGTGAAGAGAGGCAAATGGCTGAACTGACAACGGTGGGTAACACCAATTTTTCAGACAGTGATGGAGAAGGAATAGATGATTCACAAGAAACAGAGAATGATTCTGAAGGAATAGAAGATATGGATATAGAGGATCATAATGCGGAAACAACTGGACTATCAGAGTCTACTATTCCTCACTCTTGTAATAAAGAAAAAGTCTTTTCATTGGAAGCACCAGATGCTCAGGAGAGCGTAGATGACAAATGTAAGGGTTTGAAGAGCAAACCATTTCGTTGCAAGCCATGCCAGTATGAGGCAGAGTCTGAGAAAGAGTTTGTCCATCATATTCGGGTACACAGTGCCAAGAGATTCATTGTAGAAGAAAAAGCTGAGAAACATGGCCAGGTTAAAGAAACTGACTCTAGCATTACAGAGGAGGTTGACTTTTCTAAGGGGCCTATAAGATGTGATCGCTGTGGCTATAACACTAACAGATATGATCATTATGTGGCTCACTTGAAGCACCACAACAAAGCAGGAGAAAATGAAAGAGTCTACAAATGCACTATCTGTACATATACAACAGTCAGTGAATATCATTGGAAAAAGCACCTAAGAAACCATTTTCCACGAAAAGTATATACATGCTCACAGTGCTCCTACTTTTCAGATCGGAAGAATAACTACGTGCAGCATATTCGAACTCATACAGGTATGTATTGTACCTTACATTTTGAAGTCTGTTAATGAATTGTAATGAGCTTGTGCCAAACTTGTATATTTATATTTGTGCTTGTTTATCATAAGATAAATTGTAATGGAAAGGTTTAACATTTCATTTTTTTGAAATATGTGGTCAGTTATGAACATCATATACTGATTCTTGCTGATATGCTGTGATTAATGAACAAAAAATAATAAAGCAATTTAATAGATTATATTTGCAATATTCACCCCATCAGACTAACAGCACTCCAGATGTGCTTTATAGATAGAATCCTCTGGAGTAGATTTGACGGTGACCGATGGAAAAGGGGATATCTCTCATTGTGAATGGAAGCGATTCCAATACTTAATGTAGGGAAAATAAAATTGGGCACCTACCAGGCATACTGTGTTCCTACTGAAAGCTATATGGTACATTTCAGGACCACTTTGTTCTGGAACAGCCTTTCAATTTAATGCAGCATAACTTATTCCAGAGCAGTCAGTTTATATAATGTTTATTATACATACTATAGTTTGCAGTACATTCTTAATGTAAAATGTTATGGTTTCTAAATTAGAGGATATTTAGGATTGGACCAACTTTAGAAAAACATTTGCAACAGCTGTTAACTAAATGGGATGTTCTGAAAAATCAAAGTGGTAGTCATGGCAGTATGATTGAAACCTTGCTCCCTTTTGTATATATGTTTTCACATCCTTGTACAAATAGGTAGAGCTTTGGTTGCATTGCTACTACTGTCAGCAATGCAACCAAAACTTGACATTTTGGACTACCCCCATGGATGCCAATATTGTAAACTTCCAGAAGTATTAAGATGGAAAAAGAATGATGGACATATTGAATTAAGCTTTGAGTTGATCCAGCAAATTGTAATTGGTTTAGGTTTAGGTTTGTTAAGGTAAATTGCTTTGAAATAGATCATTCTTTATTCCACTAATACTAATAACTAAGATTTAAAATATTTTAAAAGGGAAAACGTTTGGTGGTTAAGTAAAAATCAGCATTTGTTGACCTTGCATATTTTGAGGGACTTTTATTTATACATATTAAGATGATTTTTTAAAAAATTAAACTTTAACTTTACAATTTTTAAAAAACTTAGTCAGTTTCCTTAGTTTCAATTGGGAATTCAAGATCACCAATGAATTTGAGTAATGGAGAATTCAGAGCACATGAAAGGAAATATTTCTACATGGCACATAGTGAAATAGTGCAATTTGCTGCCACAAGATAGGGTGATGATATTACTTTGGGCAGTTTTCATACTCCTAATTCATCCATGTAGGTGTGTTAATAACCCTATGCCAAGATATAGAAGCCTTATGAGGATAATATAAAGTGAAGAGCCCAACATTACATAATAGACAACATTCAAAGAGCTGTTGAGACTGTCTAGATACCTCATTGTCTTTTTTTGTTCTGGCTCTTTTTTCCTATTGCAACAAATAAATAGATCATTGTGATTTTACAACTGTTATACAATACAAGTAGTCGACTTACAACAGTTCATTTAGTGACTGTTTGAAGTTACAACAGCCCTAGAAAAGTGACTTATGACAATATTTCACACTTACGACCATTGCAGCATCCCCAGGGTCATGTGATCAAAATTCAGACACTTGGTAACTGATTCATTTATGACGATTACAGTGTTCTAGGGTCATGTAATAACCTTTTGCGACCTTCTGACAAGCAAAGTCAATAGAGAAGCCAGATTCACTTAACAGCTGTGTTACTAACTTAACAACTGCAGCAATTCACTTAACAACTGTGGCAAGAAAATTCATAAAATAAGGCAAAATTCACTTAATTGTCTCACTTAGCAACAGAAATGTTGGGGCTCATGATATAAGTCAAGGACTATCTGTAATTGTTACCCAGCCACTTAACAAGCAAAGTCAAAGGGAAAGCTGGATTTCCTTAACAACCAGAACGTCGTAAAATGGAGCAAATCTCACTTAACCAATTTCTTACTTTGCAACAGGGCTTACTTGTCATAAATCAAGGACTACCTGTACCAGTTGGGCATTTTGTAGGTCTATTTTATTTAATGCTACAGAGTAAGCCAGTAGGTAAAGTACATGGAAGTATATTAGAAGAAATAAGGGGAAAGAATGAAATTGCAGTCTTCTTTATAAATGAGCTTTGAAGAAACTTAAATTATTTAAACATTTTAAATAAAAATGCAAGTTTAAAATGTTTTCTAGATATTTTATCTCAATTTGCTTATTCTTGTATTTCATATCAAAACTAATCACATTTAGTCCCACGCATATTCTTCACCTCCTACCTTTGATATAAACTCTCTGTCTCCCCTCTCCCTCTGTGTGTGTGTATATGTATACACAAACATATGAACATAATGATATAAATTAGATTTATACATTTATCTGATGTTACCTTTAGTTGTAACTGAGATATAAACCTATCATCTTTAACTCAATTGATACAAAGCTTTACTTTCCATTGTTCATTGGTTTTATTATTGTATTTGTTCATTGAAGAAAATATGATTGGTTTATAATTTGAGATAAATAGGATATATTCAGTATTCAGAGTCATTAAAATATTTTCTTATGAGTCACTCTATAACTCAAATCCATTCTCAGTTTCTATCAAGTTCTCTGGTATTCATCTCACTTGCAATAGTTTAGAAGAATTAAGAAACAAAGGGAAAGTCTTTTTTTACTGGGAAGTAAGAGTTTTGTTTGATGTAGGAACTTATGATCCTAGAACAATCCCTGTTTTCCCCAGTTTTAAAGCAGCAGGCTAGGGCAATTGTGCAGTGATTTTCACAGTCTCCGTCATTCTAAAGTTAGGAAAGGAAGGGTGATGATTGCTGGTTAGTCATGTGATGGCTGTGAAAACTATAATGTGTAGGTGGGAGGAAGGGCAGTTGGAAGCTTCTTCTAACAGCTCTTGCTCAAGCAAGAGAATGACTTTTTAGGTGAAATATTGCAGCTTATGATAGGATCATTTATGTTTGCTGTATTTGCCAGCTATGATGGACTCTGGCAAAATAATTATGACCCAGTACAGTGGTTTAATTTTCTATGACAACAGATTTTATATTTGATGTAATGCTCTGTTTTCACAGGCGAGCGTCCCTATCGATGTTCTATGTGTCCTTATTCGAGTTCTCAGAAGACTCATTTAACGAGACATATGCGTACTCATTCAGGTTGGTAAAAAACAGTTCAAAAGAGTTAAGATGGTATTTCTGTTACATGCAGGTTGCAGGCAGCATTTCACAGAGTTTTCCATATTAAACTGTTAAGTGCTGAAAACTAGCAATGCAGAGCTTTATGAGCCAAGAAAAAACAAAAAGCAGGCTGTTATTTTGTGGTGCTAATTTTTGTTAAGTGTTACATATGTTTGTTGATGTTCAGTTATCAACAATCAGACATCTTTCTTCTTTGGAAGATAAATGTTAATTCTTGGTTAGATGTAAAATTCAGTTTACATTATTCTTATTTTCTCAAATCCTACAGGAAATTATATTCACTATTTTGGGATCTATTCAGTTTTATATATTTTATGCATCAGAATACATAAAGTGCTTTCTAAAGTGGGAGGGTGATAGACATATTTTGTGCCTGCATCTGTTTCTGAGTTCTTTAAGATGCTTTCCTGTATTTACAAACACTTTTTAAAGGAATTTTTATGCTGTCTATATTTTTAAAAATGTGCTTGTTCAAAATTCTAAATCTTGGATTACTTTAATTGATTAAAGTAAGGGCTAGCAACTTGTCAGATCTCTGGTCCTTCCAAAACTCACTTAAAGTCTTAAAGGCTTGCCAAAGCTTGTAAATTTTTAGTGATTTCTGAAAATAATTCTATTTTAATTCAGTTCAGGTTTTGGGAAGCCGTGGTTATCATGTGGATTGTTGGAAGATCTGATATTTGAGGGTATACCATGTTGTTGACCTCATCTAAAATTACATATTGTAGTATTATATATATGAATTGATTACACTGTAAAATAATGCCTTATTGAAAAGGTCTTCTGAAGAAAAAAAAGCTATTATAGACACAGTATAAAAGTAACAGTTGCTGATGCAGCAGCAACAGCTTCTGTAGCCTGGCCCTTAGATTCTTTGCTGACCACATATCCTTTGTTTTTGGTCTTATTGATTCTTTGGAACCTGCAGTTTGCTTTTTAGAGTAGGAAGGCAATCCATTATGAGGATATAGAGATGCTGTAATCATCATCTCTTAGCTGTGCTATTACAGCATTGAGTGAATGGTGTGTATGTGTGTATAAGTGTGTGTGTTTGTGTGTAGCATGCTATCTGTGATATGTGTAGTAGCAGCGCAAAAAGGCTTAAGCCCCTTTTTTCCATTTTGGCACATAGAAGAGAGTTGGTGATCTCTGCTACCTCTCACTATCAAGTTCCCTAAGCTCAGTGTAATCCACAATTCATTAGGTAATATTGCAACCCTGCTTCACCAGAGCCTTTCTGCATATCTTCTGAAGCTCAAGGTTAACTGCAAAGAATGCTCCTGAGTCTGGATCAGTGAAGCCCTGAGTGTAGAGCTTGCTTAGTGGAATACTAGTTTTGGGGATCAGGAAGGAAACCAATTTGAAGCCTGTGAGCAATATTTTAAAACTCTTATTGCCTCATTTACAGGATGTTTTTTGAAAGTTGATGTTGTGTTTGTACTTATATGTGTTTTCTTTTGGGTTGTCTGGCACTCAGCTAAATATATAACAGTATTGATAGCTGAAATCTATGCCCAAAATTAGGGCCATTGTAGTACTTCTACAGCCATGTGATAAAAATTCAGGCACTTGGCAGCCTGCCCATACTTACGACTGCAGAAGTGCTTCAACTTCCCCCATCTATGCTCTTTTAGCTCCCTACATTCTGTGGCTCCTGCTGCCCAACTAAGCTTTGCCATTTTCTTCCTTCTGCTACTGACCAAGCACACTCAGGCTAGCCTTTGTGAGGAAGCTGCTGACTGCACTGTATCTTCTAGAGGCCATGTGTGCCCTTCTCCAAATCATTTGTAGCCTTGTGAGGGTTTTGAACCCTTCCAAAGCCTTGCGAGAAGGCCATACGTGAGCTGGCAAGGCTGCATGCTGTTTGGAGAATAGTGCAAGTGGCCTTGGAAGAAGGCGTACTGTGGCCAACAGCAAATGGCCAGACTGGACATGCCTTGTCAGCAACAGGACAAAGAAGACAGTGAAGATCAGTTGGCATAGTGAAATATAGGGCAACGAAGGTCTTCTTGGGGGTGGGGGGATGGAACGACGACAGCTGCTTCTCTCTATCCTGTTGGAGTTTCCTGGGCATTGGATGTTTCCCTGGATGTTTAGTGCATCCTAAATACTGGCTGTTTTGCAGTCCGCTGTGGACACTTCCTGGGCATTTAGCACTTCCCAAGATACATTGCCTTTACACCACACTGCTGGGCCAGGCTGTGTGACTGAAGGTTCCAGGGGTGGCTGTGGCTTCTTTCCCTGGCCTCCCTGTAGTCGCACTACACTAAACACCCTGCCACAATTGCATACGGCCTGTCTTGGGCCTCTTAGGTCCTCTCCCAATCCCCGGAGGGCCGCCCCTCCCCCCCCCCGTCTAACTGGAGCACCCTCTAC
The DNA here is from genome assembly GCF_049901735.1 of Notechis scutatus. NCBI lineage: Eukaryota > Metazoa > Chordata > Lepidosauria > Squamata > Elapidae > Notechis > Notechis scutatus. Next base: position 169,226,083 of record NC_142010.1, on the reverse strand, counting down.
TTAATAACCAGTGATTCTTGTTTAATGATGGCATGTGACGTCTCATTTTATGACTACTTCACTTCCAGTTCAGTTGTGGTGTAGGTTGAAGACTATTTGTATGGACTTTTACTTGTAGCAATTTTTTGTAAACGTTCCTTATTTTCCTTCAATTTGCTTTGTTCAAATGTGAGTGTTATTGCCTATTTGGGAGAATAGCACCAGAAGAGTGATATAAGCACTCTTGAAGGAAACTGCATTTGCATAAATGCAAAACACAAACCCACAAACCCTATTCAGTTTGCTCAGCTACATAATTTTGGAAACATTTTGAAACAATATGAAAGTTAAATTGCAGCAGCTATTCATCATCTTTGCTCAGAATATTAAAGTAAGATACACTGATTTCCAAACTGTTGGATTTACATTCTAAATATTATATTATGTTGCCAGGGGGTGGGATGGGGAAATTGTTATTTTTTCATGAGAATATATTTTCTTTTGGGGTATGTACAATAATTGTGTAAGATTATTCATCTATAATTTCCATTTTTCTACATTGCTTTCAATGGACCAGTTTGGTTTGGATTCCAAATGCTAATAATACTGTAGAGTGATCTTCTGGTATGTATATAACATAGATGGAATGTCTAATGATTTCTTGCATGGTTGTTTTCTTTCTTGTATTTTGTTGTTTTTTTGTGAACATGTTAAGTGGAAAATCAAATTATTCTTAAATGCAAGAAGTTCAATAGCATGATGAACTGTATAAATCTATAGCTGTAAATAATTTGTGATTTTTAATATAATGGTTAGTAATTGCTTCTTCCTTGCTTTAGGTGAGAAGCCATTCAAATGTGAACAGTGCTGCTATGTGGCATCAAACCAGCATGAAGTGACTCGACATGCAAGGCAGGTTCATGATGGGCCCAAACCATTGGCTTGTCCCCACTGTGATTACAAAACAGCTGACAGAAGCAATTTCAAGAAGCATGTGGAACTCCATGTCAGTCCTCGTCAGTTCCTCTGCCCAGTTTGTGAATATGCTGCATCTAAGAAATGTAACTTGCAATATCACATCAAATCCAGGCACCCAGACTGCTGTGATATCACAATGGATGTCTCAAAAGTAAGATTAAGAACTAAAAAGAACGAGGTTAACACTTCTGAGAACATTAACACTGAGAGTAAACTAGAACAAGAACAAACAAAGAAAGAGTTGATTGAAAAGAAAAATGAGAGAGTTGTAAAGGAAGAGAAGAAAGAGAGTTTGTCAAAAGACAAGAAAGCAACTAGTAGTGCGAGTTTAGGCCAGATCACAACAAGAAGCCGCAAAATAGTTGGTGAAAGAAAGGAAGAAAATGTGAAAATTGAAAAAACTAATAAAACTAAGAAGGCAAAAAGAAAAGCAGAGAATAGCTCTATTTCATTGACAAAAGATTTATCAACAGATATTGATGTAATAGTGAGAAAGAAAAAGAAAACTGAAAAACTATCACCCAAGAGTCAGGGTGAAAGCAAATTGGAGGTGACCAAAAAGTCAAATTCTTGCCTTAAGAAAAACAAAAAAAAGAAATATTTGAAGAATAAAACTGCTAAGAACAATAACAGTTCTCATAACAAAAAGAGCTCAGATGAAGCTTCTGTTCATAAAGAATGTTTTCTTATCCATGAAAGACAAAGGAAGACATCTGATACTGCTAGTGAGCAGGAAACTGTGCTTCTCATTGATGGAGAAAATCAATTTGCACCTGAAAATGACATACATCAAGAGCTACATGAACAGCAGGTAAACACAAATATCCCAGCAGAGATGAAAAACCAAGAAATATGTATAGGACAAGAGGAGATTGCAAAAGATGTTTCAGAGAATAACACTGAAACAGTACTGGCAGTTATGCCTGGGACCAGCTCTGTGGATTCAAATACCACCATGGAAAAAGAAGCAACGGACATTTTACCAGATTTATGCCAAGATATTCCAATGGCACAAACCTGTGAGATGAAAAGTGTGACTGATCCAGATTTAGTACAAGAAATACGGTCAGTGCAAACAGGTGACAAAGAGATAATGAGTAAAGCACATCAAGAAGATGTTTGTTCTACAAAACAATTACAGGCTGAAGACCCAGCAGGAGCTCAACCTCGCCAAAAGCCAGAAAAACTTGAACACAATACTGCAGCAGATTTGCCTTCATCATCACCAAGTGGCACAATAGTGAATGAAAATCAGGATGTGGAAGAGGATGAAGGTATCCATAGTCATGATGGCAGCGATATAAGTGACAACATATCAGAAGGCAGTGATGATTCTGGATTAAATGGTGCTCGGACGGCCCAAGAAAAAACAGGTCAGAAATCATCCCAAGAAGTAACAGAGGCTAAGCCTACAAAGGAGAACTATGTGTGTATATTTTGTGACCGGTCATTTAAAAAAAAGGGTGAATACAGTAAGCATCTGAATCGACATTTGGTAAATGTATACTATCTTGAGAAAGCAACAAAAGAGCAAGATTAACCAAACACAGTTTAATGACAATTTATTCCTTTTTTGTAAAATCTTCTAGAGCTTAGGTACAGTTCTTGTAGAATCTTTGCTTAAGCTCAGTTTGCTTTTACTATTAAGTTGTTGGTTGGTTATTTCCCCCGACCCTTGAACAAAAGTTGAACTAATTAACTATTTGTTTCTCTTTCATTAGAGAAGGCAAATGGGATATGAAAAGTTGTGGCTTGCAAAGCTGACAAAAGTCCTTGAGATAGAGCCCTTGAATCACTTGCATGTTTCTGTTGACTTGCAGTAGATATATATGTACAAGGTTCATAGGTTTAGGAATGGACAGCCCAGGGAAACATTCATGGGAGTTGCTCCTGTACAAGCTCTTTAGGAATGAGCTGAAAATGCTTAGAAGTTTGCAAAACCAATGTCATGTTCTTGCAGAGGTCTGTTTATTTTCATAGAGCTTGAACTGTAGATGGTACCAGTTGATTAAGTCCCAGGTCTGTGCCTGTACATTTAAAAAATCGCAAGGAGAAAGTTTAATCTGAAAAAGTCTCAGGCATATTCCATCAATCTCTCTCCCTTAATAATTGGAGAAAGTAAAATATCATTCAGAATTTATTTACTTCAATGTGCTATATTTCTGATCATCTAGTCTAGAACTCCTTGAGTCCCGTTTATGCACACTTGCTACAGTATGGAATTATTTTACTGTCATGCAGTTCTGTGCCTTTGCAATAGGTGAACACAAGAACTACATGGATAAGAACAATTGTGTACATCTGATATGTTACATGTGTCCGTACGTTTCTGATGATCAGAATACTTGCCAGTTCCTAAATGGGGATGTTCTAGATATAGATTGTGTGGTCAGGGAAGCACCAATTTTAATACATTAACAGGTTATTCCATGCAGAACCTCTTCATTGAAAAGGTGAGCATGAATTTTGGATACAAAATCCTGAGGCTGTTTATCCATGGTTAATAGCTCCTTGAAAATTTGCCCAGTACACAGGCCATCTTTGCTAACAAAGTTGTTCTATAAATGGAATCTTAGAAATAAAAAAAATACATAACTTTGATACTTCTAGTAGAATCTGTTTTGATTCTTGTTTATCTTAATGTGTTGGTAAGGCTTAAAAACTCAGCTGTACAAGAAACACAATAGCTTATTTTGTAAAAAGAGCACTTTTGGGGAAAAAAGGAGGTTCACTAGCGGTAAAAAAAAATTCATGAACGTATTTTTAATTTGCATATACATTTCAGGTCCCCCAATCATGATCAGCAAGCCAAAATCTTGAAGTTCTTTCCATCTATTGATTGGTGAATCCATAATTTGGTAAATACTTCTTTAAAACAAGGTCATTTCTTTTTGTGCTTTAAGATGAGAAAAATGTTGCACATAATTGTTTTATTTTTACCTATGCAGTTTAAGTCTTTAGGAGTTTAGTATTTTTGTTGTATATGTACATTTTATATATGCATGTTTAGTTTTGTTAAATCAGTTTCTTCCCTTAATGTTGACATTTTCAGATTTGTTGCTTATCATGGCCAGTATTGTCTGCTTCTTTTGACTATAACTTTCTGATTCTATGTTGGTTGATAATCTATAAAATTTCTACTACTTTTAATTATATCATTTTGGACAAATATTTCTGTACATTTCTGATTTAACTGTTAAAGAGTTGCACAAATAAGTCACGAGTTCCTACCGTATTAGCTTCAATTGAACTGTGCATGATGTCTTTATAGGGGATGTTCTCTAATGAAAGTTCGGAACTTATCCTCCTTTTAAGAAGGCTATTTAAACTTAAATCCATAATATATAAGTTTCCATTTAGAAGAGCTTTCTTCATTAGAAAAATTATGGATCCAGCCCATTGTTATTTGTATATATTCTGTTTTAATAATACTTCTTTTTTGCATTATAGATATTTTTGCCATGCCCCTGCTGGGGAAAAATTAAAATAAATACAATATATTTGTCTGTCACCTGTTTCTTTTAGAGTGACTTATGTGAGATCTTTCTTGGTGAACTTAAAAGTATTAATAGAGGTACTTATTTGGGTTTAAGACATTGCTAATTATAAATGAAATATCCACTGTATTGCATAATTTACATCAAAAGTGAATGGCTTGGATCATAGCTCATATTACATTATGCTTTTTCCCAGTGTGCATTTATTTCAGTGAGCGTGAAATTGCCTGGATAGAACGAAATTGCTCATTTCATAGTTCATAAATCAGAAAAATCCTGATAAGCAACAAACCTTGAAAATGTCAGTTGTAAAAATTTCAATTTCCATTAAATCAAGTTCTAAGCATCCTGATCCTCTTTAAAATTCACATAAAGAGAAATTGAAATGATCAGATATCTGAAGAATAAATATTCAGGCACAGGGAGAGAAGCACAATTTTATTTTAAAGACTTTATTAACAGGTAACATTTGCTTGAACTTTCTGAAAACACAATGAAAAGCTACAGATAGCAAAACTGAGCATGCAACCTGTTCATTTTCAAATAATTCTTGTTTTTGTAAATTTATAGGTATAAGTGTGCTTTCCAATGCAGCAAATTAACATATATGAAAACTTATATTGTCAAAGTCCACAATCTGCTGTGAAGCCCCATTGCTGTATTCTTGAATTGTGTAGTCTCCTGTCTTATTGTGTGTGCATGAGAATCTCTTGATTATATCTCCTGGTGGCTCTCAAGAGACTTTTATTTGCTGCTTCAGAAATATTGAAACAAACTATAATATTTAATTTTTCCCCTTGAAGAAAGCTGATCTTGCATTATAGTTTGGATTATATTTAATTTTTCCGAATTCCCTTCTGTTTTATCCTAGAAATGTTTATAGCTGTTTCAACATAATTAGACTGAATTGAGAAACCTAACACTTTTGTGGAGGTGTGAGATGGCAGATTTGCAATAGAGGCCAAAGATCTGAGGGAGAAAAACCCTTTAGGACAAAAACAATTTGTGTAATGTTAGTTATTTGTGTGTGGCAAACTATGTCAAATCTTACGTCGCTGTGACAATCATTGTCAACTGAGAATCAAGTTGCAACTATATTTATGTTGATCCATTAAACATTGCGGAAATGTCTTCCTAACCAGTTAGCTAAAGTAGCATTATTCACAGTTTTGTTGACGGATGTAAAATATTGTTTTATATGAGGGTTGGACAGAGACTGGAAACCCCATTACTCTGTGAACTTTTAAAAATGTCTTCCTATTTTAAGAGAGATGCTTCCATTTTGTAAGAGCCTTTGAGGCCTTGGCCTACATTTCTAGCAATTTTTTTAAACCAAGTTGGTTGGAGAAAAAAAGGCAGATATGTTGTAATAGTGTTAATCACATCAGATAACGATGTATTAAAATGATATATGACTTGAAATAGGTACTAGAAAATGATTAGAGATAAAGGTTTCACAGTAGAAGGAATTAGAAAATTCTTGAGCATGAGAATGCAAAGGAATGAAGTGTTAAAAGAACAAATATGCCAGTGATATTATGATGTGTCCCGAGATTTATTGGCTTTATAACTATCATAAATCCCAATATATTATTACCTGTTGTCTGTTTAGAAAAAGACCGAATTACATGTTTTAAAGTATGCCAGTAAAAGATGGAATGGCACTCCTATCTTCATGTTAGATGTAGCTAATGGATAAATAAATTAGGGTTAAAAGTATACATAACATAATCTATGTTTGCTTAAGGTAGCTATTTCTTAAATTGAACATTAAGATTATAAGAATGTGGATGTTTTTCCAGCTTCTCCTTACTGAAAGAAGGCTTCTTTTAGCAGCAGTGCTTGTTGTAACATCTTAGCTTGACAAATACTTCATTAATATATCATGTTGAGCACTATAGTTAGTAGCACTGTTAGTATTTGTGGAAACAAATACTTGAACTAAATTCTACAACTAAATTAAAGGATAATTAGGAACTTGCATTACAACTGAATATTGCTGCTATCTGGAGCATGACCCTGTTTAGTCTGAGGACTGCAATTCATATCCACAGCCAGCTAGAGGAAGAAGGATGCTTTCCAATGATTCATAGGTGTCACTGGAATCAACATTATTTTTCAACCCATCTAAAGCCTTTTGGAGGAGATCTAAGAAAGAATAGGAGCAGGAGGCATCAGAGTGGTAAAGTGCTCTGGATTTCACTCTTATTTCTCCTAGTGGTTTAAAAACTTTCTGCCATATTACGGCTGTGTGATTTGAGGCCGTTTTGGACTTTTTTTTTTAAAAAAAAAATGGTTTGCTTCACAGAGGCCTCCTGTTCCTATTGTTATTCTAATGTGGGAAGGAATACAAATTTTAAAAATTGCACTACTGAAAATTAGTCATTCTCAGCTGAATTTCAGTGGTGTAATCTCAGGGTGCTGAAGGGCCACCTGTGACCTAGAACATTCAATTCTTATAGGCAAACTGACAGGTCAGTTTATGCACAGCATTAATAATTTTAGTATATAATATGTTTTGCTGATGGGTTACAGAAGTTCATTTAAATTGATTGAACCTTCACTATGTAGCTAACATGCTGAGGTACAGTATTGATATCCAAATAGGTTCAGGAATTGTTTCAATGAATATACAATTTTTCACTTCTCAATTTCAAATCACACTAGCTAAAGAACTTTTTTGTAAGCTGGCACTGAAATGTTTTATGTTTGGTTGCACCGTGTTTGATGCTTTTAACAGTGCAATACTTGTATTATTCTCTCAATTTAAACCAAAGGTAATTTGTTCGTGCTTGCTATCTACTGTAGTGCATGAAGTGCTTTTATACATTTGTAATAGATGTAAAATCAGAACAGATCACATGTCCTGGGTTTTTTATTTACCTAAACTATGTACAAGTCTTTGTTCAAATTATAAAGTGTTAAACTAAATTGCATATTAACCTTTGAGTGTATTTTCCCAAGCATAGTTATAAGGCAATAAACTTTATTAAGGAATATGCATAGTGATTAATTGTCTTTTATTCATTCATGTGTTACAAATGCCTATTATGTATGAATTTGTGGTATGAAGATCTTCATTGACTTAGTGAATGATAAGGAGATATTTTAATATATACCAAAATGGAAGAAAATCAAGAGTAGTCGCAGATTGGCCAAGTCAAATCACAATTGTTGATTAAGAATACACATTTAAATGTGCAATAGATCCCTGACCTCCAATACCCAAGATTGCAATACACTTGATGTAGAACAGAATGGTTGTTAAATAACCTTTTGACACTTAGGATTACATTTTATTGGGAAGGAAGGGGTTGTATGGCAAAACCTATGCTGAGTGGATGATAATTAACAAGAGGGTATTGCAGTATTTTGCACTTAGGTAAGTAAGAATTTCTTTGCTATTTTTCTGGTTTTGAGGGAACAAGGTTTTACTTTTATTAAAATAATTGAGACATGTAAGCCTTATCTTTTACATTGTCACGTTTATCCTTTTTCAAACATTTTATAATTTTATATGATCTATTCTGTTATAAATTATATAATTAACACACATGCTTAGATTGGTAGCTTGTTGAGTTCTTCGTAATCATAACAACCATTCAAAATTATGAAGGTAATGAACAAAGGAACTTAGAACCTGTACTTGAAGTTATAGCTATTGCACTTCCTTTCAATCATAGGATTGTAATTTGGATGTTTATGAGGTGTATGTGTGTCTGCTCAGGGCCTGAAACTCCTGCTTGGTTTTCAGCAAAGAGGATTTTCAGCTCCTGAGTTGAGAGACATTCATGCATGGCCTGTGCTATGGCCTATGCTGGGTCTCCCAGAGTTTTCCCCACTCCATACTTCTTACCTGGGATGCCATATACTTAACCACCTGGGAGAGTTCAGAAATTGTGTTTGTTGAACAAAGGGGTCATGTGGTATCTTTGCTCAATGACTGAGATTCCAGTCCCAATTGTAGTTAGGCAGGGTCTACCTGTTCATATAAATGCTACTGCTTGCTTATATCTTAGTCCTCTAAAATAATCTCAGAAAACATTAATGGTATCAGGAGTTTCATAAACAAAATTATAGAATGAAATCCAGTAATCTTTGTTCCATAGAACTTGAAAGAGGGGAAAATTTCCTCTTCATAGCTCTTGCTATTCACTTAGTATCTTCTACAAAAGGCTAAAGAACTCCCCCAAATAGCCTGATTTTTTTTTTTTTTGGGGGAGTTGGAGCTCTGGAAAAGAATGACAGCAAGATAGATTTCTCCCACTGTGAAAAAAAAAAAAAATTTTAAAACGGGAAATTAAAAAATAAGGGATATTGAAGCTACAAAATGCCAATAGATGAAAATAACATTTTAAAGTGACCTATGTACAATACTAAGTTTATTCTGGAGAGGTGGATCTTCCTTATTTATATCCAATATAGATATATAGGACTGGAGCCTTACTGATCAGATTCTTGTGCAAAAGTAGCATGCAATAAACTTCTAGTGCTTTGAACTCAACTCCTGTTGCTGACTACTTATGTGTGGTGAGAGATGACTGGCCCAAAGTCACCCAATTGGCTTTCATGCCTAAGGCAGAAATTGAACTCATGGCCTCTGCTATCTAGTCTAGTGCCTTAACCACTAGACCAAACTGCTCTCTACCATTCCAGATTTAAGTGGAAGGATGCAACAATTTTGAAGCAGGAGATATTTCTGCAACTGAAATGCTGTATCATGAAATGAAACCATAGCACTGCTGGGCCAATGCATAGTTTGCAGCAAGCAGAATAGAATATATTCTTAAGAATCTTTCAAGTCCACTCAAGGTTGCAACACTAGGGATAATACAATTAGTGATCACTAAACACTAGTAATTTCTAATACAAATAGTCCTCAACTTAAAGTAGTTCATTTAGTGACTGTTCAAAGTTATAATGGTTCTGAAAAAAGTGACAACTGTTTTTCATAGTTATGACTGTTGTAATATCAGTCTGGTCAGGTGATCAAAATTCAGATGCCTGACAAGTGATTCATATTTATGATGGTTGCAGTATCCCAAGGTTACATGATCAGCTTTTGCAAACTTCTGACAAGCAAAGTCAATGAAGAAGCCAGATTCACTTAACAACCATGTTACTAACAAATGCAATGCTTCACTTAACAACTATGCCAAGAATAGTCGTAAAATGGGGCAAAATCACTTAACAAATGTTTCACTTAGCAACATAAATTTTGGGCTCAATTGTGGGTCATAACTTGAGGACTACCTGTAGTGAATTCTGTATTACAATACTGAGTTGTGATCAAGGTGCTGTATTAGTAAGATGTATTTTCGGGTTTTGTTGGTATTGCCATCAACCTTGTGTACATAGAAATACTTAACAATAACTGAATTGGCAAAATGTTTGCAGATATTCTGTCATCCAGGTCATAGTTGTCTCGACGGTGCTTTTTTCTTCAAAAGTCAACTGGACTGTTTTTCCTTGAGGAAGAAGAAAACATTTCGCATCTCATCCAAGAAGTTTCATCAGTTCTGACGGAGGGATGGAATGATATGGAGGGATGAGAGGATGATTGGGGGGTGGGGGATGTATTGTATTTCTTTGCAGTCATCTGGTCATTATCACTCTTCTGCTCTCAGTTGAGGCCACTTAGGATTTATCTGTGTCCTCAGTGTCATCTGAATCAAAGTGCAATTGGTTGTGGAATGTTGGAACTGCAGCAAAGACTGGAGATAAGTGGTGTTTTGAACCTCCCCCTCTATTGAGGGAGGACTAAATTAAATTGGCAGATTACCAGAATAACCAGTTTAAAGCTTCTTGTTATGTATCTTTGAAATCTTGTGTATTGTTAAGTCTTCTCTTTCTCACACTAGCTCTTCAGCAGCTTTTGTATGGCTACGTTCTGTCTACTCCTGCTCGAAAAATTTGCTAGTAGTGGGAACCAGCATATCCAGTGCTATTGTTCAGAGTGATATTCTCCTGAGACACCTTGATTTCCATGAATTGATACATTATGTAAATATACTGCATTTGCTCATTTGCATAATTTCATTTTACATTTTTAACTTTTGTCTTACCTTTCTATTCAAAATTATGTATAGTGAAAAAAAGCATTATTTGGTTCTGAAGTACTGCTTCCTTGTAGTGTTCTTCAGGAATTGTTGTTTTCTAAGATTGCCTTTGGGATTCGATTGTGTACCATTAAGATTTTGTCAGCTCTTAGCAATTACAAAGATTTTCTTCCTACCTGGTCTTCTAAGCATGTACTCATCATTGTGTTTATTCATCTTGCTGCTAGTTGTCCTGTTCTGTATCCTTCCAGCTCTCCCAACATTAGAGCCTTTTCTAGCTTCGTATACTATGTCTGAAGTAGAATAATTTGGGCTTTATTATTTGTGTCTTGAGTGAGATGATCCATTTGTTTGTTTTCTTGGCTGTCTGATGTATTATTCTCAGGAATCTTCTCTACACCAAAAGGATCAAGAGTCTTCCTATGCTATTTCGTCAAATTTCATCTTTTTGCCTCCATAGAATGTCACAAAGAATACCATTGCTTGCATTATTCTGATCTTTGTGGGCATCACAGTATCTGAATAAGGATTTCTTATAGATTTTCAAACATGTTTTCCAAGCCTTAAGGAATCGAAGATCCCATTAGAAATAGGTCTTGTCATTAAGCAAATCCGAACCAGATTCTTGTGCAGTCATAATATGTATGTTAAAGTTCAGCAGGTGGTTTTAGAACTCTCTTTTAAATTAAAGGTATGCAGCACAATTTCTGTCTTATAAGGCAGCACACACCTCTGTAATCAACAGTAAAGCTGCTGTGTTTAGTTAAATTAAATTCACATATTTTATAACAAGAAGATCAATGTTTGGGCTCAGATTTGCCACATCATCCCCAAAAGCCCAAGATAATTTTTTTTACAATTATTATAGGAGAAATGGTTATATTCTCCACACAGCTGGACAAGTAACGGGAGCTCACTCCATTATGTGGCACTAGGGATTTGAACCTCCGAACTACCGACCTTTCTGATCGACAAGCTCAGCGTCTTAGCCACTGAGTCCCTCATAGATTGTGTTATACCTCAGTTATTTGGTCAGTCTGAACCAAAACTGTTTTTCTACACAGCCTGTTTTCTGAATCACTGCCCTGACATAGAAGAGAATGTTGAGTCTGACTTAAACATATATTCAGGAATCAATTGTCTCATAAAACAGACTGTAAGAGATCTGTATTAATCTAGTATATGCACTGGTGTAAGGCATGTTTCCCTTCTCTACTACAATAACAGTAGAGTGTGAAGAGCATCATTCACGTTTGGGAAAAATAAGGTTTCGCATTAGGTTTAGAATTATTTAGTTGTCCCACTAATTAACACGTTTTACTAACTCCTAGCCAACTTTGGGGTTTTTTTTTGTTTTTTTGTTTGGCTAAGACATCAAGCCAGAAACTAGGAAACTTGGTTCTTCAGTACTCTCACATTAGCTACAATGGCAACTAAGTGATTTTGGGCCAGCCTCTCTCTCGGCACTGGGAAGGACACAATGGCCAACCACTTCTGAAAACCTTGTCAGAACTGCATTAATTGTATTTGTAGAAAATCCTTCCTGTGGTATTGACAGTAACATTCTACACAGTATTTGCTACCATGGTGAAGAATTAATATAAATATCTTTAAGAAAGTCCCATACTTGCAAAATAAGTTAAATAATTCAAATATGAAATAGCAAATTTTTGGCATATTATTTTGGATCTCATCTCCAATAAATTTCCCCTTGCTTCATTCCTTAAGCAGTTTATCAGATTTAATGCGAAAGTTGCCTGAATATATATACACTTACCTTGGCAGCCACATTCATTACTTTTTGCAGTTGGTAGCAAGGCAAAATGTCTTGCATATTAGGAAGCAACTGAATCTCAAAATACAGTATATTTATTATTTAGCTGAGTTTCTCAGTTCTGTGAAATAACAGATAGTTACTAGTATCTAAAGTTTCACAGATCAATCCCCTAGTCTCTGTTTTCAAGGAAATTCAGATATGAGGGAGGAAAGCAAGTGACAATCATATAAGCCTGCACAAATAATATTGCTCTGTCCCCTGTGATTGACAACTGCCTTATTAAAGAGTTTAGCAACTTGTTTTAAAATATGTATTGTATTATTTGCAGCTGTTTATACTAACATGTGATCTACATTTTGGAAACATACCTTTAAAGGAAGGTTGGGAATAATTTGTAATAAAATAATTACTTGGGACTAAACGGATGTAGTTAATTTATGTGCAATACATAAATATTCTAAACCCTGAAGGAAAGTTTCCTAAAGTTTGGTGTATTATTGGAGTTGTAAGAGAAAGGTCATCTTTCTTTTCTGGCAATATTTGGCTACCGAAACTAGAAAAAAGCTGAAAAGAATACTGGTCTTTAAAGAAAAGAAATACTATAGACTGCAATGTAAAACAGTACAATACCACAAAGTTGCAAGTAAATATGACCTTTAATGTGCAGTGACAATTTACTAAAACAAAACAATAAGAAAACTAATGTCTTTATTTTTAAACAAATAACCATTTGCTGTTTTGGGATAAAAAAATTACACTGGGGATTCCATTGTTTATAAAACCTTATATTTTATATTTTTCTCATTTATATTAGATTTTAAATTTTGCACAAAGGAAGGTGGTCTTTTAGTTCTATAGGTTGAACTTCCTTTCACCCGTTCCCCTTTCAAATGAACAATGTATGGCAGCATAGGTGGTTTACGTACAGTTACCAGTGTTCCTTGAGGAGTATAGCATCTTAACTGCATTTTGTTATTTGAATGAGCCGTAACTGCAACCCAACCTAAAGAGAGGAAATGCATCATTTTGTTACTGAACAAATAAAAACTCTTAATTTGATTTACTGTGAACTTCAGTTTGACTGATGCAACAAGAGAGTCATATTAATTTCTAGTTTAGGACCAAAAGCAAGAGCTGTTTTCAAAAATTTTCAGTGTTTATCCCAAAAGCCTTCAAAACAATACTTGACAATGTCAACAGAATCAAAAGACCAAACATTAGTCTTTAAGTATTAAAGTTCTTTTTCTGTTGCAAACGGAAACAGTATTTTGAAAACTGGTTGTTCCCTTCATGTGGTGCACTAGGCAGATCTAAAAGATTGCAGTATTTACTTGTCTGACAAGAGAGCAGTCTCTTTTTCAGGTATGGGATTGAAAACCAATGGGAACCACAAAGGCAATATATAGGAAAATGTTCCTAATCCGTAAGAAAATAATCCTAAATTTCCTATTGATGTGGATGTGCCAAATTCAGAGAGGAGTGTAAGCACCTGCTACATAAAATAAATTCTACTGATAGGAAAAAAAAACACCTACTCGGTGACATAAAATTCTTTCCCACCAAACAACTAGCAACTTGGGCATTCTGCTTGGACTCCTCTCGGAATTATTTGCTGAAGAGAAGATGTTTCTTATGTAAGAGAGTAAAAGATTGGCTTCTGACTGCAATTCTATCTGGATTCACATTGTGAATATAGATAGCTACTGGGAAAGATATCCTTTCATTCAAAAATCTGGAATACGGGTATCCATCCTGAATGATGGTAACTGGGACTAGCAATTGTGTCACTAAGTGACATGGTCATAAAGCATGATGTCACTGTGGCTTGTTGTGATGTTGTAATTGCAAGCCAGGCACCCAAGCACCCAGATTGTGATCACATGACCTTGTAGCACTGCAAGGACCACAACTTCAGACTAAAAACCCCCTCATTTAGCACCATTTTGAGTGATGGCTGAATGAGTGGTTGTAATTCAATCACTACCTGTAATAGGTTTCCTATTCGAAAGAAAATTTGAGGATTTTTACCAGCAGATGAGAGCTTTATGTCAGCTATTGCTTCATTCTTCCCAATTCCTTCCAAAATCACTTCCTGAGGAACAAGTGGTGGAAATTCATTCATTCGTTCTTCACCTCCCATTGGAACCTTGTGTTACAAATTAGAAAGACAGTCTTTTAAATAGTAAAAATTAAGATTCATCTGACAAACCTAATCAGCAAGTTATACATTAAGTAATAACATTTTAGTAATTTTCATAAGTATATCAGGTAGATACTATATATAATCAATTTCTGCCTTCAGTTTTATAATGTAGTAACAGCAAAACAATAAAAGTAGAAAGCCAAAGAAACAGAAAAAGTTGGAAGCCCAGTGATTTAAAAAAGCATTGAAATTGTAAAGGTGCCTCTAAAAAAAGATTTAGGTGAAACAGTAGATGATGAATGGTAGGTTTTCATGTGAGCAAAAACTACAGCTGAATAAGCATGGATAAAAATGGCAGAAGACAACATGAGAAGGAAAATGATAATGAAAAAGAAGATGGCAGACATCCAAGATATGGCTGAAGTGATCAGAAAAAAATAAAAATCAGTTAACAGAATGAAAAGAACGAGACAAAAAGATAAAGCAAATGAAATAAACATTGCAATATGCCAGACATAAAATAAAGCAGATATCCCAAACAGAAAGGGTGATGAATATTGAAAAATAAAGAGGATTGATAAAGTATGAAAAATATATATATATTTTTACACAGATATTGATTCTGATGAGTATATCTCAAGACTGTTCTTTTACCATGGTAGTCCCAAGTTTGGGAAATTGAGCTAACTGTAGATGACCAGGTTGAGCCCAAGGGTTGGATCAAATACATCATCAGTTTGGAGTCTCTACACTCCTGTAAGAAACCTAAGTCCAAACTCCCTTGAAGTCCATTGACTTATCTGGCGCCAATTCACTTTCACTGTTAGTAGTTCAGATTCCTGTGTATAGGTAGCATGAAATAAACTTGTAGTACTTTCGAACTCTATCCTAGTTCCTGATTTCTTTTATCTGACACCAATCTTGCTATCTTGTGAAATGAAATGCAGAACCCGAAAAGAAGAATCAAGGCTAAATTGCAATGTTTATTACACAGCACGTGCTGGTGGGATTCACTGTAGAGAATCTTGAGAGAAATCCTATCCAACAAAGGGATGCACTTATGTTTAAATGTCCCAGAAAGATGAGACAACACTAAAACATAAGCAACAGGTGATATCAGCATACATATTCATAAGTAAAGGATCTCAAGTTACTATAATGGACCTCGGGTTACTATCTGAAGGAAGGGGACAGTTTGAGAACGCCAAGCGCCAAAAATAAATAAATAAATAAAATTCTCATTGCAAATGTACGGGATTGTCCTAAAAAGATAACAAGTTGACCTTATATCTCTATGTATCAACTTGATTTAATCAATTCCACTCATCTAAAAATTGGTTTTCCTCACAGTCTACCATACAATTAAGTTAGAAGAAATGAACTAAATTTACTTAAACTTGAAACTTGTCTTTGAATTAAGTTGTTTAGTGGGTAAAAGCTGCCAATTTCAATAGAACAAATAGCAATCCCTTTAAATGTTCATAAGCAGAGAACAATACATGGGGAATATTTTAATATTTTTAATATCTTGGCAGTGGTGAGAGTTAAGTTTCTACATAAAAGACCAGTGTCAATGAACCTACTGACTGTTTCTTTGTATTATATTTTACCTGGAACTTACATACCAGCTGTTTTTTTTACTATCTTTCTTTCCAGAGATTGGAAAGACACAATGTGTAAAACTATTATCATTTTGCATAAAGTGGAAGACCACCAAGATAGAGAAAACTTGTTTCAGACAACACAGTCATGGTATTGTCTAACAGCAGAACAAAGCTTCTCTTGTCCAAGTCCCAAGAAGCCTAATAATGAATGTCTGTGAATGGAGAGAATCACAAGGTCTTAACAGATTCTCCAGTCAGTGTACATAAGTGCTGGCTTACCTTTAGTAGTGTTTGACCTGCATGCTTTTGATAGACAGCATCTGCTTTTTCTGTGAAGGTAACATGCACCGGCAACAAATTAGAGGCCACAACAGAAAACCAGGAGGACTGATTCCCCTAAGGAATAAAAAGTTTGAAAATTAAACTGCCTGAAAAATTCTACAGTATTTCTTAATTCAATTAAATTTTAAATACCAACTTTACTAACTAATGTAATGATAACTTAGCTTCTGAAGGCTGCTAGTCTATTGTAACAAATTGAATGAACTTCATAGTAAAACAATGACATTTTAGTCCCCACAGTTGAATTATTCAAGTTTTATTGGAATAAGGTAGTCTTTGTTTATTATTCCATATTACCCTATTTAAAAATGAAATAATTAGCTTAGGGTTTTGTTTTGTTTTTTTGAGGAAAAACATTTAATCTAATTCATGTGAATGAGGACCAAACAATTTAAAAGCAATGTAAGATATTGAAGTACTGAATAAAATGATAGTTCCTGAGTCATAACAAAATCATAGTCTGATATTCCATCCTTGTTCTTTCGTTTACATTTAATTCATTTTCTCATTCACAGCAAAAAGCTGTTGATCTTACCAAGATAATAATTTGATAGACCAAAAGGGAAGGCTTAATTCCTTTTCCAGTGAGAAAGCAAGGCCCCCAAAAACATTTTTTGTTCTTTGGGACAAAACTTTCAGTTATGGAAACTCACTTCAGCCATATAGCAGTGCCAACTGTATTGCTTGGAATCACATAATCAAAAAAACAACAACAAAATACTGAGATTCATTTTCCATCACTATTCTGCTAATGTTCTGTGTGTGGAATGCCTCTTTCTATACTTTTAATTCTATATGATACTTTTTTTTTTGGGGGGCTATTATCAGTGACCAAAGCTGCTACACAGTACATTCATTACAGATTTTTGGTCACCAGGTTAGAACATATTAAAACACCCCTAAAGAGATCTTGCACATCATTAATAATAATAATAATAATAATAATAATAATAATAATAATAATAATAATAATAATAATAATAATAATAATAATAATCTGTGCAGGATTATGTTGCAGCTGCAAAGTCTTTGTCTATTTTGTAATGTCTAACTAATGTTGAAGGAGAAACCCAGCTTGCTATTTTGCAGAGGTAGGTTAGGGACACTCTAGAACTAAAACACTCCTAAAGAGATCTTGCACATCATTTATTTTTATTTAATAATAATAATAATAATAATAATAATAATAATAATAATAATAATAATAATAATAATAGTCATCTGTGCAGGATTTTCTGTCTCATGTGGAATTCCTGATGTTGCTACCCTGTGATGGCTAAGGAGGTGCACACAAAAATATTGTCCAGCTGCCGCTTCAAAACATATTTTCCCCATTTTTCTATTTGCAACTCACTGCTTGTTCCCCTTAGGCTTGATTCTCTCTGAAGAAGCTTCCCAGAGAATTTAACAGTCAGTATCTTCATACCCTGAGTATTCCTTCCGTACATACAGAGATGGGACATGACTGGTCATGAAGTCAGGAGTGAGGTGGATATTCTCGGTTTCCCTGTCTGCTGTGTAATTTCTTTTTTTAAATTGAGTTCTATTCTGTGGCTGGATTCTCTCCTTCCCCCCCCCTCCCCTATTTTTTAATTGGCTCCAGTGGTTGGAGTGAATGGGATGCA
Organism: Notechis scutatus; assembly: GCF_049901735.1. Taxonomy (NCBI): domain Eukaryota; kingdom Metazoa; phylum Chordata; class Lepidosauria; order Squamata; family Elapidae; genus Notechis; species Notechis scutatus. The sequence continues at coordinate 169,208,079 of NC_142010.1, read as the reverse complement.
CTGAGAAGGTAGAACCAATCAAGAGGGGCTCTTCCAAAGGGACAGAGAGGAAATTCTTGTTCATGTTTTCGTTAGAAGAGAAACTAAATTTCTCTAAAACAGAGATCAATCCAATCGACCTGCTTCTGGCTTCTATAGTTCAGAGTGATTCCTGAAAGCTAGATTTCAACCCAGAATGCAAGAAGAGAACATTGGACTAGGAGACTTTAATGATCCTGAAAAAGAAATGGCTACATTCCAAGTCATTTAAGAAGCAACAGCCCTCCCCCACCCGCCTCGCCCCGGCATCAACTCTAATAAGTGGAAATTATTCAGCGGCAGGAGAACAAAAGTGTTGATTACTGGTACCTTCAAACAGCCTAAATAATATCTTGTTCTATACATCATCTACACTAAGTTCAGAATTCCCGTGGCAACTCTTACCTGTAAATAATCTATACGTCCCAATGCACCCAAAAATAGAGTCATTCCAGGTTTAAGTATAAATGTCCTTGGAACAATGGCAAAGGTTGGCAAAACACATTTTATTTCTTTTTCTGTTAAGAGATTTAAAACCTAAAATAAAATAAAAAAACATATAGAAATTAGAGGCTGAAATGTTAAAATATTATGAGGGTTCACAAATAGATGGCATGTTGGATTGGACTAAAATATAGGAGCATTGATGAACAGCACTCATACACTCATGTAATAGCTAGGATCTATTTCCCTGTTGCAAAAGGACAATTCAAGACAAATACAACTCAGTTGCAATTATTCTACTTTTTATAACAAAGGAAGCAGCCTGATGTGTGGCAGTTAAAAGGGATTTCATGTAAAGCTGAACGAAAAAGCAATGAAGCATCTTAACACTACTGATGGCAAGACAATACTTGTGTAGCTGCTCTTCTTAGTTACGATTGAATTAATGAGAATTGTAATCAGTGGCCATAATCCAAAGATTAATGTACATACTAGAGTAATTTTCTGCAGCTGTAAGTGCAAAATATATATATATATATATATATCAGTATTCTGTTTCCAAATAATGCACAACCAAATTCAGCATGCTGAAAGACAATAGTTAATTAGCAGTTTTACAATAACGCCGGGCAAACAATTTTTAAATCATGGGCAGTTTCCGAAAGCCTATTGTTTACCTTTCAATGCAATGAGATGAGAATTAAATATTTCACAAAACAGCTGCCACTCAATAAAAGTGAGCAAAAGTAATTGTTTGGAAATTTTGGCTCAGAATAGTGTTATATTTGTTCCCCTACCAACCTCTCATTGACATTGTTCGGCACTAAGGGCTGCTATGGAGAAGTGAAAGAAAAATACACTGGTATGTCTGGTTGGCTTTCATGTGAACACATCTTTGTACTGTGCCCAGTTTATTCTAAACTATATTACTATAATGCATTTTATATTAAGCTAAAAATCAAGTTAAATGTTGAAAGTTTAAACATTTTTTCAAAAAGCTATGATTTAAAGTTTGAAAAATAGTAACAGGAATCTGGAAATGAAAGTCAGGATTAAAGACAAGAAAAGCTACAACATGGATATTATTTCTAACACCACCTTCTGTTAAAGGTGGCAAACATATCTGTGACAGTATCTTCCTCCTCTTTTCCCCATAACAGCCCTGTAAGATAGGTTGGACTGAAAGTGAGTGACTGGCCCAAAGTCAGTGATCAGTCAATACTGTACATAAGTGTGTGTGTGTGTGTGTGTGTGTGTGTGTGTATGTGTGTGTGTGTGTGTGTGTGTATTACTGTTGTGGCATTGAGGAAGTTCTTTTCTCTAGATTACTTTTGAGGCCAATTATTCTGGTATTCTTTTGGACCACCTGGCAGTCTTGGGATTTTGGTGCATTGTATTGCATTTGGTCCTAGTCTTCTTTCCCTGTTAACCTTTCTTGAGCATTATCTTATGGTTCTATACAGTTTTTGTCTAGAGTTCTTTCTTGTCCTTTGTTTTATTCAACATTGATATAAAGCCAGCTGGAAAAATAATGCCATCACTATGTCTGCTAGCAGTATTAACTGCCAATGAATGGGTTAAATAAAAGTGAAATATACCTTAAAATTAAATCTTAATTTTCCATCTTTAGCCATTCTTGAGTATTTTGAATTTGGCAATATTTCGCAAATTTTTACAGGGTGACTAGCCTACAGCAATGTTATTTATAAAGAATAATTGGTGAAAATCTGAATTCTTGAAAATGTCTGAAAGCCTAAAATGATGGAATTATAGCAGCTTTGCTTCTATATGGTTGATCTGACTGCTATACTGTAATTTGTATAGCACTTTGTCATCTTGTCTCCTCATAGACACTATTTTGGTGCAAATGCTACTGAAGATATCCTCCCTGGATTCAGAATTCAGTGGTCTTGGGTAACTATTGCTGAGTCTTCAACCTTTCCTTTTAGGGAAGGTTATTGAGATGGTTGTAGTAAAACAATTACTGAAGCCCTAATAAACTGGATTATCTAGGTCTATTTCAGTCAAGATTCAAACCTGAAAATCAGATACAGAAGACAATGACAGGACCCAGATGAGGAAAGTATCTTACTGTATTGAAATGCCTTATGGCAGGGGACCCCAACCCATCTGGAACCAGGCCATGCAAAAGCCCAGGTGTGTGAGTGGTGTGCAGGTGTAGCTATTTGCGCAAATGGAGCTGTGCATGCTCACATGGGACCATCCCTCCACCCCATTCCCCGCTAGTCTTTCAAGCTGAAAATGTTGGGGTCTGCTGCCTTATGGGATCGGAGATTGCAGACATTGTTTGCAAGGGTTTTGTTTCTTCCTCAATGGGCAGGTACAGTCAGTTTATGTAGGGAAAGTTAGATATTCAATAACTAAGTAGCATAAACTCCATGCTTCCATCATTATCTTTGGAATAATGTACAGAGAAAAGGGGAAGCATCTTTCTCATACACCTTTACAAAGCACAGCAACTGTATAACCATAACTTTGTAAGGCTTTGATAGAGCATTTATGTAACCAAAATTTCACATTTAATACTCAAGTGTAAACTATTTAAACCTAAATGCTAAATTAATTCAGATGTTTCCTTTAAAATAATAATTGGCAAGATTTGAAAATAAATTGAAGAATAAAGTAGTTGCTGTCACTATTTTGAAAATGTTTTGTGAAGGATTTACCAAATGCTAAAAAAGGCTTTTACAATGATTCTGTTTCTATACATAGTTGTGTTATTTATAATTGGATTTTTTTCAGAAATGCTCCAAGTAGTAGTAATAGTAGTAGGGGGTTGGACTAGATGACCTACAAAGTCTCTTCCAACTCTGTTAATCTGTTAATATTTTTGTCATTGCACTTTGTACAACAAAATTAAATGCCATCTTCAGTGTGCATTATATATAAGAAAACTATAAAAAATGAAACAAAAACACACATCCGTCACATTCTGTGCAATTGAATTGAAAACCCCCTGATATTGCATTAATATTGCACTATACATTAGAATTCAAGATAGTTCGTGCTCTGGGATAGATAACCCAGACACTCTGTATATGAAATACATTTTCAGCTCCTTAATACTTGAAATAAAGAAGAATTACGATCACAGGAAGCTGCTGAAATAGTGGCTTCATTTCTGTTTTAGATATCAGACAAATTTAACAGTATACTTACACATTCATCTTTTATAATTCCTGGTGTGTCATAAAACCAACGACAATCTTTCACTTCGTTGTATGTCAATTCAATTTTCGGGGTATGAGCTTTGCGTGGAGTGGAGGGTTCTTCCTCCATGCTAACAGACAATGCCTCAAAATCAAAATCAATTTCAATATTTTTCTCATTTTTTCCTGATTGCTTAAAGGTTCTTCCAATTCTTCCTGTTTCAAAAATAGAAAGATACACAGGTAGATGTAGTTTATTCATGTTCTTTTGTGATATGTTGTTCTGAGGCTAGCAAATGCAACAGTTCAACCCCAAATTAACAGACTTTGTACATCTATTGCATTAGGCTATAATATGATTTTTTATTTTAGTGTAGTATATTATGAAAAATCCATCAGTTGTTCGTTCAATAAATTAAGCTTAAATAATCCACTCTTTAAAGTAATGTGAATGCTAAGTACAACAGTCTCTTACTCTGTTAATTTTGACTCCTCTCCACTGTACATTCTAAACATCCATCGTATTTTTTAATCTTCTGATGAATGAATTTAAAAATATGGCAGGTGTCTTCATTGTATTTTTTCTTTAAATTCGTATCTGCCTGACTCAAAAGACCATGGAAATAGTAATAACAGAAATTACATATTAATGGAATCTGCCCCAATAAATCTTAGCTTATAAATATTCTTATAAATATTTTCATGGTATAGATGTGATATCTTCTAGATTCAAGGTTCTTTTCATATGCAGTTGTGGAAATTATTTATTTTGGACATCCAGGTAAGTTTCCAAATTGGTAATTTTTAATATCTGAATCAATTTAGAAAAGTCTGGTTCTCCAAGTGCACAGAAGTACCTAAACTATCCAAAACAATTTGCAGCCATCTAATTTGATTATTTAGGTGGACTTTTTAGTCAGATAATTAAAACGATCCATTTTAGATGTGCAACAATATCTGCCTTTAATTGATCTCTGCATTAAATATCTGGACAGCCTTGGAAAGATCTATGAAATATATTTTAGTTGTAGCACTTGCACAGTTCCCAAAGCCCCCACTCACCTATTAAGTATCCTTGCTTTTTGAGAATATTCAGCTGCTGTTGTTCATTTATACTGAGGTCTTCTTCACTTTTCTCTGAATCTTCCTTTAGCCTTTCTTGCCTCCTGAGTATTCTATAAGGTGTAGGATTAATAATTGGAAATTTCAGGAGGTTCAATGTAGTGCCTAGGAGGAAAAAATGAAGAAGAAAAAACCCACCATAAATTTCCATTATTGGTTTATATAGAATTTGCAAATAATTAAGATACTAGAATAGGTTTAAATAATATAGGTCACAAATTGTTATGTGAGGCATACAGCTTTTGCGATATGTCAGAAAATGAATTTGTGAAAGAAACTGTAGCTATAGGAGGGCCCTATTAAAAAAATGAGATAATGGATAGCAATTAAGGTTAAAAGGATAAATATCGAGTCAATAAATTCCCACTTCAAATCCTGCCTCAACCATGGCTAACTTTAAGCAAATCTGAAATATCAATATATATTGGCTTATCTTACACCAGTCAAATGTATTACAAATCATACATGATCATTATATCCACAAATTAAAGCAACAGTTGATAAACTTTTTTTGGTCTAGGGTTGCATAATGATTTCCTGCCCCATTTGATGATTCCAGGGTCTGTGGCTAGAGTCACCTCCAAGTGGAAATATTACAAACACATTTGTCCTTGAATCATCTTTATAAGAACAGAACAAATTTTCTAGTGCTTCCTTCTGGTTTTTTTCTCTCCTTCTTCCATTCTAGCCTTTAAATCTCATTATTTCCTGTTGGCTCCACATTCAAGTAATGCCAAGCCTGCTACAATACAAGTACTCACTTAAAACTACAATTGACCCCAAAATTTGTCTTGCTAAGCAAGAGTGTTGTTAAGTGAGGTATGCCTCATTTTATGACCTTTTGGCCACAGTGGTTAAGCAAATCACTGCAGTTGTTAAGTGAATGGTATGGTTGTTAAACGAATCTGGCTTGCCTCATTAACTTTGCTCATCGGAAGCCAGCGGGGAAGATTGCAAATGGAAATCACATGACCCTGGCATATGCCAATTGCCAAGCACCCGAATTTTGATCACGTGACTGTGGGGATGCTGCAACACTTATGCAAAAAGTGGTCATAAGTCACTTTTTTCAATTGTAACTTTGAATGATCACTAAATGAATGGTTGCAAGTCGAGGATTATTGTAATCTTTTTCAGATCAATACAGCAGGCTAGGTGGTGCCACTTAATGAGGCAAAACCATGAACAGTTGAGACAGATTCACCTCACTGTATTGTTATTTTATTTGAAAGGCAGAAACAGTTTTGAGAAAAAAAGCAATTGTTAGATTTTAAAAAAATGATAGGGCTTCCATTACATTATTACAACGTTTAGGGATCCTGATTAACACAGGTCTCAGGATAACTTTTATTTAAAAAATATTATGTCAAAATTATGGCACTTACCATAGTTATATTTAAAAGTTACATTCTTTCTTAAAGAAATACTGAATTCTTCACAGCCAGAAAATGAATTCAACACTAACACCAGTAATACTGGTTAATTCACTGTCAAACTTACAACTGTTATCAAAGTGTTCTCAACACACTTGTTCTAAAATTATTAACATTAGGTTTCAGACAACATTACTTGTCTAGCAAGAATTATTTAGCCTTTCTATAACTCTATTGTCTGCTTTATACAGTATTAAATAATCATTTTCAGTAATCATGCTGCTGCTTCTTGCTGGGAAATTTTTGTGAGGTCCAGCAGCCGGAATGTGTAGACTATTTAGCCGTGACATTGCCCAGGGTGCACCACGAGGAGGCTAGTCACACCTTCAAAGACAATTAGTTTTAAAAAGGGAATGGCAAAAATGTGAGGCAAATTGGTTATTACCTATACACATGGATTGTCATGATCAAATATTCAGATTCAAATCTTGGAACCACCATGGAAACTTGGACAGCAATTAGTCAAAAAACACTTTGACATTGAGATAGCATGGCACCAGGACTGGGCAATTTGTAACCCTAATCTGTTTAATTTAGTATCTGATACAGTACAGCGCCCCTTCAGCTTTGATCTCCAAGGAAAATCTGGACAGCCTCAACCAAATTTGAACCAACCATGGCAGGTGTCAATATTGGAAATATAAATGGGGGCTGGTTGATAATCCTAACTGTGACTGTGGAAACGTCCTGCAAACTTTATATCATATTGTAACAGAATGCTCCCTCAGAAAGTTCCCTGAATACCTGCATGAAATATATCACCTCAAGGATACTGCTGTCCAATAGCTAAATGGTTTAGATATCCAGTCACACTGTCACAGGATTTGTCACTTCGGTCAATATTTGTGCATAATTTAATTCTATTCATAACTCTTTTATCACTTGCACTGTGTGTTTTTAAAATAATTCACTGATCTGGTGTTTTACATTTTGATATATATTTTGTGAATTTTTATGCACTAATGCTGTATTCTGTTATGCCATATGAAATATTATATGTATGTATGTATGTATGTATGTATGTTTTCTGAGGTTTTCGCGGGTATTTGTATGTGGATCATTGGTTATTCGGGTTTTCTCCCGCGTAAAATTGGAAGTATCTAGGCGACGTTTCAATGAAGTCTCATTCATCATCTTCAGGCTTGTGTCTTCGGCTTTGTGCTTCTCGGAGTTTTTGTGTTTCTCCGAGAAGCACAAAGTCAAGACACAAGCCTGAAGATGATGAATGAGACTTCATCAAAACGTCGCCTAGATACTCAATTTTACGGGAGAAACCCTTTAATAACCAAAGATCCATATATATGTATGTATGTATATGTATGTATATGTATATTTATATATGTGTATGTGTATGTGTGAATAGCAACACCATATAGTATGGTATTTCAATACCAAACATTTTAGATCTGGTTGATGCTAAATTACCCCAACTTTATATCAATACATTACATTTAAAAAAATAAAAAATAAAACAAAGCAGCTCTATAATCATCTTCAAAAATGACATAGCTATGTTACTTAAAATTCTTATGAACTGTAAATACAAACTGGGTATATTACCACCCACTTTTCTGATTTATAGTTTTTTTAACATCTGTTGCTGACACACAATTCTAATGCACATAGAATAGGCACATAGATATATTTAAACCAGACTTTAGACATAACCACATGGCATTTAAGAGCTAGCATAGAAGAGATTAACTCATATAAACTAAAGATGACATTAATTCATATAATCTAAAGAGATTAACTCATATAATTTAAGATTTTACAGATTGGAACAAATTCACAAAAGTTGCACTAGCACAGCATACTCTACTGTGTTTAATTAAGCAGATTTTTCTTGTTAGGCCACCTCAGGTTTACATGATACACCTATAAACTGGGCTGGGTTTGTAGAATACAGTAGCTAAAGTGTAGTTGGCTAGTTTGTGATTCTGAGCCAGCAATTTTTTTAAATTGGGAACAATGCAAAGAATTCTGAAAATCTTACGGATCATTCCAAGAATACTGTGAAGAGTGAAGAGTAAGAGTGCTTAAAAGACCTTAACACGTTTTCTGATATATATTGGATATATGTGAAAAATCCAATTTCACGTCAGCAAAAGGATTTCTATACAAAAACAACTATTTTGATAAAATAGTTAAAGTGCTGGCCTAGAAACCAGGAGACTGTGAATTATAGTCCTGCCTTAGGCATGAAAGCTGGCTGCTTCACTTTTGGCTAGTTACTTACTCTCAGCCCAAGCTACCTCACATGAATGTTGTTGTGGGGGGTGGGAAAGAGTATTATGTATGTTTTCACCTTATAAAAATAAAGGCAGGACAAAAATCAAATAAATAATGGAACAGCCTTTAAGTAATACTTTTTAAACAAAGTGCTCAGAAGTTTCATGTGCGTTTTCCTGAATGGTCTAAGGATAAGTTGTCAAAGCATGCCTCTTACCAGGGAAAGGTGAGATGGTTGCTCTGTGGATCACCTCAGAAGCTTTGGATTTGCAATAATCAGAATGCAAGAGAGTATTAAAGAGAGTAGACTTTCCACTGTTGGCTGCTCCTACAAGGTAGACATCCCCATTTAGTTTCCAAGACTGCTGCAACTTGGAGATCAGAGTTTCTATTCCATAGCCTGTCTTGGCACTGATGAGGTGTATATCAATTATACGCTGGTTTGGTGTTCCTGAAGGCTGGCTCACATCCACAAGGCCAGCATCTGCACAATTCTTCAACAGCAGTTCCTGGAGGTGCTTCAGGTACTTTGGTGAGTCAGCAGGCAGAAGATCCACCTTGTTGCCTAGGACAAATACGTGGGTATCCGTCCCCACCAACTTGGACAGGTCAGGCAAAATTGAATCAGGCAGATCCAGCATATCTACCATGCAGAGCACAAGGTGTGAGCGTCCATGACGAAGAGGCCGTTTTAAGGCGGCGCTTACCACCTTGTAGTATGCCTCCCGGGGCATTTCCACCTTGAGGGCTTGGTGGTGGTGCATCAGAAGCCAGCAGCGCTGGCACACAGTTCCCTCCAGAGCCTTCCTGACGGGGTCCTTCCAGCCCTTCTTCCCCTCCGCTTCCTCCTTCGGTTCTCCTTCATCTTCTTTCCTCGGCAGGAGCCCTTCAGGCCCCACCAGGCTCAGATATTTCTCGCTGGGCACATACCCCACCACGGCCGCATCCCGACAGTGTAGCTCCGCGCCGCATCCCGAGCAGTTCACTCCGCTGGACCGCACCGAAGGGTCCGCTACCCCCGCCGCTTGGTGACTCCGGGCCGCCTTCTGGCGTCCTTCTCGGCGCTGCTGCGGCTGCTTGTCGCTCTTAGCCCGCTGCTGCTCCAGCTCCTGCACCGCCGCTGCCTTCACCGACCGCTTCTCCTCATCGAAGGGCAGCTCCTCAGGGACATATTCGAGGAAGACGAACTCCTCCTGCTCCATCAACTCGGGCGACACCGCTACCGCCGTCTTTCCCCAGCGTCCACGCGGTTCCTTCCCGAGTGGGAAGTGAGGGGGGCCGCCCAGCGAGGTGCGGCAAAGCAGCGCGCCGATTCTTTTACCACAAGCAGGCGCGGAAAGCGGGGGCGGTTGCCAAAAGCGAGGAAGGCCCCCGGCAAAAAACCTCCGGAAGACGTTCATCGCCGCTCACGAGCGAACGGACCGGGACAACCGGAGTCACATCAACGCTGCGGCCCTTTCAACTTTCGACCTCTGCGGGAGGAGCGAAGGCGGACGGCTGGGGCTCCTCCCCTTCCTGGTGAAGTTCAGGACTTCAGGCCTGAAGCGCCCTGGAAGGACGGCTTGGAGTCGAACTCAAACCCAAATTGATCTCTAAAAATTCAGAGTTCAGGATTCAGTTTTAAGGGTTAGAAATGAGCAGAATTCACAAGAGATCAGGATTTGTCTTGAAAGTTTTGAGTAATTTCAGCAGTGCCATGTGGGGCTCTCAGAGGAAGCGAAAGTGGGATTTTAGAGAAGCGGTATAGGAAGAGTATAGAGCCCCTGAAGTTTGGTGCTGGGAGAAAACTCCTGACAATATCATGGCCAGCTATGAAAACAAATCCTGTCAGAGCTGAAGAAGCTTCTTGGATGAGAAGCCAAAGGTCTTCGAAGAAAAAACAAAGTCCAATTACCTCCAAAAAAAAAAAAAAAAACCCCCACCTTTGGGACAACCATGACTGAGAATCTCTGCAGACTATGAAAACAAACATAATCAAAGAAATCAATCCAGAGTTGTCACTCAAAACATAAATAACCAGGCACAAATTATCCTACTTCGGACACATTGTGCAAAAACCTAACTCTATAGAAAAAGGCTGTGATGCTGGGAAAGGTGAAAGACAAGAAGAAAATGACCATAGGCGAAGCGGTTAGATTCAGTTACAGTGGCAATGAGTGTGTTGTTGGGAGACTTGAAAGAACAGGTTAAGGGCAGATGTCCTAGGGAAAATCTATCTATATGGTTTGTAGGATTGAAAATGACTTAATGGCACATAATCAACCAATACTGGAGTATATAGAAAATCCTTTTTTGCAGCTAATGACTCACAACTGAATCAGAAATCTATGACCAGCAGATTCAGATCTAAACATTGCTTGAAAACAAATTTATTTATTCTGAATATTCAAACTAAATTTGTTCACTTATTTAGGAATAACATATTAACTACATACATTCAACAAGAATTGCTTCTCTTAAACAAATGAGCACATTGGATGTCTTAAAGAGCATTAAAACGGTTGCTCTTCTTGAAGAAATATACAATTCCATCTATATTCAAATTATCAGTAACAGACTGTGAAACAATAAAAGACTGACCCACTAGGTATTTTTGGCTCCACTTTAATTTTTTTTCAAAAAATTTAATTAATGACCATATTATCTTTTTAGAATTCTATAAATGCAGTGAATTACGGTTAAGTACTATTATGGAAGACAAGAGGAAAATAAACTCCTGAAATAGTTGCGGTCTTTTTGAAAATATATCTGAACTGTCACCCGTCAAACCAGGGCGGCATTCATTGCATATGAGATACTTTGCTTTTTAACCTTCGCTTGACACAGAGAAATCCTAAATAGCAAGAGCACTTAGTCTTATATACCGCTTCATACGTAGTGCTTTCATACGTAGTGCTTTCTAAGCAGTTTACAATCAGCATGTTGCCCTCAACAATCTCGGCCCTCATCAAACCATAACCCAGAAAATCTGTCTACCAAGATTCTTGCTATCTCTGCACACAACAGTGCATATTATTAGTAAAGAGAGGGGTAGGGGGAGGATGTATATGCAGCCCGTCGTCAGATGACAATTCATGGGAAGAACTTTCGCGCATGCGCAAATGTTTTGCCGAAGGACCATAAGCCTTTGCACGGCCCTAATGGGAAAGGAAATGAGGTTTTGAAGCGATAGGAAGTAGCCGAGAAACGCGAGCTGTGCGCAAGCGCGATAATAATCCTGTGGCTCTTGTTTCAGAAGTGAGCGGTCTCGGTGGCGATTAGTATCTTGCGTGTATTCGTGACCAACCGAGAGGTACCTTTGCCAAGATGTATGATGCGGACGAAGGTGAGTCTCGTATTAAGGCAGCTGCTTGGAGAAGGGAGCCTTCACCTCTTGTGGGGAGCTTTGTTCCATATCATTTCTGACTCCTAAAACTGTTCTGTCTGTTGGTTTTCCTGGTGGCATCCGAAGTTACCTGCTAATTAGCAGCCTGGCTGCTTTTTAATCATTCCATACTGTTAAAGATGGTGGGGAATCCGAAGGGTTTCGCTTATATTATTGCAACTATTATGACAAGATCTAATCAGATCAGGCCGATATTTCTTCTCCGTCCTTTAAGGTTGGAGGAGGACAATGTAGAATTGGTCCAACAGATGTGCATTGGTAGAATTGTAATGTAATATAAGTGAGGACGTTTGAATAAGAGCCATCGTTCAACCTCGGGTTAAACTGGATATTTTAATTGTATTTCAGGAAAACAAGTCAACTGCAAACCCCAATATATGAAGTGTCTTTGTTTTAACGTATAGTAATACAAAATATATCTAATTTTTTAAAGTTCAGGCATGCTGCAGTTAAATGACAGTGTGACATTTTCTGTGCAGTTGTGTCTGCTGGGTTGTAGGGTTTCATTTTAAAAAATTTTTGAATTCTCTTGCCAATATGTAATACATACAGTTTACAAAATATAAGTGCACCTAGAAAAAAGATATTTGGTGCAAGTATTGAAGGCTGTTAGCATGGGACTTATCAGTAAACATATGCATTAATTTTTTTCAGTCAGTACAAATCAAACCAGAAACAAAATCTACCATGTATTTTCAATTATTTAGTCTTTCTTTGACTTTTAATCTGTATTAGACATTGCTTTTGCAAACAAATGCAGAGGCAATGGTTTGAACATGACCCATTGTTACTTGAAATCTATTTGCAGATAATTGTAGAAGGCATTTTTTTATTCCTGCAAAAAAGAATTTTTAAATTAGAAATTAAATTATGCAATACAAAAGCAAATTCATAACTCAGTGGTAAAATATAAGGCAAATAGTTTATAAGGAGATGTCAGATTCTGTTTCTGTACTTCTGCTCAAGATATTGAAGAGCTGTTACTACTTTTATTATCCAGAGATTCTAGAAGTAAACATCAAAAAATAATAAACTATTAGCATTAAAAATAATACTTTCTCTGCAAAGGATTAGAATGATGCTATAGAAGTTCCTTACCCCTCCCTTTTTTCTCATAGATATGCAATATGATGAGGATGATGATGAAATCACTCCAGATCTGTGGCAAGAAGCATGCTGGATTGTCATCAGGTAACATTTCATACTAAAAAAATTAAAATGGGCTGTATTCCCAAAATGAAACACTCTTTAAAATCCATTTACATTTTGGGAGAAGAGAAAATCACATGGACATGTTTTTTTTCAACCAAAATCAGTAGAATAGTGCATGTTTGCTCAAAGTTATTGCACTAAATTAGGAGAAACTATTCTTAGGTGGGTTTATGCAAAATATTTGAATAAAGTGCCTTGTTCAGGACACAAATACTATATTTTTAAAATTATTAAATGTTTTAATAAACTGTCTTTATTATATATATATATATATATATATATATATATATATATATATATATATATATATATATATATATATATATATATATATATGGATAGATGGATAGATGGATAGATATAGATATATAGATATATAGATATATATAGATATACACTTAAGTTTTGTAGGTACTTACATGTATGGTATTCAGCTTTGTTTGGGTATTTTCCCACATCATTATAGTTGTGCTTTTAAAAGTTGTGCAGCGTTTGGCAGAATCTCATCTGCCATCATCAGGCTTCTGTATTGTGTTCGTCTGTTTTCCTGGTGGCATGAACACAATACAGAAGCCTGATGGCAGGTGAGATTCTGCCAGAAACGTTGCTACAACTTTAAAAGCACAACTATTATGACGTGGGAAAATACCCGAACAAAGCTGAATACCATACATGGAAGTACCATGCAAAAACTTAAGAAAATACACACACACACACACACACACACACACACATGTATATATACATATACACACACACACACACAGTCATTTTGTCTACTTTGTGTGTTTTAAATTTATTACACAGCCATTGTTCTGAAAATATATGCATGGAGCTATAGGCTTAATTTAGACCAGATTGGAAAATGGTTTCTCAATGAAGGCAATGACCTTTAACATCCAGAAGGAATTGTTGATAAGGTAGCATAATACATATTTTGAAATGGTAATTATAAAACAGTGATTATATTCATGTGAAATCTATATTTTATGTATATTAACTCTATTTAATCCCTTTGAAGAATCGTATTTCCAACAAACATTTTTACATTTTTGGAATTTAAACTATAATGCCAATACATCTCAAGGCCATGCCTTGAGATGTATTGGGGAAGAATAATACACATTGTGTAATCCCTGATTATACACTGCTTAAAATTACATGCATGCTTTTTACTCTGCTTTCTGTAATTCACTTTGTTTCATGTAAAATGCTGAATGCTTTCATTGTGCCCTTGTTATGAAAACTTTTCAGCTCACTTTTAAAACAGTTCTAGAGGGATTTTTAAAATGTGTATGCTTATCCACTTAAATGATATTTATACAGTATTTTATTTTGATATTTTTTTTCTTGGCAATACAGATATAATTTTTACTGATCCATTATATTTGTTTGACAAAAATACATCAAAGTAAATTTAAAAGAGTTGTTGATTGTAAGTTATAACTTAAAGCAGCTACTAGTAAAACTTTTAGATAGCAAGATGCATTTTTTTCTTATTTGGTATAGGTATATACACTTCTTTTTTGATTGTCAATGCTATGATAAAGATTGAATCTAAATGCTGACTGGCTCTAAAATATTTTCCAAAGCTCCTATTTTGACGAAAAAGGTCTGGTTCGACAGCAGCTGGATTCTTTTGATGAGTTCATTCAGATGTCTGTGCAAAGAATTGTAGAAGATGCCCCACCAATTGATCTACAAGCAGAAGCTCAACATGCTACCGGTGAAGTAGAAGAACCGGTAAGAGGCTGTTCTGTTTTTTAAAAATAGTATAAAGCACAAGTCATGATTGTCAACAGCCAATTGTTGTGTATCCCAAAAGAGCTAGTTGAGAGTTTTATAATAGAATGAATGTGCAGTCTGAATAAGGAAGTATATGTCTGCGTTTTGTTTTGTTTTTAAATCTCAGTGGGCAGTATGCTACACAGAGTATTAATATTTATTTAAAATATTCTGCCTTGTTATTTCACTTCAGAAAAAAAAACCTCTGAAGGGGATTGTATCATA
This sequence comes from Notechis scutatus, assembly GCF_049901735.1. Lineage (NCBI taxonomy): Eukaryota > Metazoa > Chordata > Lepidosauria > Squamata > Elapidae > Notechis > Notechis scutatus. Next base: position 169,193,053 of record NC_142010.1, on the reverse strand, counting down.
TTAGGTATAAAATAGCAAAGAAATCTTGCACCACAAAACCACGCATATCCACACACATACATACTGCCTCGTCAAAAAAAATTCTGGGTGGTAAATTATAAGTAAACAAGAATAGCTACTATAAGTAGTCCTCTACTTACGACCAATCATTCAGAAGTCATTTGAAATTTTGACTGCTAAATAAAGGGATTTATGACCTGTACCCAATGTTATGGCTGTTGCAGCGACCCCAAAATCATCTGACAAAAATTCAGGTGCTTGGCAATCCACTTGCCCTTATGACCAACTGCAGGAACACTATAGCTGTCCCCACCTGACTATTCCCCCCTCATCCTATCCTATCCTGGGTCTCTTGGGCCTACTTCCCACCCAGCTGGATCTCCCACAGGCCTTGGACCTGCTTCCTGCACCACTAGGTCCATACTCTTGGGTTTCTCCTGCTCCATCATACTTTGCTCCACTTCTTCTAAAGATCACTTTTTCCAAGGAATAGCAGCTGATGTGTAGTCAGACTTCCTATATAGAAGTTGTGTGGTGCCTTCCCAGGAGCAGGGACCATTTTGGAAACAGCCGCAGTTCTCAAAATCCAAGAATTGTGATTGTTCCCAAAATGACTCCCGCTTCTAGAATGGCATGAGGCAGCCTCTTATAAGAAGCCTGCATGGTGGATCAGCTGCTTCTCTTTTTAAAAGGCAATTTCTGATTTCACTTTTAGCATTCTCTTTGGTTTCTCTTTTTTATTTATGTTAATTAATTTCCTTTAAAAAAGTCTTTAATGAAATTTGTATATTAGAAAAGCAGATGTAATATATTTTTGTTAGGCTGTCCAACTTGGCAATATAGCTGCAACATTTTACATTAGTTATACCCTGTTTCTCCAACAATACGGCCTCCCCCAATAGGAAGTCCCAGCATGTTTTATAGGCATGAAATGAAATTAAGCCCCTCCCCCAAATTAAGGCCTATATTAAAACATGTGAAATGGGAGGGAATGGCGGGGGGGAGGGCTTGCTGTTAGGAAGTACTTTTGTGGCACACCCGGATATGGTGCTGCCTGCGTTGACCCCGATACGAAGTGCCCCACCAATGCCGAGGTCAACATCCAAGCCGTCGCTGCCCGCCCGCCCAAAGATGCAAGGAGGGGGGAAATTAAGTCACCCCCGAAAAGACGGCCTAGCCATTTTTTCAGGGCTCAAAAACAAATAAGACCCGGCCTTATTATATGAGAAACACGGTAGTTGCCAGGCCAACTTCATAGGTAATCCACAAGCAGGGCCATTATGGTGGTCCAGTTTAAGATTGTCCGTGCATGTATTATTGCAACCAGATTATTGCTACAGAAAACAGACCAGGCTATGAAAAGGCCCTTCTTGCCGCAGAGGTTGCTTCTTATTCCATCAGTAGTAAGAGTTTAAGGAGCAACTTCCAGTTATACATCCATTTCTTTATCCAAAGCAGATAATACAATCTTCCAAATTTGCAGAGAATGTAATTGTGTTGTTCTCTGTGTTGTTACTTCTTGGTCAAGATTCACATTCAGTTTCTTGATCCTCATCAAAATGTTTGCATAGCTTCTCCTCACTTCATATATTTGATAAAAGTGCCGTTAGATGAGATGCCTAATTGATGCTGTGCTTATGTTATTTTCAGCCACGTTATCTTTTGAAATTTGAACAAATTTATCTGTCCAAGCCAACTCATTGGGAAAGAGATGGTGCTCCTTCACCTATGATGCCAAATGAAGCCAGGCTCAGAAATCTTACGTAAGAGCTATCTACTTCTTTATTTATTGTACAAAACAAGGGTTGTATAATTATTTGAAGTACTGTACAGTGGTACAAAATAATCTTGATTATATTGGTATTTAAATGATTTGAGAAAATAAAACATACTGTAAATTTTCTCCTAAAGGTATTCTGCACCACTGTATGTGGACATAACTAAGACAGTTATTAAGGAAGGAGAAGACCAGTTGCAGACACAACATCAAAAAACATTCATAGGAAAAATTCCAATCATGCTGCGATCCACATACTGCCTATTAAATGGTTTGACTGATCGTGATCTTTGTGAACTGAATGAATGCCCTCTTGATCCCGGGGGCTATTTTATTATTAATGGATCAGAAAAGGTAAGGTTTAGGTATATTCAGGAAGAAAGCATGAATAAAAATCTTCCATCTGCTTGCTATATCATAGCTTCAATCCCTTTTGAACATTCATCTTTACATTTCAATTTAGAGGTTTTTTTGTTCAAAGAGATTATTTAAAAAAGAGTCCTATAATATTTTTGATTAACCATCTGGTTTTCTATATTGAATTATATCCTGGGTATTTAAAGATTGCATAATATGTGAGGAAGGTATGAGTTTTTCAGCCATTTAACAAATACAATAAACAGGAGGGGTTGTTTTGATTGAAACAAAATAGATTGCTTTATTTTTTTAGTGGAGATTGGAACTCAGAATTCCTTGTACCATGCCTGTTCTGTTATTTTTTTTACAAGTGAAAATAATATAAATATAATTATAATTGTGTATATCATGACTTCCAGCAACTCTGTGCAATTATAGTTTGAAGCATTCCAAAGGACTGTGTTTTAACAGTAAAATATTTTGCTATTAAACAGGATTTCTTATGCTTGTTTATATTCTACCAACAGGTTCTGATTGCTCAAGAGAAAATGGCTACAAACACAGTATATGTGTTTGCAAAGAAAGATTCTAAATATGCATACACAGGAGAGTGTCGTTCTTGCCTGGAGAACTCATCTCGACCGACAAGTACTATATGGGTTAGCATGTTAGCCAGAGGTGGGCAGGTAAGAATTTTCCATTCATAATTTTCCATTCATAACTATAAATAAACTAGGGATTGATAAATGAATAGTGCGATCATCCTTCTGGCCCTCCTGTCTGTATCGGGCTTGCCTTGGTTTGTCAGGACATAAGATTTATTTCATTTTCTTTTACCTTGCCATTCTAAATTGCAGGAGTGAAAAATGCAGGCCAAAGTCTAAGTCCAGTCGGTTAGAAACCCTGTTGGATCTCCCAGAGTCTGTCCCCACTTTCAAGGGATTATTTTGCCTGTTTTTTTTTTTTTAGGTGTGAGTGTGTGTGTGTGGGTTTTTTTTTTTTTTTAAGAAAATAGGGTGCCTTAAGCCCATTTGACTCGTAGAGCTCTAAATGAGGAAAGTTAAAAAAAAATTCTGAATTGTGTGTGAGAGTTATCTATATCTTTGACCTAGGCATGGACACAAACTGCACTGGTCACTCTTGTGGATACTTTGTGGTGAACTGGATGGCAGGAACCTGACTATTCTTGCCTTACTGGACCTTATACTGATCTCAGAAATGGTCAGCTATGGTGTTCTACTGAACTACCTGAAAGGATTAGAAGTTAGAAATGCTTTTTTTTTCTGCTCAACCTGAGTGCATAGGTCCAAGATATTTGGCTGTGTGTGTGTGTGTAAAGGAGAGAGTTGAGAAGAGATCCAAATGATTTTTTTCCCCTTAAAATTGCAATGCATCTGAAAATCATCAAATATTGCCCAAATACAGTTTGATGGCATAGATGTTGCGCTTGTTCTACACTTTAGGGTGCAAAGAAGAGTGCGATAGGTCAACGTATTGTGGCAACTTTGCCATATATCAAGCAGGAAGTGCCCATCATTATTGTGTTCCGTGCATTGGGGTTTGTATCTGACAGAGACATCTTGGAGCATATAATTTATGACTTTGAAGATCCTGAGATGATGGAAATGGTAAAGTACATGATTCTGTATATTAATTGCTAAGTTAGATGAATGTATATTGTTAGATATGCTTTTCTCGCATTATTAAACTTCAAAGCAAATGGAACCATGCAATTTCTAGAGGAAGGAATCAACTGTGTCTTGGAGAATAAAATGATGATAGTAAAGAAGAGCGAAACAGACCAAGCTTTCACTGCCATATTATCAAGGCATGTATAGAATCATGCACCATGGCCAAATAACAGAGTGCTCTAAGAGTTGGAAGTTGGACAGTTAGTGGAAGAGTCTTGTCAGGCCTCGGGAGGTGTGGGAGCTTAAAAGAGGCAAGCAGTGTTATAGTCATTCAGAAACACTCTCCCTGCACCTTTGACAGACAAGGTACATCAGATGCACCAGCAGTCCAGAAGTCTGAAATAACATCATATTGATGAGAGAGAGCACTAATAAAGCATGACTTGCCAGTTTGAAGAATGAGGTCCGTTGATGCCAGTTTGGGCATGCAGGATGGAAAAAAAATCAGATACAACTATGGTTTAACTGAACACAGCCTATTTTGTCACACAGAATGTATGGCTGAAGCTTGGTGTGCAAAAGGTTAGGAGGAGTTCATTCATTAGACAGTCTTGTTTTCCTCATACAAACAGGAAATCAGAGGAGATGAGTTTCACGTTCTAATATAAAAAATGGAGCAAGAGAATGCATTGCCTGGCATTCATAGCCTGCATGATACTGCCTCTTTCCTGCTTCACAGCACTCTTTTGAGTAGTGTCATGTGACTCCCATCCATAGACATTTCGATGGCAGCTCTGGGATGTAGCCACCTATGTTTATAAAGATTATAAACTGCAGTATACGGATCCTCTTCAGACACCAACTTTGTTCACAAAGAGGCTATATATCTCTTACCTGTTAGTTTCATCTCCAAGAATGGTAGTTGGACTTACTCCAAAGTATCTTTCTGGTAATAGGAAGGTGGACCCTACACTCCTACTGAAGGGCAGAAAGAAAGTTTCTTCACTGTCCTATGAATTCTTTACCAGTTACAGTGTGTTAGAATGAAATTTAAGGGATAAGCCAAATCACATTGAGCTGAAGTCAGCACAAGCTATTAAAGAGAGGGGGGTTTGCTTTATGAACAGGAAGAAATCTAAACCCCTATCTTTTATTAGAAGTAGTAAAATTAGTTCGCTCTTGTTCAGTTCATCTTGTGTTCAGAAAGGTACTTAAATTTACGATAAAGTACCTTTAACTATAATTTCCTAACTTTGCTTTAGAAACCTAGATAATGCTATCCTGATTTGTGACCATTTATAAATGTTTGCTTCACAAGGATGAACACTAAATACGTTCTGCAAGAAACTTGCTAGGACTCTTGTCTATTTTTGTGCATCTTCATTTAATAATATATTTCTAGAAATTCCTTATAGAAGGTAAGTCTCATTTATTTTTTATGTGTGCAATAGGTTAAGCCCTCTTTGGATGAAGCATTTGTCATTCAGGAACAGAATGTTGCATTGAATTTCATTGGTTCAAGAGGTGCAAAGCCCGGTGTCACTAAAGAGAAGAGGATCAAGTATGCCAAAGAAGTCTTACAGAAAGAAATGCTTCCACATGTTGGTGTCAGTGACTTCTGTGAAACAAAAAAGGCTTATTTTCTTGGGTATGTACTGATAAAGAATACTATTCATGTAAATGTTTAATGTGCTCATATTGGCTGAGGATTATGGCAGTTGAAATCAACATGGGTAAAGTGCCCTAGGTTGTGGAGATTCATATTTTTAATATGAAGTCAGAGACCTGTTGGGGGAAAAATGGTAAAAGTGGAACATCTTGCTGCTTTGGAAGTGAGTATTTTAAAATATATTTATTTATCATTCAGTGCATTTGTAAAGTTCATTTACTGGCTCAGTGTGATGCAACAAAATGCTGTCTTAAACTCAACCAGTATTTTATTACAAATGAAGGCAAATATACGTGTCCCAGGATAATGATGCCAAATCGAATTTAGGTCAGTCACTGGGACCAGTGTTTTATTAGTTATTATTTACAATTTTTTTTAAGTGCAGGGGGTCAAAGGTACTATGGAAAGTTTCTGAATGACTATGCTGTTGGGAGGACCTCAGTACCAGCATTCCTGTTTATCCCATTTATTTATTATAGTTTATTATTTAATAGTTTATTTGTGCTTCATTAATATTTTGGAAAGGAAAACTGACCTATTTACAATATTTTTATGAGATAAATTAAAGGATCCTGAATGATTGTATAGATATTCTGGGTTTTGTTATCTACCAAAAAAAACAAAATTGAATTTAGCTAATTACAGCTTTAAAACTGTTGGCAGCAAATTTAAATAACATGCAGTGAGATACTTGGGATGAGGAATTGGTTTTCTGAATAGATGATAGATCGGGCAGATTCCTTTTTTAAGAGTAAATTGCTGGTTTTTATTATGTACACAGTCCAGAAACCTGAACTTCTACCTTTCTGTAATTTATGTCAATCACTGTTTCTCAGATACATGGTTCATAGATTGTTGCTAGCAGCCTTAGGGAGACGAGAACTAGATGATAGGGATCACTACGGCAACAAGCGGCTTGACCTGGCAGGACCTTTGCTTGCTTTCCTCTTCAGAGGGTGAGTACATGTGGTTATTATTGCTTTAGATTGGGTAAATGGACTGCAACTTTTTGAAAAGTTATGTGTACAAATACACATATTTACTTCTCTATAGAATATGATAGCCTGCAGGGTCATCTGTAGATAAGAGATTGGTGATGGTTAAATGCGAATTGAATTAAAAAATGATTGGCTGTTATTAAAGCAGTGCAAAAGAAATACAGTACATTGAGTTGGTTTGATCCTAGAAAATCAAATTGTGAGAGAAATATATGAAGGAAGAAGGGATGGATCAGGAGGACAGAAAAGACTGGGAATATAATATAATGGTTAGCTGAATTTAATGAGGCCCTCAGAGAGAGAAATGTCAGGTTTAGAGAATAAAAGGCAATATATTGATAGTGCACGGGAGCAAAGCTGGTTTCCAAGGATAGAATGGTACAGAAAGCTGTAATTAATAATGTATTTGTAAACTAAGAGTAATTTCCTTTTCCTTTATTTCTTGCCTTTAGTGTTTTTGCTTTCTAATCTTTTTTTCTCTTCTTTGCAAAATATTGCTTATCCTGGAAGAATAGAATAATGCACATTTCAAGGATTGTTGACTTTATATCCAGTAAAATATTCATGTTGAGACCCTTTAATTTTGCATTAAACCAATTGAAATTATCATGATTACTGAAGTGCATTGCTCTTCTAGACTATTTGAAACAGTTCTCGACTCTTCCTTCTAAATACCAGTACTTAGATAATCAAGGAGGCAAAAAATAGTGGAAGGCATGAAAGATTTTGCTCTTCACTCTGTTGCTACTTAACTTTTTTTTTGTTGTACTGGTTTATTTTTTTCATTGTACAATGTCAGGATAATCAGATTTATAGTAGTATCTGAGTGCTTTAAATGCTCTGACATTGTAGAAAAGATTATTCATCTAGTAACCATCCTGAGAACGTTAGTACCATTCCAATCTGGTTTCAACTGTGACTAATCTTTTGCAAATAGAGGCCTTTTGGTTTGGTATTGTATGTGGAAGATTATGGGGAAATATGCAAAATTGCACTTATTGTTATACAATGTTTCTGTTTCCTTAAACAGAATGTTTAAGAATTTGCTGAAAGAAGTTAGAATATATGCCCAGAAATTTATTGACAGAGGCAAAGATTTTAACTTGGAGTTGGCAATTAAAACAAGGATTATATCAGATGGTTTGAAATATTCATTAGCAACTGGCAACTGGGGAGATCAGAAGAAAGCTCACCAGGCTAGAGCTGGAGTATCACAAGTAAGTGTATTGTCTGTGGAGTGAAACAGTGTTTTGTTTTAGGTACTCCTGCCATTCAAATTTAGGTTCTTTAAAGTTATCAGCTCAGAAGAGACATGACTATATCACTTTAATTCTTTTTAGAGAATGACAGCAATTCTAGTTCAGTGGGTTGGCTGAAATATGAGAATGCTCATTTTATTTTCCTTATTATTCTTTCCTAAATAAATAGTTCTTTACTAGCCTTATTTGCCCCATTTTCTGCCCACCCTTCATTTTGTTCCTTCTACCTTGGCGTCTCTTCTAAGTGTCTTAACCCCGAAACACCCTCTTCCTCAACCAGCAACAATTCTAATGCTTTGGCATTAGATTATTTGTTCCAAATGGATCTTTTTATTCAAAATGTTCTTAATACAGTTACACTGTATATCTTCCTTGTGCCTGTTCCTTCCCCAGCCTCTTTTATTGCAAACATTTTAGTACTTAAAATAGCCCTACCAGCATCAGCTGGGCGCCGCATCTTTTTTGATTGACCTCAGACACTTTTTTGGCGGCGCAAGTGCATGAAATAGATGGGAGGAATGAAAAGCTTTACCTGGAAAAGCTCAGGCTATGCCACCATTTCACCGGAAGCACTTTTCATCAAAAGATGGCGTGCCCAGCAAGCCAGCGGCCCGGTAGGACTTGTTCCACGGACCGGTGGTTGGGGACCCTGATCCTTAGGGAAGAAACTTTTAAAAAGTCTGACTTCTAGATTTCCCCTTTCACATTGCTGATAATGGCTGAGGCTATCTGATTCATTTGGATCATTTTAGGGGTATCTTAGAAATTTGCTGTAGTAATTATAAAAGAATTGTAGAATGAATCTTATCTAGGTAAGGAAAATTAAATTTAGCTGAGAAATTACAGTGTTCAGATGATAAATCCTTTAAAAATAAAATAAAATTGCACTTCAGTAAATTTCCACCTGGGAGAACAATTAGATTTTGTTCTTAGTTAAAAGTGCTCATCGTATTCTTTGGTCCTTTAGTCATTCAGAATTAAACTATGCTTAATTACATTAGTAAAATGTGGTGCTCAAATTATATGTAATAAATATTGCAAATAAAACTTTCATAATTATTGATTTATTAAGAAAATTTATATGGCTGCCGAGCTTTCTCTCAGTAACTCACTGTCAATGACATATTCCTCGTAGTTGATAACATAATTTTTAGAGCTTATAGCAGCAAGATTTAGGTTTCACATGTAATGAAAAACCTAAAAATGTCCTTGATTTCATTTCTTGAGGTATTGAATCGTCTCACCTTTGCTTCTACGCTTTCCCATTTGCGACGCTTAAACTCACCTATTGGAAGAGATGGTAAACTAGCAAAGCCCAGGCAGTTGCACAACACTTTGTGGGGAATGATCTGTCCTGCTGAAACTCCAGAGGTAAAGCAAAGGTTATATTTAAGTTGCTGTATAGCATCCGTGAATGGAATTTTCCAAAAAAATTGGAGCTGTAAGATTTTTCCCATGTGAATTAGGCTACTTTGCATTGGGTAATTCAGCTTGCATAGGACAATTAGCCTAATTTTCATAGGAAAAATTGCTGTGTAAACAATGCTTATAAAAAAATACACGTAAGAAAGTATAGCTTCCATGAAAGAGGCCTTCCTCTTATTATTACCATCTTTTTCTGCAGTATTTAGTAGTGTCTTTTCAGATTTTTAAACACCACCTCAAGTTATAATTGGTTGGTAATGAAACCCAGTAAGTTAATGTGAAGGATTCGTGAACCGAGTTATCGGTGAACAGTGGCAAGCACATTTTTGTTGGCCACAAGGAACATTAATGGAAGAGCTGCAATGAGTGTGATGTTAATATAAAACAACTTAGGCTAGGATATTCCTTTTCTCCAATTTCTGGGAGAATCCTTTTTTATTTTTTTAAAAGTGTTAGTTTTTGTCTCATATTTCCTTATTTCTACAGTACCTTGGAATAGCAGGAATGTTTTAACAAATCAACTGCCAAAATGCAGGGCAATTATTACAGGATGCTCCACAAAACCTTAAAAAGGGGTTTCACAGGTTTTGTCTTCCACCAAATGTGCCTCAGGATCCATTCTCATATAACAGTCTTGAGTCTTGACTTAAGTGGTATTATAATTTCAAAAACTGCCAGAACTTCTGTGCATAATAGAGCCTGTTAAGACTGAAAACATTGCCTGTGTTTGTTCTTAGGGTCATGCTGTGGGGCTTGTGAAGAATCTTGCTCTGATGGCCTATATTTCTGTGGGGTCTCAGCCATCCCCAATTCTGGAATTTTTAGAAGAATGGAGTATGGAAAACTTGGAAGAAATCTCCCCAGCAGCAATTGCAGAGTAAGAATCATGGAATGGAATACCATTAGCTCCTATGTGGTTCACTCTAAAGCAGCAGCTTAACTGTTTCCCTTTTTTTCCATAAGTGCCACAAAAATATTTGTGAATGGTTGCTGGGTTGGAATTCACAAAGATCCAGAGCAGCTTATGAATACACTGAGAAAACTGCGACGGCAAATGGATATCATTGTATCAGAGGTACATTTTGTTGTAATTCCAGCTGTTCTATAGAGGTGCCATCCTAGATCAAAAAAATAAATAAAACATGTTGAGCTAGAAAAAAGATCTGTGATTTAATTTAAATTCTATATAATTTTGATGAATTAAAACAGAGTGATAATCTTTCTGAAGGCCATGTGTAATTCAGAATGTTCACCTTGACTCTTCAGATACTCAGTTGCTTTTATCTGACATCAGGATTGGTTAATCGCCATTAAGCTACAAAAGCCTTTCTGAAGAGCACCATTTTCACAACTTGCAAAATATTAAGGGGGCATCTGCGAACATGGTGTTTCGATATTTTGATCTGTCTACTAAAAATGGCTAGTTGAAAGTGTTTATGAGAACCGTGTCTTCTCACACAGGTGTCCATGATCAGAGATATCAGGGAACGAGAAATTCGCATTTATACTGATGCTGGTAGGATCTGCCGCCCACTTCTAATTGTGGAAAAACAAAAATTGTTACTGAAGAAGAGGCATATAGACCAATTGAAAGAACGTGAATATAACAACTACAGGTGGGGTTATCTTCAAATGTTCTCTTTTTGTGGGATATTTAGTAGTTGTCTTTCCTCAAAGATACTTTTCATGGGAAGAGAAAGGAAAACTCCAGGCATAATTTGTGTGCTAAAATGTTATATGGAAATGAGCAGGAATTGAAAAGAATGTTTATGTTATTGATGATTTAGACTAAGGTCCAACTTATACAAGAAGTAAATAAAGTCTTTTGAGTATAGTTTTTAGAAATGAGAAATGTTTTGTCTGAAACACTTGCTGGGCATTTTCTAGAGTGATTTGACTTTGCTAGTATAACTCAAGTGCTACTAGGAACAAGTCCTGTCACCATTTTGGAGAATATTCCTCTTGGATGAGGTAGAAAGCAGCTATTTGCTGATCTTACAAAAAGTAATTCTTTTTATACCTGCTTATATTCCTCCTTGTAATTCCTGTTCATTCATCAAAGCAACAAAGGTGTTTTTGAAATTGCCAAAGTCACTGTATTCTAAATATGGAAGCTGTAAAATACAAGGAATATATGTGAATTTCTGAATGTTACAGCACTTCCTTTCCTATCTCATTCCCAGGTTGCATTAGAGATTTCCTTTTACAAGCATCTTTTGACAGCCAGCTAGATCAATGTGTTCATTACAGATTCTTATCTTCAGAGTTGAGCGTGGACAATATTCAGTACACAAGTGGGTTAGACAGCTAAGACAGCAAGTTTAGAAAAGGGCTGAATTCTAAGGAATCAAGACATTGGTTTCTGCTGTATATGCATTAAGCAAAAACAAAACCATAAACTAATGAAGGAATGGAGCAAATGCCTATTGTATCTGAAGGGACAACATTATGGATAATATAATATGTGCATGCTTACATTTAGTTTTTCGTTACACTGAATGATGTGCATTTTCTTGGAATTCAGATGTAAATTATCACGTTTGTTCTTAGAACTCTGTATGTAGTTGCATTAATTAAAATTAATTTTGTTTAGCTGGCAGGATTTGGTGGCCAGTGGTGTAGTAGAATACATTGACACTCTAGAAGAGGAGACTGTTATGCTGGCTATGACTCCAGATGACTTACAGGAGAAAGGTGTGGCATATTGTTCCACATATACACACTGTGAGATTCATCCCTCCATGATTCTAGGAGTTTGTGCATCTATTATTCCATTTCCAGATCACAATCAGGTTTGTTGGACTTCGTTTTATACTATTTTAAAGTAAGAGTTTTAATGACTTGATGGAATAATAATAAGCATTAATTTTGAAGGTATTTTTTTTCATTCCTAACACAATTTCTCCTTTCTTAACAGTCTCCTAGGAATACATACCAATCTGCTATGGGCAAACAAGCCATGGGAGTTTATATCACTAATTTCCATGTCCGTATGGATACCCTGGCCCATGTTTTATATTATCCTCAGAAGCCTCTTGTGACCACACGTTCTATGGAATATTTGAGGTTCAGAGAGTTGCCAGCAGGTATGATTGCAAGTTGCTGATTAGTGCAAGTGTAAAACCCTCAACTATAAAACCTGGACTTCTAGAGAAGCAATCCACCTCTCAAAGAGATATGCCAAAGTGTCTTTTTTTTTTTTTTAATTTCCAAAATACCAATAATGAGTTTTCACTGAGATGTGGGGCATTTCTTTGAGATTTGATGATTCGATATTTGTTAATTGATGATTTAGCAATAGCAGAATGAGAAGAGGTTTACCTCAGCTAAGAATATAACTTTTCCCTATACCTTTAATCAATTAGGTTTCATTAATACATTGAAAAGCATTTGCACCAGCATGTCTGGATCACAAAGGAAAAGCATTACAACTTTGAAATATTTCTTAGCTTGCTCCTTAAATAAGCCCTGCTTGTTTAATATATTTGTCAGCGCATGGTACTTTTTGGCATAACTTGTAGCAAGGCAGTGGTCAAAACTGTAATCAGTATTCCTTAGATGCATTCTTTCTGTTTCTGTACCTTGTTCATATCTATCTCAGTTATTGCTTGTATTTGGGTGTGCACATTCTTATTGCATTTTGCACTGTTTGTTTTTCAATTTTAACAAGCATAAAATATTTATCAAAAGTTTCAACTATGATCTAATTAGCTGGTTTTAAATTCTTGGAATGTTTTTGCTCAAGGTGGTCCAGTTTTTGAATATGGATAGCAAACGAACAGGGTTTGAAGACAGTTCTCAAGGACATAGTTGAAGGAACATATGAAATTGTAAGCAAGTTCCACACCTGCTCCACACAAAACGTATCTTCTGTTGATAACACCAGGCTATTCCATGGGAAGTCACTGGGTGTGTTTATATGCATATCCCATCATGCTGTAGAAAACAAAATATAACTACTGAGAAATTAGAGCTTATTTGGCATTAGTACTCTATCTGTAAAGTGAAAAGAATATGTGTATAATTGAAGTGCATTCTTGAATCTCTTACAGGCATCAACTCTATAGTCGCCATAGCTTCATATACAGGATATAATCAAGAAGACTCTGTTATCATGAACCGCTCTGCTGTTGACAGAGGTTTTTTCAGGTTTGGCTTCTTAAATATTTCTATTTCCCTGTTAAAAAACTATTTCACATGCTTATAAGAAATAGGTCACTAGTTTTGAAGTATTCTTGGTATGCTTTTTGAAGTTGTCTGTTGTATCAAAGATTTCACTTCAGTGGAATATGTTCTTTGTAGGTTAGTCATCAAGTATTTTTCTTTTTTTTGTCAGAAACTCATCTTTTTGCTACATTTTTAGATTAAAGGTTAGTAGTAAAAGTGGTGGTTTTAGTTCATAGCCTTCCAATCTCCAGTGGACATTTTGCTAATGTATGTCAGCATGTTTTGTCCTGCTGCTGAAGAATGTTAGCTCATGTCTCAACCTGAACTAAAAGAGTGCTTTCTGACTTGGAGCTGCTGGTGTTGCTTCTCTCTTCCATTAGATCTGTGTTCTATCGCTCGTATAAAGAACAGGAGTCAAAAAAAGGATACGACCAAGAAGAAGTGTTTGAGAAACCTAGTCGTGAAACATGCCAGGGTAAGAAATAGACAATGACCAGGAGTACATCATGAAGACAGAGACAGTAAATAACTGCTCAGTAATAGAATTTCCTAAGTTTCATATGTTTATGAAATAGATTTTTCTTCCTGAATTCAGAATGACACCGGAGTAAAAATGGAACAGTATCAGCCTTGAAATGTTATCCTATTAGAAAAGGGAAAAGGGAACAAGCAGAAGCCCTGGTCTGGAAGCATGCAATGTTTTCTTCTTTTCTCAGGGATGAGGCATGCCATCTATGACAAGCTGGACGACGATGGTTTGATTGCACCTGGCGTACGTGTCTCAGGAGATGATGTCATCATTGGCAAGACGGTAACTTTGCCTGAGAACGAAGATGAACTGGAGAGCACCAATCGTCGCTATACCAAAAGGGATTGCAGCACTTTTCTACGAACTAGTGAAACTGGTATCGTTGACCAGGTCATGATTACCTTGAACCAGGAAGGATACAAGTTTTGTAAAATAAGAGTAAGTATAGGAGTTATGCAAATGTGTCTGCAAGAATAAATCCAGCATTTGGGAATTGTTGGTGTAATAGATTGTTATTATTCTATCTCTCCAGGTACGGTCTGTCCGAATACCACAGATTGGAGATAAGTTTGCTAGCAGACATGGTCAGAAAGGTACCTGTGGTATCCAATACAGGCAAGAGGTAAATGATGTAGAGGATAATGCTTAGGTGATTGGATTTTAAATCACGCCTTGGTTTTTACACTACTTAGAACAGCGCTTTCAAACTCACGGCCTGTGGGACTGATGTGTCATGCGCTGGCTACATCCATACTTGGTTTAATGAAGGGGGGAAAAGTCCCGCTGTGTCACATGATGCTACAACGACGACACGAATTTGACACCCCTGACTTAGAATATATCAATTGCTTTCTCGACATCTGTGCTCATATGCAATCAAGCCATCTTAACAATTACATCAATTTTACTACAACCTTTAGCCAGAAAAACATCTTAGCAGTAAAATAGTGGAAAACATATATTTAACTCAATATGAAAACTTCTTATGTGGGATAAGGTGTTCTGAATCTCTTCTTCTCCTAAAAAGGCCCTATTTGAAGTATTGCATCAAGGAGAGCCTTAAGACCGCGGAAAATTTATATAAAGGAAGGGAGGTTGATCTGATGTTATTTAGGCCACGTAGGATATCACCAAGCCTTTAAACCAGGCCTGAAATATGCCAGATACCAATTTATTATGTTTCCTGTTCTATTCAGACTGGATTGCTAACATTCTGGGAGATTTTAGAGAATTCAAAGGCTGTTCTACGGCAAAACATGGAAAAGATCTTACAATAAGAATAGAATGAGCATATACCATATGTACTCATGTATAAGCCCATCCACATATTAGATAACTCTCAAATGTTTAACCAGAATACCATGAAAAATGCACTATCTTTGGATTAGTCAACCCACATTTTTCATGTATTTTAGTTAAAAATTCAAGGATCAGCTTATCTGCAGATGGGCTACATACAAGTATACATGGAAAACAGAAGCAATTTTAGAAAGTATTGTAGGTAGTCCTCATTTAATGGCTGCCTCAAATGCCACAGATTCACATTTAGGGTGATGAAAAAATAACTGCAAGTATCCCAAAGGTGCTTTTTCAAGAGGCAACTGGACTGTCTGGTTTTTTTTTTTTGAAGATGTTTTGCTTCACCTCTAAGAAACTTTGGCTGTGACTAAATGGTGGGAAATGAGAGGATTTATACTCCTTGCAGACAGCTGGTTATTTGCATGCTTTGTGCAAGTCATTAAGGCTACCTGGAGGTTTACCTGTGTCATCGGGGTCACCAGTGCAAATAGGTGTGGAGCCTTCGTGGAACTGTTGAAAGGACTGTGTTGTAGACTGGAGATAGATGATGCAGTATCCCCCCCCCCCTCTGTTGAGAGAGGGCTGATCAAACTTGACATAGATTGAACAGCCCTCTCTCAGAGTTGGGAGGGATATGACAGTATAAATCCTTCCATTCCCCCCCATTCAATCAGAGCTGAAGAAGCTTCTTGGATGAGAAGTGAAATGTCTTCAAAGAAAAATCAGAAAGTCCAGTTGCCTCTTGAAAAAGCACCTTAGGGACAACCATGACCTGGATGACTGACAGAATAAAGAAGTTGTATAGTTTATTTTGTGACTTATATCATACAAAAAAACACAAAAAAACCAGCAAAGCTTATAGATTAAGCAAACTATAATCAAGAAAATGGTGCTGTGGAAAAAGATATGATTCTGATCTGTTTTCGTTTTTAGGATATGCCATTTACCTGTGAAGGCATCACTCCTGATATAATTATCAATCCCCACGCTATCCCTTCGCGAATGACCATTGGTCACTTGATTGAATGTCTTCAAGGAAAGGTAGGTCTTGCCGCTTGGAACTGAGATATTCTCCACCATGCTCTCTTTGAGAGCTTCCAGGGGCATCTCTGACTCTAGCATACCCAGCCAAGGTTGAATCAGATTGTTTTTAATCTCTTGCAATCTTGAGCCATTTTATTTTCAAATTAAAAAGCTATCTTTCTGGCCTGTGGCGTTAATCTAGACGCTGGGAAAACACAACCTCTACATTTGCATAATATTTAAAATCCTTTTAATGTTTAGTTTACGTTTACTCTTTTCTTCCTCCAAAGAAGTCAGAGTAAATACTACATAGTCCCCATTTCTCCGATTTATGACTTGCAGAAGCCCTTCAGTTTAAGTAAAATGACTTAGTGAGCTCTACACTTCAGTGGGAGTTAGAATATAATCTTCCCAGTTTCATTTTAGACAGTTATGATGAGGAACAATATAATACTTGCTAGTCTTTGCTTCTACTTTTCTAGGTATCAGCAAATAAAGGGGAGATAGGTGATGCTACACCTTTTAATGATGCAGTCAACGTGCAGAAGATTTCAAACTTGCTCTCTGATTATGGGTATCATCTGAGAGGAAATGAGGTAATCTGATACAACGGATGAGTGATAAGTCTCATTCTGTCTGCTCTCTGCACTGATATGCTATTACAACAGGAGGAATTTCTTTTTGCAGGTTTTGTACAATGGCTTTACTGGTCGCAAAATCACATCACAGATCTTTATTGGCCCCACTTACTATCAGCGACTAAAACACATGGTAGATGATAAAATTCATTCCAGGGCAAGAGGACCTATTCAGATCCTTAACAGGCAGCCTATGGAGGGTCGATCTCGGTAAGAAATAGATGCCCACTTAGTATGCTTTCCAATTTGTCTTTATTTCAGCAAAATATTTAAAGCCACAGTCCTTAGAAATCTTACTAGAAAATGCCACTAATTTCTGAGATTTCCCCAAGCCTTTTCATAGCTTTTAGTGATATTATTTGCAACTATGAGGGCTAGAAAAATATTAAGACCAGAAATGCTAGGAGCCCAGATGGGAGTATTAAAATATATTGTTGAGAAATACATTGTCTTATTTTCCTTAGCCTTTCTTGTATTGACAGTGTGCATATGTAGCACTTCTTTGGAGCTTCCGGTATGCTTTGTTTTTTAAAGACTTTCTTTCCTCAGGAGCGTTTTTGGTACATAAGCTGGCTTCTCCTGTAGTACCTTCTTACATTAATTTGGGGCAGGAGTAACGGGCAGCCCAATTGGGTAGTTTTTCTTACTTGGAAAAATAAGGAAGTGGACATGATTTTTTTTTTCCCCCCTCACCCAGTGATGGAGGTCTTCGGTTTGGAGAGATGGAACGAGACTGTCAGATTGCTCATGGAGCAGCGCAGTTCCTGAGGGAAAGATTGTTTGAAGCCTCAGATCCATATCAGGTTCACGTATGCAACTTGTGCGGGCTAATGGCAATAGCAAACACCCGGACCCACACCTATGAATGCAGGGGTTGTCGTAATAAGACACAGGTATGTTAAGAGGGTAGGAAAATACTGCCCATTCCATTTCATTTTTCTTTCTCTCTTTTTTTTAAAAAAAACTTGTTATCTTTGTCTCCCCTTGAGGCACTTTTTCCAATACTTGTCTACGCTGTGTTATCTGCCATGAATACAATATATTCAGGGTCACTCGCTGCAGGAGGGACAGCATAAAACTATTCCCATCCATTCAGAAGAGTTCGGAAAATTTCTGAAAGAATATAATTGAATTTTAAAATGTTATCTTTACAAAATGTCATTTGATTTTCCTGGCAATAGTAATAATCTTTGCTTTTAAAGTGTTTTCTTTAATACTTAAATTATGATGATGCCAAGCTCTACTTCACATTGACTTACTGTAAATAGGTTTGTGTGTGTGTGTGCGTGTAAGATAGGGGACTCAAATTCCAAGCAATGGTTAGCTGGAGGTCAATGGCCAGTTAAATGTACACTTCAATATCCTGGAATCCCTAATACTCGATGGTTACATCATCTTTTAAGTCCTTCTTCATCCAGGTTAGAGGGAAATTGACATTGAAGAAATTGGCTTTTTCGATTGCAGCATACTTTATATAGAAGGCCTTCTGTCAGGCCCAAGCCCAGAGAGGACACAATGAAATCCAATCAAATTCAGTCTTCTGTTTGCTTACAGCTAATAGACAGAACCTTGCCAAACTAAATCTGCAACCTACTAACATATGAGTAATATCCCGAGAGATGTGGCTACCCTGAACTTTTTGTCCCCTTCCTTTCTAGCTTGGGACTGTGCAGTCTCTTAATCCGTGCTTCTCTCTGGGAAAGTTCTGTGTTGCTAGACTCTTCCCGCACTGCTCCTCCAGGTGCATATTCCATCACACCTGTGAAGCTTGGCCAGTACTAAGCAGTGCCTTTCTAAATTTTCTCACATTTCCCAGCTTGTTCCCAAAGATGTTTTTATCACTGTTATTTTTACAGCCTTTGAAGCCTTTAAAAAATTATTTCTTGGTGTTCTTTTCTGAACTCCCTAACCCCATCTATGGGGTTTTTTTTTAGAGGAAAGATATAGAACGTTTTCTGGAATGAAATGTTTTTGCTAATATAGGTTAATCTCATTTTTTTTTCCCAGATTTCTCTGGTGAGGATGCCATATGCCTGCAAACTACTTTTCCAAGAACTGATGTCAATGAGTATTGCACCTCGAATGATGAGTGTGTAGCCTTCAAACAATTCACCTTTTCCTGAAATTTGTATTGCCTGCTTTAAACTTCCTTTTTAAATGTGTTTTAAATCCCAACACATGGTGTGTTTTATTGGAAGTTTATTTTTCAGATTATGAACGTGTGAATTTTGTTTTATGTAAATAGAAATAAAAGCTTTCCAGACATTCGCTTAATACTTTATTGGAACTACAGCAAAAATAGTAGGAAGTAAAACAGAGCCATGGCTGATTGTGAATTTTCCAAAAAACAAACTTCTTATAGATGAAAGGCACTGTCTCTCAATATGCAGTATATATGGTTCACCTTTTACAGCTCAGTACTTTCACCTACAAAAAAAATGAGAGTGTGCTTTAATTTAAGAAAACTTGTTATTGTTGAGATACATTCCAGAGAAATGAGTTGCTATAGAAATAATCAAAGGTATTTCACTGAAGCAAGAAAAAAAGCAGAAATAGATAACAATTCCTTCTTCCTCCACAATTATTTTAGATTAATTTAAAATCATAGATAACAAGTAAGCAAACTTTCTTCGGTATTTTACTTTTTTTCAGAGACTGCTGGTCGTAGACATTAAAGGGATTCAGTGATACCAGCGCAAGGAACAAGAATTTAATGCAGGAGATGGTTTACAATAATAAATACATTAAGCCAGTTGAAGCTTACAAAGATGTGAAACGCATATTTTGGTCACAAATCATGACAAAATGTACTACCAATTAATAATCAACCCAGGCTATTTTTTTTTAACTAGATCCAATAGAAAAGGGAGTGCTTATGCAGACCTACGTACCTTTTGCAGGTATTTCATTTAAGGAATTTACCACAGTAATTTTTCCAGAAGCCGTGGCTTCTCCTTTAGAGTTAGATGCGTGGCATTCATATTCTCCAGCATCATCTTTGCTCAATGGAGATATCTATTGGAGTAGACAGTAGAGTCATAGTTAATTGCATTCCTCAAGGTTGTTCATATCCTTATACATGCTATGGCCCTGAATGTTCCTTAAACAAACTTTTTAGCAATAGCATTTAGACTTATACACCACTTCATAGTGCCTTAGAGCCCTCTCTAAGTGGTTTACAGGGTCAGCATATTGCCCCCAACAATCTGGGTCCTCATTTTTCCGATCTCTGAAGGATGGAAGGCTGAATCAATCTTGAGCCGGTCAAGGTTGAACTCCTGGCAGTGAGCAGTGAGTTAGCATGCAATACTGCATTCTAACCACTGTGCCACCATGGCTCTGTTATGTCGTCTCCATTAATTCCGAAAGGATTAAGAACAGCTTCAGTAATTACAGCTAATAGCGGAAAGCATTTGAGACTAAACACACAGTATCATCAGTTGATGGGCAGTTGATGGCATAACCATAATAGATTATATACTAATTCTTAGGTGAAACCTAATCATTCAACCTAGAAAGCCAGCATATCATTTTCCTCATGATGTGTCAACATTCCTCCCAACCAACCTCCAAGAAGAAAAATCTTATTTCTCTACTTGCTGCAAAATTCTCAAAATCACAATTTAACCTGAAAGA
The DNA here is from genome assembly GCF_049901735.1 of Notechis scutatus. Lineage (NCBI taxonomy): Eukaryota > Metazoa > Chordata > Lepidosauria > Squamata > Elapidae > Notechis > Notechis scutatus. Next base: position 169,172,645 of record NC_142010.1, on the reverse strand, counting down.
GAATTTTACTTACCAATACCCACCCTGTCACCTCATGCTTTTCAGGACCACCACGTGTCTGAACGGCTAAATTATCTCGGTCTCCTGGAAGAAGTTCCACTCTTTGGACACTATATTGTCCCCTTGTTATCTATATATGAAAAGAAAGATTGGCCGTCAGGGGTCTCCAAACTTGGTAACTTTATGACTTGTGGATTTCAACTCCTAGAATTCCTCAGCCAGCCATGCTGAGGAATTAAGCCATAAGTCTTAAAGTTGCCAAGGTTGGATACCCCTGATGGGAGTAAAGACTTGGAAAGGTGGGTGGGTAGAGTTTTGGACTGGTCAGGAGGACTGAACCTGGATGTTAACCTAATCCTACGTAGCTTTTTCTCTGGTAATATCACACTACTAACTAGAGCATACAAAACATTTGCTAGACCAATACTCGAATACAGCTCATCAGTCTGGAACCCACATTACGTATCTGATATTAGCACAGTTGAGAAAGTCCAGAAATATTTCACAAGAAGAATTCTCCACTCCTACTCGTAGAATACCTTATGCCACCAGACTTGAAATTCTAGACCTAGAAAACCTTGAATTACGCTGTCTTCGGTCTGATCTAAGTATGGTATATAAAATCATACATTGCAATGACATACCTGTCAATGAATACTTCAGCTTCAACCATAACAACACAAGAGCACACAATAGATACAAACTCAAGGTTAACCGCACCAAACTTGATTGTAGGAAATACGACTTCAGCAACAGAGTGGTCAATGTCTGGAATACTCTTCCTGACTCTGTGGTTTCTTCCCCAAACCCCAAAAACTTTAACCTTAGACTATCTACTATTGACCTCACCCCTTTCCTAAGAGGTCTGTAGGGGGTGTGCATAAGTGCACCAATGTGCCTACCATCCCTGTCCTATTGTTTCTTTTATTTTTCTTATATGTACCCATTTCATGTATTCATAACTATGTATATACTTATACCTATTATCTTGTAAGCAATTGACAAATCAAATCAAATCAAATCAAATAAATAAATAAACAAATAAATAAATAATATACCATATAGTTAAAACATTTCAGACTTTCTACACTGAATGTTGGTTAAGAGCACAAATTATTTTCAGGAGGCCCAATTAGAATAGACTACTATTTCCTTAAAAAGCAAATTTTCCTTAGTTATACAATAAACTGCATTTTAAAAAAAGACGAATTGCTTATATAATATGGTAGGGAGAGTTGCCAGTTGTTCAAAGAGAAAGTAACCACTGTGACTAATGAAAAGCAGCCATGGAAATATAAACAATTATCTGCTGGTTTTGTGTTTTCATTATGGAGGAGGAGATGCACATTTTATTGCCTAGATAATACTTTATCACCCAGGCATTAGAAACTCATTCCTTCACTGGGTAAGTAATGTTCAAGAGTTCAAATCAAGGCAGTCTTTCCATATGTTTTAATTATTGCTGCTAGCTGTCCAGAATTGTAGAAATCTTTTAAATAATAAAAAAAACCATATAAATTCCCCTTGAGCATTGCCAAATAGGCATTTTTAGGTGCTTTTACTTCTGACAAAGAGGTCATTGAGCAGAAAATTGGAATACTAAAATGAGAACAGTATTTGTGATTGGTATCACTCTATCTCCTTGAGTTAGAAAGGTCAAGCAAATAATTTAGAAGTAGTAAGAGTCAGAAGAGAGCCCTGATGTGGCAGCAGATGGTTGGTCAAGCAGAAGGCAGCTATGATCTGGTTTGTGCTTGAATGGGAGACAAGGGAATACTAAACTAGAAGGCAGGGTCAAAACCTATTTCCATATTCTTGCCCAAAACAGGCAAAAAATGTTCCCCTGTAATCAGTCAGCTGGAGACCAACTTTTCTAAGCATGGTAGTCACACTACTGGAGAAAACTGTGGGATCTGCTGTAAAGGATCACAAATCAAACACAACCATTTCCTTGTGGATATTTGAGTAACTGAACATTTTCTTTTAACCATTTCTTTGCTCAAAGAGAGTGATTTATAAATAGCTGTTTTAATATGGTCCCTGACATGACTAGTAAAAGAAAAGATTTCAGGGGGTAGAGGGGTGGAAAAATGGAAAGAAGCCAACAGAGGAACCAGTTCCCAAAGTTACAGTAGAAATAGGCTAGGTTGCTCCTTCTGACAATTGTGGAAGAGCCAAATATAGTTGGCTTCTGGGCAGAAGGGATGAAATAGTTTTACTTCTCTTTTCTCTGTAGTTCTCCTACTTCTCTCTGTTACATATCTTGGAAAATAGCCCCATTGCAAGAGCTACCATCTGAAATCCTATTTTTGTAACCACACTATTATGTCTTCTAATTATCAGTTCAGACTCTATTCAATCCTCCCATTATTGCCTTGTGTTTCAATCAGCATCTGAACATTGTACACCCATGATGTCATATCCAAAGCCATCTGTCCGTCTTCCTCTCTCATTTTTTTTCTCACCCTCAGCCCTAGGGCTGCCTGACCTTGCAACGATTCTGGGAACTTATAAAATGAAAAAAGAAAGAAACCTAGAAACATAATAGTTCCTAGAAAGATGGCAATTGCCCAGAGGGAAAACAATGAATGCTTTATTTCTCATGCCACATCCAACTGAAAACTGAAAGGGGGCAACCCTCATCCCTGGAACAAGAACCAGGTTTTCAAGGCCTATTTAAAGGCAAAGGAAAAAAAGGAAAGGGAAGGAAAAACACATTTCTTGGGTTCCACTTACTTTAAATTCACGTCAAATACTGAGAAATCAGATGGTAAATTAGGCCTCTCCATAGAAAAAAATTGGTTATTTGGAACCCTCCAGGGCATGAGGCCCCTTTGCTTTCTCCTTATTCTGAAAATAATTATTGCTTTATAACCTGCCTTTTGTGCAGTACTTCAAGGCAATTATATTTAACCTATATTAATTTTATTCCTCTCATAATTTAGAGATGAATTAATTTCTATATTAAGAGATCTTGTTTCATTTTATGCTCATCATAACAATCACAAGAGCGAAGTAAGGTGAGAAAGAATGACTGGCGCAAAAGCCCAGCCTGTGAGATTCCATGCTAAGGTTGGACCTAAACTAAACGTAGAGACTTAAGTAGGGGGCTGCTGGATTTTAACCCACGTCCATCTAGTCCAGCAGTTTGTTCTTACAGTGGCCAGCCACCTGGACAAGGAAGCTTGCTAGTTTCCCAACAGATGCAGTCATATTGCAATCAACGCTAAAACTACTGATCTCCATGACTTCCATTAACTGGTTCTATCTAGGGGTGAAATTCAATCACCTCGGCCCACTTCGGGAGAGGTGGTAGGAACGATTTGAATGGGTAAAAAATTGCGACTGGTTGCTATTACTATTATACCAAGTATACCAAGCCATGCCCACAGCCACACCCACAGAGCCGGTAGGGAAAAAAATTGAATTTCACCCCTGGTCCAATCCCTTTTTTTGAAGCCACCAGCCCTGCTGGTAAGCAGCACCACCTCTCACAATAGCATCTTCTAAAGTTGAATTATGTGCTGTGGGAAAAAAATCCTAGGTTTCATTGGTCATATTCTAAAACCTTAACTACTACATCACACTGTTTTACCAGCAGCACTTGAGATGAACACTTCTATATTATTCCCAACATAATTTGTCCCATTTTTCCCATTGTCTTCTAGGGCTACTACAAGTACATCTACAAATTATTATGGTACATGAAATAAACATGTTCTCTCTCTCTCTTTCTCTCTCTCTCTCCCTCTCCCTTTATTTCTGAACTTTAATTGTTATCATACATTGTGCACATTAATTGCACAATTAGTGAGCCATGGAAATGGCTTTGGCCAAATGTTAATATTTTGTTTAAACCCAAGTTATCATCTCTGCAAATATGATTTACAGCTTAAAATCTAGTGTGAAGCCAACACTCTTATCGCTGACTTTAAATCTGTTATTTCCCATTTGTGGAACTACCACGATAGCGATCAACTGGATTTTTGCAGCCCAGATCTAATAACCCTACCAACTATCTAACTTTCTGGACATACAGAAGCACATTCTGAAATTCTGGCTTCTTCATGAATAAAGTCAAACAAAATTAATGTCTAAGGAGAGACTGGAAACTAAAAAAAATATGGGTAAATCAAGGTCTTTCTAACACATGGCTCAAATTCTCAGCCACTACAAAACAAGTCAAGGTCATCAATATTATCTGTTCTCATACTGCTGAAGCAGCAACTCCTTTCCAGTTCCTCTGTTTTTCTCATTCACAGGCAACCAAGAATCTGAATCAAAAATAGGCCTTGTATTTGTTGCCTGAAATATTTCAAGGTCTCCAGAAATACCCTGGCATTCTGTTCCAGTCATTCCTTAGCACCTGCTCCTTTGGAAGACCTAATATGGTGAAGAGTAACAGAGCTCGTATAAAAGGGTGAACAGAATGGAATCCAGAACCAGATTTATTCATAGTATTAATTTTTAAAATAACGTTCTATGATTTAAATAACACTTCCAAGGCTCTGCAGAAAGTTTGGCTTGACAAGGCACTTTCTGTCACATACCTAAATTCATATATCACCATGCTACATTCTAATCCTTTTGCATTTGCACTTGTAATAGTTTTAAAGGAGCCACAAATATGGTGAACTGTTTACTTTTTTTCTCACAGTTACCTACAACATTCTATTTCTGTACCCTTTCTGTACTCTTAAGCATTACAAATAGCACAGACTCCAGGGATTTCTGCGTCGGACTCATTGCTGTAAAAGGCACCTTGGAGGCCCCTTCATTTATGTGGCATGAACTTGGCAGGGTTCTGACATGGTACTCATTTATTCTAATGAAGTTCCCCAGGAAAATCTTCTGCTGGATCACCTTCAAAACTTGCCTAGTTTCCACTAACCTTGTTCCAGGTGAGAGTTGGAGTGGGAATTCCAATGACTTCGCAGCTCAGGTAAACCTGGGCTCCACTGACATTCCAGATGTCCTTTGGAGGGGTCACAATGGATGGGCCTAGAAATTTTAAAAAAAGAATCCTTTTAAAAGAGTAAAACAGTGTATTCATGAATTTATGAAATTAAAGCAATTTTTTCATTAACCAAAAATTGTTAACAGAAACCAACTCCTCTCTGTTATTTGGTGATTATACTCAGAAACCTGGTTCTTTCAACTTGTTTTATTTGTCCTAAGAGGATTTTAACTTCTGTTTCTCTAGATCCTTGCCTGGGACAAGGAGAAGACTTTGGGAAGAAGTTTGTGGTAAGGATTTGAGTGATGGCTTCAAATGAAAGGGGGGAATCTCATTCAGGGCAGGCCTGGGACCTTGTGGGTACCTGAAGTTCTTTGGTTTTAGACAGTGTCTTGCAGCTGCCCTCAAAAGAATATAAGTCTTTCTTAATGCTACTGAATATATATTGAGGACTACCCGCACCTCAAAATGGAACTACTATTTGAGTTCTAGCTATTGTGTTTCCCCAAGATAATCAGGCAGACCGCTACTGTGGGAAAGCCAGAAGCAGACTCAGGGGGTGCTGTTCCCCTTTTGCAATTAAGAGAATTATGACAATGGCTCCTTGATATTTTGAGGTATGATCAGCTCATCCTGCCAACCGTTCCTCTTTTGTGTCATTACTAATATGTGACAATTATTAGATATCAAAGCATTTTTCCTGACCAATGAAAAGGAGGCTGTACAAATCACATTGGATTTAAACATTAAAAGGGGGGTAATGAGCGAGGAAGTATGTAGCTTCAAAAAGCAAGCAAGAGATGTGAGTGTGGGATAAAATATAGTATTAATAAGGACCAAAGAGTTGTATTTTGTATTCTATTTATATACAGGTGCTTTTCAACTTGGCTGGACAACCCAGGAAGCTGATGCATGTTCATAAATATGCAATATTTTCAAACATCAGCATCAACACCAGACACTGATAGAGAACAATTCATACATAATAGTATTTCAAGTCCACAGCTGACTTCCCAACAGAAAATTAAATATTAGCAAAGTTTGTTTTCAGAAACTTCTGACGTTTCAAAATTTAAAGGCCCATCTCAATCCTTAAATGAAAACACAATTTGCTCTTAAAAAACAACAAACAATTCCTCAGGACCTTTCCCTTGCCATTACTTTTTTGTTCTGCCAAGTTTCAAAAACTAAAGCTGAGCCCAACTCTTGCTCTGGAATGTGGTACGTGGGAATGACCTTGAGACACAGGAAAAAGAGCTGCAGCCTAGACTATCACCATGCCAAAGGTAACTCAGGACTGGGAAGCATCTCAGAAGGGACCCTCCCTAGTTTTCTAGAGAGAAGGAAGGAAGGAAGGAAGGAAGGAAGGAAGGAAGGAAGGAAGGAAGAGACTTGCAAGATCCTGCTACTGTAGCCTTACAATAAAGGTAGTGTTGGTGTTCATGGATTGGGCTTCCTGTCAGGATTACCTCAAAGGGCTGACATATTCTCTCCATAAAACTTAAAAATCTGTTTTGGCTTGGTCTCTAGTACTGTAGCTGATAGTCATAGACATTTATTTGTTTAACAAATTTATATAGCTACCTAAGTACCAAAGGAACTCTAGATGACAAAAACATAATGAAATTTAAAAAAAACACATTTAAAATAAACTATGTTGAGTGTCAGGTTACAGAACTTTTCCCAATCAATCAACTAGAATGAACTTCTGAAAACGTATCAAAAGGAATCCTTTACTGAGATGAGACAATTCATGTAGGGGTCAAAAGCAGCACCTAAGATCTCTCAGGCATGCAGAGATAGATAAGGGAGTTTAAAACCCCTCCCCTTATCCTGATCTGTATTTAGTAAAACAAAGAGCCAACTTGTTAATTCCGCCCCCACCCCCTTTTTAGAAGGATCTTTTACAGAGTTTCCCAGGACACATCTCACTGTGGAATTTTTATGGTCTCTTCATCTCCTGGCTGTCTCTCTGAGAGGTGATAGGCTCTGGCCATCTGGGTTTCATCTCTCCATTGTATCATGTTTAGGTTATACAAATTCGATATAAGATTAAATATATTCAGGTTACATCAAGAAGGATATCTTTATCAGTCTCCCCCCCCCCCTTTTCTTCTTTCATTGAAGAAATGACAGATACACGGATCTGACATCCTGCCCTCCTTAAAAAACAGATAGGTCTATCTAGAAAAAACAAAATCATGTGTTACATTTGCAATTTAGGATGGTTTATCAGGGTATTTTAGGTGGAACTTTCGTCGTAATGTGGGTGCTTTTACATGTCGTTTGGCTACCCACTCATTTTCTGAGGAAAGAAGATATTTCCAAGCTACTAAATAGTGTGTGGATCCACGGTGAGTGCGCGAATCAAGGATATCTTTAATTTTAAAATGTTGTTCCCCATGTACCATGATGGGAGTTGGAGGTGTGGGAAGCGGGGGGTCTGAGATTTGAAGTGATCTCCGGTTTGAGCAAGCTACAGTGAAATACTGGATGAATCTGCCTAAATGTTTTGGGGAGTTGAAGTTCTACCATCAAGGAGTTAATAATTTTGGAGATGGGGAATGGGCCAATGAATTTTGGCCCTACTTTCTTAGAGGGTTGTAATGATTTTAAGAATTTTGTGGACAAATATACATGGTCTCCAATCATGAAAGGTTTAGGATCGCAGCGTTTTTTGTCCGCTTGAACTATAGGGAACGGGCAGTCCTATAAGTAATCTGAAAGTAACATTCAGACTTATTGGCTGAGTGATTCCCAATCTGCTCCTAAACTATGAAAAGAAATGTGTTTCATTTCTTGCTTAAGAATCACCTAAGCAACAGAACCAAGATAGCAAAAAGGAATGCTGTTTCCTATTTGTAAGCACTACTGTATTGTGACAGAATCTGCAATATACTCTCCTTTTTCAAATTTCTAGCATGTTTCAGGGAGATTATATTCCGGGACATCTACCATAATTCCTATGTATACATTACATTTTTTCTCAGGAAGGAATATTTGTCTTAGTTTTCATTCTAGAACTTTGTTCTAAGTTCTAAAGAAAAAGACTTCTTATCCTAAGATCAAGGTTTATGCAGTATGAGACAAGCTGCTGTTCTTGAGATTGTTGGCTAGAATTACTAGATTTTTCTTTGGCTTAGCTGAAGTTGCATAGCTGTGACCTTTTGTTCTATTCTGCTCTGATTTCCTTCAGCACTGGCGAGGAAATATCCCTGGGGTGTATTATTACTATGGGAAGAGACAGACCTTCCAACTCCACAGTTTTCAGCAGAGGATAAAGTGCTGCTAACCGAAAGCATCCAAATATCGTCAGTCAGATGGTCCTATCTAAGAGAGAGAGGAGCTTTTCACCAAAGCAATGTGATCTAGTTCTAAGATTTTTGTCTAATTTGATGATTTGGTAAACATCTTGGAAGAAACTGCTAATATTGACATGGACTCAATCAGTTATCCTCAAAAAGGAAGTGTGATTGATGTAGGCAGGACTCGATGACAACAATCTCATGCCTCAAAAAATAAAATAAAATAAAATGGCATCCCTTTCCCTATTTAAGAAGTCTAATGAAAAGCTGAATCTTCTACAACATCCATTTATATTTTACTCTCTGCTAAAATTTAGTCCCAAGGGCTTCTAGTGTGTAGAATACATTGTGTGTACAATTATTGTAAAAATGGCTTATGTTTCTACGTCTCTCAAGAACTCGAAATGATTTACAAATAATAGCACAAAACACCATGAATCCACAAAACCCCATTTTAGCTCTCAGCAACTCTGGTAAGAAGAACCTCAAAGAGCAAAAGGTCCATTAGAAATTCTTGGCCTGAAAGATTTTTAGACCTACAAATCTTGTCAGTTAAAGTCTTTTTGGACCCAACAGAAATCTAAAAGCATCAGCATTGTGTATTTTCCATTAGTGTACTGATAATATATAGATATAATACTGATTGTCTCTCTTTCTATCCTCTGTCCAAATCTCATTTCAGTGATTCTCCAGGATTGCTGAGGACAGTTTACTCTCTCTGTTTTTTTTATTACAGCACAGAACACATTGAGAAAGGATATACTGTACATTTGTTTCCTGGTAGGCACCAGGAATTGCCCACACAATTCTATCTAGTACAACTCTCCTTTTCCTTCCCTCCTTTCCTTCTTTTTCCTTGAGGGAATAACCAAGGAAAGAAAATGTATTTGGTAAAGTGGAGAAGCTTTTCTACTTTACTGAGCAACTCCTCAGCCCAGTGATCAGTCATCTAGCAGGCATGTCCAAATGATAAGTTCTGGTTATTGCTACTCTAGCCCTTCATGAAGACTATTGGCCAATTCTAGCATTTAAGAGATGGCTTTGTTTAACTTGTTCTACAACCTCACCATCAATACGCCACCATTCAGCAGCAAGCCAAGGCAGAAGCTTTGTGCTCAGGAAAATAATATTCAGTGATGACAACAAATGTTAGGTTGGTACAGTTTGCTGACAAGGACTGATGGATGGCCTGTCAACTCAGCTGTGGGGAAAGGGTTGTGGCATTAGACTGTCTACTATTGACCTCACCCCTTTCCTAAGAGGTCTGTAGGGGGCGTGCATAAGCGCACCAACGTGCCTACCGTCCCTGTCCTATTGTTTCTCTTATTCTTTTATTTTTCTTATATGTACCCATTTCATATATTCACAACTATGTATACACTTGTACTTATTATCTTGTAAACAATTGACAAATCAAAAAAAAATAAAAAAAAAATAAGTTGTTATTCTTTTGCCATATCTCTAAAAGTCTTGATTTTGGGGGAACTAGATGAAATATTAGTGAATGTTGAAAACTATACTTTTAGTTCTATTTAATTTAAATGCAATGCAACCCCCAAGATATTTGAAATACTTTTAGTAGTTGGGGTCAGCTTCTTATCCTTCTATAATCATAAGGAAGCCTAGGGTCTACTGTGCAGTCTTCCAAAGCATAAAGGAATTCAGATCTGCTGGGATCTCTCTGGGAAATTAAAATATGCATAGTTGAAGTCTGGGAAACAAAGACATTCTCAGGACTCTGAAATTAGTGACTTTTTTATGATGAACATTATAGTATACCCATTTCCCCCTGAGGGTTGTTATATCCCTATAATAAGCATTTCGGCTACTGTTACTTAGGCAGCGTATGTTTAATAGTGAAATTAGTATATTGTTAAGCTGGGTCTACTGTAACTCTGGTTTCCGAATAGATTGTTATTTCTTACTTTTCGACACTAAGAAGCACCGAGCACGTTCTCCTTCTTATGAGAACAGTAAATGATTGTTTCTTTTTGTAAGAAGGGGAAAATAAGAAAACATTTAAAATAAATGCATGCTTCATGTTAAACGATGAAAGTATGTATCATTAACATTTTAATAGGAACTACGCATGATTCATTTGTTAATGGAAGCCCTGCAATCATTGCAACATTCTACCTGGTTGGCTACCTGGTCTTGGTTGTAGTGAGTGTCGAAAAACCACTTTTCATGGGGAAAGTCATTAAAAGTCTTCATAGAACAATGTCAAGTTGTTTGGGGAGCTCTAGTGCTGAGTGGAGCATAGTTTCAGAAACATGCTGATAGACAACGTGCCCGTCCTCATTCCTACCAGGTGGTCCAAAGATGTCTCAATCGTTATTTTAAAGAACAATATTGTTGCTTCCATCTCATCCATAGCCAGAAGCAAGGCAGCGTAAGTTCATCTGGAGTTTTCTGTTATTGATGCACAATATGAAGACAAAATCTTGAAAGCTTGAGAGATTCTTTCCCTCCCCTGCCCCACATTTATTCCAAAAAGAATCAAGGTGGACGTATGTTGACGTTTTTCTCTTACTCTCTCCTCCCTTCCAGGGCTTGGCTGGTGTCAGCCTTAGATAAGAAGCATACCCAGAAAGTACTAGCTTTATATTTTTTTTGTACATTTACATTAACAGAGTCTTGCAAGTCTGAAAGTTTATCTCTCCCTTCTCACCTTTACAGTCAAAGAAGCTAAGAAGGGTTTCTTCTGAGATGTTTACCACATTTCATTCCTCCTCCAGGTTCAGCTGCCTCTTACCCGAAGGTTGCCTAGTTGTAGATAACATTGTCTACAATGTTGTGTCTCCCAAGGTCATTCCCACATATAGCTGGTATTTATCTAATAGTGTCTGAATTCCTTCTTGAAGGCCATCTCCATAGTTGCTTACAGTTTGTGATGATGGAATCAGGGCTTGGTTAGCTCCTTAAGACTGTTGTGCTTATACACCCCTCCCACTGGGCACTCTCCTCTGTGATTATGCTGGGTTAGGCTATGGGAAGGATGGGTTTCTGGGCTTCTTTGGAGGCATCTGCTTACTTAATGCCTGATCAGTGTTCTTCCAAGTTCTACTTCTAAACAGAAAAATAATGGTTAGAAGCTATTCCCTTGTTCCCTTGAAGTTTTGAAAATTGGTGGCTTCTGCTGTGAGGAACGGCACCCTGCATTTTGCCAGTGATATTGTTTTGATGGTTGGGCTGTGCCTCATGGACAAAAAGAAAGGTATTGGGGCTGGCAAAACTCAACCTTGGGATCGCTGCAGAAGAGGAGCAGCGGGCTTCAAAACCCCAGCAACATTTTCAAGAGAATGTGGTACTTGCTACCATCCTCAGATGTTCATTAAAAGGAGGCAGAGCCTGATAGGTGATGTGTAGCACGGTGGCCTCCAAGGACAGAGGACTCTGGAGGTAAATCCATACCAGGGAGGGAGGGAGGGACTGTTCCTTGAAGTACCCTGGCAGAAGGCAGGAAAGTGCTGGCTGTGCTCTACTCCCAGGTCTCCAGCAATCATCAATGGTGTCTTGTCTAGCTTAGAAGAACATCAATCTGCCAGAACATTCTTTAATATCATATTGGCTCAGGCTCTCCTGGCCTTTTGCAAAGCTATTAAGACCTGCCTTTTTCAGCAGGCCTTTGGAGTTTATGTTCCGTATGCAGCATAGTCCTTAGTGCTGGGGATTTATTTTTACCTAATTACTGAGTGGTAGTTTTGTAAGCTGCAAAGAATCAGATATGAGGGAGGCAGCACATAAGCCTAGGAAAGGAATGAAATAAATAAGCTGTCCCATGCTGAAGCTGTAAAAACAACATTCCTGGCTGGCTTCATTGTTGAAGCAGAATAAGAGTCAGAGTTAGCACTTTAGGCAGCTCACTTTTCCGCTGACTCAAGGACTGGAGAAATGTCTGTTAACCCAATCATGAAAAAGACCTTTGATCTGCTGTTGTGAATATACAGTCAAAAAGACATATGCAATAGCAGTAGCAATACCTGTAGCACTTAGACTTATATACCGCCCCATCATGGTTTACAGAACTTTCTGGGCAGTTTATAATATTGCCCCCAACAATCTGGGTCTTCATTTTACTAATCTCAGAAGGATGGAAGGCTGAGTCAACCTCGAACCCTGTCAAGATCAAACTCCAGGCTGAGGACAGAGCTATAGACTTTTAATAGTCTAAGACTCAGCATCCTAACCACTGAGCCTCTGTGTCCTTCAAATGAAGGCAGGAGAAAAATCTAATAAGTATTTTAGTGAAAATATAAAGAGAAAGAAAAGTATTCTTTTTATATTTCTCATCTATGCCTTTTAGTACAAAGCAAATCCTTTCTACCAATATTAAGACGCTTGAAGAACAAAGATACACATGTTGTTAGCTTCTAATATATATATATATATAATAAAAAGAAAAAAGAAAACATTCATGAATGTTTGATTTTTTATTTTTATGTTTTTATATGAGAAATATAAAGTCTATAGCTTGACAGTTTGAGATCTGAGGTGCTGTGAGATGGAGTGAGCTCCTATACACCTGTCCCAGCTCCCACCAACCTAGCAGTTTGGAAACATGCAAATGCAAGTAGATGAATAGGTACCACGTATAAGCATGCGGGAAGGTAACAGCACTCCATGTTTCATCATATGCTGTGTCGTGGTATAATGCCAGCCACAAGATTGAGGAAACATCTCCAGACAACACTGGCTCTTTGGTTTAGGAAACCACTAGAGGAATGAAACCTGCGGGGACAGCTTTACTCTTTACCTTGACTACTTTTTAAGTAACTCGATGAAGTGAATATACCTAGTACTCCTTCCTGCTCCTCCTCTTCCTCCTCCTCCTTCTATTTTCACCAAAACAACAACCTGGGTTGGACTGAGAAACACTGACTGGGTGGAAGTCACCCAGCTGGTTTTCATGCCGAGCCTAGTACTAGAACTCATCACTACCACTACCCTAAACTGGTTCTCAATAATAAGAAAAATTTAAAAAAATAATTAAATATCATTAATAGGGAGAGACTCACAATTATCCTATGCCTTATTCAGGTAAAATTAGCTTTTCAATTAGGAGTCTAGAGAGAATGTAACTGAATACATTTATCTGACTTAGACCTAAGAGAATATGGAGACTCAACCAAGCATGGACCTTCATAGCTCTGCTAGATGATAAAGGAAAAGTGGGTGGGGGGATGCTTTTCTTATTGCATAGGTGAACAGAGTCACGGAAGGGTCATCATTAGTGCCAGATAATAGATTCATCTTTCATGTGTCCTGTACAGTAGAAGAACAACTAATGACATACAATTGCCTTTTATAGTTATGGCTCTGAGCAGAACTCAACAGGATGCAAGTACCCCACTAACATCCTGCTGCTTGCGGAATTGTTCCATAAATGTCATTTCCCGTCCCATGAGGATGACAATCATGCTTTTAATACTTGGAAAAATAGCCCCAAATAACCATATTTCTCCCCTTTGGAATGCTTTCATAATAATGTAGGAAGATGTTTAAGCTGCTTCCAATCAGCAGCATAACATAGTGTGCTGGGTCCAAATTTTATATACTTGCAGTTTTGCTGGAAGGATTTTAAATGTGATTCCCAGGAAAGAGGTCTGAATTTCTGATTAATACCTTGTTATGGCTTTACAGTTCAACACACATGGGGAATGCGCAATAATTTTATTTTACTAAGTCAAGCTATTTGGATTCAACTGAAGGGATTATAGAATGTAGGTTTAGGTAGTATTTTTAGACTTAGATTTAGAAGACTTATAATAACTTCGTTGTCACTTTGAATGCACACTAATTGGCATATATTAAAATGAAATTTTGTTGCATACAGTTTATTGCATTTGAGGGTAAAATGACTACAACTCAACCTCTCAATCTTCTAAAAGGCCACTGGAATCCATATGTTGACACTGTAATGTTGCTGGAAGGAATATGGGAGTTTTGTACATTTTCAGCTATGTAGTAACTTCTAAAGAAGGTAGTGGGAGATACAAGAAGCCTCTCAGAGACATAGTTCTCACATTTCCATCCTTAAAACACTGCAAAATCCTAAGAATGCACCCCAAATTCTGCTGTTCTGCCAATTTTCAGTAGTATGTTTTGGAGTACAGTATTGGTTGCCACCTAAGATCGATAACTCTCCATCCATGGGCTAATGGACCACAGAGAGAGCTTCAACTTCTTAGTACCAAGCTCTGGCTTCAGCTTCTAGAAGCTTTTTCCTCTCTACAATTTATCTGTCCACATCTTCTTCTATTCAAAATACATCTATAATTCTTTTGCTCAGTTGAGTCTTACAGCAACGGTGTTGGTTTGATGTTGACTGCTACACTGATTGCAGTAATAGCCCCACTATCATTATAAAATACAGATACAGATGAACATACAGATTAATACAGTTGGAAGGAACCTTGTAGGTCATCTAGTCCAACCCCCGCCCCCAGTAGATAAAATGTTGTACTGATATGATTGTTAATTGAAGCCTAAGATTAGCACTAATATACATTGGATCTGGAGCTTTATGGCTAGACTTAAAACCAGGTTTAATGTATATACAGTTATTAGTTCTGTGAGATGATTACTGAAAAGCTGGGGGATATTGTCCTCACTAATGCAGATGAAATCAAATGTGGTTTCCCCAATCCATATTTATCCAGACATCCTGGATTGCAGTTCCCATGATTGCTCTAGTGGCCATGTCAGCTAGGGATGAGGGTTTCTTTCAGAAATGAAATTGTTTGAATGCTTGCTGCAGCTTTACTGAAAAGCATGTAAACAATAACTTGTTATATAATTCAAAGGACAAACATCTTGAACAAACTTCTGCAGCTGGCACTGACTCCTTCACAAAGTTCAACAGTTGTGACTGAAAATTATCAGGTTCTAGTAAACTTTTAGAAACTTCTGACTTTAAGAGTGATATGAAACCTTTGACAACATACCTCTGACTTTGTTGTCAGAAAAACTGTTACACAAGTTATTTTGCTTTCTTTATCCTTCATCTATTTGTGAGAACTCTTTATTGTTTTTATTAAAACCACAACTCCTTCCATGGCTCACAAAATTATCAGGCTTTCTGGAAAGAAAGCAACAGGATCAAAGAGTTTGGTTATTGTGAGAATTTGTTACAGCATCTGGGAAGCTGATCAGTTTGAACGCCTCCTTAAATCAGGCCAGCAAACAGATCTCATGAGGTCTCTCTGGACTTGCTTTTGATAATATCATAGTTCTCAAGAAAACAATGTCAGTTAGATTTAGAGAAAGTGGGTTGTGTTCTTAGAAACATTTTGAGAGTATAAATGTTTGGTCGCTATGCAAATGCACCATCGATTTAAAGAATGAAAAGAAGCAACCCCGTAAACTAAGAAGCATGTGGACTCAGCATAATCGAAACCCTGATTCAGCAAAGGTCATTGAACACATCTAAAGAATGGAGATGCTTAGAGGATTACTAAACATAACAATACACAATAATATATTAGAGAATAGACGGGAATCTTTAAAAGTGGCACATTTTCCCTCTTCTTCCATTAAAGCTAGTATTATTGAGAGTTATAAAAAACTGTCCAACATATTTTAACTTAGTAATATGTTAGTAATTAGCAATGTAGCGGGTGACTGACTCCACAGTTTAGTCCTATTGCTTCGTACATTTACCTGCTCCACATTGCACTGGGAACGGATTGGCAGCTGGGAGCAGGTAGGAAAACAAACAATATGACAGCATGATTTGGTATGAGGAAAAATACGAGGAAAAAAAAATCAGTGTTTTTAGAGGCAACCTTCTACATATCCTTATTTCTACTTCCAATCTTATTTTACAACACAGATGGGCAAATTTTCACCATAATGGATCTACTTAAGTTTTCTAATAGCATTCTTCAGATGTGCTACCTAAGGCTACTTGCCCAGGCAGAAGGTAAATAAGTAAGGTTCTTCTCAGTATTTATGCAACCCAACAATTTGTATACAGAGCCAGAATCACTCTCAAGAATCCCCAAAACAATCTTTTTTTAACAATGCAAAAACTAAATGTTTATTACAATTAAGCAATGGGTTAATCCAGAGACTGTTGTTGATACCCTGTAGATCAAACAGAGACCTATTATCCAGCCTTTTTTATTGCAGTAAAGAATTAAGCGGGGAAGAAATAAAGGCATGGGGAATCAGGGGAAGCCGCCAAGGCTGAAAAAGGCTAGGAATGTTTTTAAAAATGATGACCTACAGGAATGCTGCTGGCCTCTATGATACCTTTGTGCAAAAGGTTTTTTGCATCAGAATGTCAAGTCACATCATGTTGCAGTTGTGGGTTCCTAGTGTTTTGTTCTCTCTTTTCTTCTACAGTGCATGCACAGACACACATGGAATAGTAAGTGGGTAGGCTTCTCCCACCTAACCTGGCGCTCTGTAATGTGGCACTGGACTACTACCATTCTCATTGTTTGGTGCCCCCACATGTCATGGCACCTTTGGCAAGTACCCAACTTGCACACATGTGTGCGGTGGCCCTGATGACCTATCAAAACCAGCTAGATTGCTGTTCCATGATAACAGCATTAGAAGACCCCAATCTGCAGTTTCTAGTCATTTGCTATAGAATCCATATACTATATATGTGTCTTTAGGCCTTTTAGCTGCCCATTTGTTATTCCATAAATATCTAGCTGTTACTTAACTGCTGTAGCACAACTTTCCCCTATTGCAGTTTTCCCAGAATTCAAACCATATCATTCATCTCACTTGTCCAAACAATGTAAATTGTGGAGCAGTAGACTTTACTTTGCTCTAAATTCATTTTCTAGGGATGAGAGAAAGTGCCTGGCTCAAATTCACCCAGCTGGCTTTATGCCTATGCTTTCCCAGTTTCTAGCCTGGTGTCTTAACCACTACAGCAGCTGGCTCATCAAGACAGTCCTTCCTCAAGTCTAATGGGTTGAAGCTAAGGCTACCATCTCTTGCAAAATTCTGGATCCAAACTCTTTGCTGTCACATAGTGGTCCTCCAGAGTTTTTCAGCTCAAGTCTGATAGCTCAGGCTGATGTTGAAAAATAGTAATTCCTTAATATCCCATAAAGCTAACTTTTAGCTGGAATCCTGCCATGGAAGCATCTGAAAGCAAGTCTAATGCTAGAAGGAAGGAACTGTTCCTTTCCTTTTGAAATAAAACAGAGAAAAAGGCCAACAAATTCCCAACTATATTTTGATTCTAGGAAAGAAACCAAGTATTGTTTGAATGGAAGTTGACTCATCTTATTTGCTTGGTAAGAAATGCAGAAATTGTTTGCCATTACTTTCCTCTGGGATTTTTTCCTTACTTCACAGTCTATCTATAGCTCTGGCAATCAATGAAAATATCCATCCAAGTACTTATCAAGAGAAAAACTAAAAAACCAAGTTTTAGTTCTTCTGGACTGTGAAAGAAAGAAAGAAAGAAAGAAAGAAAGAAAGAAAGAAAGAAAGAAAGAAAGAAAGAAAGAAAGAAAGAAAGAAAGAAAGAAAGAAAGAAAGAAAGAAAGAAAGAAAGAAGAGATAAGCAGAATGAGAAATAAAAATAAATTCAGATAAAGGGAAAAAATTAGCAGAAACTTTGTAATGTGGGGATAGGAGAGAAAGAGAGAGCTATTTACTTGCACAGACTGACACTGTTTTGGTTGACTAATTCTGCCTTATAAGTCTATCTGCATTCCACTTTAAAAACTCAAAACAATCTTCGGGACTTAGAGGACAACTTGTCCTGGAATTTTTAGTGCCAAGAAAAGCTTGGAGACATTTTGAAAAGCCCTGTAAATTAAGCCTAAAAACATCTGAAAGGTCTAATTTTTCTGCATTTTTTCATGCCTCTTACACAGGATGGCTATGGATGCCAAGGAATTGTTTCTAGCCCTATCTTACTGTTAAAAGCTTCAGGAACCTTACTGTACCCTTGCCAAGAATAGTGCAATGGAGTACTTATAACATACGGCCTAAAAGCATTTAGACGTAGAACTTTAACAAGTTTATAACACATGCAGCCACAAATTGTATAACATGATCCCAGCCTTATAAACATTGCAGTAAATGTTAATTAACATTTTATAGTTTAATTAGGCAAGTGTCCTAGTTGGCCAGAGACCAAAATTCTACTCTCCATAGAAATGCTATGCAAATAGTGCTTGCTTAATAATTGCCCTTGTTTAGCAATCGTTTGAAGTTACGATATGCTAAAAAAAGTAATTTTATGATCCCTGCAGTGTCCCAACAGTCAAATGATTGAAATTTGGGCATTTTGCAACCGGTGGGGCATCCTCTAGTCATATATCTGTCATTTGCACATTTCACAGCCAGTTTTCAAAAAGCAGAATCCATGGAGAAGCTGGCAGTAAAAGCACAATTTGTGATCATGTGAAGTCTTGCTTAACAACTGTGGGTTGTTAACTTAATGACCAAGAAACTCATGTTGTAAGTCTGGAGCTGCCAATTCTGGTTAAGTGAGGACTACCTGTGGAGTGATTATAGTCAAATATATCACCCAATTTTCCCTTTTGCCTGGAATATTCTGTATCTTCTCAGTATTACTGAATTGATATTACTAACAACTTTTATATGAAAGCCATTGATAAGAGTAAAGATCAGTATCTGCAGCTCATTATTCTAATGTACTTTGCTGTAGGAATTTTTAGCCGGTGAGAGTTTATGTTATGTTTCAGTAAATTATGATGATGAAACAGGGTTGAGTTTTTGGATAAATTATGTAGAGTTCTAAATGAATATTTTTATGCAGGGAGGCAATTATTCTATAAAGAACAGATAGACGAAAATGAAGTAAGAGGTTAAAGAAAAAACTATTGGACAGATAGCAATATATTTGGTGAGCATCTACTTAGAAAACAGTCTATTTCTATTACATGGTTTGTACATAAATCTATTTTATGTGTACATGGAAGGGGAATGAAAAAAAATGCATGATTGACTTGATAGTTTATGGGGGAAGAGAGAATCAGTGACATACACAAGAATGATGCGAGGATTAGCGACCATATTATTTGGTAAAGGCAAGTCTCTCTGCAAGAAAGCATAATCTTGTTTTCTTAAAAACGCTTTCTTAAAAAATTGAGATATATGCTAAATGCACCATTGAGTTTAGAAGCAGGACTGCCCAGGAAAAGAGCCAGAATCTGACAATCAATTCTCTTCCATTCACTTTAAAGAACCTTCTTCAATTTTCTCTTCAGGACAGATTTACCGAAACTCCATTATCACCAGCTGATGCATCAGATGAAACTACATCTACAGAGCATGTTTTTCTAGACAAAGATATTTTAATTTCTTTTTAAAAAAATCTTCTCTGGCCAAAGAGAAGGATTTAAATTACTCTATTTCAGACGGTTGCCACATTTTGTGCAACAAGAAGTGCTGTGAAAAGGTCATCCTTATAAGACAGGGAAATTAAATTGTATTTTGGAAACTCCTTGAGTGGTCATTAAGAGAAAGGAAATGTCCTTTTTGTCTCCAATGCTACTATAAATATTTCTTTATATCAGTGTTGATGAAGCCAGAGACAGTAATGATTATTTATGAAGGTATTAATACTGGTTACTTTAAACTTTCTGAAGGAGTTCAGTGAACTCAAGAAAGCAGCTACCATATTTATCACAAAGTTTTTAAACCACCTGGGAGTTGACCACAATCTTGATTTATGGGGGTTCATAGTATGCATGATCAGATAGACTGATTGTTATTATTATGTTTCTTCTATTCAACTTTGACATATGGAAATGATAATAAGTTTGAAAACCTGATTCTGCTATCTTCTCAAGTCTTAAAGCCCTTTTCCCCAATTAACTTGGTGTTCCTCAAATTATTCATCACAAATACAAGGTTTCCTGTTTAGCATACACTTGACTTAAATCACTAACAACATTTGTAAATATTTTATCTTACTGTAGGGTCTGGAGGTCATCTGAGGTTTAGCTGAGTATTTTGCTTCTTTGGAATTTTTTCTTTTGGCAAGTTTAAAGCATATCTCAAGCCTGTGTGGTCCTGTCCTCCCATTTTCTTTCCTTGGTATGTGAGACTCAACATTATAGAACAGCCAATAAATCCTTTCATTTCAATGTTGGTATCTTTTGAAAAACAGTCAAGCATTGGTATAATGCCACATGTATAAAAATGGAAATGGTGAATAAATACGAAATTTTGAAATAATTACTTTGCTATAAAAGTTTTAAAAGGCCTTTTAATGGAAGTAATGAGAAGTTAGCCATAATCATTTTTAATCACCAAAATTGTGAATTTTTATGCTCTTAAAAGATAAAAGGTAAGGATAGGTTTTCTTTAATTGAGTGCTCTTTGCATCTTCCTAATATTTATTTAAGCTGCCAAGGTTTGAGAAACACTTTGTATTGAGATCTAATCTGGAATGCCTTTTTTGCACTGTAGATAGTAAGATCAGGCAGACTTGATATAACAATCTTCCAACGCTTATATTAACATTCCTGATGTGTAAGACAAAGGTGGGGAAAAAAGACATTTGCTGGATGAGCCAAAAAACAGAAATATAGGAAATCAAATAGGCACTAAAAGGTTGAGAATGACACATCTTGAAGATATATTAGCCAGTGACTTTTTCAAGACAAACATACACCCACAATCCTACTAATGTTTACCTCAACATTGCAGTAGTTCTCATAAGTTTAAATTACCAAGTATCCATACCTAATTCCTGATAGTTGCACCACAATTTGTTCTTCCTCTTCAGTGAAGATCATAAAATGATATCTATTTTATAGCCATACCTCTAATCCCAAAATGATCTTTCCTGAGAATTTTTCTTGAAAATTTGATGTGAAGATATTAATAAGTTTGGTAGTGAAATATTACAGTACTCTAAGTATTACAGTTTACCTTGAAATAAATTATTTAAAATTCAGCTGAATCTATTTGCCAGTAGGCAGGGTAAGAAATATAATGTAACAGCCAAAATTATCCCTAGGATTCCCTTATAAATAAGGATGTTTAGGACTATAGGGATTGAAATCACAGTTTTGGTTAAACTTGGTGCAGATTAGCAGAGATGCAAGGAACCACTGGAGACAAATAATAAAAGAACACAATACTCTCAGCTCTAAATTAATCCATAAAAACTCATCTATGAAGTGCCAGCCAATGTAATTGTGCCTCACCACAGAAAGTCCTAACCAAGGTTTTACTCAATATGTGAATCAATTCTAAAACAATTAAGCTTTCGGCCAAAGCTTACATTTATTTAAGTTTCCTTACCCCAAATCACACATTTTAACAACACCAGAACTTGTTTTAAAAAGGACAAGACAGGAGAACCAAACTTAGAAATAACAACATGGAAGAGACCAGATAAATCAACTTTTGATTTATGGGACTCAACTTTTGCCAAGGGCGAACTTGAGCTCCATCCAAAGGGGCCTAATTCTTACTGTAAACTCGTATCCAAACACAAACTGGTTTTTTCTTTACGTCCTATGTGAGGTTAAACAACCATCAATAGTTGGTTGGACGTTGCTTTTTTTAAAAAAAAAATTGGGTTGCTATGTTTCATATCCTTGGACAGCCTTCTTCAGAAATTACGCAATGGGCGCTATATCCTGTTTGTGCGCTTACTCCGAAGTCAACCCCAGAGAATTCAATGGGTTTACACATCCAAGCGAAGGCGAGCAGGGCAGCACCTAGGAATACAGCCCCGTCCCGCGGGTTCTCCACCCAAGACCCCCATCCCGACCTCGCCTCTTCCCACTTTTAATCCCTGGGGCGCAGGCGCCACCTTCTCCCGGCTCTGCCTACCTTGCTCGCAAGGCCCCTTGCTCCGCTGCTCGACTGGGCGGTCGCCTCGGCTCTTGGCGAGCAGGTTGGCCGCCCGCAGCTGGCAAGTGCTGGGGTAGGTGAGGCCGTCGGAGCCGCACACCGGGTAGCGGCTCTTGCAGACGCACACGGCGGTGGCTCCCCGGCTTTTGGTTCGGCGGCGGCACTCCAAGCCAGTCGCGCAGCGTCCCCAGAAGACGGTGACTCCGCCCGAGACTCCGCTCCCGCACGCTTCTCCCTCGCCCCGAGCGCATCGCCAGCAGCAGCCGCAGTTGTCGCGCACCTTGCCCAGCGGGCAACCCCAGGCTGGCAGCGGCGGGCACTCGTCGGGGACGCAGGGCGAGCAACCGCCGGCGGCAGCGCCTGGCTCCTCCAGAGACGCGGCGCAGCCGAGAAGGAAAAGTAGGCAAGACGGAGCGCACCAAATAGCCCGCATCGTTGCGAGAGGCTGGGCCGGAGGCGGCAAGGACTCCTGTTCCTGGCAAGGGCTGGCGAGGGAACTTAACCGCTTAGCGCAAGAACTGCGTTAAAAGAGGCAGGAAAATAAGCCTGGAGTTAAGTCTCCGCCCCGCTCTCCGCCTGCCCAGCCTCGCCGTTATAAACAAATGATGGCAAGAGGCTTTTGTGTGACCTTGGGGGACAAGGGGGGGGGCGGCTGTTAAGGGTTGTGAGAAGAGAATAAACCGGGGGTTTCAAACTTTAAATGGCCCGGAAAGAGGTTCCTCACGAGAAGTGTTACTAGTGTAGTTTCTGTTTTCTGTTTCCCAGAAAGAGTCAATCATAATTAAATCGAGACAGTGTTCTGTCTCTAATTAAAGCAGTCAATTTGGCCATCTCAACACATTCCATTGTCTTCGCTATCCACTCCTCCATTGTAGGTAAAGTCAAATCTTTTCACCTTTGTGCATTTAGTAGTTTTGTTGTCGTCATCATATACTATTTAAAAACAAGTGTCATGATTTTTTTCCCCCAGCTGCTTATCCATCCCCAAGAAAAGCCTCTGCTTTCAATCGTAGATGAGTTTTTAAAATCTTCTGTATTATTGTGTGTAATTGTGTTCAAAATGTTTGGCTTTTTTACATTTCTGTCATGCGGCTTTGCTCCGCATTAGGAAGGCTTCTCACTGGGTGGTCGAATGCATCAAGAAAGACACCAACGCAGGTTCTATCTTGGGTGAGCTGCCCCGATCACAAGTTCGGTAAGCTCTTTTATTAAAAACACACAGTGATACGTCAGTTACATGGTCAGTTTAAAAGGTACTAAATAGCAAATCAGTGCTTACATTCCAGTTATTTGCCCATGATGACGTGTTTGTTGATTGATGTTGTCTGTTCCTGGTACGCTTTCAGCCTACGTGAGGCCTTGAGGCCTTAAGGCCTGGTATGTACCAAAACTATACAAGCTAATTTATTACTGCATCTCCTCTGTTTTAGTTTTATAGAGAAATTTCTTCTGGATCTTCGTCACTGCCCATGCGAAAATCTGTGCGAGCGCACGCATCAGGGTCTTCTGAGGGTATGACTTTGTACAGAGGTTCCTTTTCCCAGAGGGCATTAACCTGTGCAATGGCACGCTTTTCAGCTAACAAGGATAGACTATTGGAGATAGTGCGAATAAAAATTGGTAACACACATGGAAGAATAACGCATCCTGCAGCAATCACACCTATGAGAGCTACTATAGCTTGTAATCCTGGTAGTTTTGGAAACCAGGAACTAAAAATATTTTTAAAATCAATACCTTGCCATACTTGATTAGGATTATAGGTTAATTGTCGCATCTCATGTAATCTAAAGCTAAACGATTTTGGTAGACAGCTGTGCATAATTTGTCTGTAGCAGTTGCTAGAGTGTTTAGAGCTTTATCTATTCGTTGGCCAGCTAAATCTAAAACAGCTTGTAAACGAATGATTCTATTAATCATATATATGTGGGGGTTAGGTCCAGGTATCCCCTGTATATTCTGATTGACAGGGGAAGCCTGCAAAGGCATTATCGGTGTTTCTTTTCCTGCGGGATAATGTATCATACACAGGGATGCCTAGTTCTTGCTTAATGGAGATCGGTAGGAAGAAAAAGGAAGGTCTTTTCCACCCCAATACACATGACCCTTGCAAATCTGCAGGAAGGGACGGATAGGCTAGGTTACCACAAATCCAATACATGTTATTTGGGGCTGTCCAAATTTGGGAAGATGTTGTGTCATTGAGATAGGGGAGGAGGGAGGTGTTGAATTTGGCAGGTGTGGTGGTAGCATTGTCAGGTGCTGTCCAGATCTGGTAGGAGTTATTCCATCTACCTTTTGCAATTTTTTCTGCCATATCCATGAACAAGTTTTATGCAATAACACTGGTATCAGGGGCTGTATCTAATTTCCTCAAATTATTGTATACCGACCAACCTAATGATGTTTCCTTACCTTCATAAATTATTTCAGTTGTTATGGTAATGTAAGTGTTTGGATCCGATCCTGTGCCATCAATCCCTATACCATAAGTATCCAAGGCAGGGTGTTGTCTGGAGATGGTGATTTCTACCTTATTGTCTGTGGTAGACCCTGATATTTGTTTGAAATGTGACAGATGATTGCAGCCCAAGTACCCTCCCCCAGTATAAACACAGACACAAGACCAACCCGAGCACTCGATGGAACCTCCACAAGGGACCCATTGATTGGGGTTCCCTATGGCCCAGTTGATGGGTGTAGGACACAAATATTTATGATTGTGGGCGTATGTTGTTTTCCAGTCAACCGACCCGCATGAATACCCCCCTGGTTTAGAACAAGCAATACAAACATCAAAGGTTAATAAAGTTTTCCCTCCCCCTCCCCCTTCTGGCAGGATCAGATCTGCCAGAAGTTCTTGGAAGTCCCGCCCATAAGGTAACGTTGAGACGAACAGCCGTCTTGGGATCGTAGCAAATGGTTTTTGAGTTCATCTTGCATAGATGGTACATGGTCCCGGTTTTTTGGCAAGTTTTTCTGGTAGGAAGGCACTTCTGCGGTTGTTGGGTATGGTAGATGAGAGTTAGTTGAATGAAGCCTGCTTGTGTGGTTTTGGTCAGGCAGGGGGTGCAGCCATCTGACACGCTGGTGGGATTCTGCGATCTCTTAACCCGATGTAGAAAGGTGGGGGGCTGAGCATGAATGTCAGGCTGATTCGTGAATTGTCTGTGATGACGATGGGGTGAACGGGGTCTGAGGACTGTCCATGAGTCATAAATGTTACGTATGGAATCATAGAGGCGTCGACCAGAGCAATAATAGGCAGTGGCAGTAGGACGAAGTATGAGGAGTGTAGTCCGAGGAGGGCGTTCAAAGGTGTTGATCTGGAAAGAGGCATTGCTGGAGATGTGGAGCCATGGCTGAGGGAGTGTCGACCATCTGAGATAGGGGGGAAAAATGTCCCCAGATGCAGTGCAGGTCAGCAGGAGGGGAGTACCTGGCGTAAAGTACGTCACTCGAGATGGAATGGAAACCTTGGAGGCATGTGCAGCAAGAAGGAGGAAGAGGGTCGGCAAGGCAACGAGACGAATCATGTTGATATGTCTGCAGGTGGTGATTTTTCTACTTTGGGGTGGTATGGTCTGACGTGCCATCCAGGAACCCACAGGACATGATCTGGAAGCTGGATAGCTGCATAGCCACGACCCCAGGTGAGGAGACCAGCAGGGCCCTTCCAAGTAGGGTCTGGCAGTTGGCGGTAGTATACCTGTGGTTTGGGAGAATCAGGGGAAGTGGGGGAGGAAAAATGTTGCTCCGCTGCCGTCATAGCAGGGGTGCCGGAGAGATTGAGGAAGTTGAGGGTATAAAGACAGAGATTAAGAGTGTCTTGCATCGCCGGGAGGCCAAGGGCTTTTTCCCCTTTGATCAAATGTCGTTCTAATGCTGTTTTTAGCGTTAGGTTAGCTCTCTCTACCAGGGCTTGTCCTTGACTATTATAAGGAATCCCAAATTTGTGGGTAATTTGCCACTTAGCGCAAAATTCTGACATAGCTGTGCTAGTGTATGCTGGACCATTATCTGTTTTTATTTCATTTGGGCGTCCCAATGATGCAAAAGTGCGAATGCAATGATTGATGACATGTTTGGAGGCTTCTCCTCTTTGCGGGGTTGCCATTATGAACCCTGAATAAGTATCAATTGTGACATGCAGATACTTCCAGGGGGCAAACGGAGGAAACTGAGTAACGTCCATTTGCCATATTTCGCAGGCTTTCAACCCGCGGGGATTTACCCCTAAGGAAATGGAATGGGCTTGTTGACTACAGGTGGGGCATTGCTGTCTAATGGCTGAAGCTTCAGCCATAGTAAGGTTGAAATGTTTCATGAGAGCTTTAATGTATGTGAAGTCATGATACCTGCAGCCGCTTGATCAGCCACATCATTGCCTTCCTGGAGGATTCCTGGGAAGGGTTGGTGGCTGCGAATGTGTGCTACAAAGAGCGGATGCTGGCGCTGTGCAACAAGGTGTTGCAATGTAACAAAAAGAGAGAGAAGGTTTTTATCAATAGCGGGAGAGAGATAAGAATCGTGAATAGTAGAGATTATTTGAGTAGGCTGTCTAGGGTCAAGTTGAGGGGTTCGTTAAAATTCTGGAGGACTAATATGGTTGCAGCAAGCTCAGCTCTTTGTGGTGATGTATTGCTTGAAGCTGAGGTTGCTGCAAGGATATTATGTCAGCAGGCTTTTTCCCCCAAGTAAGGGCTTCAAACAATGGAGAAAGAATATCTGTAATTAAAGACAGGAAAGGTCGGGCCCAGTTTATGGTACCCAGATATTGCTGAAGGTGAACCAGAGTGGGTTGAGAAGGTAGAGACAGAGAGGGAAGTGAAGTATAGGCAGTAGTTGAAAGCATTTTATAGCCCAGATATGCGTATGGAGTTAGTAAACCTCCTTTTGCAAGAACGGCTTTCAGGAAGGAAAATGAAGTACACTCTACCACCAACATAGCTGTAGCAGCCACAGCGTGCACACACACCGGCCATCCTCTCACCACCGGTTCCAGAGTTTTGCTCAGAAAAGCGATGGGCTGGTATTGCCCCTCCCTTTCTCTGGTAATTCGGTGAAATCAATCTGTGTTCTCTGGAAAGGCCAGCCCACTAGGGGTCGCCCTCCCATTTCTTTTTTCCTTGCTGCTTTCTTGTTTACTTTCAAACATATACCTTTTCCAGAATTCCCCTCATTGCATTCACAGAAACCACCTTCACCCCTTCTCATCCTTCTTTTTCCAACTCATCTTTCTCTTTTTCCTCAGGTTTCCAATCCTAACAACTCACATTTCTGCGCAGACCATGAAGGAAGGGAGCCCTTTTCTATGACCTCCCCTTCTCCTGTCATGACTGCAAATCCTGATTTTCTCTTTCCTTCCTCAACCCTGCTTGATCCATCCACAAACCATCTCTCTCCTTCCTTCAAAGGAGTTTCTTCCAGATCCTCCCTCACCTTTGTCACCAGATCTACTTGCAACAAACAATCATGGTCCTCAGCTTCCCACTCCTGTCTTCTCCCTTCTAGGAAGGAAAATGAAGTACACCAGAAATTGTGGAAAAGCAGAACGATAGGGTAGCAAGACATTATTTACATAGTGTTGACACATGGTAGGGCTATTGAGCATATCTTGAGGTAGGACTTTCCACTGAAAGCGGGAGGAGGGAGAGGAGTTCTAGTAAAAGATTCCATTAATCAATAATGAGTTTTGTGTTAAGTTGAGACATAAGATCACGGCCCCACAGATTAGTATGTAATGGAAGAACCAAAGTTTGGAGGTAGGCAGTGTGAGAAATATCAGAGGAACTCACCGGTAGCCAGTGTTTGCTACGGTGGGTGTGCTGAACTCCTCCCACTCCCCGAACGGCTGGGGCAGTTTCCAAAGGCCAATCGTCCGGCCACTCAGCCGTTCGGATGACACTTACGTCAGCTCCAGTATCTAAGAGACCCGAAAAGACTTTGTTACAGATTGTGAATTGTAACACAGGCCTGGCTTGTTCCACTGTTTGATGGACAGTAAATGCCCACGCATCAGCCGTTTTAACAGGCACTGGAACAGCGGTTGCTACTAATTCTCCCTTGCTAAATTTTGTGGGAGTATTTCCAATTACTGCCATGGCCACTGATGAAAAGTCATCGGAATCTCTCAGAAACGGAGATGCAATGATTCCCCTTGCCATGAGGTCTCGGATGGGATAAATTATGAGGGGCGTCATGGCAGGAGGGATCGTTTTCAGGCATGTGGGGAGAAAGTAAACAGTGCCTGGAATGTCAATCTCCATATCTTCTGAGGCAATTAGTTGGAAAGATATGGAGTCAGCCTTTGGAGCGGGGCTGGCTGATCGCCCCCCCTCTAGTTTCCCTGTGGCTGAGAAATGTTGCTGCGACACTGATTTGCCCAATGGTACCCTTTCTTGCACCTTGGGCATATTGTTTTAGGTTTGGTGTTGTTTTGTGTGTTGTCTCTGGTTCTACATTGTGCTTTGAAATGGTCAGGTTTCCCACAATTGAAGCAATTTCCGGCTGGCCTGTTTTGAGAATTTGCTTGCTGCAAGGCCATGGCCAGATGCTCCATATTGTAAGAGACAGTTCCCACGATTCTGCAAGCCTTTAGATAGTCCGAGAGGGAAGCCCCCCCCTCGGGCAGATAGAGGTTGCAGAATCCTCTTGCAATCCTCATTTGCATTTTCAACAGTCAGTTTTAACAGAAGCTCTTTACGGGCTTCTTCATTCGAGATTTGCCTCTGAATGGCCTTCTGAAGTTCTTCTATGAACTCGGCATAAGGCTGATGTGAGCCTTGAGTGATTTTTGAAAAAGATCCTACAATGGTGTCAATGAAGCCTCTGACTTATGGTGCCTGGATGCCGTACATGGCCACGGCTTGTTTTAAATCTCTGATTAATTTCATGGGTAAGGGTTCAAGTCTAGGCACCATATTTCCGGCTCCATCCCCTATATATTCAACAGGACAGAGAGAAAGAGCTCCTCCAGGGTAAGAGAGCCCTCCCTGCTTGCGCGATCGCTCCCATGGGTGTTTGATCCTCCGCTGAATTTGAGTTAGGAGGATTTATGGGTTTAGGAGCAGTGGGGGAGGAAGCTTCTAACAGGAGAGCGTCCTTTGTTTTGGTTTCAGCTGTATAGGGAGAAGGACCCGGGGGGGCTTTGGTCAGTGCTAAACCATGGATTTTTAAACATTCCAGGACAATTCTCCATGTGGTCAGAATCTTTGGCGGAGCCCTGGGGTTATCATGAAAACAGTCACCCAAACGTTGCCATGTGGAGACTTTCAAGGACCCTTTCTCCGGATAAGCCGGGCATTGTGTGTAAATGTAAGTCAAAAGGGTGATAAGGTCCTTTTTAGTTGGAACCGGGAGCTTTTTGCCCTGATTCCTAAGAATACGAATTGAGCTCTTCGTTAATTCTCCTAATTCCTATAAATATGCTATCTGCGCTTTGGAGAACTTTCCGCCCATACTCACCTGAAGGGAGGATGTCTTCTTTAAGGAAGATTCCTGGGGAGGGATCCGTGACACGAGACGGCGTCCCTGAGTTGCAACTGGCTCGTCCGGCTGGGTGAGATAAGCAGTCGAAGACAGACGCACCCATTTCTTTTAACGGATCACGTCGGGGTCACCAGATGCAGCTTTGCTCCGCATTAGGAAGGCTTCTCACTGGGTGGTCGAATGCATCAAGAAAGACACCAATGCAGGTTCTATCTTGGGTGAGCTGCCCCGATCACAAGTTCGGTAAGCTCTTTTATTAAAAACACACAGTGATACGTCACAAGCAGTGAAGTCTATCCAATCATTAAGTTACATGAGTAGGAATATTAGTGCACACATAGTAACATCCAATCACAGTTACATGGTCAGTTTAAAAGGTACTAAGTAGCAAATCAGCGCTTACATTCCAGTTATTTGCTCATGATGACGTGTTTGTTGATTGATGTTGTCTGTTCCTGGTACGCTTTCAGCCTACGTGAGGCCTTGAGGCCTTAAGGCCTGGTATGTACCGAAACTATACAAGCTAATTTATTACTGCACTTTCATGTTTGAAAAGCCTTTATACTTGATAGTTTTTCTGATGACATTTTATAAAAAAATATCTTTAAGGCTACAACAATGTAAATTTCAATGCTTTCTGCCACATATTCCCCCATTGATCCATATTTTTAAGCAAACCTTTAGCCCATTGTATTACCGTATTTGCCGGCGTATAAGACGACTTTTTTGCCCTGAAAAACATGCCTCCAAGTGGGGGGTCGTCTTATACGCCGGGAGGACTCCGACTCCCACTTCGAGCTTGAGTTGCAGCCGGGAGGGAGGCTGGGGGAGCGTGTGTGTGTGTGTGTGTGTGTGTGGCGGGTGTCACTCGCCACGCGCTGCGCAACCTTTCCCCCTCTTCCTTCCTTAGCGGTGTGGGGAGGAGAGGATTCAAGATCCTCACGTGCGGCGTACTTTTCTTTTTCTTTTTTTTCTTTTTGCACGCAGGTTTTGCATGCGGGCGGCTGTAGGTTAAGGATGGGGAGCCCCGGGTGGGTTATCAGGTTTTACGGTGCTTCCAACATGTGCGAACGGTGGGAGAGCGGAGAAGAGAGCGAGCGAGCGTCCCGCTGTGTGAAATCCTGCCGTCAAAGCAACACTGGGGAGGCAGGGTATAAATTTACCAGGTTAATGTAGCAATGGTGATTAATGCCCAGAACATTGTTTGCGGGTATTGGGGGTGTGTGTGTGTGTGTGTGGTGGTGGTGAGGAGAGGTTGTCCTTTGAATGCGGAAAAGTAGGTGTGACCTTGTGTAGGAAAATAAAGAGATCCTTTTTAGCGTGTTTGGTTTCTTTGCCTCCCCTCGTTCGTTTTGACGTGGAGATAATGGCCTTCGGGCAGGAGGGAAGAAAAGCGGTAGCTGGATCATTTCAAATTTCACTTACTCTCCTGCCTCACTTCAATATGTCTGAGCGACTCCAGATACTGGAAGACTTTTTGAATGAAAGTGTTACCTCCATTTTTTTTTTAAAGAGGGCCACTTGGGAAAAAAAAAAAGATTCTAAGGAATTCCTTGTTTCTTGATTAAAGAGAAGGCATTGAATATACTGTTCCTTGGCAGCCTTTTCAGTGTCCGGGTTTTTGTGTGTGTGTGTGTGTGAGAGAGAGAGAGAGAGAGAGATCAGCTGTATTGAGAAGAGAACGTTTCCTGTGTTCTCATTTTATTTACAACATATTTTACGCTTAATGGTAAGCAATGAAAATATTTTTAAAACTCATTTCTAAACTCCATAGCTATTTGCATATTCTTGGTTCAAAATTGGATTAGCTCATTTCAAAATTGTCCAAAGCAGAAAAGTGCGTCAAAAAAAAAGAAGTGCAAAAGTGGAAGGTGTGTGGAAGAGGGGGTAGTCTTATACGGCGAGTATATAACAAACTCTATATTTTGAGTGGAAATGTTGGGGGTCGTCTTATACGCCCAGTCGTCTTATACGCCGGCAAATACGGTATTTATCTTACTTATTTCTATCCTGCCTTTATTATTTTTACAAATAAGACAGTGAACATAGCCAACACCTTCCTCCTCCTGTTTTTGCCAACAACCCTATGAGGTGGGTTGGGCTGAGTGAGTGACCCAACATCACCCAGCTGGCTTTCATGGCCAAGGTGGGACTTGAATTTACAATCTCCAATTTTCTAGCCTGGTGCCTTAACCACTAGGCCAGTGATGGTTAACTTTTTCAGCATCAAGTGCCAAAGCGCGTGCACCACATCCTCAAAATGCAATACGTGCATGTCCCTCATGTATGTGCCCCGCCCCCCTGTGCATGCACCCCCGGCCCCTGTGCATGCACATGCAACTCCCACACATGCGCCCTGCCCCTGCGCACGCATGCATGACCCCTGCACATGTGCCCTGCCTCCCGTGCATGCCTGGCAGAGACCTGAAAACCAGCTGGCTGGTGGGAGGTACGCACACGCATACGCGGAGCTGAGCTAGGGCAACGGCTCGTGAGCCCACAGAGACTGTTCTGCGTGCCACCTCTGGCACACATGCCATAGGTTCGCCATCACTGCGCTAGGCCAAACTGGCTCATTCTTTCACTCGTTATTTTTTCATTTTTCAATATATTTTTATTTATATTAAATAAAGGAAAGTCCTAACTGCTCTTGCAGACACTGGACCCATTACAGTTTCCAAGTGGCCTTCAAGGACCGCCTCATATAGAGTGTATTGGAGTAGTCCAAATACCAAGGCATGAGTGATTCTGAGAAGATTTAATAGTCAATGTTTTTGCCAAGAACTTTAAACAGGATTCATTCCATATGTTTCTTCAGTCTGAGATCATTGTTGGAAAATAAAATATTAAATGACCATTAAAACTCTGCATATATACACTGCTCAAAAAAATAAAGGGAACACAAAAATAAGACACCCTAGATCTGAATGAATGAAATATTCTCATTAAATACTTTGTTCATTACATAGTTGATGTGCTGACAACAAAATCACACAAAAATTATCAATGGAAATCAAATTTAGCAACCCATGGAGGTCTGGATTTGCAGTTACACTCAAAATTAAAGTGGAAAAAAACACTACAGGCTGATCCAACTTTGATGTAATGTCCCTAAAACAAGTCAAAATGAGGCTCAGTCATGTGTGTGGCCTCCACATGCCTGTATGACCTCCCTACAATGCCTGGACATGCTCCTGATGAAGTGGCGGATGGTCTCCTGAGGGATCTCCTCCCACACCTGGACTAAAGCATCCCCCAACTCCTGGACAGTCTGTGGTGCAACATGGCATTGGTGGATGGAGCGAGACATGATGTCCCAGATGTGCTCAATTGGATTCAGGTCTGGGGAACGGGAGGGCCAGTCCATAGCATCAATGCCTTCATCTTGCAGGAACTGCTGACACACTCCAGCCACATGAGGTCTAGCATTGTCTTGCATTAGGAGGAACCCAGGGCCAACCGCACCAGCATAGGGTCTCACAAGGGGTCTGAGGATCTCATCTTGGTACCTAATGGCAGTCAGGCTACCTCTGGCGAGCACATGGAGGGCTGTGCGGCCCCCTAAAGAAATGCCACCCCACACCATTACTGACCCACTGCCAAACTGGTCATGCTGGAGGATGTTGCAGGCAGCAGAATGTTCTCCACAGCGTCTCCAGACCCTGTCACGTCTGTCACATGTGCACAGTGTGAACCTGCTTTCATCTGTGAAGAGCACAGGGCGCCAGTGGCGAATTTGCCAATCTTGGTGTTCTCTGGCAAATGCACAACCCCCACCTGTGGACGTCGGGCCCTCATACCACCTTCATGGAGTCTGTTTCTGACCGTTTGAGCAGCCATATGCACATTTATGGCCTGCTGGAGGTCATTTTGCAAGGCTCTGGCAGTGCTCCTCCTGTCCCTCATTGCACAAAGGCGGAGGTAGCGGTCCTGATGCTGGGTTGTTGACCTCCTATGGCCTCCTCCATGTCTCCTGATGTACTGGCCTGTCTCCTGGTAGCACCTCCATGCTTTGGACACTATGCTGACAGACACAGCAAACCTTCTTGCCACAGCTTGCATTGATGTGCCGTCCTGGATGAGCTGCACTACCTGAGCCACTTGTGTGGGTTGTAGACTCCGTCTCATGCTACCACTAGAGTGAAAGCACCGCCAGCATTCAAAAGTGACCAAACCATCAGCCAGAAAGCATAGGAACTGAGAAGTGGTCTGTGGTCACCACCAGCAGAACCACTCCTTTATTGGGGATGTCTTGCTAACTGCCTATGCTTTCCACCTGTTGTCTATTCCATTTGCACAACAGCATGTGAAATTGATTGTCAATCAGTGTTGCTACCTAAGTGGACAGTTTGATTCCACAGAAGTGTGATTGACTTGGAGTTATATTGTATTGTTTAAGTGTTTTTGAGCAGTGTATTTATAAAGAATTGTAAGTAGAGGTAGATAGGCCATTAGATTTAGTCTCCTGGCTTGCCATAGGAATTGAAACAATACATTTTAAATTGTCCTGAGCTAATAATGAGTATAATTTTAAAGTTTAAATGATCCGGTAGACTTGAGAATCAGGAGGAAGTGCTATTATTAAAATATTTTTTAATTTGTAATTATATTTTATTTCATGTTTTACTTTGGATTGGCCAATAAATAAGATAATTGAAATTACAGGACCCTTGATGTCCATCCAGTCCTATGGTTTGAAACAATGGTTGAATGTGTGATACCATCAAAATAATAACAATATAAGCCACCTGGAACCCCTTACATGTGAGTTGGGGAGCCCTATAAGTGTAATAAATACATTGACCTTTCTGCCCAACATTGCAGTAAACACCCTGTCAGTAGCAGCTGCTGATCAAACAAATTCTCAGTTTTCCATGAAACAGCTTATGTTATTTTAAAGCCACTCGAGCTAATATTACTTTGCTTGGGCAGAATACTTCAGAATGCAAGGCAGAATTCTCTTGATTTAAAATAAAGATAAATATCTATGCTTTTCTTGCACTCAGACAGCAAGCATGTCTTTCAAACGAATCAACCTTCTTTCCCCAATATGCTTTTTTAAAAAAAACATGCAATGAACGTTGTTTTAAGATTGAAATACAGGTATCGTCAACTTAAACAGTTCATGTTGTGACTGTTCAAAGTTACAACAGCACTAAAAAAAAGTGGCTTAAGACTGTTTTTCAGAGTTACAACCTTTGGAGCATCTCCATGATGTAATCAAAATTCAGATGCTTGGCATCTGGTTCATAGCTGCAACTCAGCAGCTATGTTGAGCTCTGAGTCTGTCTATTGAGATGAAACTGCTTCTCTTGCTTGCCTGCTGACCTATTGAAGATGAAACCAACTTGCTTGCTTGCTGAAGACTGGAGCTCTGCTCTGAACTTGCAACATGTTTCAGTTTGAGTGTGCTCCAAGTTGGAGAAATCTACAACTGGTTTGTAAAATCTACTTACGTTTATAAAGATGTTAAATGAAGCAGCCATCTGTGTTTTATTTTTCTGGCACTGAATTATCGCTGCAAAACTCTCTCAATATATCCATAAAACCATCGAAAGAGAACCCAACTGAATGGCACCTCTTATATTCAGGCATAATCATTTTCAATTCCCCCTGTAGTGTTCATGCTCATTGTTTAAGTTGCACTGTGATCTCCATTTATCTTCACCATCAGAAAAGGGAAGGGACAAGAAACATTTGATGCAGGTGAAATTTTTATTAGTTTACAATCAAGCTACTTTGTGACTTTCCATTTAGTTAACAAAGACAAATATTTGAAATTCTCATAGTACCAAAGCAAAGACTGGAGGTTTTTCACCATTCCAAGTGAGCATTCAGTCCTGGATAAATTACCTAGAAGAATTAAAGGAGCCTGCGGTTATACCTAAGCATGCATAAGAGACGTGCACCTTCCCGCGTAAAGCCATCCTCAGCCTCTGGTAGGTTGAAGAAACCTCCTGGGAGGAAAGGAGACTTGGGAGAACAGGCAGGCAGCCAGAGATATCGCCGGGCCAGAGGGGTCAGCACAGGAAGCTGCTCAGCTTGTGCCTCCCACCACTGAGGCAGGGAGACATCAGCAGGAGCTGCGTCAGCTAAATGTTGATACCGAAACCATTCCATTTCTGGCACCTCCGAAAGGCCGGGGACCCCCTGGTCGGGCTCTACCTGGCTCCATCCTACAGCCCCCAGTTGCTTGGGATCAAGTGCCCGCACTGCTTTCAAGGTGGGCATCGCAGGGTGAGAGTCAAACAAATGCTCCAGGCGACTCAGGCTCTGAGCTAAGATTTGATGAAACTGTTTTGCCAGCTGGGGTGGGCACACAGCCAGATGCTGCTCTGTGTTGGGCCCCAACCTTGCATCTAAGTGATAGGAGAAAGAAACTCGCAAGGAATCTAGTTCCCCGTAGATTCGGTGGGCCAGTGGCTCACCTGTCTGGCGGAGAAACTGTGCCACGGCCAACAGACCTTGGGCATGCTCGCCTACAAAAGTGGCTTCCGCCACCAGTTCCTTGTCATTCTCCACCAGGATACTCTGCAATTTCCCCATAATGGGCCCCTCGCCTTCATCGGTTGCTACAAATTCCCTCAGAAGGGGGAGATGTTCTGCAATGCCTGTTGCTTTCTCCAACCAAACCTCAGGGCCAGCCTGCCTGTTGCACACAGGGAGGGACAGCTTCAGTTCATGCTCTTTCAGGAATAGGGCGTAACGGTGACGGAGAGCTGGGCGCCGTCCAAATGTCTCTTCCAGAAGATGCTGCAGTGAAGCCAGCCTTTCTAACTTATCTTGCCATAGCTCCATCACCAACTCCAACTGCTGGTACAAGCAAGGAACGTGAAGGGCAGCTGGCAACACCACACCTAAAATCCCATTGGCAGCAAAGGCCTGGATCATAGGCGCACCCCCTGAAGTGACCACGGCCAGTACGCGGTGGAACAAAACGTGCCCTTCACTCAACATGCGGGCCACAGCACGGGCCACTAAGGGATGGCTCAACTGTTCCAGGACCTCAATCCCGAGAAGCAGTGGAGCCTGCCCAAGTCTGTTAAGAGGCAGAAGGGAGAGGCCAAGGGCTGCCCGCCCATCGTCTGTGGTAGCCTCATGAAGGAAGACAAAGGCATCCCGCTGCCAAAGGCTGTGGCAAAGAGCCGATTCATGCTGTCGTCTCAGGGCAGGAAGGAAGCTACGATAGAGCTGTGCAAGGGAGGGGAGTGGTCGTCTAGCCCCTGCCTGCCGCACAAGAGCCTCAAAGAACTCTGCCTCCGAAAGGGGGACCCCTGTCTGGGCCAAGGCCTGGATCAGAGTCACCACAATTGAATCTGGCGCAGCAAAGGATTCCGAGCGACGGCATCGGGACACATTCAATGGCGTTGCACGTGTTTGTCTCTCAGGGCGGGGAGAGGAAGCAGAAAGTTGCTTGTGAAGCTGGGAGCCCTTTGAAGAGCAGCTGTGGGAAAGCAGGGCATGGGCATCATCCTGCAAGGTCAAGGAAGAACAGCGTTGAGGGAGCTTTGTGGATCTCCTGGATTGATTTGCCATGGATCCACTCTGAAAAGTAACAGACATAGCAAACCATATATTAAACACAGCCTCTGTTGGAACTCATTTTCTGCTGCTGATATCTTGATACCAAATTACCAAGCCTTTTACACTTTGTCTAACAATACGGCCATGTCCAAGCTGATTGCTTTATCAGTGTGATCATTCTAGCTGCTGCAATTTGAGAATTTAATATCATTTTAACACAGAATTTAAAGTCAAAGACTTCTTTTTCTTATCATTGCAGTTCCACTCATGGAAAAGCCTCATTATATGGGGTATATCCAAGATGGAACCAAAAAGTCTCTATAGCAAACGTTTTGTGATGACCCAGAGTGTAACACAAACATAACAAAATCCAAAACATAAATAAATGTCCTTTAATGCCTCCAACCTGGTCCCACTGTTCAAAAATTCTCAGTTGGAGATAAAACTTACTCAAAAATAGTCTTTTAAAGAAAGCAAAACAGTCCAAACTTAATGAGCAGATAGAGGTGAAATAAAAAACCCAAAACAAACTACAATGAAGGAAATTCCACAATGGACCAGGATAAGTAATCACCAACTTCAAGCAGATAACAAGGCACAGTCTGTTGGAAGGACTCCAACCAAGATAACTTCAGCCCAAAATA
Source organism: Notechis scutatus (assembly GCF_049901735.1). Lineage (NCBI taxonomy): Eukaryota > Metazoa > Chordata > Lepidosauria > Squamata > Elapidae > Notechis > Notechis scutatus. The sequence continues at coordinate 169,134,903 of NC_142010.1, read as the reverse complement.
AAACACACTTTGCTTCTGGCAACACTGTGTTGTAACGTCTCTCTTCTATACAGTACTATTCTCCCCAGCTGCAACTAATGAGGGATATCATGGTCGCTTCCCCTCTGGTAAGCCAAGTTGTTTCCTTCTCTGTTCCTCCCTGCATGTCTTAGGATGAAGAGGGGATGGGCCTGGTTCTTCCTCTGACTGCCCAGCCGGCCTCTGCCCTCCTGCACCACCTCCGGAGCCACACTTCCACTCCCTGTCGGCTGATCCTCCTCTCCCTCAGAGTCTGACTCTACCAAGGGCATGACACATTTCTTTCCCATGAAGGGGTATCATTTTGGGTTAAGAAGGTGCCTGTGCTGTGTTTTTAACAAAGTTTTTCTATGGTTACTCTGATAAGAAAGCAGTTTCCAACTTGCCTCCAGCTGCTCATGCAGCCATTACAGTCCCAGAATTTCTACTTGTAAGAAAGAAAATTTTATCTGCTCTTTGGTTATGCTGGGCCTACAAAGTATGTCAGTTCTGCAAATGCTAAAGAGTCACGAAATTCAATACAACACAAACATTTGGCAAGTGATAGCTCCATCACCATACAACCCAAAGTCTAGCATATTATTATCATTTTCTCAGCTGTTAAAAAGCTACAAATTGCTTTGGAAAGGTCACAACCAACAAGGGGTTATTACCCCACAGAGCCATCCCTTCCCAATAGCATGGCATCCTCCCCAAATCCTCATACTCACTTTTTTTTGCAATTTTAGATTGAAGACAACACTTCAGAGCAAAAAAGCCTTCTTTAAACCCAATCGCCACTTGATTAGTGGAGGAAAAAACAAACTAGAAAACACAACTGCATTCAAGCAAACTTCAATATTCCCCCTTGTTGCCGCCTTCTTTTTAACCTCAGTAATTTGTCTCCATGTATGCTGACTCCTCCCAAAATGGGATAGGTAAGTACTGAAATTTTTAACCCTGTGATAACCGTGGCCTGATAGAAATGTGTATAACAACTATTCAGTGATAGAGACTAGGGATCAGCAGGATTATAATCATAGCAGGAGGGAAACCTAGAAAGAGCAATCAATGAATAAGCATATAATATCCATGCCTGCAAAGTCCCTGCCAGCATTTTGTTTAGGGATTGAAATAAAATAAGTGCTTCAAGTTCTGTAGGATACCAAGAAGTTTAACTTGGAGGAAGGTCTCCTCTATAGTCACCACTGAAGCTTGTACCTTGAGTGATCTGATACTGATGCCTGCTGGAATTCCCTTTGGCCCAATCATTTCTGGGTTTGCTTTCCAAAACAGTTTTGTTATTTTACTGTGGTAGTAGCATAAATGTCAATATTGGCAATTCCTGCTTTGCAAAGTATCTTTATCTAGTCTACAGCAACACAAGTAGTATCAGCAACCACCAGTTACCACTTGAGATTTTCCTTTTAAAAGAGCTTTTACAGGTAAAAAGCTATAAAAGAGCTTTTACAGGTGAAAGCTCTTCCTAACATTACATTTCTCAGCATCTTCTGGGAGATTTCATGTTGTCCTCCCCTGCTTGACATAATCAAGCAGAAACAATTTTTGTACAAATGTAAAAAGTTACTGTTTATGAAGTGTATCACACCAAGGGCACTTTGGTATAAAGATCAACTAATTTCTCTCTCTCCATATATATGTTGTGTGTGTGTGTGAGAGAGAGAGAGAGAGAGAAATACATATCTATTTCCACCTCTTTTTAGAGTTCATTTGGGCTTTCTCCCAGGAAAACGTACTCAGGATTCCACCTTCTCCTTGGTAGAACTTCTGTGTCTTTAACAGTCCTTCAAAAAGTTAAAAAAGATGTTTAATTTAACAGCTTTCCCCAGTGCTTTCAAGATTAAGGCTGCCAGATATGGGCTGCAGAAAATTGGATCAGCACTAGATGGCAATAAACAAATACAAATATATAAGAAAAGAAAAACAAGCTCTAATCCTTAGCTATCATCAGCCAAATGCTTTCAGCCAAGATTTGATAGGTCTACTTTAGAGTTATTAGGGAGTATAGTCATCCAAACCACACAGAATGCTGACCCAGAATGATGGGGCTAGAGAAGCCAAGGAAAACTGACAGATATAATGGGAACATTTTTACCATGGGGAATATATCCCTCTATTTAAGACAGCCACTTAGATACACTAGGCATATATTTTAGATTGAGTTAATGATTAGAAGCTGTGAGTACTAAAAGCTCCATGAATGAAAGGAACATATCAACTATTACCAACCATGTGAATATTGCCTAAAGTGAAAACTGAATAAGTATCTTTATGACACCTACATTCTCTACGTATTAATAAAGTGTATTCAAGTCAGTTGAACACTGTGCCATTTGTCTTGGTGAATCCTGTACCATTTAGCAAATATTACATGTCGAAGGCGAAGGGATGTATTTCCAAGGCACGTGGGATTGGTTAAATATATTGGATTTTAATGTGCTAGTTTTGCAAATTCAAAAGTTATTTAATGGGCTGGACTGCCTAATTGCTTGCAAGATTTGAGGGAATAGCAATATGATTGCAATGTAAGAACCTCAAAGCTGATCCAAAGGAAACATGTCTCTCATCTTTGTGTGCAAGATAGCTAGCTAGAGTGCAGGCATCTCCATGATGTAATCAAAATTCAGATGCTTGGCAACTGGTTCATACCTATGATCGTTGCGCTGTTCCAGGGTCATGTGATCACCTTTTGCAACCTTTTGACAAAGTCAATGGGGAAGCCAGGTTCACTTAACAACCAGGTTACTAAGTTATCAACTGCAGTGATCCATTTAACAACTGTGGCAGGAAAGCTCATAAAATGGGACAAAACCCACTTAACAAATGTCTCACTTAACAGAAATGTTGAGCTCAATTGTAGTCGCAAGTCGAGGACTACTGTATATAAGCTGACTTTGCGCAATATGCTGAGGCATGTTCAAGACTTAGCAATTCAAGATATACCGTGTTCAAACATGGGCAGCTGTACTGACACAACATGCTAAAATGTGTTTGTTTTAAACTTAGTTACTATTGGAGTGGTTCTCTGGGTTGTGTGAACCCATCCCATTTGGTTAGTATACGTACTATGTTAACCCTGAAAGCAAGTTATCTCCATCACCAAACAGGATATGTATAAACCCAATATTAAGTCTTTCTGCTGGATATGTAGCAAGAAAGAACAACACCTATGTTCAAACCCACCCAGTAAACCCGGAGGGCTTTTTAAATACAAAAATATACAGCCACAAGAAATGGTAGGCTTACCCAACCTCCAAAACCTCCCCTGAGCAAATAAAAACTACAGTATCCAGCTCGGTCATATATAAACAAGCTCTCCTGAGTTTCCACCGTTAGACTCCTCAGAAGAGGCATTGATGTAGGATTTTTCACACTGACTTCCTGAGAACCCTTGGATTCTGCGTGAATATGCTGGGGTTCTGTGAGAGACTTGAGTTGATTTTGGAATGCAGCCAAGTTTTGATCACTAGGACTTTGCCACTTCATTGGGGGGTTCTACAATTTAATTATTTAGGGTAAGCTGTTCCAACCCTTGGCGTAGAAGATGGCGGTCTGCTGCTGCTAAAAGCCCAAACATGTCTTCCAATACTTGAGCTTTCCCAGACGGCGTTAGAGAGATGAATCAGATGCAATGCAGCAGGTTGCTCCTTCAGAAGCTGTTTACTTCCTAATCTTGCCTGAATCTATGGGAGGTCTACATTTTTCTTTTTTCTTTTAGAAAAACTTTATTAAACATTAAAAAAATAAATACAAAATACAAAACATTTATTTAAAAATGAAACAAAAACAAAGAATACAAATTAGTTAGATGGTGCTTTCTTATCAAACAATATTCTAATACTTATTTCATATATCTGGTTATTACTGCTACTATAACCTCTTCATATTCTTCCTTCCTTATTTATTTACTCGCTGGTTTCTATTATTTATCCAATTATATCAGTTTTCCCAGACTGTATAATATTTTGAGTCTTCCTTTTCTTTTAATTTTAGGGTAAGTTTGTCCATTTCAGCGCAATCGTAAACTTTTTGGATTATTAAGTTTTCTACTGGCATCCGATCACCCTTCCAACACTGTGCAAGCACTATCCTCGCTGCAGTAATTATATGTAAAATTAAATATTGTATTTCTTTTGCATATTCACCTTTTATTATTCCCAATAAAAAGATTTCTGCCTGAAGTTCTAATTGAATGTTTGTAATTTCCCTTATCCATGTTCGTATTTTTGTCCAATATTTCTTACTCTTCGGGCAAAGCCACCAAGCATGGAAGAAGGTACCCCTTGTTTGTTTGCATTTCCAGCAAAGTGGGCTTAAATTTGGTTAATCTCAAAGGGGTCAGATACCACCGATCACACATTTTGTATTGATTCTCTTTATATACCGTCAATTTTGTTATTTTGCAATTCCCCCCCCCCAAATTCTTTCCCAGTCTTCCAAATTAATATTATGCCCTACATTTCTTGCCCATGCTATCATTGGGCCCTCTGCCATTTCAAACTCTAATAAATAATTATACATTTTTGAAATTGCTTTTTCATCTGTACCTTCTAAAAGTTTATCTAATTGGCTTGGTTTTACTTCTATTCCATATTCTTCCACATTTTTTTTATATCTTGTTTTGAGCTGGAGGTATGGCCACCAATCTATGTTCAACCCTTGCTACCCGAGTTCTTGATTTGTTTTTAATATTCCTTGGGGGTGTCTAAAACATCATAATAGTCATTTTTCCAATTTCTGGCATTGTGGTGTATCAATGCCTCCATGATGGATACCCATCCTGGAATTTTTATATATTGTTTATTCTTAATATCTCACCAGATTCACATTAATGAATCTCAATTACATGTCTATGAAAATAAGTATGAACCTTGTTTCCTGGGTTCCGCATGAAGACATGCCACCCTACCTTCAGGTCATGCCCTTCTAAGGTTAAAGTTCTTTTATTTCTTAAGTTGGAGGTCTACATTTCTTTACAGAAGTCAGAGGAAGCTACGCTTGTGACTCACTCACCATTAAACAGCACCAGCTCAATCAGCAATGAAGGGAAGCGTCCGTCCAGACCTACTTTCAAATGTAAGTATATTATGCTAGAATTCCTTTTAATGAAATTTTGCAGCTTTCTTTGGAAACTCTAATTGCTTATTGCTGGAACTAGTTCTATCTGATGTAGATACCTGATGTAGATATCTGATGTAGAAAGGGAGTTTAGTGTGACTCATAAGCTCCATCTACTGGTAGGCAGTCAGATTACAGCTTCATTGAAATGCTACAGTGCCCACTTCTGAAAGAATTGCCACGTGAATGAGCAGGTGCAAGGGTTGGCAGCTTTTATTTAGTTTTTACTAGAACCTTTGGACATGAGATACAAGTCAATGATGGGACGAAGAAAAGGATTGACAAGATTGAGTAGAGGAATGCTGTTCAACCCTGTCAGTATATTCATGAACTGGAATAGAACTTGGTCACAAGGTCAGCCAATGAATAGGCATAGCAACTAAATCAGCCAATGAGGATAGTTTGGAAACTGAAACTAGAAGTAGCCCAGGGTAGTTCTATATGTTAAGCTCTGCAACTCAGCAGCTATGTTGAGCTCTGATTCTGTCTATTGAGATGAAACTGCTTCTCTTGCTTGCCTGCTTATCTATTGAAGATGAAACCAACTTGCTCGCTTGCTGAAGACAGGAGCTCTGCTCTGAACTTGCAACATGTTTCTGTTTGAGTTTGCTCCAAGTTGGAGAAATCTACAACTGGTTTGTAAAATCTACTTACGTTTATAAAGATGTTAAATGAAGCATCAGCCATCTGTGTTTTACTTTTCTGGCGCTGAATTATCGCTGCAAAACTCTCAATATATCCATAAAACCATAGAAAGAGAACCAACTGAATGGCACCTCTTATATTCAGGCATAATCATTTTCAATTCCCCCTGTAGTGTTCATGCTCATTGTTTAAGTTGCACTGTGATCTCCATTTATCTTCACCATCAGAAAAGGGAAGGGACAAGAAACATTTGATGCAGGTGAAATTTTTATTAGTTTACAATCAAGCTACTTTGTGACTTTCCATTTAGTTAACAAAGACAAATATTTGAAATTCTCATGGTACCGAAGCAAAGACTGGAGGTTTTTCACCATTCCAAGTGAGCATTCAGTCCTGGATAAATTACCTAGAAGAATTAAAGGAGCCTGCGGTTATACCTAAGCATGCATAAGAGACGTGCACCGTCCCGCGTAAAGCCATCCTCAGCCTCTGGTAGGTTGAAGAAACCTCCTGGGAGGAAGGGAGACTTGGGAGAACAGGCAGGCAGCCAGAGATATTGCCGGGCCAGAGGGGTCAGCACAGGAAGCTGCTCAGCTTGTGCCTCCCACCACTGAGGCAGGGAGACATCAGCAGGAGCTGCGTCAGCTAAATGTTGATACCGAAACCATTCCATTTCTGGCACCTCCGAAAGGCCGGGGACCCCATGGTCGGGCTCTACCTGGCTCCATCCCACAGCCCCCAGTTGCTTGGGATCAAGTGCCCGCACTGCTTTCAAGGTGGGCATCGCAGGGTGAGAGTCAAACAAATGCTCCAGGCGACTCAGGCTCTGAGCTAAGATTTGATGAAACTGTTTTGCCAGCTGAGGTGGGCACACAGCCAGATGCTGCTCTGTGTTGGGCCCCAGCCTTGCATCTAAGTGATAGGAGAAAGAAACTCGCAAGGAATCTAGTTCCCCGTAGATTCGGTGGGCCAGTGGCTCACCTGTCTGGCGGAGAAACCGTGCCACGGCCAACAGACCTTGGGCATGCTCGCCTACAAAAGTGGCTTCCGCCACCAGTTCCTTGTCATTCTCCACCAGGATACTCTGCAATTTCACCATAATGGGCCCCTCGCCTTCATCGGTTGCTACAAATTCCCTCAGAAGGGGGAGATGTTCTGCAATGCTTGTTGCTTTCTCCAACCAAACCTCAGGGCCAGCCTGCCTGTTGCACACAGGGAGGGACAGCTTCAGTTCATGCTCTTTCAGGAATAGGGCGTAACGGTGACGGAGAGCTGGGCGCCGTCCAAATGTCTCTTCCAGAAGATGCTGCAGTGAAGCCAGCCTTTCTAACTTATCTTGCCATAGCTCCATCACCAACTCCAACTGCTGGTACAAGCAAGGAACGTGAAGGGCAGCTGGCAACACCGCACCTAAAATCCCATTGGCAGCAAAGGCCTGGATCATAGGCGCACCCCCTGAGGTGACCACGGCCAGTACGCGGTGGAACAAAACGTGCCCTTCACTCAGCATGCGGGCCACAGCACGGGCCACTAAGGGATGGCTCAACTGTTCCAGGACCTCAATCCCGAGAAGCAGTGGAGCCTGCCCAAGTCTGTTAAGAGGCAGAAGGGAGAGGCCAAGGGCTGCCCGCCCATCGTCTGTGGTAGCCTCATGAAGGAAGACAAAGGCATCCCGCTGCCGAAGGCTGTGGCAAAGAGCCGATTCATGCTGTCGTCTCAGGGCAGGAAGGAAGCTACGATAGAGCTGTGCAAGGGAGGGGAGTGGTCGTCTAGCCCCTGCCTGCCGCACAAGAGCCTCAAAGAACTCTGCCTCCGAAAGGGGGACCCCTGTCTGGGCCAAGGCCTGGATCAGAGTCACCACAATTGAATCTGGCGCAGCAAAGGATTCCAGCGACGGCATCGGGACACATTCAATGGCGTTGCACGCGTTTGTCTCTCAGGGCGGGGAGAGGAAGCAGAAAGTTGCTTGTGAAGCTGGGAGCCCTTTGAAGAGCAGCTGTGGGAAAGCAGGGCATGGGCATCATCCTGTAAGGTCAGGGAAGAACAGCGTTGAGGGAGCTTTGTGGATCTCCTGGATTGATTTGCCATGGATCCACTCTGAAAAGTAACACACATAGCAAACAGACATATTAAACACAGCCTCTGTTGGAACTCATTTTCTGCTGCTGAGGTCTTGATACCAATTTACCAAGCCTTTTACACTTTGTCTAACAATACGGCCATGTCCAAGCTTATTGCTTTATCGGTGTGATCTTTCTAGCTGCGGCAATTTGAGAATTTAATATCATTTTAACACAGAATTTAAAGTCAAAGACTTCTTTTTCTTATCATTGCAGTTCCGCTCATGGAAAAGCCTCATTATATGGGGTATGTCCAAGATGGAACCAAAAAGTCTCTATAGCAAACGTTTTGTGATGACCCAGAATGTAACACAAACATAACAAAATCCAAAACATAAATAAATGTCCTTTAATGCCTCCAACCTGGCCCCACTGTTCAAAAATTCTCAGTTGGAGATAAAACTTACTCAAAAATAGTCTTTTAAAGAAAGCAATGCAGTCCAAACTTAATGAGCAGATAGAGGTGAAATAAAAAACCCAAAACAAACTACAATGAAGGAAATTCCACAATGGACCAGGATAAGTAATCACCAACTTCAAGCAGATAACAAGGCACAGTCTGTTGGAAGGACGCCAACCAAGATAACTTCAGCCCAAAATAAAACACACTTTGCTTCTGGCAACACTGTGTTGTAACGTCTCTCTTCTATACAGTACTATTCTCCCCAGCTGCAACTAATGAGGGATATCATGGCCGCTTCCTCTCTGGTAAGCCAAGTTGTTTCCTTCTCTGTTCCTCCCTGCATGTCTTAGGATGAAGAGGGGATGGGCCTGGTCCTTCCTCTGACTGCCCAGCCGGCCTCTGCCCTCCTGCACCACCTCCGGAGCCACACCTCCACTCCCTGTCGGCTGATCCCCCTCTCTCTCAGAGTCTGACTCTACCAAGGGCATGACACATTTCTTTCCCATGAAGGGGTATCATTTTGGGTTAAGAAGGTTCCTGTGCTGTGTTTTTAACAAAGTTTTTCTATGGTTACTCTGATAAGAAAGCAATTTCCCAGCTGCTCATGCAGCCATTACAGTCCCAGAATTTCTACTTGTAAGAAAGAAAATTTTATCTGCTCTTTGGTTATGGTGGGCCTACAAAGTATATCAGTTCTGCAAATGCTAAAGAGTCAAGAAATTCAATACAACACAAACATTTGGCAAGTGATAGCTCCATCACCATAACACCCAAAGTCGAGCATATTATTATCATTTTCTCAGCTGTTAAAAAGCTACAAATTGTTTTGGAAAGGTCACAACCAACAAGGGGTTGTTACCCCACAGAGCCATCCCTTCCCAATAGCATGGCATCCTCCCCAAATCCTCATACTCACTTTTTTTGCAATTTTAGATTGAAGACAACACTTCAGAGCAAAAAAGCCTTCTTTAAACCCAATCACCACTTGATTAGTTGAGGAAAAAACAAACTAGAAAACACAACTGCATTCAAGCAAACTTCAATATTCCCCCCTTGTTGCCGCCTTCTTTTTTAACCTCAGTAATTTGTCTCCATGTATGCTGACTCCTCCCAAAATGGGATAGGTAAGTACTGAAATTTTTAACCCTTTGATAACCGTGGCCTGATAGAAATGTGTATAACAACTATTCAGTGATAGAGACTAGGGATCAGCAGGATTATAATCATAGCAGGAGGGAAACCTAGAAAGAGCAATCAATGAATAAGCATATAATATCCATGCCTGCAAAGTCCCTGCCAGCATTTTGTTTAGGGATTGAAATAAAATAAGTGCTTCAAGTTCTGTAGGATAGCAAGAAGTTTAGCTTGGAGGAAGGTCTCCTCTATAGTCACCACTGAAGCTAGTACCTTGAGTGATCTGATACTGATGCCTGCTGGAATTCCCATTGGCCCAATCATTTCTGGGTTTGCTTTCCAAAACAGTTTTGTTATTTTGCTGCGGTAGTGGCATAAATGTCAATATTGACAATTCCTGCTTTGCAAAGTATCTTTATCTAGTCTACAGCAACACAAGTAGTATCAGCAACCACCAGTTACCACTTGAGATTTTCCTTTTAAAAGAGCTTTTACAGGTAAAAAGCTATAAAGGAGCTTTTACAGGTGAAAGCTCTTGCTAACATTACATTTCTCAGCATCTTCTGGGAGATTTCATGTTGTCCTCCCCTGCTTGACATAATCAAGCAGAAACAATTTTTGTACAAATGTAAAAAGTTACTGTTTATGAAGTGTATCACACCAACTGCACTTTGGTATAAACATCAACTAATTTCTCTCTTGTCGTGTCCGGCGCAGGAAGGAAGCTCGGAGTCAGTGACAAGTTCAGCTCTTTATTGTGCTCCAGCTACAGCTTAAAGTGGAAGGGAAAACTGCGGCTATTTATTCCCTAGCCGCGGCGGCTGCGACCAATGGCATCGCTTCGAATCTCCCGCTCTTGGCTTGTCCAATCGCGGGAGGTTCTTAACGGGCCAATCAGTGCAGCTCGCTCGGCCAATCCGGTCGCCGTGCGCTTTAGCCAATCACGGCGCGGGGTTTACGAGTATGTTAATTACTGTACAGAACACCCCTCCTTCTTGGTTCGTTCCTCACGCAACGTAGTCCCGTAAGTAGGCGGGCTTCGTACCTGTCTACTGGACCTGCGCAGGTCAGTTGTTCTTTGGCTTTCGACCTGTTCGGTCGGGGTTTTTTGTCTCTTGGCCTCTTCGATGGAATCGTCTGGAAGGTGTTGCCTGGCCTGTCGTTGCAGCTCCCTCCCGGTCTACCCAGGTTGGTCGAGCTGCGACTTTCGCCGCTCCCGCCTGGTCTTTCCGGGCTGGTTGAGCTGGCCTGGCTGCTTCTCCCTGGTGAGGCTTCGAGTTGGCTGTTACCTGGTGAGTATTGCTGGTTATGTTCTATTCTTTCTTGGCCCCCTGTATCTTCCCTCCCCCTTGGTTTGTGTTAATGGGGTTGCCTGTGCTTGCTTGCGTGTCGGTTGTGTTTCTTGCCCTTGATCTTAACTGATCGATGTGGCGTTTCCATGATTGTCCGTCCGTTGTTTGCAGTCTGTATGAGTGGGGGCCTGTTAGTTGGGTTATGGTTGCCGGTACCCATAGTGGGTCTCCAGTAAGGTTTTTTGCATAGACTGCATCGCCTGGTGCAAATGCCCGGTGTTTGCTTGATGAGTCTGGGGTTTTTTTCCGGGTTGTATGTGGGGTGCAGTCTGTCAAGTGGGGACCTTAGTTTCCTCCCCATCAGTAATTCTGCTGGGCTTTTGTTTGTTGTTGTATTAGGGGTTATATGTTGTATTAGGAGCATTTTATTTATTTTTTCTTGTATGTCCCCGTGTTCGATTTTTGGATGGTTTTTTTCGTAAATTGAACCATCCGTTCCGCCCTACCATTGGCCGCCGGATGTGCCATCGCTGTCAGTGCGTGTCGTATGCCCGTTCGCTAGGAATTTTTCAAATTCCAGCGAGGTGAATTGGGGCCCGTTGTCTGACACGATGACATCCGGGAGACCATGGGTCGCGAACAGTTTGTTGAGTACCCTGGTGACAGCTTCTGTTGTGGTGGTTTTCATGTTGCTTACCTCCAGCCAATTGGAGTAAGCATCCACCGTGATGAGGAATGTGTTTCCTCTTGTGGGGCCGGCGAAATCTATATGTATTCTGGACCATGGCCCCCTGGGGCTCTCCCATTCTAGTATTGGCGCGGCAGGGGGTTTTGGTCTGGTTTCTTGGCAGCGTGAGCACCTGGCCACCCAAGCCTCAATTTCCTTGTCCATGCCTGGCCACCAAACGTAGCTTCTGGCCAAGGCTTTTGTTCGTACGATGCCCGGGTGCCCTTCGTGCAAAAGTTTTAATACTTTCCTTGTAGTTTTTCTGGTATGACCACCCTGTCCCCCCATAACAAACAACCTTTTTGCAATGACAGTTCTGTTTGGCGGTTTCGGAATATCCTGAACGATTCGTCGTTGTCTTTTTCCGGCCACCCTTTTTCTACCCAATGCAATACCCGCGCCAGACGTTTGTCTTTATTTGTCTCTCGGGCAATGTCTGACGCGGTTATGGGTAGGTCAGGCAATGCCTCTATGCTGAGGGTGGTCGTCATGGGGGCCGGGTCATCGTCGAGGTCGGGTAATGGCGAGCGGCTCAGTGCGTCTGCATGGGTGATTGTCTTACCGGGGCGGTGTGTGAGCCGGTAGTCGTAGGCGGCGAGGAACTCGGACCACCTCGTCATTCTGGGGGATAGGATGTTCGGGGTGGCCTTGTTCCCCGCCAGGATTCCTAGCAACGGCTTGTGGTCCGTGATAATGGTGAATCGGCGGCGTAAAGGTACTCGTGGAATTTCTTTACTGCTGCAACGATGGCAAGGGCTTCTTTGTCCAGTTGGCTGTAGTTTCTTTCTGGCTTGCTAAGTGTCCTCGAAAAGAAGGCAATGGGTGCTTCTTTTCTGTCCGGCAGGGTATGGCTGAGGACGGCGCCCGACGCCTTAAAGGTGAGGCGTCGCATGTGACGGCGAGGGGTAGAGTCTCGTTGTATTGTATGAGGACGGCATCCGAGGTTAGCAGGTCCTTGGTTTTCCTGAATGCGGCGTCCTCACGTGTCCCCCAGGTCCATTTTGCCGTCTCGTCCAGGAGCCTATGCAAAGGCTCCGCCTGTCGCCTTTTGGGGCAAGAATACATTGTAAAAATTGAGCAGTCCCAGAAATGCCTGCAACTCTGTTTTGTTCTTGGGGATGGGAGCTTCCTTGATGGCTTTTACTTTGTTTCCAGTCGGGTGGATGCCATGTCGGTCTAGGAGGTACCCCAGGAACTCGACTTGCTCTGTGTAAAGCTGGCATTTCTCTCTTTTCACTTTTAGACCGGCCCTTTTGAATTTCTCAAGTACCTCCCTTAGGCGACCCTCTAGTTCTTCCCAGTTGGCTGCTGATACTAGTACGTCGTCGAAGTAAGGGACCACCCCTTTTATCCCCTGCAGTAGTCTCTCCATGAGGCTTTGAAAAATCCCCGGGGCCACGCTGACTCCAAACTGGAGTCGGTTACAACGAAACGCTCCCCGGTGGGTGACTATAGTTTGTGCCTCGGCGGTTTCTTCGTCGACCGGCAGTTGCTGATAGGCTTGTGCCAGGTCGAGCTTCGTGAAAACTTTGCCCCCCCCCAGTGAGTGAAGTAGGTGCTGCACTACTGGGACGGGGTAGGCGCTTTGTTGCAAGGCGCAATTGAGGGTGGCCTTATAGTCCCCGCAGATCCTTACTGACCCATCTGGCTTAACTGGGGTGACTATTGGGGTCTCCCACCGGGCGTGGTCAATTGGCTGCAAAACCCCCTGTTTGACGAGCTTGTCAAGCTGCTCGTCTATTTTTTCCGTAGTGCAAAAGGCACCCGCCTCGGTTTTAGGCGTATGGGGGCGATGTTTGGGTCTAGGCTGAAAGAGATAGGGGGCCCTCGGTACTTGCCTAGGGTGCCGTCGAATACTTCTTGGAAGTCCTTAGCCAGCTGCTGCTCCCAGTCGGCTTCCTCAATGTGGTTTATTCCGGTGACCTCGATGCCCAGTGGTGCGAACCATTGGAGTCCTAGGAGGCTGGGTCGGTTCCGGTCCACGACTGTCAGGGGAAGTTTTGCGGTGCGGCCCTTGAAGGTCACCTCGAACTGTCCGGTCCCGATGACGGGGATTCGGTTCCCTTGGTAGTCCTTGACTACCAATTTTTGGCTCTCCAGTCCTGCCTTTTGGATGTTTGGCACCAGCCGCTTGATTTCTTTCCAGGCGATCATGGAGAGGTAGGACCCGGAGTCCACCTCCATCCGGCAGGGCTCGCCCTCGATGTTCACTTCCACGTAGACCTTGCGGGCATCGTTGGTCTCGGCGTGGCCAATGGTGACCGTCTGATGGGTTTCCTCCCTCTGGCGGTCTTCCCCGTTTCGTCGCCCCCGGTTGTCTCGGTTCCAGCGATTGTCGGCTTGGCGCTCTCTGTGCCTGGGGGGTGTGTCGTCTCGCCTCCGGTTGCTCGGTTCTCGGCGTCGGGGGCTGTAAGTTTTTCTGAGCCGGCAGACTCGGGCGATGTGGCCCTTCTTATTGCAATGCCGGCAGGTCGCGTCGATGAAACGGCATTCTGCTCGGAAATGGTTGCCCCCGCACCCCGCGCACTGGGTCCCCGACTTACGACCCCGTTGATCTCGTCGGTCTCGTCCCGTCTGGAGCCGATGGGCGTCTTCTTCTTCTTCCGGGGTGTCCGCAGGCGGAGTCCAGGTCGCCGTGGTGTGTGGTGGTCTCTCGGCGGTTTGCCTCGGGGTTGTCGGCGCGGTCCCCGTTCTCTGCCTTCCGCAATCGGGCCGCTGATTTCTTGGTGGCTTCGGCTGCGGAAGCTTCCGCCATGGCGGTGGCGAGATCGATGTCGCCCTTCGCCATTAGGCGGCTCTTCAGTGCCTGGTCCCGGAGACCTAGGACCACGCGGTCACGGAGGACGTCATCTAATTCCTGGAACTCGCACAGGCCCCCGAGGTCCCGCAGATCGGCTATGAAATCGCTGACGCTCTCGTCCTGCCGCTGGTTCCGCCGGTAGAATTCGTCCCGCCGGATGAGGATTGGTACGGTGGGAGCGTAGTGGTTTTGGAGTAATGGCGCAAGGTCGGCCCAGTCCATCGCCTTTACATCTGCGGGTTTTGCGAGGGCTTTTGCCATCTTGAACACTGCGGGCCTGCAGTGTGTCAGGAAAACGCCCCTTTCTTCTGTCCGTTCGCGTCCTTCAAGTTGCTACTCTCGAGGAACATCAGGAATCGGTCTGTGTACGATTCCAGTCCTCGGTAGCCGGGTTGAATGGCGCGGGCAGTGTGATGCCGGCCATCTAGTCGGTCTTTGTCTTCCTCCGGACACGTGCTTGGTGGTTCTTCCTTGGATCCCACCTTTGTCGCCAGTGTCGTGTCCGGCGCAGGAAGGAAGCTCGGAGTCAGTGACAAGTTCAGCTCTTTATTGTGCTCCAGCTACAGCTTAAAGTGGAAGGGAAAACTGCGGCTATTTATTCCCCAGCCGCGGCGGCTGCGACCAATGGCATCGCTTCGAATCTCCCGCTCTTGGCTTGTCCAATAGCGGGAGGTTCTTAACGGGCCAATCAGTGCAGCTCGCTCGGCCAATCCGGTGCCGCGCGCTTTAGCCAATCACGGCGCGGGGTTTACGAGTATGTTAATTACTGTACAGAACATCTCTCTCCATATATATGTTGTGTGTGTGTGTGTGTGAGTGAGAGAGAGAGAAATACATATCTATTTCCACCTCTTTTTAGAGTTCATTTGGGCTTTCTCCCAGGAAAACGTACTCAGGATTCCATCTTCTCCTTGGTAGAACTTCTGTGTCTTTAACAGTCCTTTGAAAAGTAAACAAGATGTTTAATTTAAGAGCTTTCCCCAGTGCTTTCAAGATTAAGGCTGCCAGATATGGGCTGCAGAAAATTGGATCAGCACTAGATGGCAATAAACAAATACAAATATATAAGAAAAGAAAAACAAGCTCTAATCCTTAGCTATCATCAGCCAAATGCTTCCAGCCAAGATTTGATAGGTCTACTTTAGAGCTACTAGGAAGTATAGTCATCCAAATCACACAGAATGCTGACCCAGAATGATGGGGCTAGAGAAGTCAAGGAAAACTGACAGATATAATGGGAACATTTTTACCATGGGGAATATATCCCTCTATTTAAGACAGCCACTTAGATATACTAGGCATATATTTTAGATTGAGTTAATGATTAGAAGCTGTGAGTATTAAAAGCTCCATGAATGAAAGGAACATATCAACCATGACCAGCCATGTGAATATTGTCTAAAGTGAAACCTGAATAAGTATCTTTATGACACCTACATTCTCTACGTATTAATAAAGTGTATTCAAGTCAGTTGAACACTGTGCCATTTGTCTTGGTGAATCCTGTACCATTTAGCAAATATTACATGTCAAAGGCGAAGGGATGTATTTCCAAGGTAAGTGGGATTGGTTAAATATATTGGATTTTAATGTGCTAGTTTTGCAAATTGAAAAGTTATTTAATGGGCTGGGCTGCCTAATTGCTTGCAAGATTTGAGGGAATAGCAATATGGTTGCAATGTAAGAACCTCAAAGCTAATCCAAAGGAAACATGTCTCTCATCTTTGTGTGCAAGATAGCTAGCTAGAGTGCAGGCATCTCCATGATGTAATCAAAATTCAGATGCTTGGCAACTGGTTCATACCTATGATCGTTGCGGTGTGCCAGGGTCATGTGATCACCTTTTGCAACCTTTTGACAAAGTCAATGGGGAAGCCAGGTTTACTTAACAACCAGGTTACTAAGTTATCAACTGCAGTGATCCATTTAACAACTGGCAGGAAAGCTCATAAAATGGGACAAAACCCACTTAGCAAATGTCTCACTTAACAGAAATGTTGAGCTCAATTGTAGTCGCAAGTCGAGGACTACTATATATAAGCTGACTTTGCGCAACATGCTGAGGCATGTTCAAGACTTAGCAATTCAAGATATACCGTGTTCAAACATGGGCAGCTATACTGACACAACATGCTAAAATGTGTTTGTTTAAAACTTAGTTACTATTGGAGTAGTTCTCTGGGTTGTGTGAACCCAGCCCATTTGGTTAGTATACGTACTAGGTTAACCCTGGAAGCAAGTTATCTCCATCACCAAACAGGATATGTATAAACCCAATATTAAGTATTTCTGCTGGATATGTAGCAAGAAAGAACAACACCTATGTTCAAACCCACCCAGTAAACCCGGAGGGCTTTTTTCATACAAAAATATACAGCCACAAGAAATGGTAGGCTTACCCAACCTCCAAAACCTCCCCTGAGCAAATAAAAACTACAGTATCCAGCTCTGACATATATAAACAAGCTCTCCTGAGTTTCCACCGTTAGACTCCTCAGAAGAGGCATTGATGTAGGATTTTTCACACTGACTTCCTGAGAACCCTTGGATTCTGCGTGAATATGCTGGGGTTCTGTGAGAGACTTGAGTTGATTTTGGAATGCAGCCAATTTTTGATCACTAGAACTTTGCCACTTCATTGGGGGGTTCTACAATTTAATTATTTAGGGTAAGCTGTTCCAACCCTTGGCGTAGAAGATGCGGTCTGCTGCTGCTAAAAGCCCAAACATGTCTTCCAATACTTGAGCTTTCCCAGACGGCGTTAGAGAGATGAATCAGATGCAATGCAGCAGGTTGCTCCTTCAGAAGCTGTTTACTTTCTGAATCTTGCCTGAATCTATGGGAGGTCTACATTTTTCTTTTTTCTTTTAGAAAAACTTTATTAAACATTAAAAAAATAAATACAAAATACAAAACATTTAGTTAAAAATGAAACAAAAACAAAGAATACAAATTAGTTAGATGGTGCTTTCTTATCAAACAATATTCTAATACTTATTTCATATATCTGGTTATTACTGCTACTATAACCTCTTCATATTCTTCCTTCCTTATTTATTTACTCGCTGGTTTCTATTATTTATCCAATTATATCAGTTTTCCCAGACTGTATAATATTTTGAGTCTTCTTTTTCTTTTAATTTTAGGGTAAGTTTGTCCATTTCAGCGCAATCGTAAACTTTTTGGATTATTAAGTTTTCTACTGGCATCCGATCACCCTTCCAACACTGTGCAAGCACTATCCTCGCTGCAGTAATTATATGTAAAATTAAATATTGTATTTCTTTTGCATATTCACCTTTTATTATTCCCAATAAAAAGATTTCTGCCTTAAGTTCTAATTGAATGTTCATAATTTCTCTTATCCATATTTGTATTTTTGTCCAATATTTCTTACTCTTCGGGCAAAGCCACCAAGCATGGAAGAAGGTACCCCTTGTTTGTTTGCATTTCCAGCAAAGTGGGCTTAAATTTGGTTAATCTCAAAGGGGTCAGATACCACCAATCACACATTTTGTATTGATTCTCTTTATATACCATCAATTTTGTTATTTTGCAATTTCCCCCCCAAATTCTTTCCCAGTCTTCCAAATTAATATTATGCCCTACATTTCTTGCCCATGCTATCCTTGGGCCCTTAACTAATTCCTCTGCCATTTCAAACTCTAATAAATAATTATACATTTTTGAAATTGCTTTTTCATCTGTACTTTCTAAAAGTTTATCTAATTGGCTTGGTTTTACTTCTATTCCATATTCTTCCACATCTTTTTTATATCTTGTTTTGAGCTGGAGGTATGGCCACCAATCTATGTTCAACCCTTGCTACCCGAGTTCTTGATTTGTTTTTAATATTCCTTGGGGGGGGGTGTCTAAAACATCATAGTAATCATTTTTCCAATATGTGGTGCATTGTGGTGTATCAGTGCCTCCATGATGGATACCCGTCCTGGAATGTTTATATATTGTTTATTCTTAATATCTCGCCAGATTCACATTAATGAATCTCGAATTACATGTCTATGAAAATAAGTATGAACCTTGTTTCCTGGGTTCCGCATGAAGACATGCCACCCTACCTTCAGGTCACGCCCTTCCGGTTTGTCGGCTTCGCGAGCGGCAGGGATTTGCGGAGCTGCGCGATCCCTGCCGCGCTAGCCGTTTTTGGGGCTCCGACCCAGACGGGTACGGAGCTAGGCTGCCCTGCAGGGGCAGTTGAAGGTAGGGGGGATCCAGAGAAGGGTTTGGGGGTGTTGCAGACCCCCTTCCCGGCCGGCAGAACCCCCTTTTCCCAGGACGGTGCAGCAGCAGTCTGTAATGGCCGCCACAAAGAAGCTGGCAGCCGGGTAAGAATGCGCAGGAGGAAGTGGAGTAAGTGCTTGAGAGGAGAAAGTTTTTCTTGGTTCCTAGGACTCTAAGACATATTTAACAAAATTCCTGAAAAGTATGACTTTCTGAATGATACCTTCGAGAAGAGGAAAAAAGCGGCAGTTTAATGGTGCTGAAAGAATAGCTTACCCTCTTTTTTCACGGAATAAAAAGTGAACATTAAGAAACTTATTTTTGTTAGGTGAAAACTGGCTCTAAGCGGTGAGTGGGAAAAGAGAGGACTTAAAAAAAAATATTTGTATGCTAAGACCTTGTTGGAGGAGATGCCCTAAGGATTGAAAGACTAAAATATATTGCAATAAGATTTTAAGAAACAGATTTGGGCTTTCTTTTTCTCTAATTGATACTACCCCAGGAGGAGAGAGTGGGAACTCTGTCTTGGTTTGGACTGACTGAGAACTTTGGGATTGTCTTATTTTTCCTTTGGAATATTCTGGCTGTTGTAAGAGAAAAGAAAAGAAAAGATTAATAATGGCTTCTTCTATCGAGGAACTGAGAAAAGATTATGAGCAAGCAAAACAAAATGGTAAAGCTGGTGTGAAAGAAGCCTTCCTTTTTTTAGAAATGGCGCTTATTAATTATCAACAAACATTGCAACAGAAGAAGACAGCAGAAGAAGAACAAAGGGAGGAAGCCATCTTTAATAAATCTCAGAACTCGACCAAGAGGGAAGGAAGAGGAAAAAGAAGAGAAATAAAGGACTTAAGATTTAAAAAAACATTTAAGAAAGGGAAAAACAATGTGCAAAATCAATATAAGGATGGTAAACAAAAGGGAAGAGAAATGCGACAGAGAAGGGAAGCCAGTAAGGCAGAGGCTAGAAGAAGGGGGGCTAGAAAGGTTTGTTGGGGGAAGAAAGAAAGGGAAAAGGTGGAGAAAAGCTACAAAGTTTTGAAATTAAATGAGAAAAAAGAAATTTTTTTTAGGGATAAAGGATAAGTATAATTTCTTCAAAGAGATTTTGCAAGGTACATAAGATGATATTGTAGTATTGTATCAGAAATAGAAAATTTAAATGGCTTGAGAGTTGATAAAAGATTAAAATGTTGGAATGTTAATAATGATTGGTTTGAAAATATAATATGAGGGGAGATTTAGAATATTAAACTTTAATTAAAGAGTTTATTAAGATTATGGTATTGATGTTATTATAAAACTTTCATTATAGTATTTTGTTTTTAATATTTAAATCTATTGCTTAACTATGTATTTAATTGTTTTAGATGTATTATTCAGTTAGAATGTACCAAGCAAAATCGGATTGGGTATTTTAAAGATTAATTTGATTAATTTAGTGGGGAGATAGAAAGGCATCATACTCTGATTAGTGATTTCAGGAGAAATTTCTTTCTTTTTAAAAGGAATGAGACAAAGGTATAATAGAGAATGGACAAAAGATATAAATATAATGACTCAAATTAAGATGATTAATTAAGATAGAATTAAGAAGAGTGAAATATGTGGAGAAGTTAATATAGAAGACTTAGAATGGTAAATAAAATAAGTAATGATATGTAAGATGAGCTGAATATAATTGAAGTCCATGAAAAGAGAGATACCTGGGTCCAAGTTACTTTCCAAAAAGATTTTTTTATGTTTTGTGTGTTGTGTGATTATGTTGTTTTTTTTTGGGGGGGAAAATTAATAAAACCTTGTAGAAATATAGAATGAGAACAATGGTAACTAAGTCAGAAAGAAGTAGATGAAATAATAATAATAAAATTGAATAAGAGTAAAGAGAAATAAAGGGAAATTGGATAAGAGGTTTTTGGTATGTTTATATGGAAATGGTTTAAAACAGAATTATAGTTTATCTGACTTGTTAAATTTATAATGGAAAAAGGTTTAAACATGTAATGGATAATGATGACTTGTGTGTTTTGAAAATCAATAAAACTTGTTAAAAAAAAAAAAAAAGAAAATAAGTATGAACCTTGTTTCCTGGGTTCCGCATGAAGACATGCCACCCTACCTTCAGGTCACGCCCTTCTAAGGTTAAAGTTCTTTTATTTCTTAATTTGGAGGTCTACATTTCTTTACAGAAGTCAGAAGAAGCTACGCTTGTGACTCACTCACCATTAAACAGCACCAGCTCAATCAGCAATGAAGGGAAGCATCTGTCCAGACCTACTTTGAAATGTAAGTATATTATGCTAGAATTCCTTTTAATGAAATTTTGCAGCTTTCTTTGGAAACTCTACTTGCTTATTGCTGGAACAAGTTCTATCTGATGTAGATACTAAAGAAAGGGAGTTTAGTGTGACTCATAAGCTCCATCTACTGGTAGGCAGTCAGATTACAGCTTCATTGAAATGCTACAGGGCCCACTTCTGAAAGAATTGCCACGTGAATGAGCAGGTGCAAGGGTTGGCAGCTTTTATTTAGTTTTTACTAGAACCTTTGGACATGAGATACAAGTCAGTGATGGGATGAAGAAAAGGATTGACAAGATTGAGTAGAGGAATGCTCTTCAACCCTGTCAGTATATTCATGAACTGGAATAGAGCTTGGTAACAAGGTCAGCCAATGAATAGGCATAGCAACTAAATCAGCCAATGAGGATAGTTTGGAAACTGAAACTAGAAGTAGCCCAGGCATAGTTCTATATGTTAAGCTCTGCAACTCAGCAGCTATGTTGAGCTCTGAGTCTGTCTATTGAGATGAAACTGCTTCTCTTGCTTGCCTGCTTATCTATTGAAGATGAAACTAACTTGCTTCCTTGCTGAAGACAGGAGCTCTGCTCTGAACTTGCAACATGTTTCTGTTTGAGTTTGCTCCAAGTTGGAGAAATCTACAACTGGTTTGTAAAATCTACTTACGTTTATAAAGATGTTAAATGAAGCATCAGCCATCTGTGTTTTACTTTTCTGACGCTGAATTATCGTTGCAAAACTCTCAATATATCCATAAAACCATCGAAAGAGAACCCAACTGAATGGCACCTCTTATATTCAGGCATAATCATTTTCAATTCCCCCTGTAGTGTTCATGCTCATTGTTTAAGTTGCACTGTGATCTCCAGTTATCTTCACCATCAGAAAAGGGAAGGGACAAGAAACATTTGATGCAGGTGAAATTTTTATTAGTTTACAATCAAGCTACTTTGTGACTTTCCATTTAGTTAACAAAGACAAATATTTGAAATTCTCATGGTACCGAAGCAAAGACTGGAGGTTTTTCACCATTCCAAGTGAGCATTCAGTCCTGGATAAATTACCTAGAAGAATTAAAGGAGCCTGCGGTTATACCTAAGCATGCATAAGAGACGTGCACCGTCCCGTGTAAAGCCATCCTCAGCCTCTGGTAGGTTGAAGAAACCTCCTGGGAGGAAGGGAGACTTGGGAGAACAGGCAGGCAGCCAGAGATATTGCCGGGCCAGAGGGGTCAGCACAGGAAGCTGCTCAGCTTGTGCCTCCCACCACTGAGGCAGGGAGACATCAGCAGGAGCTGCGTCAGCTAAATGTTGATACCGAAACCATTCCATTTCTGGCACCTCCAAAAGGCCGGGGACCCCCTGGTCGGGCTCTACCTGGCTCCATCCTACAGCCCTCAGTTGCTTGGGATCAAGTGCCCGCACTGCTTTCAAGGTGGGCATCGCAGGGTGAGAGTCAAACAAATGCTCCAGGTGACTCAGGCTCTGAGCTAAGATTCTATGAAACTGTTTTGCCAGCTGAGGTGGGCACACAGCCAGATGCTGCTCTGTGTTGGGCCCCAGCCTTGCATCTAAGTGATAGGAGAAAGAAACTCGCAAGGAATCTAGTTCCCCGTAGATTCGGTGGGCCAGTGGCTCACCTGTCTGGTGGAGAAACCGTGCCACGGCCAACAGACCTTGGGCATGCTCGCCTACAAAAGTGGCTTCCGCCACCAGTTCCTTGTCATTCTCCACCAGGATACTCTGCAATTTCACCATAATGGGCCCCTTGCCTTCATCGGTTGCTACAAATTCCCTCAGAAGGGGGAGATGTTCTGCAATGCCTGTTGCTTTCTCCAACCAAACCTCAGGGCCAGCCTGCCTGTTGCACACAGGAGGGACAGCTTCAGTTCATGCTCTTTCAGGAATAGGGCGTAACGGTGACGGAGAGCTGGGCGCCGTCCAAATGTCTCTTCCAGAAGATGCTGCAGTGAAGCCAGCCTTTCTAACTTATCTTGCCATAGCTCCATCACCAACTCCAACTGCTGGTACAAGCAAGGAACGTGAAGGGCAGCTGGCAACACCACACCTAAAATCCCATTGGCAGCAAAGGCCTGGATCATAGGCGCACCCCCTGAAGTGACCACAGCCAGTACGCGGTGGAACAAAACGTGCCCTTCACTCAGCATGCGGGCCACAGCACGGGCCACTAAGGGATGGCTCAACTGTTCCAGGACCTCAATCCCGAGAAGCAGTGGAGCCTGCCCAAGTCTGTTAAGAGGCAGAAGGGAGAGGCCAAGGGCTGCCCGCCCATCGTCTGTGGTAGCCTCATGAAGGAAGACAAAGGCATCCCGCTGCCGAAGGCTGTGGCAAAGAGCCGATTCATGCTGTCGTCCTCAGGGCAGGGAGGAAGCTACGATAGAGCTGTGCAAGGGAGGGAGTGGTCGTCTAGCCCCTGCCTGCCGCACAAGAGCCTCAAAGAACTCTGCCTCCGAAAGGGGGACCCCTGTCTGGGCTAAGGCCTGGATCAGAGTCACCACAATTGAATCTGGCGCAGCAAAGGATTCCGAGCGACGGCAGCGGGACACATTCAATGGCGTTGCACGTGTTTGTCTCTCAGGGCGGGGAGAGGAAGCAGAAAGTTGCTTGTGAAGCTGGGAGCCCTTTGAAGAGCAGCTGTGGGAAAGCAAGGCATGGGCATCATCCTGCAAGGTCAGGGAAGAACGGCGTTGAGGGAGCTTTGTGGATCTCCTGGATTGATTTGCCATGGATCCACTCTGAAAAGTAACAGACATAGCAAACCACATATTAAACACAGCCTCTGTTGGAACTCATTTTCTGCTGCTGAGGTCTTGATACCAAATTACCAAGCCTTTGACACTTTGTCTAACAATACGGCCATGTCCAAGCTGATTGCTTTATCGGTGTGACCATTCTAGCTGCTGCAATTTGAGAATTTAATATCATTTTAACACAGAATTTAAAGTCAAAGACTTCTTTTTCTTATCATTGCAGTTCCACTCATGGAAAAGCCTCATTATATGGGGTATATCCAAGATGGAACCAAAAAGTCTCTATAGCAAACATTTTGTGATGACCCAGAATGTAACAAAAACATAACAAAATCCAAAACATAAATAAATGTCCTTTAATGCTTCCAACCTGGCTCCGCTGTTCAAAAATTCTCAGTTGGAGATAAAACTTACTCAAAAATAGTCTTTTAAAGAAAGCAAAACAGTCCAAACTTAATGAGCAGATAGAGGTGAAATAAAAAACCCAAAACAAACTACAATGAAGGAAATTCCACAATGGACCAGGATAAGTAATCACCAACTTCAAGGTGGTAACAAGGCACAGTCTGTTGGAAGGACGCCTACCAAGATAACTTCAGCCCAAAATAAAATACACTTTGCTTCTGGCAACACTGTGTTGTAACGTCTCTCTTCTATACAGTACTATTCTCCCCAGCTGCAACTAATGAGGGATATCATGGCCGCTTCCTCTCTGGTAAGCCAAGTTGTTTCCTTCTCTGTTTCTCCCTGCATGTCTTAGGATGAAGAGGGGATGGGCCTGGTCCTTCCTCTGACTGCCCAGCCGGCCTCTGCCCTCCTGCACCACCTCCGGAGCCACACTTCCACTCCCTGTCGGCTGATCCTCCTCTCCCTCAGAGTCTGACTGTACCAAGGGCATGACACATTTCTTTCCCATGAAGGGGTATCATTTTGGGTTAAGAGGTGCCTGTGCTGTGTTTTTAACAAAGTTTTTCTAGGGTTACTCTGATAAGAAAGCAGTTTCCCAACTTGCCTCCAGCTGCTCATGCAGCCATTACAGTCCCAGAATTTCTACTTGTAAGAAAGAAAATTTTATCTGCTCTTTGGTTATGCTGGGCCTACAAAGTATATCAGTTCTGCAAATGCTAAAGAGTCAAGAAATTCAATACAACACAAACATTTGGCAAGTGATAGCTCCACCACCATACAACCCAAAGTTGAGCATATTATTATCATTTTCTCAGCTGTTAAAAAGCTACAAATTGATTTGGAAAGGTCACAACCAACAAGGGATTGTTACCCCACAGAGCCATCCCTTCCCAATAGCATGGCATCCTCCCCAAATCCTCATACTCACTTTTTTTGCAATTTTAGATTGAAGACAACACTTCAGAGCAAAAAAGCCTTCTTTAAACCCAATCGCCACTTGATTAGTGTAGGAAAAAAACAAACTAGAAAACACAACTGCATTCAAGCAAACTTCAATATTCCCCCCTTGTTGCCGCCTTCTTTTTTAACCTCAGTAATTTGTCTCCATGTATGCTGACTCCTCCCAAAATGGGATAGGTAAGTACTGAAATTTTTAACCCTGTGATAACCGTGGCCTGATAGAAATGTGTATAACAACTGCTCAGTGATAGAGACTAGGGATCAGCAGGATTATAATCATAGCAGGAGGGAAACCTAGAAAGAGCAATCAATGAATAGGCCTATAATATCCATGCCTGCAAAGTCCCTTCCAGCATTTTGTTTAGGGATTGAAATAAAATAAGTGCTTCAAGTTCTGTAGGATACCAAGAAGTTTAGCTTGGAGGAAGGTCTCCTCTATAGTCACCACTGAAGGTCGTACCTTGAGTGATCTGATACTGATGCCTGCTGGAATTCCCATTGGCCCAATCATTTCTGGGTTTGCTTTCCAAAACAGTTTTGTTATTTTACTGTGGTAGTAGCATAAATGTCAATATTGACAATTCCTGCTTTGCAAAGTATCTTTATCTAGTCTACAGCAACACAAGTAGTATCAGCAACCACCAGTTACCACTTGAGATTTTCCTTTTAAAAGAGCTTTTACAGGTAAAAAGCTATAAAAGAGCTTTTACAGGTGAAAGCTCTTGCTAACATTACATTTCTCAGCATCTTCTGGGAGATTTCATGTTGTCCTCCCCTGCTTGACATAATCAAGCAGAAACAATTTTTGTACAAATGCAAAAAGTTACTGTTAGAGAGAAATAAAGCTGCATTCCACTTGGAAATAGCAAGTATTTAGATTTTATTCATTTTAGGAAGTGTATCACACCAACGGCACTTTGGTATAAACATCAACTAATTTCTCTCTCTCCATATATATGTTGTGTGTGTGTGTGGGGGGGAGAAATACATATCTATTTCCACCTCTTTTTAGAGTTCATTTGGGCTTTCTCCCAGGAAAACGTACTCAGGATTCCACCTTCTCCTTGGTAGAACTTCTGTGTCTTTAACAGTCCTTCAAAAAGTAAACAAGATGTTTAATTTAAGAACTTTCCCCAGTTCTTTCAAGATTAAGGCTGCCAGATATGGGCTACAGAAAATTGGATCAGCACTAGATGGCAATAAACAAATACAAATATATAAGAAAAGAAAAACAAGCTCTAATCCTTAGCTATCATCAGCCAAATGCTTTCAGCCAAGATTTGATAGGTCTGCTTTAGAGCTACTGGGAAGTATAGTCATCCAAACCACACAGAATGCGGACCCAGAATGATGGGGCTAGAGAAGCCAAGGAAAACTGACAGATATAATGGGAACATTTTTACCATGGGGAATATATCCCTCTATTTAAGAGAGCCACTTAGATACACTAGGCATATATTTTTGATTGAGTTAATGATTAGAAGCTGTGAGTACTAAAAGCTCCATGAATGAAAGAAACATATCAACTATGACCAGCCATGTGAATATTGTCTAAAGTGAAAACTGAATAAGTATCTTTATGACACCTACATTCTCTACGTATTAATAAAGTGTATTCAAGTCAGTTGAACACTGTGCCATTTGTCTTGGTGAATCCTGTACCATTTAGCAAATATTACATGTCGAAGGCGAAGGGATGTATTTCCAAGGCACGTGGGATTGGTTAAATATATTGGATTTTAATGTGCTAGTTTTGCAAATTGAAAAGTTATTTAATGGGCTGGGCTGCCTAATTGCTTGCAAGATTTGAGGGAATAGCAATATGGTTGCAATGTAAGAACCTCAAAGCTGATCCAAAGGAAACATGTCTCTCATCTTTGTGTGCAAGATAGCTAGCTAGAGTGCAGGCATCTCCATGATGTAATCAAAATTCAGATGCTTGGCAACTGGTTCATACCTATGACTGTTGCGGTGTGCCAGGGTCATGTGATCACCTTTTGCAACCTTTTGACAAAGTCAATGGGGAAGCCAGGTTCACTTAACAACCAAGTTACTAACTTATCAACTGCAGTGATCCATTTAACAACGGTGGCAGGAAAGCTCATAAAATGGGACAAAACCCATTTAACAAATGTCTCACTTAACAGAAATGTTGAGCTCAATTGTAGTCGCAAGTCAAGGACTACTGTATATAAGCTGACTTTGCGCAACATGCTGAGGCATGTTCAAGACTTAGCAATTCAAGATATACCGTGTTCAAACATGGGAAGCTGCACTGACACAACATGCTAAAATGTGTTTGTTTTAAACTTAGTTACTATTGGAGTAGTTCTCTGGGTTGTGTGAACCCAGCCCATTTGGTTAGTATACGTACTATGTTAACCCTGAAAGCAAGTTATCTCCATCACCAAACAGGATATGTATAAACCCAATATTAAGTCTTTCTGCTGGATATGTAGCAAGAAAGAACAACACCTATGTTCAAACCCACCCAGTAAACCCGGAGGGCTTTTTTAATACAAAAATATACAGCCACAAGAAATGGTAGGCTTACCCAACCTCCAAAACCTCCCCTGAGCAAATAAAAACTACACTATCCAGCTCGGTCATATATAAACAAGCTCTCCTGAGTTTCCACCGTTAGACTCCTCAGAAGAGACATTGATGTAGGATTTTTCACACTGACTTCCTGAGAACCCTTGGATTCTGCGTGAATATGCTGGGGTTCTGTGAGAGACTTGAATTGATTTTGGAATGCAGCCAATTTTTGATCACTAGAACTTTGCCACTTCATTGGGGGGTTCTACGATTTAATTATTTAGGGTAAGCTGTTCCAACCCTTGGCGTAGAAGATGGCGGTCTGCTGCTGCTAAAAGCCCAAACATGTCTTCCAATACTTGAGCTTTCCCAGACGGCATTAGAGAGATGAATCAGATGCAATGCAGCAGGTTGCTCCTTCAGAAGCTGTTTACTTTCTGAATCTTGCCTGAATCTATGGGAGGTCTACATTTTTCTTTTTTCTTTTAGAAAAACTTTATTAAACATTAAAAAAATAAATACAAAATACAAAACATTTATTTAAAAATGAAACAAAAACAAAGAATACAAATTAGTTAGATGGTGCTTTCTTATCAAACAATATTCTAATACTTATTTCATATATCTGGTTATTACTGCTACTATAACCTCTTCATATTCTTCCTTCCTTATTTATTTACTCGCTGGTTTCTATTATTTATCCAATTATATCAGTTTTCCCAGACTGTATAATATTTTGAGTCTTCCTTTTCTTTTAATTTTAGGGTAAGTTTGTCCATTTCGGCGCAATCGTAAACTTTTTGGATTATTAAGTTTTCTACTGGCATCCGATCACCCTTCCAACACTGTGCAATCGCTATCCTCGCTGACGTAATTATATGTAAAATTAAATATTGTATTTCTTTTGCATATTCACCTTTTATTATTCCCAATAAAAAGATTTCTGCCTTAAGTTCTAATTGAATGTTCATAATTTCTCTTATCCATATTTGTATTTTTGTCCAATATTTCTTACTCTTCGGGCAAAGCCACCAAGCATGGAAGAAGGTACCCCTTGTTTGTTTGCATTTCCAGCAAAGTGGGCTTAAATTTGGTTAATCTCAAAGGGGTCAGATACCACCAATCACACATTTTGTATTGATTCTCTTTATATACCGTCAATTTTGTTATTTTGCAATTTCCCCCCCAAATTCTTTCCCAGTCTTCCAAATTAATATTATGCCCTACATTTCTTGCCCATGCTATCCTTGGGCCCTTAACTAATTCCTCTGCCATTTCAAACTCTAATATATAATTATACATTTTTGAAATTGCTTTTTCATCTGTACCTTCTAAAAGTTTATCTAATTGGCTTGGTTTTACTTCTATTCCATATTCTTCCACATCTTTTTTATATCTTGTTTTGAGCTGGAGGTATGGCCACCAATCTATGTTCAACCCTTGCTACCCGAGTTCTTGATTTGTTTTTAATATTCCTTGGGGGGGGGGCGGCGGTCTAAAACATCATAATAGTCATTTTTCCAATATGTGGTGCATTGTGGTGTATCAATGCCTCCATGATGGATACCCGTCCTGGAATGTTTATATATTGTTTATTCTTAATATCTCGCCAGATTCACATTAATGAATCTCGAATTACATGTCTATGAAAATAAGTATGAACCTTGTTTCCTGGGTTCCGCATGAAGACATGCCACCCTACCTTCAGGTCACGCCCTTCTAAGGTTAAAGTTCTTTTATTTCTTAAGTTGGAGGTCTACATTTCTTTACAGAAGTCAGAAGAAGCTACGCTTGTGACTCACTCGCCATTAAACAGCACCAGCTCAATCAGCAATGAAGGGAAGCATCTGTCCAGACCTACTTTGAAATATAAGTATATTATGCTAGAATTCCTTTTAATGAAATTTTGCAGCTTTCTTTGGAAACTCTACTTGCTTATTGCTGGAACAAGTTCTATCTGATGTAGATACTAAAGAAAGGGAGTTTAGTGTGACTCATAAGCTCCATCTACTGGTAGGCAGTCAGATTACAGCTTCATTGAAATGCTACAGTGCCCACTTCTGAGAGAATTGCCACATTTTATTTTATTTATTTATTTTTTTATTTATTTTGATTTGTCAATTGTTTACAAGATAATAAGTACAAGTGTATACATAGTTGTTAATATATGAAATGGGTACATATAAGAAAAATAAAAGAATAAGAGAAACAATAGGACAGGGACGGTAGGCACGATGGTGCGCTTATGCACGCCCCCTACAGACCTCTTAGGAAAGGGGTGAGGTCAATAGTAGACAGTCTAAGGTTAAAGTTTTTGGGGTTTGGGGAAGAGACTACAGAGTCGGGTAGAGTATTCCAGAGACATTGACCACTCTATTGCTGAAGTCGTATTTCCTGCAATCAAGTTTGGTGCGGTTTACTTTGAGTTTGTATCTGTTGTGTGCTCTTGTGTTGTTATGGTTAAAGCTGAAGTATTCATTGACAGGTAGGACATTGCAATGTATGATTTTATATACCATGCTTAAGTCGGACCGAAGACAGGCGTAATTCAAGGTTTTCTAGTTTTAGAATTTCGAGTCTGGTGGCATAAGGTATTCTACAACGAGTAGAAGAGTGGAGAACTCTTCTTGTGAAATACTTCTGGACTTTCTCAATTGTGCTAATATCACATATGTAATAAGGATTCCAGACTGATGAACTGTATTCGAGTATTGGTCTAGCAAATGTTTTGTATGCTCTGGTTAGTAGTGAGATATTACCAGAGAAAAAGCAACGTAGGATTAGGTTAACAACTCTTAATGCCTTTTTGGCTATGTAGTTGCAGTGGGCTCTAGCACTTAGATCATTAGAGGTGAGTATTCCCAGGTCCTTTACAGAGCTTGGGTCGTCAACAAGATCTTGACTATTCAGTTTGTATTTTATTTTCTGATTTTTTTTACCAATATGTAAGACAGAGCATTTATTTGTTGAGATTTGAAGTTGCCATATGTTAGACCATTCAGATACATAGTCTAGGTCTTTTTGAAGGGTAGTAGTATTGTCTGTGGTATTGAACAGCTTTACATCATCAGCGAAGAGAACGCAATTGCTCTTGATATGATCACAAAGGTCGTTTATGTAGATTATGAAGAGAGTTGGTCCTAGAACACTGCCTTGGGGAACACCACTATTGACAGGTACTGGATTTGATAGGGCGTTCCCGATTTTGACCATTTGTTGTCTGTTTGACAGGAATGCTTCTATCCAGTTATTTAGTTGTCCAGAGATACCATAAGATTTTATTTTTAGGAGTAGTTTGTCGTGTACCACTGAATCAAAGGCTTTACAGAAGTCTATGTAGATTGCGTCTATTGCTTTGCCCTGGTCGAGTTGTGTAGTCCATATGTTTTTGCAGTGTAAGAGTTGCAGATTACAGGATAGTTTTTTTCTGAAACCAAATTGTTTATTGGAGAGTAGGTTGTTTGTCTCTAAATGGAGGATGATGGATTGGTTAATAATTGATTCCATGACTTTACAGGTGACGCAGCATAAGGAGATTGGTCTGTAATTTTCAACTAGGCTTGGGTCTCCCTTTTTGAAGATAGGGATGACTGTGGCTTGTAACCATAGGTTAGGCAAGGAGCTGGTTCTGAAAGATTTTTCAAAGATTATGCTTAGAGGTTTGGCTATGGCAGTGGATAGCTTTCTTAAGAAGTAGGCACATATTCCATCCGGTCCAATAGATAGAGATGGTTATAGGTTGCGTAGTGCTTTTTCGACGTTGTCTACTGTAAAATCGATATGTATTAGATCATTGTTGCTATCTGTGGTACGGCTAGGAAACATTGGGCATGATCCATTACTGTTTACAAACACTGAGCCGAAGAATGTGTTAAA
The DNA here is from genome assembly GCF_049901735.1 of Notechis scutatus. Lineage (NCBI taxonomy): Eukaryota > Metazoa > Chordata > Lepidosauria > Squamata > Elapidae > Notechis > Notechis scutatus. The sequence goes on along the minus strand of NC_142010.1, from coordinate 169,103,552 downwards.
GAGGTTGGCTTTAATGGTGTCGTCGCTGCAGTCTTTACCATCGGGTCCTATCAAGGGAGGGATGGACAGGTGATGAATGAGCAGGTGCAAGGGTTGGCAGCTGTTATTTAGTTTTTACTAGAACCTTTGGACATCAGATACAAGTCAATGATGGGATGAAGAAAAGGATTGACAAGATTGAGTAGAGGAATGCTGTTCAATCCTGTCAGTATTTTCATGAACTGGAATAGAACTTGGTCACAAGGTCAGCCAATGAATAGGCATAGCAACTAAATCAGCCAATGAGGATAGTTTAGAAACTGAAACTAGAAGTAGCCTAGGGGTGGTTCCATATGTTAAGCTCTGCAACTCAGCAGCTATGTTGAGCTCTGAGTCTGTCTATTGAGATGAAACTGCTTCTCTTGCTTCCCTGCTGATCTATTGAAGATGAAACCAACTTGCTTGCTTGCTGAAGACAGGAGCTCTGCTCTGAACTTGCAACATGTTTCTGTTTGAGTTTGCTCCAAGTTGGAGAAATCTACAACTGGTTTGTAAAATCTACTTACGTTTATAAAGATGTTAAATGAAGCACCAGCCATCTGTGTTTTATTTTTCTGGAGCTGAATTATCGTTGCAAAACTCTCAATATATCCATAAAACCATCAAAAGAGAACCCAACTGAATGGCACCTCTTATATTCAGGCACAATCATTTTCAATTCCCCCTGTAGTGTTCATGCTCATTGCTTAGGTTGCACTGTAATCTCCATTTATCTTCACCATCAGAAAAGGGAAGGGACAAGAAACATTTGATGCAGGTGAAATTTTTATTAGTTTACAATCAGGCTACTTTGTGACTTTCCATTTAGTTAACAAAGACAAATATTTGAAATTCTCATGGTACCGAAGCAAAGACTGGAGGTTTTTCACCATTCCAAGTGAGCATTCAGTCCTGGATAAATTACCTAGAAGAATTAAAGGAGCCTGCGGTTATACCTAAGCATGCATAAGAGACGTGCACCTTCCCGCGTAAAGCCATCCTCAGCCTCTGGTAGGTTGAAGAAACCTCCTGGGAGGAAGGGAGACTTGGGAGAACAGGCAGGCAGCCAGAGATATCGCCGGGCCAGAGGGGTCAGCACAGGAAGCTGCTCAGCTTGTGCCTCCCACCACTGAGGCAGGGAGACATCAGCAGGAGCTGCGTCAGCTAAATGTTGATACCGAAACCATTCCATTTCTGGCACCTCCGAAAGGCCGGGGACCCCATGGTCAGGCTCTATCTGGCTCCATCCTACAGCCCCCAGTTGCTTGGGATCAAGTGCCCGCACTGCTTTCAAGGTGGGCATCGCAGGGTGAGAGTCAAACAAATGCTCCAGGCGACTCAGGCTCTGAGCTAAGATTCTATGAAACTGTTTTGCCAGCTGAGGTGGGCACACAGCCAGATGCTGCTCTGTGTTGGGCCCCAGCCTTGCATCTAAGTGATAGGAGAAAGAAACTCGCAAGGAATCTAGTTCCCCGTAGATTCGGTGGGCCAGTGGCTCACCTGTCTGGCGGAGAAACCGTGCCACGGCCAACAGACCTTGGGCATGCTCGCCTACAAAAGTGGCTTCCGCCACCAGTTCCTTGTCATTCTCCACCAGGATACTCTGCAATTTCACCATAATGGGCCCCTCGACTTCATCAGTTGCTACAAATTCCCTCAGAAGGGGGAGATGTTGTGCAATGCCTGTTGCTTTCTCCAACCAAACCTCAGGGCCAGCCTGCCTGTTGCACACAGGGAGGGACAGCTTCAGTTCATGCTCTTTCAGGAATAGGGCGTAACGGTGACGGAGAGCTGGGCACCGTCCAAATGTCTCTTCCAGAAGATGCTGCAGTGAAGCCAGCCTTTCTAACTTATCTTGCCATAGCTCCATCACCAACTCCAACTGCTGGTACAAGCAAGGAATATGAAGGGCAGCTGGCAACACCGCACCTAAAATCCCATTGGCAGCAAAGGCCTGGATCATAGGCGCACCCCCTGAAGTAACCACAGCCAGTACGCGGTGGAACAAAACGTGCCCTTCACTCAGCATGCGGGCCACAGCACGGGCCACTAAGGGATGGCTCAACTGTTCCAGGACCTCAATCCCGAGAAGCAGTGGAGCCTGCCCAAGTCTGTTAAGAGGCAGAAGGGAGAGGCCAAGGGCTGCCCGCCCATCGTCTGTGGTAGCCTCATGAAGGAAGACAAAGGCATCCCGCTGCCGAAGGCTGTGGCAAAGAGCCGATTCATGCTGTCGTCTCAGGGCAGGAAGGGAGCTACGATAGAGCTGTGCAAGGGAGGGGAGTGGTCGTCTAGCCCCTGCCTGCCGCACAAGAGCCTCAAAGAACTCTGCCTCCGAAAGGGGGACCCCTGTCTGGGTCAAGGCCTGGATCAGAGTCACCACAATTGAATCTGGCGCAGCAAAGGATTCCGAGCGACGGCATCGGGACACATTCAATGGCATTGCACGCGTTTGTCTCTCAGGGCGGGGAGAGGAAGCAGAAAGTTGCTTGTGAAGCTGGGAGCCCTTTGAAGAGCAGCTGTGGGAAAGCAGGGCATGGGCATCATCCTGCAAGGTCAGGGAAGAACGGCGTTGAGGGAGCTTTGTGGATCTACTGGATTGATCTGCCATGGATCCACTCTGAAAAGTAACAGACATAGCAAACAGACATATTAAACACAGCCTCTGTTGGAACTCATTTTCTGCTGCTGAGATCTTGATGCCAATTTACCAAGCCTTTTACACTTTGTCTAACAATACGGCCATGTCCAAGCTGATTGCTTTATCGGTGTGATCTTTCTAGCTGCGGCAATGTGAGAATTTAATATCATTTTAACACAGAATTTAAAGTCAAAGACTTCTTTTTCTTATCATTGCAGTTCCACTCATGGAAAAGCCTCATTATATGGGGTATATCCAAGATGGAACCAAAAAGTCTCTATAGCAAACATTTTGTGATGACCCAGAATGTAACACAAACATAACAAAATCCAAAACATAAATAAATGTCCTTTAATGCTTCCAACTGGGCCCCACTGTTCAAAAATTCTCAGTTGGAGATAAAACTTACTCAAAAATAGTCTTTTAAAGCAAGCAATGCAGTCCAAACTTAATGAGCAGATAGAGGTGAAATAAAAAACCCAAAACAAACTACAATGAAGGAAATTCCACAATGGACCAGGATAAGTAATCACCAACTTCAAGCAGATAACAAGGCACAGTCTGTTGGAAGGACGCCAACCAAGATAACTTCAGCCCAAAATAAAACACACTTTGCTTCTGGCAACACTGTGTTGTAACGTCTCTCTTATATACAGTACTATTCTCCCCAGCTGCAACTAATGAGGGATATCATGGCCGCTTCCCCTCTGGTAAGCCAAGTTGTTTCCTTCTCTGTTCCTCCCTGCATGTCTTAGGATGAAGAGGGGATGGGCCTGGTTCTTCCTCTGACTGCCCAGCCGGCCTCTGCCCTCCTGCACCACCTCCGGAGCCACACTTCCACTCCCTGTCGGCTGATCCTCCTCTCCCTCAGAGTCTGACTCTACTGTTAGGTATAACATTGATACCAAATATGGTTTGGGTGAATAAATATATAAAACTTAGATATCATGGTTTAAGTGATTATCACTTTAAGCACAATGCAGCAGGCAATTAGCCGATTAAGGGTGCGGTTAGAAGTTACAATATAAGGAAGCATTAGAAGCTGGAAAGCTTACTGTGAGTTTACTGTGATGCTGTCTGTCTGTGTCTGGCTGTAACTGTGTGCTACTGTAACTGTGTCTTGCTGCGACTAACTGAGATTACTGACTGTGAGTGCCTGTGACTGAACTGTTATTGTTTGCTACTGTTTGCTGAATATCCAGCGTTTGTTTCTCTGGAGAGTGAAACCGGAGGAGGAGAAGATATCTTTATCGGCTGATAAAGATATTGCAAGGACTCTTAACTTGGACTATACTAGTGAGTCTTACTGGATGGAAATACTGTGAATGAATTAATGGACTGAATGACAATGCTTAAAATCTAACTGGATTAAAAACTATTTAAACTACAAACAGTGTTTGTGTTCAGTGTGTGTATACTCTGGGGCCCTTCCGCTCTCCTTTGGTTGCCTGGCTTGACTACTGCTGCAATACTCTGCTAGGGGTTAATCCTCAAACCCTAACATTGGTTATGGGCCCAGCAGCATAGTCTAACTAACCAGGATATAGCAGAGAGAGTTGGTGTGAGTTGCACATTACTGTAATAACAAACTGTTTTAATTAGTTTAAAATAGTCAAAATATCTGAAGAGTAATGGCACAAGTAAATTTGTCACAACTGTCCATGATATCCAGGCTGGATGGAACAAACTATGTTTCATGGTCAATGAAATGTAGTTTACTTCTACGCAGAGAAGGTTTGTGGGACATTATAGCAAACCCACCAGATGTGAGTAGCTGGGATCCTGCTAATGATGATGATAACGAAAAGTTACAAGACTTTAAACTGAAGAATGAGCAGGCTTTATGCATCATAGGACTGACTCTCTGTGATCAGCAGCTTGTCCATATTCGTGGAGAAGAAAATGCTGCAAACTGCTGGGAGAACCTCAGGAAGATTTATGTTCGGGACAGTGTAGGAGCACATATAAATCTTACACGGAAGCTTTTTCGAACGCATCTTCAGAGGAATGGAGATATGTTAGTTCATTTAAACTGTATGAAGAGCATTTTTCAAGAATTGCAAGAAAAAGAGCTTATATTTAATGAACTGCAACAAGTCTACATAATATTATCTTCATTAGATCAAAGCTATGATGACTATGTGACTTCGTTAGAAGTATTGCCAAAAGAAAGCCTCTCATTAACCGAGATTACAGGCAGGCTATTAGAAGAAGCCAGAAGAAGGCGTGAGCGTGACGAGCTGAGAGAAGATAAGAAAGAAGAGAAATTATCTTCAAAGCTTGAAAGAAACCAGCAAAGCAAAGTAAAGCACCTGGAAGAAGAGAATTTATCTTCGACGGCATACACAATTAAAAAGTGTTTTAATTGTGGAGGCAGAGGACATTTGGCAAGGTTTTGCAAAAGAAAAAGCCAGAATGTAAAAAAGCCAAAGAAAGCATTTGAACTAGCCACGTTTAGCAACTCTGATGTGAAGAATAATTTATGGGTGGTTGACAGTGGCGCATCCCACTGCATCACAAGAGATAAGACAAAATTTATAAAAATGTCTAAAAGCTCTCAACATATATCTCTTGCAAACGGCTGGAATCTTAACGCGAAAGGTCAAGGTTTTGCACGTTGTCCGTACATAAACCAGGATATAAAAATGTTGTATGTACCGCAACTAAAGTTTAATTTGCTTTCAGTAAGGGTATTAGATAAATTAGGTTATGTAATTACTTTTAAAGATAATAATTGCATAATTGAAAAAGATAACAAAAGGGTAACTGCAGCTTTAAATGGAACATTATATGTATTAGATAATAGTAAGAAAGGGGAGGCTCAAACTGTATTTAATAATATAAAGCCTCATGATGAATGTATCCATTTATTGCATAGGCGTTTGGGGCATGTAAATTTTAAAATGCTAAAACGTACAGTTGAGTTATCTGAAGGAATAAGGTTAAAACCTTGTGATAAATATTTGCGTTGTAATGTTTGCTGTGAAGATAAGAGCAAAGTATTGCCTGCAAATAGGCTAAATGGTTTCAAAACAAAAGAACCTTTAGAAGTAGTATTTGCAGACATAATAGGTCCAAAGAAACCCAGTATGGGGGTGCTAGATATATACTGAGCATTATGGACCATTATTCTAGATATGGGTTTTGCTATTTAATGAAAAGCAAAACTGAAACATATCAACATTTTTTCAATTGGCTTAGGTTTGCTGAAAGAAAGTCTAAACGACAACTGATAACCCTGGTGACAGATAATGGTACGGAATTTATTAATAACAAATTCCAGAAGAGACTTAAGATAGCTGGAATAGAGCATAAGAAGTCTGCTCCATACAGGCCAGAACATAACGCTTTTATTGAAAGAAGAGGCCAAACACTACAGGCAATGGTTAGAACAATGTTAAATGATTCTGGGTTACCTGATACTTTGTGGGGGGAGGCTACAATGTGTGCTAATAACATATTGAACAACGTTGTTAATACAACAACAGGTGAAATTCCATTCACCAGATGGCATGGCAGGAAACCTGATCTAAGTTACCTGCACACATTTGGTGCACCAGCATGGGTGCATATTCCTGCACAACTCAGAAAAAAAGGGCAACATAGAGCTAAAAGATTTTTCTTCGTTGGTTATCAGGCAAACCATAGGGCATATAGATTTTGGGAGAAAGGCACATCTAAAGTGTTATGTAGTGCTAGTGCCCAATTTCTAGAACATGAAGGATGGGAGAAATTAGAACAGGATGCCAATAAAGATGTAATTATTGAATCCTATAGAAATCCCATTAGTTATCCCTGTAAATTTAAAAATAAAATAATAGCATCATTAGGAAGGAGAATAAAGATCAAGCAATTAGGGGAGATAAAGAAGTATCTCGGTTTGAATATAAAGAAAACACGAAAAGGTTTTAAGATATCTCAGGAAGATAAGATAAGCAAATTACTAAAAGATTACAAGATGGAGCTTTGTAAGCCAGCTAAGACTCCAATGAGTCAGGAGTTTAGCAACACTGATGTACAAAGCCCGGAGTTTGATAAGGTGATTTATCAATATTTAATTGGTAGTTTGAGTTATATTAGTAATTGGTCTAGACCAGATATATCGTACTGCGTGAATCAGTTGGCTAGATTCAATTCTGCACCATGTGAAAGACACTGGATTGCAGCTAAGAGGATATTAAGATATCTTAAAAAGACAATGAATTATTCATTGTATTTAGAACCAAAGGGTGATTTAATTCTGTGTGCTTATGCAGATGCTAGTTTTGCATCAGAAAGAGACACTAGAAAGTCGACTTCAGGAACAGCCATAATGCTGGGTAAGACATTAATAGGCTGGAAGTCAATAAGACAACAGCATATAAGTTTGTCTACTATGGAGGCAGAATTCTCCTGTTTATCATTGCTATGTACAGAATTAATAATGTATAAACAAATGTTAATTGATATAGGTATAACTGTAGATTATCCTATAATTATACATGAAGATAATCAGGCAGCAATTCAAATGGCCACAAATATTGGAGTAAAACAAGGAGCAAGCATACAGATCTAAGATACCTAAACGTAAGACAATCTGTAAGAAGTAAGATGATTCAGCTAGAGTACTGTATGTCGGAGGACAATTTAGCTGATAATTTTACTAAAGCCCAAGGTGCCAGTAAGCACCAGGAGAGTTGTGAAAAATATGGGATAAGATTGTAAAGGTATTATATATTTATTTCACCCAAAAGGGGAGTATGTTAGGTATAACATTGATACCAAATATGGTTTGGGTGAATAAATATATAAAACTTAGATATCATGGTTTAAGTGATTATCACTTTAAGCACAATGCAGCAGGCAATTAGCCGATTAAGGGTGCGGTTAGAAGTTACAATATAAGGAAGCATTAGAAGCTGGAAAGCTTACTGTGAGTTTACTGTGATGCTGTCTGTCTGTGTCTGGCTGTAACTGTGTGCTACTGTAACTGTGTCTTGCTGCGACTAACTGAGATTACTGACTGTGAGTGCCTGTGACTGAACTGTTATTGTTTGCTACTGTTTGCTGAATATCCAGCGTTTGTTTCTCTGGAGAGTGAAACCGGAGGAGGAGAAGATATCTTTATCGGCTGATAAAGATATTGCAAGGACTCTTAACTTGGACTATACTAGTGAGTCTTACTGGATGGAAATACTGTGAATGAATTAATGGACTGAATGACAATGCTTAAAATCTAACTGGATTAAAAACTATTTAAACTACAAACAGTGTTTGTGTTCAGTGTGTGTATACTCTGGGGCCCTTCCGCTCTCCTTTGGTTGCCTGGCTTGACTACTGCTGCAATACTCTGCTAGGGGTTAATCCTCAAACCCTAACATCTACCAAGGGCATGACACATTTCTTTCCCATGAAGGGGTATCATTTTGGGTTAAGAGGTGCCTGTGCTGTGTTTTTAACAAAGTTTTTCTATAGTTACTCTGATAAGAAAGCAGTTTCCCAACTTGCCTCCAGCTGCTCATGCAGCCATTACAGTCCCAGAATTTCTACTTGTAAGAAAGAAAATTTTATCTGCTCTTTGGTTATGCTGGGCCTACAAAGTATATCAGTTCTGCAAATGCTAAAGAGTCAAGAAATTCAATACAACACAAACATTTGGCAAGTGATAGCTCCATCACCATACAACCCAAAGTCGAGCATATTATTATCATTTTCTCAGCTGTTAAAAAGCTACAAATTGCTTTGGAAATGTCACAACCAACAAGGGGTTATTACCCCAAAGAGCCATCCCTTCCCAATAGCATGGCATCCTCCCCAAATCCTCATACTCACTTTTTTGCAATTTTAGATTGAAGACAACACTTCAGAGCAAAAAAAGCCTTCTTTAAACCCAGTCACCACTTGATTAGTGAAGGAAAAAAACAAACTAGAAAACACAACTGCATTCAAGCAAACTTCAATATTCCCCCTTGTTGCCGCCTTCTTTTTTAACCTCAGTAATTTGTCTCCATGTATGCTGACTCCTCCCAAAATGGGATAGGTAAGTACTGAAATTTTTAACCCTGTGATAACCGTGGCCTGATAGAAATGTGTATAACAACTATTCAGTGATAGAGACTAGGGATCAGCAGGATTATAATCATAGCAGGAGGGAAACCTAGAAAGAGCAATCAATGAATAAGCATATAATATCCATGCCTGCAAAGTCCCTGCCAGCATTTTGTTTAGGGATTGAAATAAAATAAGTGCTTCATGTTGTGTAGGATACCAAGAAGTTTAGCTTGGAGGAAGGTCTCCTCTATAGTCACCACTGAAGGTCGTACCTTGAGTGATCTGATACTGATGCCTGCTGGAATTCCCTTTGGCCCAATCATTTCTGGGTTTGCTTTCCAAAACAGTTTTGTTATTTTACTGTGGTAGTAGCATAAATGTCAATATTGGCAATTCCTGCTTTGCAAAGTATTTTTATCTAGTCTACAGCAACACAAGTAGTATCAGCAACCACCAGTTACCACTTGAGATTTTCCTTTTAAAAGAGCTTTTACAGGTAAAAAGCTATAAAAGAGCTTTTACAGGTGAAAGCTCTTGCTAACATTACATTTCTCAGCATCTTCTGGGAGATTTTACGTTGTCCTCCCCTGCTTGACATAATCAAGCAGAAACAATTTTTGTACAAATGTAAAAAGTTACTGTTTATGAAGTGTATCACACCAACGGCACTTTGGTATAAACATCAACTAATTTCTCTCTCTCCATATATATGTTGTGTGTGTGTGTGTGTGTTTGAGAGAGAGAAATACATATCTATTTCCACCTCTTTTTAGAGTTCATTTGGGCTTTCTCCCAGGAAAACGTACTCAGGATTCCACCTTCTCCTTGGTAGAACTTCTGTGTCTTTAACAGTCCTTCCAAAAGTAAAAAAAGATGTTTAATTTAACAGCTTTCCCCAGTGCTTTCAAGATTAAGGCTGCCAGATATGGGCTGCAGAAAATTGGATCAGCACTAGATGGCAATAAACAAATACAAATATATAAGAAAAGAAAAACAAGCTCTAATCCTTAGCTATCATCAGCCAAATGCTTTCAGCCAAGATTTGATAGGTCTACTTTAGAGTTATTAGGGAGTATAGTCATCCAAACCACACAGAATGCTGACCCAGAATGATGGGGCTAGAGAAGCCAAGGAAAACTGACAGATATAATGGGAACATTTTTACCATGGGGAATATATCCCTCTATTTAAGAGAGCCACTTAGATACACTAGGCATATATTTTAGATTGAGTTAATGATTAGAAGCTGTGAGTACTAAAAGCTCCATGAATGAAAGGAACATATCAACTATTACCAACCATGTGAATATTGCCTAAAGTGAAAACTGAATAAGTATCTTTATGACACCTACATTCTCTACGTATTAATAAAGTGTATTCAAGTCAGTTGAACACTGTGCCATTTTTCTTGGTGAATCCTGTACCATTTAGCAAATATTACATGTCGAAGGCGAAGGGATGTATTTCCAAGGCACGTGGGATTGTTTAAATATATTGGATTTTAATGTGCTAGTTTTGCAAATTCAAAAGTTATTTAATGGGCTGGATTGCCTAATTGCTTGCAAGATTTGAGGGAATAGCAATATGATTGCAATGTAAGAACCTCAAAGCTGATCCAAAGGAAACATGTCTCTCATCTTTGTGTGCAAGATAGCTAGCTAGAGTGCAGGCATCTCCATGATGTAATCAAAATTCAGATGCTTGGCAACTGGTTCATACCTATCATCGTTGCGGTGTTCCAGGGTCATGTGATCACCTTTTGCAACCTTTTGACAAAGTCAATGGGGAAGCCAGGTTCACTTAACAACCAGGTTACTAACTTATCAACTGCAGTGATCCATTTAACAACTGTGGCAGGAAAGCTCATAAAATGGGACAAAACCCACTTAACAAATGTCTCACTTAACAGAAATGTTGAGCTCAATTGTGGTCGCAAGTCGAGGACTACTGTATATAAGCTGACTTTGCGCAACATGCTGAGGCATGTTCAAGACTTAGCAATTCAAGATATACCGTGTTCAAACATGGGCAGCTGTACTGACACAACATGCTAAAATGTGTTTGTTTTAAACTTAGTTACTATTGGAGTGGTTCTCTGGGTTGTGTGAACCCAGCCCATTTAGTTAGTATACGTACTAGGTTAACCCTGGAAGCAAGTTATCTCCATCACCAAACAGGATATGTATAAACCCAATATTAAGTCTTTCTGCTGGATATGTAGCAAGAAAGAACAACACCTATATTCAAACCCACCCAGTAAACGCGGAGGGCTCTTTTCATACAAATTATACAGCCACAAGAAATGGTAGGCTTACCCAACCTCCAAAACCTCCCCTGAGCAAATAAAAACTACAGTATCCAGCTCGGTTATATATAAACAAGCTCTCCTGAGTTTCCACCGTTAGACTCCTCAGAAGAGGCATTGATGTAGGATTTTTCACACTGACTTCCTGAGAACCCTTGGATTCTGCGTGAATATGCTGGGGTTCTGTGAGAGACTTGAATTGATTTTGGAATGCAGCCAATTTTTGATCACTAGGACTTTGCCACTTCATTGGGGGGTTCTACGATTTAATTATTTAGGGTAAGCTGTTCCAACCCTTGGCGTAGAAGATGGCGGTCTGCTGCTGCTAAAAACCCAAACATGTCTTCCAATACTTGAGCTTTCCCAGACGGTGTTAGAGAGATGAATCAGATGCAATGCAGCAGGTTGCTCCTTCAGAAGCTGTTTACTTTCTGAATCTTGCCTGAATCTATGGGAGATCTACATTTTTCGTTTTTCTTTTAGAAAAACTTTATTAAACATTAAAAAAATAAATACAAAATACAAAACATTTAGGTAAAAATGAAACAAAAACAAAGAATACAAATTAGTTAGATGGTGCTTTCTTATCAAACAATATTCTAATACTTATTTCATATATCTGGTTATTACTGCTACTATAACCTCTTTATATTCTTCCTTCCTTATTTTTTACTCGCTGGTTTCTATTATTTATCCAATTATATCAGTTTTCCCAGACTGTATAATATTTTGAGTGTTCCTTTTCTTTTAATTTTAGGGTAAGTTTGTCCATTTCAGCGCAATCGTAAACTTTTTGGATTATTAAGTTTTCTACTGGCATCCGATCACCCTTCCAACACTGTGCAAGCACTATCCTCGCTGCAGTAATTATATGTAAAATTAAATATTGTATTTCTTTTGCATATTCACCTTTTATTATTCCCAATAAAAAGATTTCTGCCTTAAGTTCTAATTGAATGTTCGTAATTTCTCTTATCCATGTTCGTATTTTTGTCCAATATTTCTTACTCTTCGGGCAAAGCCACCGAGTATGGAAGAAGGTACCCCTTGTTTGTTTGCATTTCCAGCAAAGTGGGCTTAAATTTGGTTAATCTCGAAGCGGTCAGATACCACCGATCACACATTTTGTATTGATTCTCTTTATATACCGTCAATTTTGTTATCTTGCAATTCCCCCTCCCCAAAATTCTTTCCCAGTCTTCCAAATTAATATTATGCCCGGGGTTTCCGGTTTGTCGGCTTCGCGAGCGGCAGGGATTTGCGAAGCTGCGCGATCCCTGCCGCGCTAGCCGTTTTTGGGGCTCCGACCCAGACGGGTACGAGCTAGGCCACCTGCAGGGGCAGCTGAAGGTAGGGGGATCCGGAGAAGGGTTTGGGGTGTTGCAGACCCTCCCCGGCCGGCAGAATCCCCTTTTCCCAGGACGGTGCAGCGGCGGTCCGTAATGGCCGCCACAAAGAAGCTGGCAGCCGGGTAAGAATGCGCAGGAGGAAGTGGAGAAAGTGCTTGAGAGGAGAAAGTCTTTCTTGGTTCCTAGGACTCTAAGACATATTTAACAAATTTCCTGAAAAGTATGACTTTCTGAATGATACCTTCGAGAAGAGGAAAAAGCGGCAGTTTAATGGTGCTGAAAGGATAGCTTACCCTCTTTTTTTACGGAATAAAAAGTGAACATTAAGAAACCTATTTTTGTAGGTGAAAACTGGCTCTAAGCGATGAGTGGGAAAAGAGAGGACTAAAAAAAATATTTGTATGCTAAGACCTTGTTGGAGGAGATGCCCTAAGGATTGAAAGACTAAAATATATTGCAATAAGATTTTAAGAAACAGATTTGGGCTTTCTTTTTCTCTAATTGATACTACCCCAGGAGGAGAGAGTGGGAACTCTGTCTTGGTTTGGACTGACTGAGAACTTTGGGATTGTCTTATTTTTCCTTTGGAATATTCTGGCTGTTGTAAGAGAAAAGAAAAGAAAAGATTTATAATGGCTTCTTCTATCGAGGAACTGAGAAAAGATTATGAGCAAGCAAAACAAAATGGTAAAGCTGGTTTGAAAGAAGCCTTCCTTTTTTTAGAAATGGCGCTTATCAACTATCAACAAACATTGCAACAGATGAAGACAGCAGAAGAAAGACAAAGAGAGGAAGCCATCTTTAATAAATCTCAGAACTCGACCAAGAGGGAAGGAAGAGGAAAAGAAGAGAAATAAAGGACTTAAGATTTAAAAAAACATTTAAGAAAGGGAAAAACAAGGTGCAAAATCAATATAAGGATGGTAAACAAAAGGGAAGAGGAATACGACAGAGAAGGGAAGCCAGTAAGGCAGAGGCTAGAAGAAGGGGGCTAGAAAGGTTTGTTGGGGGAAGAAAGAAAGGGAAAAGGTGGAGAAAAGCTACAAAGTTTTGAAATTAAATGATAAAAAAAGGAATCTTTTTTAGGGATAAAGGATAAGAATTATTTTTTCAAAGAGATTTTGCAAGGTACATAAGATGATATTGTAGTATTGTATCAGAAATAGAAAATTTAAATGGCTTGAGAGTTGATAAGAGATTAAAATGTTGGAATGTTAATAATGATTGGTTTGAAAATATAATATGAGGGGAGATTTAGAATATTAAACTTTAATTAAAGAGTTTATTAAGATTATGGTATTGATGTTATTATAAAACTTTCATTATAGTATTTTGTTTTTAATATTTAAATCTATTGTTTAACTATGTATTTAATTGTTTTAGATGTATTATTCAGTTAGAATGTACCAAGCAAAATCGGATTGGGTATTTTAAAGATTAATTTGATTAATTTAGTGGGGAGATAGAAAGGCATCATACTCTGATTAGTGATTTCAGGAGAAATTTCTTTCTTTTTAAAAGGAATGAGACAAAGGTACAATAGAGAATGGACAAAAGATATAAATATAATGACTCAAATTAAGATGATTAATTAAGATAGAATTAAGAAGAGTGAAATATGTGGAGAAGTTAATATAGAAGACTTAGAATGGTAAATAAAATAAGTAATGATATGTAAGATGAGCCTGAATATAATTGAAGTCCATGAAAAGAGAGATACCTGGGTCCAAGTTACTTTCCAAAAAGATCTTTTTATGTTTTGTGTGTTGTGCGTATATGTTTTTTTTTGGGGGGGAGAATTAATAAAACCTTGTAGAAATATAGAATGAGAATAATGGTAACTAAGTCAGAAAGAAATAGATGAAATAATAATAATAAAATTGAATAAGAGTAAAGAGAAATAAAGGGAAATTGGATAAGAGGTTTTTGTATGTTTATATGGAAATGGTTTAAAACAGAATTATAGTTTATCTGACTTGTTAAATTTATAATGGAAAAAGGTTTAAACATGTAACGGATAATGATGACTTGTGTGTTTTGAAAATTAATAAAACTTGTTTAAAAAAAACAAAAAACAAATTAATATTATGCCCTACATTTCTTGCCCATGCTATCATTGGGCCCTCTGCCATTTCAAACTCTAATAAATAATTATACATTTTTGAAATTGCTTTTTCATCTGTACTTTCTAAAAGTTTATCTAATTGGCTTGGTTTTACTTCTATTCCATATTCTTCCACATCTTTTTTATATCTTGTTTTGAGCTGGAGGTATGGCCACCAATCTATGTTCAACCCTTGCTACCCGAGTTCCTGATTTGTTTTTAATATTCCTTGGGAGGGGGGGAGTCTGAAACATCATAATAGTCGTTTTTCCAATTTCTGGTTGTGGTGTATCAATGCCTCCATGACGGATACCCATCCTGGAATTTTTATATATTGTTTATTCTTAATATCTCACCAGATTCACATTAATGAATCTCGAATTACATGTCTATGAAAATAAGTATGAACCTTGTTTCCTGGGTTCCGCATGAAGACATGCCACCCTACCTTCAGGTCACGCCCTTCTAAGGTTAAAGTTCTTTTATTTCTTAAGTTGGAGGTCTACATTTCTTTACAGAAGTCAGAAGAAGCTACGCTTGTGACTCACTCGCCATTAAACAGCACCAGCTCAATCAGCAATGAAGTGAAGCGTCTGTCCAGCCCTACTTTCAAATGTAAGTATATTATGCTAGAATTCCTTTTAATGAAATTTTGCAGCTTTCTTTGGAAACTCTACTTGCTTATTGCTGGAACAAGTTCTATCTGATGTAGATACTAAAGAAAGGGAGTTTAGTGTGACTCATAAGCTCCATCTACTGGTAGGCAGTCAGATTACAGCTTCATTGAAATGTAGCCTAGGCATAGTTCTATATGTTAAGCTCTGCAACTCAGCAGCTATGTTGAGCTCTAGGCATATATTTTAGATTGAGTTAATGATTAGAAGCTGTGAGTACTAAAAGCTCCATGAATGAAAGGAACATATCAACTATTACCAACCATGTGAATATTGCCTAAAGTGAAAACTGAATAAGTATCTTTATGACACCTACATTCTCTACGTATTAATAAAGTGTATTCAAGTCAGTTGAACACTGTGCCATTTGTCTTGGTGAATCCTGTACCATTTAGCAAATATTACATGTCAAAGGCAAAGGGATGTATTTCCAAGGCACGTGGGATTGGTTAAATATATTGGATTTTAATGTGCTAGTTTTGCAAATTGAAAAGTTATTTAATGGGCTGGGCTGCCTAATTGCTTGCAAGATTTGAGGGAATAGCAATATGGTTGCAATGTAAGAACCTCAAAGCTGATCCAAAGGAAACATGTCACTGATCTTTCTGTGCAAGATAGCTAGCTAGAGTGCAGGCATCTCCATGATGTAATCAAAATTCAGATGCTTGGCAACTGGTTCATACCTATGATCATTGCGGTGTGCCAGGGCCATGTGATCACCTTTTGCAACCTTTTGACAAAGTCAATGGGGAAGCCAGGTTCACTTAACAACCAGGTTACTAACTTATTAACTGCAGTGATCCATTTAACAACGGTGGCAGGAAAGTTCATAAAATGGGACAAAACCCATTTAACAAATGTCTCACTTAACAGAAATGTTGAGCTCAATTGTAGTCGCAAGTCGAGGACTACTGTATATAAGCTGACTTTGCACAATATGCTGAGGCATGTTCAAGACTTAGCAATTCAAGATATACCGTGTTCAAACATGGGCAGCTGCACTGACACAACATGCTAAAATGTGTTTGTTTTAAACTTAGTTACTATTGGAGTGGTTCTCTGGGTTGTGTGAACCCAGCCCATTTGGTTAGTATAGGTACTACGTTAACCCTGAAAGCAAGTTATCTCCATCACCAAACAGGATATGTATAAACCCAATATTAAGTCTTTCTGCTGGATATGTAGCAAGAAAGAACAACACCTGTGGCTATCCTGCTTTAGCTATTTTGCCATAGAACAAATCTTGCCTAGCACGTACACCTCTCAGGGCAAATTCCACTGACAGGACTGAAACTGACAGGATTAACTCCAAAAGTCTGTGTCAGCTAAAAACTGTGTATTTGGTATTAAGACATGTTTACCTGAAAAGTATCAGTCATGAAGTTTGCTCCTTGTGTCACGTAGCTTGGTTTCAATGATTAACTCTGTAACTTCATTGTTTCCTGCAATCACCCCGCACCCCCGTCTTTAAATCAGCACAATAAAAGAGGACAGCGCAAAGCAATCGGGGCCGCCGGGACAATTCCATCTGCCACAGGCGCGATGTGTTTCCTCACCTAAAGAAACTATTTGTTTTGTGTCTTTTTCTTTGTGCTTTGGCACTCACCCTGCGAGGGCTCCGCTAAATTAATTCTTGAAGGGAATTCAGCAACAGACTGGAAAATCGAATCAACGGACCGGTCGCTCGACGCGACAGCTGGGGGCTCATCCGGGATCCCTCGATTCGTCCGGGATCCCTTCGATTTTCTGGTTTCACGGTGTGACTTCTGTCTAGGGGTGCATCGCCTTCACTCCCATTTCTACGCACCTGGCATAGGCTCTGTACGAACGTAAGTAATGGGCTCCTCACTTTCCAAGGTTTCGTCAGGACATAGGGACGAACTTTACGATTTGGTGAAGAAGGCTAATTCCTTTCAAAAATCAATGGTACCACTGTGTACCCTATTTCTAAGAAATCTTTAAATAAATTTATAATTTACATTGAGGCACATTGTCCAGCCTATCCATCTGCTGGAACTCTCAGCCATTCTCTATGGGAAAAATTAGGGAAATATCTACACGAAATTCCTAGAGCTCCCATGGATATACTCATTTCTTGGAGAGCGATAATGGCTGCTATAACTACTGTTTATCCTCCTTCTAGTCTTCCTGAAACATCTTTTTCTCCTGTTTCCTCTGATTCCCCTTCTTCTCATTCAAAAACTACTAAGCCTCTGCGGCTCATCTTGATACAATTTCTTCCTTACCACCTCCGTATCCTGACATTTCTTTCCCTCCTCCTTCCGCTCCATCTTCTCTTTCTGACTCTTCTCCAATAAAACCTGTGGGAGGTATTATAACTAATCTTCTGTCATCACCTCTGCCTTTAGAAATAGAAGATCCTTCTGCTTATCCTATGACTATTATTCCTGGTGCAGGGGAGGCAATGTTCACAGCAACATTGAGTTTAAAGTTTTAAAAAATATAAAAGATGCAGTTACAACTTATGGATTACATTCTCCTTTTACTCGGGAATACTTGATTCTTTGGTCACTGCTAATACTGTTATGTTACTTTATGACTGGAAAATGCTTTTCTCTATGCTTATGACTCCAGCGCAATATGTTGTGTGGCAATCTGAATATGAAAAAGGTGTTGAGGCTGAAATTCGTAGGGGTTTGCCTGCTGGAGTAACTGTAGATCATTTAATGGGAAAAGGTCAATCCTCTACTCTAGCACAACAAAAAAATTCCCCCGTCGCAGTTTTGCCATTATTCATATGTGTGCTATGAATGCTTTAAAGCGAGTGGATGATTCAGATTCGCAGTCCACCCAAACATTTTTGAAAATTATGCAAAATCCTGATGAGCCATATGCTTCATTCATCAGTCGCCTTCAGACAGCCCTAGATCGACAGATAGATAATTCTACTGCCAAACAAGAGTTACTTATAAAATTGGCTTTTTCCAACGCAAATCAGGACTGTCAAAAAATTCTACAGCCAGTCGCTAATAAGCCAGGCGTGACATTGGCTGAGTTTTTACAACTCTGTAGAATTGTAGGAACAACCACTCATAAAATGAATATGCTTGCTACTGCTATCACTGCTTCATTATCGGATCCTAATTCCGCATCCACTTTTCCTCCCGATGCTTTCACTGTAACACGCAATGGCAATTGTTTTAACTGTGGCAAGCCCGGACATTTTAAAAATCAATGTCGCATGCCAGGGGGTGGGGCCGCTCTTCGTGGCCAAACTAGAGGTCCATCTCCCTCATCTAAGCCACAAACCATCTGTCCTCGCTGCTGGAAAGGCTATCATTGGGCTTCACAATGTCGTTCTAATCCTCCTCTCGCTCAGCCTTCGGGAAACTAATTGAGGGGTCTTCAGCTAGCCCCGCCACAAAGGCTGAATTACCTGCCACAACATTTCCTGTGGTGCTGTTAGAGGATCTTGTGTATGATGATCCTGGTGCTGTTTTTACTCTTCCTTTAACTACAACGCTTTTCAAACCTCTGCCTCCTTCCACACCTGTCTTACTTATTCCCAATTCTTCCCTTACCATAGAGGGTGTGGTTGCTGCTCCTTACTTATATGATTCTTCTGCTCTTAATAATCTTGCTTTGGCTGCAATAGGGGATCGTTGCTTTTCTTTAAAAAAGGGGACAGTAGTGGCTACGCTTATAATTTTGCCTCTTTTTGAACCTCTCTCCTTGTTTGCATTACAGCAGCCTGTCCAAGCTTCAAAACCCACTCTTTCTGTCACACTCAATGGTCGCATTTTTGATGGTCTGATTGACACCGTGCAGACGTTTCTGTTATTCGCTTTTCTGAATGGCCCTCTTCTTGGTCTCTCACAGAAGCTTCTTCAGTGCAGGGCGTAGGTGGGGCCCAAGCTGCTAAGGTCAGCTCTCATTGGCTCTCTGCTTCTACTAAGCATTCTACCTTAACTGCTTATCTTAAACCCTATATCCTTCCTCTACATTGTAACCTCTGGGGACGTGATTTACTCTCTCAATTTCAGGCTTATATTCAGCTACCATAGTTTTTCTATCTAAATGTCTATTTCTCCTTTATCCCTTACTCTTAAAACCTCTCTTCCTGTTTGGGTGGATCAATGGCCTCTCACCAAAGAAAAATTGGAGGCTTTACATCTTCTTGTCCATCAACAGTTAATAGAAGGACATATTGAACCATCCACCAGTCCTTACAACACCCCAGTCTTTGTAATTAAAAAGAAATCTGGCAAATGGCGCCTCCTTAATGATCTTCGAGCCATTAATTTAATTATTCAACCCATGGGACCACTGCAGTGTGGCCTGCCTAATCCTAATTTGATCCCAGCTGGATTTGATCTCATAATAATAGATTTAAAGGACTGTTTTTTTTCCATACCTCTGGCACAAAAAGATAGGATCATCTTTGCCTTTACAGTACCAGAGCTTAACAACTCTAAACCCACCTCTAGGTATCAATGGAAAGTTCTTCCACAAGGTATGCTAAATTCACCAACTATGTGTCAATTTTTTGTCAATGAGGCTCTACGGCCTTATAGATCTCAATTTCCTAGTTTTCTTGTATATCATTACATGGATGATATCTTAATTGCTGCCGATGGGCCAAAGGGGACAGTCAAAAAAACCTTCCCGATCCTCTTGACCACATTAGCAAAAGCAGGGTTACATATAGCACCTGAAAAAATCCAGTCTCACTACCCAATGCAATATTTAGGTCACAAGGTTTTAGCTTCCACAGCATCTCCACATATTCCTTCACTCACACTTCCCCAGCCAACCACGCTGGTTCAATTACAGCAGTGCTTGGGGGTTATTAACTGGGCTCGACCATATCTTGCTCTAACCACACATATGCTATCACCACTCTTTCAAGCACTAGTAGGATTGAAAAATCCTGCAGATAAGGTCTATCTTTCAGATCAGCATCTAGAAGCTTTAAAACAAGTAAACACAGCCCTAGCCACCCGATGGGTAAACCGTGCACTCACAGACACACCACCTTCTCTTGCTATCCTTTCCACTCTTCAACTACTGACTGCAATAATTGTCCAAATATCAGATGCAAGAAATCTTCATATTTTGGAATGGCTACACCTACCACACACTCCAAAAACATCTATTTTTACTAGAGCAGCGCAAATGGCTTCTCTTATAGAAAAAGGGCGTAAGAGAACCAAAGCCCTGATGGGAATGGATATTTTACATTGTATATTCCTTTTAAGATCACTCAATGGGAACCTCTTTTTCAGACTTCCACAACACTGCAGGACGCGTTGGAAAATTGGTGTGGCCAAGTGTCGTGCCACCTTCCCTCTGATTCACGACTGCAGGTGTTGCGGACAGTTCCTTTTGTTTTACAATCACCTTTTGTCCAACAGCCATTGAAGGAAGGCTTCACTGTATTTACTGATGGTTCAAAAAATATTGGAGCATGTACATGGTACGAAAATGCTCAATGGCATAAACGTTTAACTACTTCACAAACATCAGCACAACAAGCTGAATTAGCTGCCTTCCTATTGGCGTTGTCTCTTTTTTCACAACAACCTTTAAATGTAATATCTGATAGCATGTATGTTACCCAGATGGTTGCTCATATTTTCGATGCATATATCTCCCCTGTTACCCCTCCCTCTCTCATGACACTTTTTTTGCAGCTTCAGACCCTGTTGAAAAACGAGGGAAACCCTTATTTGTAGCCCATATCAGAAGTCATCAGCAATTGCCTGGATTCCTAGCAGAAGGCAATCATATGGCAGACGAGGCTTGTAAAATTATGGCCTCCTCTCCCCTTCTCCAACAGCCTTCACCTGGGGAGAGTCATGATTATTTTCATCAAAACAGGAAAGCCCTAGTGCGACAATTTGGAATTACATATCAAGAAGCCACGGCAATAATTCAACAATGTCCAACATGTAGCTTGCAGGCCAAAGGTATCCCTGAAGGCATTAATCCTAGGGGTACTCAAGCCTGTGATACGTGGCAAATGGACATCACTCATTATCCTCCCTTTGCTCCCTGGAAATACATTCATGTATCAGTAGATACTTATTCAGGGTTTATTATAGCAACATTGCAAAGAGGAGAGGCTACCAAAAATGTTATTAATCACTGTATTCGATCATTCGTAACGTTGGGATGTCCAAAAATTCTCAAAACAGATAATGGTCCTGCTTATGTCAGTTCTCCCTTTGCTGAGTTTTGTCATAAATGGGCCATCATCCATAAGTTTGGCTTGCCCTTCAACAGCCAAGGTCAAGCGATTGTGGAGAGATCGCACCAAACTTTGAAACAGGCCCTTGATTGGCACTTGGGGAAAAAAGGCTCAGGCCCCCCGAACCTCCCAACGTTGCAAAATATCTTAAATGTTTGTCTTTATACTCTTAACTTTCTCAATCTTACTGGCTCTCCTCCTGCCACGGCGGCTTCCCGCCACTTCACCAAGCCAGTAGTTCCCTCTTCCCGTCCTCTTGTCTATTTCAGACAGCTTCCAGATCCTGCGTGGAAAGGTCCTGCACAGCTCATCACCTGGGGAAAGGGTTACGCTGCTGTCCAACTTCCTGATCGAGTGCTTTGGGTTCCTGCTCGCTGTGTCAGACCTTACCATGGCAAACCTGACTCTAACTCTAATCTTTCTTCTGATATCTATACTTCCTGTCTTTTCTCAATTTAGGGCATCTCCTGATGCTATTTTTGCTTTCCTTGCTGACACTGTTACCTTTGTTTTTAAAGATAATCTCCTTCCTGCATGTAATTATGTTTTCCAACACAACGGTCGTTTCCTTCCTCCTACTTCTGACATAACTGTTCACTATTACTATTCTCCTTGTTTAATATTTTTAACTATACATGTCACTTCGCTTACTATAGGTTCCTATTCTTGCTTGGGGTTTTTCCACAATCACACCTATTTCAATCACACTGTTCTATTGCTTTCCACTCCTTCAGTGGCATCTCCTCCACTATCCTCTGTTTTCCTTACATTGCCCTCTCTAGCTAATTCTGAGCTACCTTTTCCTGGAGACAAACTACGATGGCATCTTCGTTGCTGCTTTCCACCTTGTGATGTCACCAACTGCATATGGCATAATTCATCTTCCTGGGTTCCTGATCGCTACAAACCACCTGTTGTGCGAAGACGCCACCTCATCTATGACGACACCCATCGCAAGACTACGGCTCTCATTCGAGCTCGCCATCTTCGGTATCCTGCCTTCATCGGTGACAGCTCCATCTCTAAGCAGCCTGCGTCTCATGCTATTCCACGATTTGGCTATCGTCACACTCCTCGAAGCATACAACCATCCTCTACAAATGAACATCAACCTCAAACTTATACCTGGACTATCCTTGACTTTCAAGGAAAAATTTTAAATACCACCACTAACTATACTCGATGGCCATGGTTTCCTCAGCTTTTCATGGATTTTGCTGAAATGGGAACAGGAGTCGAAAAATTCGCAGACAAAAAATTGCAAGCTGATACATGGGACAAGCAAGGCTCCTGCTCTCCAGCACCTGCTGACAACTATAGACTATATTTTTGCCCTGCCCACAGTACTGGCACTTCTCGGTCTGCCTGCGGTGGGTAGTTGACAGATATTGTAAAAATGGAGTTGTGTGTCCACAGGTCATATCTGGTGGGAAGCACCTACCAAAAATGACTATATTCATATTACCCGTGCCCAAGCACAGCATTCCTGCTCTTCATGGCCTTGTTGTGGACAAAGAATGAATCCACTCATAATCACTTTTACTGCACAAGGAAAGACACTTGCAAAAAAACAATGGATGGTTGGGTTTACTTGGGGAGGGCGTCAGTGGGATGGTCAAGGAGATGAAGGGAATGTTTTTACAATTCGTCTCTCGATATCCATGTCCACTTACGATGTTGGTCCCAATCCCAATTTGAAATCAAACTTTCTACAAAAACCCAATATCCAGGTGAATCCATTAGTACAGTTGGTCAATTCTTCTTTCACATTGCTAGCAACTACACTTAATGATTCATCCAAAACTGATCAATGTTGGCTTTGCTTATCTGATTTGCCACCATTCTACGATGCAGTAGCTTCCAATGAACCCATTAGTAACTCCACCAGCGACACACAATGCCGATGGAATACTTCCTCCATCACTATCACTGACATAGTAGGTCAAGGATGTTTCCTAGGACACATACCTGCTAATTACTCCCAATATTGTCAGAATGTTTCATCTGGGTATCACTGTAATGTATATCTACCAAAAGAAAGATCAAACCTTAACATTGGAGGCTACGGTCCTCTATATACCACCTCCAATGGCAATATCAAGGCTCGCCTCAAGGGACAATTCTTTATCCCAGGTAATAATTCTGTATGGGCCTGCTCCACTGGAGCCACCGCTTGTGCTCATGGTGATGTTCTTATTGCTCAGGGATCCCTTTGCATTCAGGTAAAATTACTCCCAAAGATCACTTTTTATCCAGGGTCGGAACTTGTTAATGAACTTGAACCTCCACAATTCCCCCTTCGTCAGAAACGAGAAGTCATAACAGCTGTAACACTATCTGTATTGCTGGGTCTTGGAGCTGCTGGTGCAGCCACTGGGGTAGCGGCTCTAGCTGTTGGTCATCAACAGTTAGCAACCCTCAGTTTACAAATAGATGAAGATCTCAAACGCATAGAGACTTCAATTTCTGCTCTCCAAACTTCTCTCTCATCTCTAGCTGAAGTGACTCTTCAGAACAGAAGAGGTCTAGATTTGTTATTTTTAAACAAAGGGGGATTATGTGTAGCAATAAAGGAAGAATGTTGTTTTTATGCTGATCATTCAGGAGTTGTCAAAGATTCTATGGCTGAATTACGTAAACGTTTGAAGGATAGAGAGAATGAAGCGACAACAAGGTCAGCCATGGTATCAAGGCATGTTTAATTTTTCTCCCTGGTTAACCACTCTATTGTCTGTTCTAATAGGTCCTCTTGTGCTATTGCTTCTTGCTTGTACTATTGGTCCATGTGTACTAGGACGTTTAGTTACCTTTTTGAGGGATCGTTTGAATACCCTTGATAATGAAGTTAACAATACTCAAAAAACGGTTAGCTTTCTCACAAAAGATCTTGTCAAAAAACCTTTGCTGGAATGGTCCTCTGACCTAGAGTCAGAGGAGGAAATAGACACTATTAACTCCCTTTCTCCCAAAGAAGTTTTGTTAACTCTGCCCAGCCACGATTCGGGGGATGAGGACTTTTCCTCGTATGAGTTGGTTCTGCAAGGCATCAACAAACCGAAGGGTTTGTTGCCACCTTATGGGACTACTCGGGAGGAGAAAGGACTCTACCTAGAATCATGAGCACAAAAATAAAGAAAAGGAGGAATTGTGGCTATCCTGCTTTAGCTATTTTGCCATAGAACAAATCTTGCCTAGCACGTACACCTCTCAGGGCAAATTCCACTGACAGGACTGAAACTGACAGGATTAACTCCAAAAGTCTGTGTCAGCTAAAAACTGTGTATTTGGTATTAAGACATGTTTACCTGAAAAGTATCAGTCATGAAGTTTGCTCTTTGTGTCACGTAGCTTGGTTTCAATGATTAACTCTGTAACTTCATTGTTTCCTGCAATCACCCCGCACCCCCGTCTTTAAATCAGCACAATAAAAGAGGACAGCGCAAAGCAATCGGGGCCGCCGGGACAATTCCATCTGCCACAGGCGCGATGTGTTTCCTCACCTAAAGAAACTATTTGTTTTGTGTCTTTTTCTTTGTGCTTTGGCACTCACCCTTGCGAGGGCTCCGCTAAATTAATTCTTGAAGGGAATTCAGCAACAGACTGGAAAATCGAATCAACGGACCGGTCGCTCGACGCGACAAACACCTATGTTCAAACCCACCCAGTAAACCCGGAGGGCTCTTTTCATACAAAATATACAGCCACAAGAAATGGTAGGCTTACCCAACCTCCAAAACCTCCCCTGAGCAAATAAAAACTACAGTATCCAGCTCTGACATATAAACAAGCTCTCCTGAGTTTCCACCATTAGACTCCTCAGAAGAGGCATTGATATAGGATTTTTCACACTGACTTCCTGAGAACCCTTGGATTCTGCGTGAATATGCTGGGGTTCTGTGAGAGACTTGAGTTGATTTTGGAATGCAGCCAATTTTTGATCACTAGAACTTTGCCACTTCATTGGGGGGTTCTACAATTTAATTATTTAGGGTAAGCTGTTCCAACCCTTGGCGTAGAAGATGGCGGTCTGCTGCTGCTAAAAGCCCAAACATGTCTTCCAATACTTGAGCTTTCCCAGACGGCGTTAGAGAGATGAATCAGATGCAATGCAGCAGGTTGCTCCTTCAGAAACTGTTTACTTCCTAATCTTGCCTGAATCTATGGGAGGTCTACATTTTTCTTTTTCTTTTAGAAAAACTTTATTAAACATTAAAAAAATAAATACAAAATACAAAACATTTATTTAAAATGAAACAAAAACAAAGAATACAAATTAGTTAGATGGTGCTTTCTTATCAAACAATATCCTAATACTTTTCATATATCTGGTTATTACTGCTACTATAACCTCTTCATATTCTTCCTTCCTTATTTATTTACTCGCTGGTTTCTATTATTTATCCAATTATATCAGTTTTCCCAGACTGTATAATATTTTGAGTCTTCCTTTTCTTTTAATTTTAGGGTAAGTTTGTCCATTTCAGCAATCGTAAACTTTTTGGATTATTAAGTTTTCTACTGGCATCCGATCACCCTTCCAACACTGTGCAAGCACTATCCTCGCTGCAGTAATTATATGTAAAATTAAATATTGTATTTCTTTTGCATATTCACCTTTTATTATTCCCAATAAAAAGATTTCTGCCTTAAGTTCTAATTGAATGTTCATAATTTCTCTTATCCATGTTCGTATTTTTGTCCAATATTTCTTACTCTTCGGGCAAAGCCACCAAGCATGGAAGTAGGTACCCCTTGTTTGTTTGCATTTCCAGCAAAGTGGGCTTAAATTTGGTTAATCTCGAAGGGGTCAGATACCACCGATCACACATTTTGTATTGATTCTCTTTATATACCGTCAATTTTGTTATTTTGCAATTCCCCCCCCCCCAAATTCTTTCCCAGTCTTCCAAATTAATATTATGCCCTACATTTCTTGCCCATGCTATCATTGGGCCCTTAACTAATTCCTCTGCCATTTCAAACTCTAATAAATAATTATACATTTTTGAAATTGCTTTTTCATCTGTACTTTCTAAAAGTTTATCTAATTGGCTTGGTTTTACTTCTATTCCATATTCTTCCACATCTTTTTTATATCTTGTTTTGAGCTGGAGGTATGGCCACCAATGTTCAACCCTTGGTACCCGAGTTCTTGATTTGTTTTTAATATTCCTTGGGGGGGGGTCTAAAACATCATAATAGTCATTTTTCCAATATGTGGTGCATTGTGGTGTATCAATGCCTCCATGATGGATACCCGTCCTGGAATGTTTATATATTGTTTATTCTTAATATCTCGCCAGATTCACATTAATGTCTATGAAAATAAGTATGAACCTTGTTTCCTGGGTTCCGCATGAAGACATGCCACCCTACCTTCAGGTCATGCCCTTCTAAGGTTAAAGTTCTTTTATTTCTTAAGTTGGAGGTCTACATTTCTTTACAGAAGCCAGAAGAAGCTACGCTTGTGACTCACTCGCCATTAAACAGCACCAGCTCAATCAGCAATGAAGGGAAGCATCTGTCCAGACCTACTTTGAAATGTAAGTATATTATGCTAGAATTCCTTTTAATGAAATTTTGCAGCTTTCTTTGGAAACTCTACTTGCTTATTGCTGGAACAAGTTCTATCTGATGTAGATACTAAAGAAAGGGAGTTTAGTGTGACTCATAAGCTCCATCTACTGGTAGGCAGTCAGATTACAGCTTCATTGAAATGCTACAGGGCCCACTTCTGAAAGAATTGCCACGTGAATGAGCAGATGCAAGGGTTGGCAGCTTTTATTTAGTTTTTACTAGAACCTTTGGACATGAGATACAAGTCAATGATGGGATGAAGAAAAGGATTGACAAGATTGAGTAGAGGAATGCTGTTCAATCCTGTCAGTATATTCATGAACTGGAATAGAACTTGGTCACAAGGTCAGCCAATGAATAGGCCTAGCAACTAAATCAGCCAATGAGGATAGTTTGGAAACTGAAACTAGAAGTAGCCTAGGGGTGGTTCCATATGTTAAGCTCTGCAACTCAGCAGCTATGTTGAGCTCTGAGTCTGTCTATTGAGATGAAACTGCTCCTCTTGCTTGCCTGCTGATCTATTGAAGATGAAACTAACTTGCTTGCTTGCTGAAGACAGGAGCTCTGCTCTGAACTTGCAACATGTTTCTGTTTGAGTTTGCTCCAAGTTGGAGAAATCTACAACTGGTTTGTAAAATCTACTTACGTTTATAAAGATGTTAAATGAAGCACCAGCCATCTGTGTTTTACTTTTCTGGCGCTGAATTATCGCTGCAAAACTCTCAATATATCCATAAAACCATCGAAAGAGAACCCAACTGAATGGCACCTCTTATATTCAGGCATAATCATTTTCAATTCCCCCTGTAGTGTTCATGCTCATTGTTTAAGTTGCACTGTGATCTCCATTTATCTTCACCATCAGAAAAGGGAAGGGACAAGAAACATTTGATGCAGGTGAAATTTTTATTAGTTTACAATCAAGCTACTTTGTGACTTTCCATTTAGTTAACAAAGACAAATATTTGAAATTCTCATGGTACCGAAGCAAAGACTGGAGGTTTTTCACCATTCCAAGTGAGCATTCAGTCCTGGATAAATTACCTAGAAGAATTAAAGGAGCCTGCGGTTATACCTAAGCATACATAAGAGACGTGCACCTTCCCGCGTAAAGCCATCCTCAGCCTCTGGTAGGTTGAAGAAACCTCCTGGGAGGAAGGGAGACTTGGGAGAACAGGCAGGCAGCCAGAGATATTGCCGGGCCAGAGGGGTCAGCACAGGAAGCTGCTCAGCTTGTGCCTCCCACCACTGAGGCAGGGAGACATCAGCAGGAGCTGCGTCAGCTAAATGTTGATACCGAAACCATTCCATTTCTGGCACCTCCGAAAGGCCGGGGACCCCATGGTCGGGCTCTATCTGGCTCCATCCTACAGCCCCCAGTTGCTTGGGATCAAGTGCCCGCACTGCTTTCAAGGTGGGCATCGCAGGGTGAGAGTCAAACAAATGCTCCAGGCGACTCAGGCTCTGAGCTAAGATTTGATGAAACTGTTTTGCCAGCTGAGGTGGGCACACAGCCAGATGCTGCTCTGTGTTGGGCCCCAGCCTTGCATCTAAGTGATAGGAGAAAGAAACTCGCAAGGAATCTAGTTCCCCGTAGATTCGGTGGGCCAGTGGCTCACCTGTCTGGCGGAGAAACCGTGCCACGGCCAACAGACCTTGGGCATGTTCGCCTACAAAAGTGGCTTCCGCCACCAGTTCCTTGTCATTCTCCACCAGGATACTCTGCAATTTTCCCATAATGGGCCCCTCGCCTTCATCAGTTGCTACAAATTCCCTGAGAAGGGGGAGATGTTCTGCAATGCCTGTTGCTTTCTCCAACCAAACCTCAGGGCCAGCCTGCCTGTTGCACACAGGGAGGGACAGCTTCAGTTCATGCTCTTTCAGGAATAGGGCGTAACGGTGACGGAGAGCTGGGCGCCGTCCAAATGTCTCTTCCAGAAGATGCTGCAGTGAAGCCAGCCTTTCTAACTTATCTTGCCATAGCTCCATCACCAACTCCAACTGCTGGTACAAGCAAGGAACGTGAAGGGCAGCTGGCAACACCGCACCTAAAATCCCATTGGCAGCAAAGGCCTGGATCATAGGCACACCCCCTGAAGTGACCACAGCCAGTACGCGGTGGAACAAAACGTGCCCTTCACTCAGCATGCGGGCCACAGCACGGGCCACTAAGGGATGGCTCAACTGTTCCAGGACCTCAATCCCGAGAAGCAGTGGAGCCTGCCCAAGTCTGTTAAGAGGCAGAAAGAGAGGCCAAGGGCTGCCCGCCCATCGTCTGTGGTAGCCTCATGAAGGAAGACAAAGGCATCCCGCTGCCGAAGGCTGTGGCAAAGAGCCGATTCATGCTGTCGTCTCAGGGCAGGAAGGAAGCTACGATAGAGCTGTGCAAGGGAGGGGAGTGGTCGTCTAGCCCCTGCCTGCCGCACAAGAGCCTCAAAGAACTCTGCCTCCGAAAGGGGGACCCCTGTCTGGGCCAAGG
Organism: Notechis scutatus; assembly: GCF_049901735.1. Classification (NCBI taxonomy): domain Eukaryota; kingdom Metazoa; phylum Chordata; class Lepidosauria; order Squamata; family Elapidae; genus Notechis; species Notechis scutatus. The sequence continues at coordinate 169,074,167 of NC_142010.1, read as the reverse complement.
CCTGGATCAGAGTCACCACAATTGAATCTGGCGCAGCAAAGGATTCCGAGCGACGGCATCGGGACACATTCAATGGCGTTGCACGCGTTTGTCTCTCAGGGCGGGGAGAGGAAGCAGAAAGTTGCTTGTGAAGCTGGGAGCTCTTTGAAGAGCAGCTGTGGGAAAGCAAGGCATGGGCATCATCCTGTAAGGTCAGGGAAGAACAGCGTTGAGGGAGCTTTGTGGATCTCCTGGATTGATTTGCCATGGATCCACTCTGAAAAGTAACAGACATAGCAAACCATATATTAAACACAGCCTCTGTTGGAACTCATTTTCTGCTGCTGAGATCTTGATACCAAATTACCAAGCCTTTTACACTTTGTCTAACAATACAGCCATATCCAAGCTGATTGCTTTATCGGTGTGATCATTCTAGCTGCTGCAATTTGAGAATTTAATATCATTTTAACACAGAATTTAAAGTCAAAGACTTCTTTTTCTTATCATTGCAGTTCCACTCATGGAAAAGCCTCATTATATGGGGTATATCCAAGATGGAACCAAAAAGTCTCTATAGCAAACATTTTGTGATGACCCAGAATGTAACACAAACATAACAAAATCCAAAACATAAATAAATGTCCTTTAATGCTTCCAACCTGGCTCCACTGTTCGAAAATTCTCAGTTGGAGATAAAACTTACTCAAAAATAGTCTTTTAAAGAAAGCAATGCAGTCCAAACTTAATGAGCAGATAGAGGTGAAATAAAAAACCCAAAACAAACTACAATGAAGGAAATTCCACAATGGACCAGGATAAGTAATCACCAACTTCAAGCAGATAACAAGGCACAGTCTGTTGGAAGGACGCCAACCAAGATAACTTCAGCCCAAAATAAAATACACTTTGCTTCTGGCAACACTGTGTTGTAACGTCTCTCTTATATACAGTACTATTCTCCCCAGCTGCAACTAATGAGGGATATCATGGCCGCTTCCTCTCTCGTAAGCCAAGTTGTTTCCTTCTCTGTTCCTCCCTGCATGTCTTAGGATGAAGAGGGGATGGGCCTGGTTCTTCCTCTGACTGCCCAGCTGGCCTCTGCCCTCCTGCACCACCTCCGGAGCCACACCTCCACTCCCTGTCGGCTGATCCTCCTCTCCCTCAGAGTCTGACTCTACCAAGGGCATGACACATTTCTTTCCCATGAAGGGGTATCATTTTGGGTTAAGAGGTGCCTGTGCTGTGTTTTTAACAAAGTTTTTCTATGGTTACTCTGATAAGAAAGCAGTTTCCCAACTTGCCTCCAGCTGCTCATGCAGCCATTACAGTCCCAGAATTTCTACTTGTAAGAAAGAAAATTTTATCTGCTCTTTGGTTATGCTGGGCCTACAAAGTATATCAGTTCTGCAAATGCTAAAGAGTCAAGAAATTCAATACAACACAAACATTTGGCAAGTGATAGCTCCATCACCATACAACCCAAAGTCTAGCATATTATTATCATTTTCTCAGCTGTTAAAAAGCTACAAATTGATTTGGAAAGGTCACAACCAACAAGGGGTTATTACCCCACAGAGCCATCCCTTCCCAATAGCATGGCATCCTCCCCAAATCCTCATACTCACTTTTTTTGCAATTTTAGATTGAAGACAACACTTCAGAGCAAAAAGCCTTCTTTAAACCCAATCGCCACTTGATTAGTGGAGGAAAAAAACAAACTAGAAAACACAACTGCATTCAAGCAAACTTCAATATTCCCCCCTTGTTGCCGCCTTCTTTTTAACCTCAGTAATTTGTCTCCATGTATGCTGACTCCTCCCAAAATGGGATAGGTAAGTACTGAAATTTTTAACCCTGTGATAACCATGGCCTGATAGAAATGTGTATAACAACTATTCAGTGATAGAGACTAGGGATCAGCAGGATTATAATCATAGCAGGAGGGAAACCTAGAAAGAGCAATCAATGAATAAGCATATAATATCCATGCCTGCAAAGTCCCTGCCAGCATTTTGTTTAGGGATTGAAATAAAATAAGTGCTTCAAGTTCTGTAGGATACCAAGAAGTTTAACTTGGAGGAAGGTCTCCTCTATAGTCACCACTGAAGCTCGTACCTTGAGTGATCTGATACTGATGCCTGCTGGAATTCCCTTTGGCCCAATCATTTCTGGGTTTGCTTTCCAAAACAGTTTTGTTATTTTACTGTGGTAGTAGCATAAATGTCAATATTGGCAATTCCTGCTTTGCAAAGTATTTTTATCTAGTCTACAGCAACACAAGTAGTATCAGCAACCACCAGTTACCACTTGAGATTTTCCTTTTAAAAGAGCTTTTACAGGTAAAAAGCTATAAAAGAGCTTTTACAGGTGAAAGCTCTTGCTAACATTACATTTCTCAGCATCTTCTGGGAGATTTCATGTTGTCCTCCCCTGCTTGACATAATCAAGCAGAAACAATTTTTGTACAAATGTAAAAAGTTACTGTTTATGAAGTGTATCACACCAACGGCACTTTGGTATAAACATCAACTAATTTCTCTCTCTCCATATATATGTTGTGTGTGTGTGTGTGAGAGAGAGAGAAATACATATCTATTTCCACCTCTTTTTAGAGTTCATTTGGGCTTTCTCCCAGGAAAACGTACTCAGGATTCCACCTTCTCCTTGGTAGAACTTCTGTGTCTTTAACAGTCCTTCAAAAAGTAAACAAGATGTTTAATTTAAGAGCTTTCCCCAGTGCTTTCAAGATTAAGGCTGCCAGATATGGGCTGCAGAAAATTGGATCAGCACTAGATGGCAATAAACAAATTCAAATATATAAGAAAAGAAAAACAAGCTCTAATCCTTAGCTATCATCAGCCAAATGCTTTCAGCCAAGATTTGATAGGTCTACCTTAGAGTTATTAGGGAGTATAGTCATCCAAACCACACAGAATGCGGACCCAGAATGATGGGGCTAGAGAAGCCAAGGAAAACTGACAGATATAATGGGAACATTTTTACCATGGGGAATATATCCCTCTATTTAAGAGAGCCACTTAGATATACTAGGCATGTATTTTAGATTGAGTTAATGATTAGAAGCTGTGAGTACTAAAAGCTCCATGAATGAAAGGAACATATCAACTATTACCAACCATGTGAATATTGTCTAAAGTGAAAACTGAATAAGTATCTTTATGACACCTACATTCTCTACGTATTAATAAAGTGTATTCAAGTCAGTTGAACACTGTGCCATTTGTCTTGGTGAATCCTGTACTATTTAGCAAATATTACATGCTAAGGCGAAGGGATGTATTTCCAAGGCACGTGGGATTGGTTAAATATATTGGATTTTAATGTGCTAGTTTTGCAAATTCAAAAGTTATTTAATGGGCTGGGCTGCCTAATAGCTTGCAAGATTTGAGGGAATAGCAATATGGTTGCAATGTAAGAACCTCAAAGCTAATCCAAAGGAAACATGTCTCTCATCTTTGTGTGCAAGATAGCTAGCTAGAGTGCAGGCATCTCCATGATGTAATCAAAATTCAGATACTTGGCAACTGGTTCATACCTATGATCATTGCGGTGTGCCAGGGCCATGTGATCACCTTTTGCAACCTTTTGACAAAGTCAATGGGGAAGCCAGGTTCACTTAACAACCAGGTTACTAAGTTATCAACTGCAGTGATCCATTTAACAACTGGCAGGAAAGCTCATAAAATGGAACAAAACCCACTTAGTAAATGTCTCACTTAACAGAAATGTTGAGCTCAATTGTAGTCGCAAGTCGAGGACTACTATATATAAGCTGACTTTGCGCAACATGCTGAGGCATGTTCAAGACTTAGCAATTCAAGATATACCGTGTTCAAACATGGGCAGCTGTACTGACACAACATGCTAAAATGTGTTTGTTTTAAACTTAGTTACTATTGGAGTAGTTCTCTGGGTTGTGTGAACCCAGCCCATTTGGTTAGTATACGTACTAGGTTAACCCTGAAAGCAAGTTATCTCCATCACCAAACAGGATATGTATAAACCCAATATTAAGTCTTTCTGCTGGATATGTAGCAAGAAAGAACAACACCTATGTTCAAACCCACCCAGTAAACCCGGAGGGCTTTTTTAATACAAAAATATACAGCCACAAGAAATGGTAGGCTTACCCAACCTCCAAAACCTCCCCTGAGCAAATAAAAACTACAGTATCCAGCTCTGACATATATAAACAAGCTCTCCTGAGTTTCCACCATTAGACTCCTCAGAAGAGGCATTGATGTAGGATTTTTCACACTGACTTCCTGAGAACCCTTGGATTCTGCGTGAATATGCTGGGGTTCTGTGAGAGACTTGAGTTGATTTTGGAATGCAGCCAATTTTTGATCACTAGAACTTTGCCACTTCATTGGGGGGTTCTACAATTTAATTATTTAGGGTAAGCTGTTCCAACCCTTGGCGTAGAAGATGGCGGTCTGCTGCTGCTAAAAGCCCAAACATGTCTTCCAATACTTGAGCTTTCCCAGACGGCGTTAGAGAGATGAATCAGATGCAATGCAGCAGGTTGCTCCTTCAGAAGCTGTTTACTTCCTAATCTTGCCTGAATCTATGGGAGGTCTACATTTTTCTTTTTTCTTTTAGAAAAACTTTATTAAACATTAAAAAATAAATACAAAATACAAAACGTTTAGGTAAAAATGAAACAAAAACAAAGAATACAAATTAGTTAGATGGTGCTTTCTTATCAAACAATATTCTAATACTTATTTCATATATCTGGTTATTACTGCTACTATAACCTCTTCATATTCTTCCTTCCTTATTTATTTACTCGCTGGTTTCTATTATTTATCCAATTATATCAGTTTTCCCAGACTGTATAATATTTTGAGTCTTCCTTTTCTTTTAATTTTAGGGTAAGTTTGTCCATTTCGGTGCAATCGTAAAATTTTTGGATTATTAAGTTTTCTACTGGCATCCGATCACCCTTCCAACACTGTGCAAGCACTATCCCCGCTGCAGTAATTATATGTAAAATTAAATATTGTATTTCTTTTGCAAATTCACCTTTTATTATTCCCAATAAAAAGATTTCTGCCTTAAGTTCTAATTGAATGTTTGTAATTTCTCTTATCCATGTTCGTATTTTTGTCCAATATTTCTTACTCTTCGGGCAAAGCCACCAAGCATGGAAGAAGGTACCCCTTGTTTGTTTGCATTTCCAGCAAAGTGGGCTTAAATTTGGTTAATCTCGAAGGGGTCAGATACCACCGATCACACATTTTGTATTGATTCTCTTTATATACCGTCAATTTTGTTATTTTGCAATTTCCCCCCCAAATTCTTTCCCAGTCTTCCAAATTAATATTATGCCCTACATTTCTTGCCCATGCTATCATTGGGCCCTTAACTAATTCCTCTGCCATTTCAAACTCTAATAAATATACATTTTTGAAATTGCTTTTTCATCTGTACCTTCTAAAAGTTTATCTAATTGGCTTGGTTTTACTTCTAGTCCATATTCTTCCACATCTTTTTTATATCTTGTTTTGAGCTGGAGGTATGGCCACCAATCTATGTTCTACCCTTGCTACCCAAGTTCTTGATTTGTTTTTAATATTCCTTGGGGGGGGGGGTGTCTAAAACATCATAATAGTCGTTTTTCCAATTTCTGGTTGTGGTGTATCAATGCCTCCATGATGGATACCCATCCTGGAATTTTTATATATTGTTTATTCTTAATATCTCGCCAGATTCACATTAATGAATCTCGAATTACATGTCAATGAAAATAAGTATGAACCTTGTTTCCTGGGTTCCACATAAAGGAATGCCACCCTGCCTTCAGGTCATGCCCTTCTAAGGTTAAAGTTCTTTTATTTCTTAAGTTGGAGGTCTACATTTCTTTACAGAAGTCAGAGGAAGCTACGCTTGTGACTCACTCGCCATTAAACAGCACCAGCTCAATCAGCAATGAAGGGAAGCATCCGTCCAGACCTACTTTCAAATGTAAGTATATTATGCTAGAATTCCTTTTAATGAAATTTTGCAGCTTTCTTTGGAAACTCTACTTGCTTATTGCTGGAACAAGTTCTATCTGATGTAGATACTAAAGAAAGGGAGTTTAGTGTGACTCATAACCTCCATCTACTGGTAGGCAGTCAGATTACAGCTTCATTGAAATGCTACAGTGCCACTTCTGAAAGAATTGCCACGTGAATGAGCAAGGGTTGCAAGGGTTGGCAGCTGTTATTTAGCTTTTACTAGAACCTTTGGACATGAGATACAAGTCAATGATGGGATGAAGAAAAGGATTGACAAGATTGAGTAGAGGAATGCTGTTCAACCCTGTCAGTATATTCATGAACTGGAATAGAACTTGGTCACAAGGTCAGCCAATGAATAGGCCTAGCAACTAAATCAGCCAATGAGGATAGTTTGGAAACAGAAACTAGAAGTAGCCTAGGGGTGGTTCCATATGTTAAGCTCTGCAACTCAGCAGCTATGTTGAGCTCTGAGTCTGTCTATTGAGATGAAACTGCTCCTCTTGCTAGCCTGCTGATCTATTGAAGATCAAACCAACTTGCTTGCTTGCTGAAGACTGGAGCTCTGCTCTGAACTTGCAACATGTTTGTTTGAGTTTGCTCCAAGTTGGAGAAATCTACAACTGGTTTGTAAAATCTACTTACGTTTATAAAGATGTTAAATGAAGCACCAGCCTTCTGTGTTTTATTTTTCTGGCGCTGAATTATCGCTGCAAAACTCTCAATATATCCATAAAACCATAGAAAGAGAACCAACTGAATGGCACCTCTTATATTCAGGCATAATCATTTTCAATTCCCCCTGTAGTGTTCATGCTCATTGTTTAAGTTGCACTGTGATCTCCAGTTATCTTCACCATCAGAAAAGGGAAGGGACAAGAAACATTTGATGCAGGTGAAATTTTTATTAGTTTACAATCAGGCTACTTTGTGACTTTCCATTTAGTTAACAAAGACAAATATTTGAAATTCTCATGGTACCGAAGCAAAGACTGGAGGTTTTTCACCATTCCAAGTGAGCATTCAGTCCTGGATAAATTACCTAGAAGAATTAAAGGAGCCTGCGGTTATACCTAAGCATGCATAAGAGACGTGCACCTTCCCGCGTAAAGCCATCCTCAGCCTCTGGTAGGTTGAAGAAACCTCCTGGGAGGAAGGGAGACTTGGGAGAACAGGCAGGCAGCCAGAGATATTGCCGGGCCAGAGGGGTCAGCACAGGAAGCTGCTCAGCTTGTGCCTCCCACCACTGAGGCAGGGAGACATCAGCAGGAGCTGCGTCAGCTAAATGTTGATACCGAAACCATTCCATTTCTGGCACCTCCGAAAGGCCGGGGACCCCATGGTCGGGCTCTATCTGGCTCCATCCTACAGCCCCCAGTTGCTTGGGATCAAGTGCCCGCACTGCTTTCAAGGTGGGCATCGCAGGGTGAGAGTCAAACAAATGCTCCAGGCGACTCAGGCTCTGAGCTAAGATTCTATGAAACTGTTTTGCCAGCTGAGGTGGGCACACAGCCAGATGCTGCTCTGTGTTGGGCCCCAGCCTTGCATCTAAGTGATAGGAGAAAGAAACTCGCAAGGAATCTAGTTCCCCGTAGATTCGGTGGGCCAGTGGCTCACCTGTCTGGCGGAGAAACCGTGCCACGGCCAACAGACCTTGGGCATGCTCGCCTACAAAAGTGGCTTCCGCCACCAGTTCCTTGTCATTCTCCACCAGGATACTCTGCAATTTCCCCATAATGGGCCCCTCGACTTCATCGGTTGCTACAAATTCCCTCAGAAGGGGGAGATGTTCTGCAATGCCTGTTGCTTTCTCCAACCAAACCTCAGGGCCAGCCTGCCTGTTGCACACAGGGAGGGACAGCTTCAGTTCATGCTCTTTCAGGAATAGGGCGTAACGGTGACGGAGAGCTGGGCGCCGTCCAAATGTCTCTTCCAGAAGATGCTGCAGTGAAGCCAGCCTTTCTAACTTATCTTGCCATAGCTCCATCACCAACTCCAACTGCTGGTACAAGCAAGGAACGTGAAGGGCAGCTGGCAACACCGCACCTAAAATCCCATTGGCAGCAAAGGCCTGGATCATAGGCGCACCCCCTGAAGTGACCACAGCCAGTACGCGGTGGAACAAAACGTGCCCTTCACTCAGCATGCGGGCCACAGCACGGGCCACTAAGGGATGGCTCAACTGTTCCAGGACCTCAATCCCGAGAAGCAGTGGAGCCTGCCCAAGTCTGTTAAGAGGCAGAAGGGAGAGGCCAAGGGCTGCCCGCCCATCGTCTGTGGTAGCCTCATGAAGGAAGACAAAGGCATCCCGCTGCCGAAGGCTGTGGCAAAGAGCCGATTCATGCTGTCGTCTCAGGGCAGGAAGGGAGCTACGATAGAGCTGTGCAAGGGAGGGGAGTGGTCGTCTAGCCCCTGCCTGCCGCACAAGAGCCTCAAAGAACTCTGCCTCCGAAAGGGGGACCCCTGTCTGGGCCAAGGCCTGGATCAGAGTCACCACAATTGAATCTGGCGCAGCAAAGGATTCCGAGCGACGGCATCGGGACACATTCAATGGCGTTGCACGCGTTTGTCTCTCAGGGCGGGGAGAGGAAGCAGAAAGTTCCTTGTGAAGCTGGGAGCCCTTTGAAGAGCAGCTGTGGGAAAGCAAGGCATGGGCATCATCCTGCAAGGTCAGGGAAGAACGGCGTTGAGGGAGCTTTGTGGATCTCCTGGATTGATTTGCCATGGATCCACTCTGAAAAGTAACAGACATAGCAAACAGACATATTAAACACAGCCTATGTTTGAACTCATTTTCTGCTGCTGAGGTCTTCATCCCAAATTACCAAGCCTTTGACACTTTGTCTAACAATACGGCCATGTCCAAGCTGATTGCTTTATCGGTGTGATCATTCTAGCTGCTGCAATTTGAGAATTTAATATCATTTTAACACAGAATTTAAAGTCAAAGACTTCTTTTTCTTATCATTGCAGTTCCACTCATGGAAAAGCCTCATTATATGGGGTATATCCAAGATGGAACCAAAAAGTCTCTATAGCAAACATTTTGTGATGACCCAGAATGTAACACAAACATAACAAAATCCAAAACATAAATAAATGTCCTTTAATGCTTCCAACCTGGCTCCACTGTTCGAAAATTCTCAGTTGGAGATAAAACTTACTCAAAAATAATCTTTTAAAGAAAGCAATGCAGTCCAAACTTAATGAGCAGATAGAGGTGAAATAAAAAACCCAAAACAAACTACAATGAAGGAAATTCCACAATGGACCAGGATAAGTAATCACCAACTTCAAGGAGGTAACAAGGCACAGTCTGTTGGAAGGACTCCAACCAAGATAACTTCAGCCCAAAATAAAATACACTTTGCTTCTGGCAACACTGTGTTGTAACGTCTCTCTTATATACAGTACTATTCTCCCCAGCTGCAACTAATGAGGGATATCATGGTCGCTTCCTCTCTGGTAAGCCAAGTTGTTTCCTTCCTCTGACTGCCCAGCCGGCCTCTGCCCTCCTGCACCACCTCCGGAGCCACACCTCCACTCCCTGTCGGCTGATCCTCCTCTCCCTCAGAGTCTGACTCTACCAAGGGCATGACACATTTCTTTCCCATGAAGGGGTATCATTTTGGGTTAAGAAGGTGCCTGTGCTGGGTTTTTTTAACAAAGTTTTTCTATGGTTACTCTGATAAGAAAGCAGTTTCCCAACTTGCCTCCAGCTGCTCATGCAGCCATTACAGTCCCAGAATTTCTACTTGTAAGAAAGAAAATTTTATCTGCTCTTTGGTTATGCTGGGCCTACAAAGTATATCAGTTCTGCAAATGCTAAAGAGTCAAGAAATTCAATACAACACAAACATTTGGCAAGTGATAGCTCCATCACCATACAACCCAAAGTCTAGCATATTATTATCATTTTCTCAGCTGTTAAAAAGCTACAAATTGCTTTGGAAAGGTCACAACCAACAAGGGGTTATTACCCCACAGAGCCATCCCTTCCCAATAGCATGGCATCCTCCCCAAATCCTCATACTCACTTTTTTTGCAATTTTAGATTGAAGACAACACTTCAGAGCAAAAAGCCTTCTTTAAACCCAATCGCCACTTGATTAGTGGAGGAAAAAAACAAACTAGAAAACACAACTGCATTCAAGCAAACTTCAATATTCCCCCTTGTTGCCGCCTTCTTTTTAACCTCAGTAATTTGTCTCCATGTATGCTGACTCCTCCCAAAATGGGATAGGTAAGTACTGAAATTTTTAACCCTGTGATAACCATGGCCTGATAGAAATGTGTATAACAACTATTCAGTGATAGAGACTAGGGATCAGCAGGATTATAATCATAGCAGGAGGGAAACCTAGAAAGAGCAATCAATGAATAAGCATATAATATCCATGCCTGCAAAGTCCCTGCCAGCATTTTGTTTAGGGATTGAAATAAAATAAGTGCTTCAAGTTCTGTAGGATACCAAGAAGTTTAACTTGGAGGAAGGTCTCCTCTATAGTCACCACTGAAGCTCGTACCTTGAGTGATCTGATACTGATGCCTGCTGGAATTCCCTTTGGCCCAATCATTTCTGGGTTTGCTTTCCAAAACAGTTTTGTTATTTTACTGTGGTAGTAGCATAAATGTCAATATTGGCAATTCCTGCTTTGCAAAGTATTTTTATCTAGTCTACAGCAACACAAGTAGTATCAGCAACCACCAGTTACCACTTGAGATTTTCCTTTTAAAAGAGCTTTTACAGGTAAAAAGCTATAAAAGAGCTTTTACAGGTGAAAGCTCTTGCTAACATTACATTTCTCAGCATCTTCTGGGAGATTTCATGTTGTCCTCCCCTGCTTGACATAATCAAGCAGAAACAATTTTTGTACAAATGTAAAAAGTTACTGTTTATGAAGTGTATCACACCAAGGGCACTTTGGTATAAACATCAACTAATTTCTCTCTCTCCATATATATGTTGTGTGTGTGTGTGAGAGAGAGAGAGAGAGAGAAATACATATCTATTTCCACCTCTTTTTAGAGTTCATTTGGGCTTTCTCCCAGGAAAACGTAGAACTTCTGTGTCTTTAACAGTCCTTCAAAAAGTTAAAAAAGATGTTTAATTTAACAGCTTTGCCCAGTGCTTTCAAGATTAAGGCTGCCAGATATGGGCTGCAGAAAATTGGATCAGCACTAGATGGCAATAAACAAATACAAATATATAAGAAAAGAAAAACAAGCTCTAATCCTTAGCTATCATCAGCCAAATGCTTTCAGCCAAGATTTGATAGGTGTACTTTAGAGCTATTAGGGAGTATAGTCATCCAAACTCTGCTGACCCAGAATGATGGGGCTAGAGAAGCCAAGGAAAACTGACAGATATAATAGGAACATTTTTACCATGGGGAATATATCCCTTTATTTAAGAGAGCCACTTAGATATACTAGGCATATATTTTAGATTGAGTTAATGATTAGAAGCTGTGAGTATTAAAAGCTCCATGAATGAAAGGAACATGTAAACTATTACCAACCATGTGACATCTACATTAATAAAGTGTATTCAAATCAGTTAGTTGAACACTGTGCCATTTGTCTTGGTGAATCCTTTACCATTTAGCAAATATTACATGTAAAAGGCAAATTTTACATGTAAAAGGTGGGATTGGTTAAATATATTGGATTTTAATGTGCTAGTTTTGCAAATTCAAAAGTTATTTTATGGGCTGGGCTGCCTAATTGCTTGCAAGATTTGAGGGAATAGTAATATGGTTGCAATTTAAGAACCTCAAAGCTGATCCAAAGGGAACATGTCTCTCATCTTTGTGTGCAAGATAGGTGGCTAGAGTGCAGGCTAATTATCCACAGATTACTACTGATTATCCCACCCAAGAATGTCTTTCCTCTCCACAGGGTTGGGCATCTAGCAAAATTTGCTTTTTGGATTAAATCAGTTGCTAAGCTTTTCAGGTATATTTGTTATTTTTGAATATATTCATTTGGGGTACCATCAGTATATATTATCTCTTTTTGATGGGTGTTCTACATATGCTTTAGTTGAGGTATGTTCTTGTTGACCTATTGAATTTCTGCCTGCAACATTACTATAGCAGGTGAAAGGTGGGGAGGACTTTCTCCTTTAACCTGAATCAAACATAGATTCATTCATCAGGGGTCTCTTTATCAAATGACTAAAGAAGTTTGCATTTGTTAAATGTCTGTCTGGACATATTCTTTTCCAGCTGATTATGGATTAAAGAAACCACAATGATTCTTGTACATATTCTTTGCCTTGTTGCCATCAAAAGAGATGACAAAAATCATTAACTAAAATATTTACCATTTATGAGCTACAGAATGTAAGATGGTGTTTTCATATTACAATATTCATATAGCATGGTTCTAAAAGCATGAGCAGAAATTACTATGATAGGACATTCTGTAAAGCCTCTTCATTCTTCTGATAAGGAACTTGGAAATTCTAGTTCAGAGGTCCCCAAACTTGTCAACTTTAAGACTTGTGGACTTCAACTCCCTAGGAGTTGAAGTCCACAAGTCTTAAAGTTGACAAGTTTGGGGACCCCTGTTCTAGTTGATTGCTTAAACCTCCTTGTTCTGTTGGAAGAAAATATCCTTCTGGGTTCAGTTCCAAGTGGGGAATAAAACACTGGAAACATGGTGACTACTTGGAAAGATGGTTTAATGGTGAACAGGTTCACACGCCTGGGAGCTCCTGGGTGAAAAAGGATATGCTGAGAGTCCCTGGGTTTTATGCCCTCTATTGGGATTTGAATTTGAGCTTGTATTCTGATTGGTTGTCAAACTCCCATGGGGCCATGAAGGGGCAACTCTGTAGGCTGTCCTGAGTCCCAGGTTTGGTTGAGCCTTGCTGGATGATGATGTAATGAAAGGGCTTTGGGCAATTCCTATTATGGATCTGCCTGAAGGAGGTAGATCTTTGTTATATAGAGTAGACTGGCCCAGGCCTTAATGGCCCATTAGCAAAGGTGGGGGGGTGAGTTTTTGTCTCTCTGAGTTTCTACTTCTCTTTTAGGGGAAATATTCTGCCCTTTTAATATATCCTAAAATATTTCATTTTTCTAGGAGAGGGGTGGGTTTTAACTTCCAACCGGTTTTTTAACAGATGCTTTACAGAAATCTTTTTCTGCTTTTTGAAGAAACGGAGATTTCAGTTTGAAGATAGCAACATCATCTTCACCAAAAAGCATGACTGATAGTTGAATAAACTCTTCCCAAAAGCTCCTGAGCAAAACTGCAAAGAATGAACTGCATGGCCCCTTTTTCTAGTTTTTCTGCATCAAGCACACAACAGGCATAAACTAGAACAGGGGTGTCAAACTCAATTTCATTTGAGGGCCACATCAGTATTATGGTTGTCCTCAAAGGACCAGTTGCATCTAAGACTATGATGACTCACAGCGGCTGGGTGGGTTTGGTTGGCTCCACGCCACTCACTGGAGCTGGGTCGGGACAGAACAAGTTGCACCAGCTAAGTCAGACATGTCAAACTCAAGGCCCGCAGGCCACATCTGGTCCACGATGTGATTAGATTGAGTCTATGGGGCCACCTTTGAAACAGTATGGGCAGGCTTCGGCCTAATTTCCCCCCCAAAAAACCCTGCACCACTCGGGCATACTACCCGAATCATATTGCAGGGGTGGTGTACCATACCGCATGTACCATTTGCAGGGTGACCCTGCGGGACATATCTAACCGCATTGTGGGCCACATCTGGCCCCTGGGCCTTGAGTTTGACATGTCTGAACTAGAATGATGAATTGTGCCACATTTGCTGACTGCCAAAGAAATCTGGATTTTCTATGGTGAGTTTTTCCAAACCATGCACTGTTGCAGCCAGTCCGTGTGTGTGTGTGTTGCAGTTTTCAAGGATTTGACCCTACAGCTACCATAAAAATACGGATTGCCCAGAAAAATTAATTAAAAATGGTTTTTTGACATCTCTTTACTGCCATCTAGTAGTTATCTAGAGTTATATAGTTGCTTACATTCATTCTTGCTGATAAAACTTTTTTCTTGTTGCTGCTTCTATTTAATGACTCTGGAATTGTTATTCTACAATATAGAAACATTTTTGGATCAGTGGACACCCTTGGAATTTTGAAAATGCCATGTTCCCGTCACCAGAGGGCCAAGTGGTGAGTTTTCTCCCTCACCTTCTCTCTGACTTTCCAGCATCTACTATATCTATCCTCCCTTTGTTTTTCCATGCTCGGGTTAACATGTTTCAAACCAAAGCAAAGGTTTCTGCCTGCCTGCCTGCTCCTTGGAAATGGCCGTAATTTCCTCAAATACATTGGATAGTTGTTCAAAATTAAAGACACTGTTGTGCTAAAGTTTACCCCACAATTTGATCTTATTCTTCTCCAGGATACATAGACGTGCAATGACTTTTTCATGTCATTTTACTACTCTGTCCAACTCTTCAAGTTGTAAGGAAAAAGAGGCAGACCACAAGAGAAATTGAGACTGTTAATTTCCATGGCTCAGAGTTTTAAAATAATAGAACAGCCCATCCTTTAAGAACAAGGTGTGGGGGGCGGAGCTGGCATCTCAACGATACGGCATGCGATCTTGGAGGTCTGAGATCGCTGCCGATATCTTTGCTCCTGTACGGTCCAAACGGATCTAAACTGTCCTGAAGAGATGGTGAATGTAAAGAGCGCATCCTGTCGATCCCAGGGATACTGCAAAGTCCCTGGTAGATACAGGAGAAGCTCTTTTTGCCAGCGGCAAAGAGGCAGCCATTAAAGCTGCTGAAGTTGGGACAGCTCCGAAATGGAAGAGGATAGAAAGAGAAAATGTGCCGGTTTGGTGAGAAGTTTCTCTTTACTTTAAGATTTAAAAGGATACCCTAAGGAAAAGAAAGAATCTGTAAAATCTCAGAAGTAATTAAGCAGCGATTTCAAACGGGAAGTCAAATTAATTTTTACCTTTTTTTTGCTGGACTCTTTCTATATGATTTTTTACTTGGAACTGGACTGGTCTTTTTTTCTATCTTATTTTTCATTTTTGTTTCTTCTCCTTTTTGTCTTTACAATATTTTAGGCTAGAGATCCCCTTTTAGCCTTTCTTTTTTTTGAAACCCTTTTTACTTTTTAATTAACTTTTTTATAATAATTTGTTTGGAAAAGGAAGTGAAAACAGAGGAAACTTTTTAACACTGCCAACTAGAGGCTTAGAAATATTGTTTCTCTTTTTCTCTCTTTCGACCAGACAAAGCTGAGAAAGAATTCAGACTTCTTTTCAAGGACTTTGAGCCTGTCTGATAAGATAGAGGGAAGAGCATGGGAGAATGTTATTGCAGGTACTCTTCTGGTTTTCTATCAGTAGCTGGAGTCTGGTGTTGAAGTATACAGAAAAAAGATGATAAGATTCTAGAGAAGAGAGCTATAAAAATTAACAAAAGCCTTGGATAACTAAATAGGTGCAGTGTGTTCATTTTCTCTTTTTTAAGTTGGTCTATTTCTCATATCCCCTCCTTATCATCTTATTATTTGTAATAGTTATTTGGATCTCTGGACTCTTGGAACCTGCTTTTGTCTTTCTTTTTGCTTTTGGAGCCTAATTTTTACTTTTGCATTTTATTTTAAAGGAAAAGCCTTAGTATTAATGTTTTCCCTTTATTTTTTAAGGGAGTAGGCTGTTTCTTTCTCTCTCTCTCCCTCTCCTACATTTTTTAATCTACCCTCCATATTGGGTTTTTTTTTCTGTGGCTTCCTTTTTTTTTTTTTGTATATTTTTTTCATACCTGAGACTTTCTAATTGGATTAAGGTGTTGAAGAACCTGAAGAAATTCCTTTTTCTTTTTACTTTTTTACTTTTTATTTTTCTGCCTTCTACAAGATTTAACAATTTTTTCCTCTCTCTGTTTATGTTTTTTTTCTCTTCCCTTTTGGAGCTTTTACTGCTATTTAACTAATCAATTGGATTAAGTTATACAAGAACCTGAAGAAATCTTTTTTTTTCTATCTTGCTTCTTTTTTTCCATTATTTTTACTTGGATTTACAATTGGCTATTTCACGAGTAGATTAAGGTTTAGAAGAACCTGAAGATTTTGAATTGTCTGAAATGAGCAGGAAATTACTAGTGGCTGGTTCTTCAATTCCTACTTCTTCCTCTTCACCATCTGAAGGACAACGTTCAATACAGATGATGTTACAGCCAGAAAAAGAACAGGAAAAAGTGACATTGCAGATGATAATGCAAGGAATTCAAAGCATACAAGCAAGAACAGAAAATATTGAAAGGAAAATAAAAAAAACTGATGAAAAGGTGGAGAATATTCAACAAATGATGGTGAAGTATGATGAGAAATTCAAAAAAATTGAAGAAGATAAAGAAATAAGAAGATTGGAGATATTGATGACAGATCAACAGTGGTTGAACAAGATAAAAGTGGGATGCTGAGATGGGAGATGGATAGATCAGAATTTTATCTCAGATTTCAAAACATAGAGGAAGAAAAGGGACAGCTGAGATAATGATAGAAATCTTGGCTGAAGCTCTGGAAATAACCAAAGAGAAGATGATGAATGGAATAGATGAGGTTTTTTAAGTCTTCACAAGATATGCAATGAGAAATAGCTTACCAAGAGAATTTCACATCAGATTTACAAAGAAAGCCATTAAAACACAAATATTACAGGTGGCAAGAGAGAAAACATTGAAATATAAAGTTAAGGAGATTGTGGTCCTGAAACAAGTGCCTTGAAGAATGAGAGAAATGAGAAGAGAATACCGATTCCTGACTAAAATCCTACTTAAAAAAGAGGTGAATTATAGAAGGCTGATTCCTGAAGGTTTAATGTTCACATGGCAAGAACAGAGACACAGAATTGATTCAATTGAGAAAGCTGAATTGTTTTATACTGAATACTTTGGAGGGAGAGAGGAGGAGACAGAAAAAGAAATGTCACTAAATTCCAAGAGGATTGCCAAATAGCGACTGAAAAAGAAGAAGGTGCAGTAGGCGGAAAGGTGGAAGTTAAGGAACAATGTGAACTAAGATCTACAAGAGCTGCTAAACCTAATTATAAAGTATAAACATGGAAGAGAAAAAGCTGATTACAATTAATATAAATGGACTTAATTCAGCTGCTAAAAGAAGGAAAACTTTCCATAAATTAGAGAAATTAAAATTTGATATAATCTGCCTACAAGAAGTACATATTAAAAAGCAACATGAACAACTGTTGATACAGCCAAAGTTAGGGAAAATATTTACTTCTTTGACACAATGCAAGAAAAGAGGAGTGGTTTTATACATTAAAGATATTATCCCAGTGAAATTGATTGATACAGATGATGATGGAAGAGTATTAATGGTGGAAATAATGGGACAATAATATGAAAACACTCCTGATTGCAATCTATGCCCCGAATGACGATCAAGAAGAATTTTATAGAAAACTACATATGAAAATAATTGAACTGGACTATACTAATATCGTTATGATGGGAGATTTCAATGGAATTGTAGACAATAAATTGGACTATACAACACAGAAAACAACAAAGTAAAACAGAAAGATTCTCCCTAAATCCTTTTTTAAAATGACAGATGAAATAAACCTAAAAGATGCATGGAGAGAAAGAAATGCTAAGTCTAAACAATACACTTTCTATTCAAACAGACATTCATCATGGTCCAGAATAGATATGATATGGATGTCAACAGAATTGTTAGCCAACATGCAAGAAATAAATATTGAAACAAGTATTTGGGCAGATCATAATCCAATGACAATTAAATGGAAAGGACAAAGAAGAAGATCTAGATGGATGTTAAACAATACTATATTAAAAGAAAATGATTTCATACAGAGGATGGAGAAAGAACTGGCTTTTTTCTTTAAAGAAAATAAAAAAGAAGACATCAATGCAGAATGTATGGGATACAATGAAGGCATATGCCAGAGGCTTGATAATAGACTATACAAGGAAAAGAAATATCACGAAAAGACTAGCCTTTAAGACATAAGAGGATGAGTATAAAGAACTTGAAAAAGAGTTACAGAAAATGCCACAGATATAAAATGGATATAATTAAACATAAAATGGGATTAATGGAAAAAGAAGAATTTGCACAGAAAATCAGAGGCACGAAATAGAACTACTTTGAAGATGCAAATAAACCAGGTAGATGGTTAGCATATAAACTGAGAAAGGAGAAAGAATCAAGGAAAATATTGCAATTAATAGATGATCAAGGCCAAGTTTGCTATGGTAGTAAAGAGAAGAAGGAAATCATATGAGACTATTATGGGAAACTATACACACAAGAGAATATTGACAAATATTGAAAGAATTAAATAGTATTTACAGAATGCTAATTTACCCAGATACCTAAAGAGATTGAAACAATGTTAGAAAGCAATATAACGATGATGGAGTTAACTGAAGCACTCAAGAAGCAAAATAATGGAAAGGCACCAGGCCCAGATGGACTTCCGGCGGAATTTTATAAAACACTACAAGAATTGTTGAATCTTCCATTGCTAGAAGTTATGAATGAAGTTATGTCAAAGAAGAAGATACCTAAATCATGGTCAGAAGTTTATATTACACTTATCCCAAAAGAGGAGGCCAACCCATTACAAATCAAGAATTACAGACCTATTTCCCTATTAAATGCAGATTATAAAATTTTTGCTTCAATATTGGCAGAAAGACTTAAAAAATACCTAAATAATTTTATTCACTCTGACCAAAATGGATTTCTGCCAAAGAGACAAATTAAAGACAATATGAGAGTAATCTTGGACACTTTGGAATACTACGAGGCACATCCTGAAAAACAAATGGCTCTGATATTTCTAGATGCACAGAAGGCATTTGATAATGTGAATTGGCGATTCATGTTATTACTGCTGGAACAGATGGGCTTTGCTAGAAAATTTATTCAAGCAATAGAAGCTATATATCATAAGCAAACGGCAAAGGTAATGATAGAGGGAGAACTGACAGACTCTATCAATATAAGAAAAGGAACAAGACAAGGGTGCCCACTATCACCTCTGTTGTTTGTGTTAACTTTGGAAGTGCTAAACAGAAATGTTAGAGAAGAAAAGGACATAAAAGGGATGAAACTTAAAAAAGAAGAATTTAAATTGCAAGCATTTGCAGATGATCTGGTTTTCATCTTAGAAGACCCACTAGAAACAGCATTAAAATTGAGAGAAAAAATAGAGGTATATGGGAAGGTGGCTGGTTTGAAAATAAACAAAGACAAAACAAAGATTTTGACAAAGAATATGTTATCAAGACAAAAGGAAGAACTGGCGGATGTATTAAAAATCCAGGTCACGAATAAGATCAAGTACTTGGGGATACATTTGACAGCAAGATGTAATACACTAAAAGAGAATAATTATATCAAACTTAAACAGCAGATAGTGCTAGATTTGGCAAAATGGGAAAATTTACAACTGTCATTAATAGGGAGAATATCAACAATCAAGATGAATATATTACCCAGAATTTTATATTTGTTTCAAACAATTCCAATTAGGCTTATTTAATTAAGATTATTTTGAAGATTTAAATAAAATTGTGTTGAAATACATATGGCAAGGTAAGAAAGCGAGAATAAAATTAAAACTTTTGCAAGATGCTAGAATAAGAGGAGGATTTAGTTTGCCTAATTGGGAGTTGTACTACCAAGCTACAAATTTGATGTGGGTTAAGGAATGGATAACATTAAGAAATGCTAGATTGTTGACATTAGAAGGACATGATCTGTTGTTGGGGTGGCATGCTTTTTATGGTATAAAGGAACTAAAACACAGGGGTATTTTAGAAGACATTATATACGGGAGTCTCTATGGTTAAACTGGGAGAAGACTAAATGGCAATGTTATTTGAAAATTCCAGTCTGGCTATTGACTATTGAAGCTTTTTCTTATCCTATAACATACAAAAAGGAACAAACAGTTAGATATGGTGAAATATTGAATGAAAAGGGTGAACTTAAATCTATGCAAAAATTAGAAGAGCAAGGTATAAAGATGAATTGGTTTTCATATGCGTAAATACATTCAAGGTATGATAAAGATGCTAAAACAGAAGGTTTCTATGATAAATTGACTGATTTAGATAAGATTTTGATGAAAAGGTGATTAAAAAATTGTATGGATATCTATTAGAAATTAAACTAGAAGAAGAACAAGTTAAAGAAACAATGATTGCTGGGTGAAGAATTTTGGATATGGGATTGATCTAGAGAAATGGCAAAAATTGTGGTCTCAAAATTATAAAATGACAGTTGTCAACAGCATATAAAGAAAATTTGTATAAGATGTTTTACAGGTGGCATTTTTCCCCAACAAGAATAGCAAGAATGTTCAAGAATAAATCTGAAAAATGTTGGAAATGTCATCAAGTACATGGCTCATATTACCATATGTGGTGGACTTGTGCAGATGCCAAAAAATATTGGACTAAAATCCACACATGGTTGGAAAAAATGACAAAAAAGCATATAGACTTGAAACCAGAGATATTTTTATTGGGAATTTTACCTGAAATATATAGTAAAGAATTAAAATACCTGATTGTATATGTGTTAACTGTGGCTAGGATTGTATTTGCCAAAAACTGGAAAAATGAGAAAGTACCATCACAGGAGGAAATTATTAAGAAAATATTGGAATGTGCTGAAAAGAGTAGATTGACATTTGAAATCAGAGAACAAGTTGATAAACAATTTTATAAAATTTGGGATCTATTCTATCAATGGTTAGATAATAAAACATGGTAATGAAATATGTAGATTCATTATGTTTTTAGAACATAATGAATAAATAAAAATGTATTTTTTATTATATCTACAAAATGATACATCTCCAACAACAGCGGCAGCAACAGCGGGAACCATGGAAGCGTTTCAGCCTCCGTAACTTCCACGGTTCCTGCCGCTGCTGCCGCTGTTATTGGAGACGGCGCTAGTGAGGGAGGGACAGCTGCAGCTCGGCCTGGGCTCTTGGAATGCAGGAACGGGCTGCGCACCGGGACTTTTGCAAACTTGCAAAGCCCGAGGCTGGAGCACCAGAGACGCTCGCTTGGCTCTTTTCACACCCACCCAGCCACTCGGGATTAAACCAAAACGCAGTGCAGGGCGCTCCCAGGTACCTCAAAAAATTTTTTTTACTGTTGTTACGGGGACGGGGGAAAAGCGGGAGCGACTCAGATGCTGTTGTTGGAGACGGCGCTGGCGAGAGAGGCGCCAGCACCTATGGGAACCGTGGAAGCTACGGAGGCCTGAGAAGCAGCTGAAATGCTGCCGACAGACATCCCCACCCACCCGCTGACCTGGGTCTTCAGCGCTTGGTGGGGGTAAGGGAGCCCTCCGTGCTTCACCATGATTGGCCATTCGGAGTGGCTGGTGGCGAGGCATAGCCACCGGCGGGGCACCCTAGGCGAGGGTGCGCGGGGAGGAGAAAGAAATTAATTCACCCCTGAAAAGACGTCCTAGCTGTTTTCTCGGGGCTCAAAAAAAAAAAAAGACCCGGCCTTATTATATGAGAAACACGGTATACATATATATGGGTTGATTTCAGGATTGTGGCTGGCTGGTGGTGAAAATAGATTATGTCTTGCTCAGGTAGTGGGAGATGAGGAAACTGTAAAAGGGCAACAGGGAGATATTTAAATTATCCAACTCTGGACTAAAACTGGATTTTTTAAAAAAATTACAGCTTTTCAGATGTCCTACAACACCCAGAAACCACAATAACCCTCTCCTCAGATTTGCCATTTCTGATTTGTATGAATTAGTTTTTCTTATAGGACATTTTTACCCAGAAAGTAAGCTGCACTGAGTCCACTGACAGTTACTTCCAAGATTATAGAATTAGTCAAGGGCAATGAATCCAGCCTTAGGAGCTACGTGATACCCCCCAAAGTCTAAGGTGTGTCCTTCAGATCTTATCCAACAATTGCTGATAAATTGTAATTTATGACTACATGGAAATTGTATGAACTCTAATTCTGATTTCATTTCAATTTAATGAATAAAATGTAATGTAATCCCAAATCTATTTTTAGTTTTAGCTTTCGTACATAGCCACTGGAATGCCATTCAAAGGATTAGTGCAGGTCTCAACCTAAAACATATTGTGGTTTCCGGATATTTACGTATGCTCAGGACTTCTACAACCTAGTGCTCTAAGGCTAAAGTTGTGTGGTCTGACAACAAATTTGGGAGTGTCGGTTGGAGAATGTCTAATAAACTGTCTAAAAGTGTTTTCATAGCTTTAGTCCAAAAATATCCAAGCCAGCATTTTATACCAGACTGTACATAAATCTAAGTCTTGCTGACAAACTAGTGCTCGGGAGGAAGGCTTAGGAAAAAGGAAGTATCTCATAATTGAGACAGTGGCATGCATGTCTATCACCAACATCTTGACACAAAGGGAGAAGTGGCATAATTTCTTAGGGTTTAACAGTTGCTTAGCAAGAGTGAGAGTGCATAAATCTAAAGGGGACGAAAAATGTTCAGACAGTCACTTATCATCTGCTGAAGAATTATATTGGAGCACTTTCTCAACTCTACAGAATCGTCCTGATAAGTAAAATTTCCATTTCTTCTTGTTTTTTTTCTTTTCTAAAATTCAATGTGTTTTTATACACTCCATCAAATAACAGGCTGCTAATTTAGAAACCCAATAATGTTACACGATCTGCAAATGCTTCAAGATAAGGGTTAAATTTGTTTCAGAGATCTGTTTTGGTTTGGTTTTCTTTTTGGGGCTGAATTTCAACTCTGAAATGCTTGATGCTTTCACTTTAGTTCAAGCCTTGGAGTAGATATTAGAAACAAAGAACTACTTTTTTTTTAAAAAAAATTAGGACTCTCGTCCATAATATAGATGTAATAAATAATAAAATTACATACACGCTGCTGAAAGATTTAAGCCTGAGGAATTTGTTTTGAGTCTCAGAAGTGAATGGAGCTTTGGTCTTTCCACATAAAATCCACTCTTACTTGTACATGGCTAGCCTAGAGTGGTATGGAGAAGTAAATTGGTTGGGAATTAGAAATGCCACACAAAAGTGGGCAATTTGCTAGCCCTGTAAACATTTTCTGTTCTTTTTGGGGGGCATGGGATAGGCTCTTCTAATAAAGGTATTGCATAAGATTGGTGATTATTGGGGAATCCTGGATCAGGAAGGCGGTGTCATACCAGAAAGAGACAAATCTCACAACATTTCCATTCTGTTGCCGAGAAAACTACATAGATGCAGACTTCCTCAAAGAGCTGAGTTTGATCAAGGATATCTTTTCATTTTATAGTAATTTTAAAATAAAAATAAACTACAGTAGATTATATCTTTCCCTGAGAAGAACTTGGTACCGTATTTCTCATATAATAAGGCTGGGTCTTATTTTTTTTTGAGCCCCGAAAAAATGGCTAGGCCGTCTTTTGGGGGGTGACTTCCCCCCCCTTGCATCTTCAGGCGGGCGGGCGGCGACAGCTTGGATGTTGACCTCAGCGTTGGTGGGGCACTTCGTATCGGGGTCAATGCAGGCAGCACCATATCCGGGTGTGCAACAAAAGTACTTCCTAACAGCAAGCCCCCCCACCATTCCCCCCCATTTCGCATGTTTTAATATAGGCCTTAATTTGAGGGGAGGGGCTTAATTTCATTTCATGCCTATAAAACATGCTGGGACTTCCTATTGGGGGAGGCCATATTGTTGGAGAAACAGGGTAGTAGAAGCTTCCTTCCATCTGTCTTTATACTTCTTTTCTGGCTAAGCAGAAAAGAAGATGGTCAAACCCCGTCATTCAAAATTTCTGGGTCTATATAAATTATTAATAATTAATATTAAATCAGTATCTATTTTAACTAGAATTTGCCACACAGACAGCAATAAAGCATTAATCCCAAATCAGAAAAGCAACATGATGTGATTAACTAGCTCGGCAATTCTGGATTTTTTTAATAACATAGATAGATTGTCCATACATTGTAAAAGAGATGCTGCCTCTTTAATATTGTGGTCTCTAATCCACTTTTATACATGAATTGAGTCTCTGAACCTAGGATTGTCTGGATGTGTTGGATTTTACATATGTGGAAACTTCAACATCGGCAAAGACTATTTCAAAAGAAGTATAAATTAATCTCTCTTTTTCTTGCATGATCTCACAATGACACTCTGAGAGGTATGCAAAAAGAATAAAATAAATCTTTAATAAAGCAGTCAGCCAGCAATAAAACCATCTATTCTAAAACAACATACAAAAATAATGGGGGTGGGGGGAATACATCTATTTATTTGTCATTCAATTTGTCATGTCTATTGATTGATAAATTCTAACTGTAGAAAATTTTCCTGCAAAAACATGGGGTGTCATTTAATTACTATTGCATTCTTTCAGATCAACCAGAATGAATTGGCAGCAAGTAGCTCCTGGAATCATCCTTTTACTAGTCAAGCTCACAGGGACATCTCTATTTTTTGTTTTTTGTGAGTATTGGGCAAATTTTAAGTGGTTGTTTTTGTTTAGTTTTTGATAATCTTGTCATTGTCTCTTTTCTCAATTCTTCCTGTCTTGCATATATACTGGCAGGGCTTTGGGGTTTTGAAATATGGATATATATTACAGTGTGTGTGTGTGTATACATTCATACATACAAACAAACAAACACACACACACACACACACACATATGTAAAGCCATAATGTACAGTACATACATTATATCTTCTTTTAACTTTATTTTTTATGCTTATTGATTTTATTATAGTATCTTTGATTGTCGTGAGAGTTGGGTAGCATATAAGGTTGATTAAATTATTATTATTGAAATGTTTTGAGTTTCCATGTTTTACTATGCCTCAATACATAAAGATATAAATAACCCTTATTGTTTTGCAGCTGTTATTGTTTTTGGTTTTTCAAAGAAGTATTTTATATGTGGCTGTCATTCCACATAGTGCTTTTTTATAGTATACTTTATTATACCATTGAAAACAAGAGGCAGATTAATAGATAGACTGATATGGAGAGACAGAATTTTCCCTAGGGAAAAGTTGAGATTTAAACTAAGGACTTGACTTTTATCTTTCCTTTGAACCTGATTCAGCTCCCACAACTGACAATGAATAACAATGACAAAACAATTGTTTTTACTCCCTACTTTATTTTAGCAGAAGTATTGAAAAATTTTTTATCAGCTGTTATTTAAAAATATTCTTCTTTTTAGTTCCACAGATCTTTCCCAAGGGGAACATCACTTCTACCTCTACAGAAAATTCTTCAGGTAATTCTACATGAAAATCCAGAGATTTCTGAGACTTGAAAATAACTGAATGGGGGATAAATGTACTTCGATTTCTGTTGAGAAAAAAACGTATTATGTGGCATTCAGTGGGGAAACTTCTTGAAGTTGGAACTCCCTTTTCTCCATCAAAGAAGAGGAGTTTTCAACATAAAAGAATTTTCCCCATTGAATGGAAGGGGATTAAGTAGAATTAAGTAAATCTCATCCAGGTGTCTCCAACATTTTGCAGCACCAGCCAACCTGTATTGATAACCAGAGGCAAAGTGCTTCTCATCTGCTTATTCAGTAGCGGAACCAGTTGTGATTCCATGAGTAGTAAGTTGGTTCAAAAGATGTTTGACATTCAGCTGATGGCTTTAGATCAGGAGTGTCAAACTCGCATTGTCACGGCAGTGTCATGTGACATGTCTGGACTTTTCCCCCCTCACTAAACCAGGTGTGGGCATGTCCAGCACGTGATGCATGCAACCCATGGGCCATGAGTTTGACAGCTCTGCTTTAGATGACCAGCCATACAGCATGAATTCCAGCAACTCTTTCCATTTAATTGCCCCTGAGTTCCAGATGCTCTTACACATCATCTTCAACCAGCAGAAGGATGGTGCCCTCCTTGTATCACTTAATGCATGGAGGAAGTGTCAAAATTCTACAAGCAGCAGGTCCTGACCTTTACGTCCACCCCAACACTGAAGTGTTGATCCAATTGAGGTACAGTGTGTGCTTATTATTACTTTGCCTCACTGTGCACTAAGGGGATTGGCTGAGAAATGAGAGGTGTCTGTTATGAAAAGTCTCATCTCTTCCTGTCATGCACACTGAGGAATATGTAGATCCTGCTTCATGCTAAGATGCTAGATGTGACTTTACATAGGTGAAGGGAATATGGCCTTGAACTCTTTATAGAGAGCATGGGGCTGTATTAGAAACCTCAGCTGTGACTCCATGATCACAGGGAATGGGCCTAAAATATAAAGTGCAACCCATTGCGTGTCATAGATAGTCTTCTGCTTTATTGTTCATGAACTGCGCCTACAGCATCTAGAGGGGAATAATCGGTTCTTATAAAGCCAGGAAGACGAGTTACACTGCCCAGTGACAACACCAAATAGACAGCCACAAAACCCAATTCTGGCACAGAATTCTGGTTGGTTGCCTCCTGGGAAAAGCTTTTGCCTAGGAATTAGAAAATCAGAAAGTGATTTCTACTGATGTCATGGAAATTTCAGTAAAAATAACTCTCAAAATGTTAGAAATGCAACAAACAATTTGGATACATATGAGGTGGTAATGTTGTAAACCTCAACAATACTGGAAATTAATTCATTGCAAATTCATAACTAAAAAATACTGTAGATTTGATATACACTTCAATCTACTTGAAAACCATTTCTGGATTACATGCAATCATACCACATTACAAATGTGGGTTCCAGTCTGTATAATTGAATATATAACCTACATCAGTGGTGGGATTCAAAATTTTTTTACTACCGGTTCTGTGGGCATGGCTTGGTGGGCGTGGCAGGGGAAGGATACTGTAAAATCTCCAGTTTAGAAGTGGTATTTGCCGGTCCTCCGAACTACTCAAAATTTCCGCTACCAGTTCTCTAGAACTGGTCAGAACCTACTGAATACCACCTCTGACCTACATGTTATTTACTGTACATTATTTTAATGTAACATATACAGGTTTTCTGTTTCCTCTTACTGATTTCAATTGTACCAACCAAATAATTTTACCGTTCAACAGAATACTGTATGTTCAACTATGAAATGTCTTAGAATACTCTAAGTTGTTAATGGTGTTTTACAGTATATTAGCATTATGATATTTTAGATTTGTCAAGTTAGTTGAGATCTGGTAGTCATCTGCCTATATTATATTGCTTACATTGTTTCCCCTCCCTCCTTTTTTGCTTATTTTTTCTTGGTATCATAATGATAATACAAAATAAATTAAGAAGACTAGTTTTGTCAAAAGAAGACTAGTTTTGCTGAGGAAGGATGCATATACGACTTAGAATTCCTTTTTTTTAATTTTGGGTACCACTGAGTATTGATGATGTGAATTCAATTTACATTTAGGATGTAAATGACGGATGCTATTTTTTTGTTTCCAGTGTGGCTCCTTTTTCCTGAGCAGATTCCTTCCCTCTCTCCCTTGCATCCTACTACAGGTAGAAAGTGAAATGATTATTTTTCTCTCCATACCTGATAATCAGTTGGGGATGATTGGAAAGGGAATGGGGAAAGTGGTAACTCCGCTAGTGAAACTTTGAATAGAGGAAAATAGCTCATGTTTCTGATTGTCCACTAGGTTACACAAAATAAATCGAGAAGTTTCTTTTATAACAGAGTGGAGAAGACAATTAACTGAAATCATCTTGTGTGAGATATTAAAAATCCCCAATCAGTTTTATTTCCAGTCACATTTTTATTAAATTATCATATCTGTATCTCAGGACAAAAAGTTCCCTCTGGGCAATAAATACACGAGACTTAATATTAGCTACATTTTATTACTACTTAATGTTTTTCAGTGGCGTTTTTCATACTGACTCAGATATGTCTCTGGAGTTTCTCTATCATCCAGGTCATGATTGTCCCAATGTTGCTTTTCAAAAGGCAACTGGAATTTCTTGGGTTTTTTTTTTCTTGAAAACATTTCACTTCTCATCCAAGAAGCTTCTTCACTTCTTGAGAACTGAAAAAGCTTCTTGTATGAGAAGCTAAACGTTTTCAAGGGAAAAAAACCCCCAAGAAAGTCCAGTTGCCTTTTGAAAAGCATCTTTTGGACACTGACCCAGATAGGATTGCCATGCAATATATGGGCTCCAAAAAATCTAGGGAAGACACACACACACACACACACACACACACACACACACACACAGAGAGAGAGAGAGAGAGAGAGAGAGAGAGAGAGAGAGAGAGAGAGAGCTCTATATTGGTCATGTATATGAATGATTATTCAGTTACTCAGTCATTTCCAAGCCATTATGTCCAAGATTTTCTGCCAGCCACTGGTCTGCTAAGTTCTTGTACTCTCTGGTTTGTATCATCAATGATAGGATTTAGCCACTTTGTCTTCTGACAACAATTGTCTTCTATTTTTTTCCCTACATTATGTGTCCAAAATCTTTTAAGTTTAGCTTCATTATTAGCATTTCTAATGAGCTATCTCACTGAAATATGGTAGCCCATATCTAAGAGGAAAGATTATTTCTCCAAGATATGTAGTAGTACGTCTTACATTACTGATACCATATAGGTGTTGTCTACAGAGGGAACCTGCTAAAACACCCGAGGCAGCAAAGTTTAGAAGCTCTGAGATCAGGATTGTGCAGTTCCCATCTCTTTATGCAAAAATTCCTATGTCTGTAACACTTACACCTTACATGAGAACAGACCTTGAGCAGATCTTTAAACAACATAAGTCATGATGTTTTGTTTTCAAGTATATAAAATCATCACTTAAAAGATTTATAAAATTATCTCTAAGTTTGATTCCCATGGAATTTCCTGCAAGGAATATGACCCTCTGATTAGGCAAACAGTGAATAGCCAATTGTTCTGAAAATGAATACATTGTTGATATTCATTAATGCATAGTCAAGGTTTTGTAGTGTTCCTTACAATATTACAGTAAACTAAAGAAAAGGAAATGCTGTTTTAGTTACAGTACAGTTGTGGCTCTGTTAAATATTTTTAATTGCGACTTTAGCCCTGAGATTATGTCCTAAAAGGCAGGTGTCTGAATTCAGAATAAGCCAACTGCACTAAAGCCACAATGTGATAAACCTGCACAAAAACATTGAATTCTGGAAATTCTATTGACCTGTTTTGGGTTAGTGACATTTCAGTAGAAACTAAACCTGAACACTTTGACAGTTCTGGGTTCCAGATATTTCAGTGGGGATCTGAACAAGCCTCTTGTGCTACAAAAATCTGAATGGCTACCAATCAACAAGAAAAATGTTGCAGAAAACTTTTTTCTGTTATCTTGTGATCATGCAGATTTTGGCACCTAAGCTCTGGTTGCATTAGCTCTACCTGAAGTTAAAACAACCTCTTAATCTGCAGGATACATATTTAATTGGAAGGAAGGCCAATGGGTACAGTTCATGTCTCTTTTTGCATTCACTGAATGTCATGCTGGAGGAAAGGAAGAATCAAATCAAGAAGCAGAAGTAACAGGGAAGCTACTGAATAATGGAGAACCAGACTGGGAATTCAGCAATTAGAGCAGCATCTTCCTTCAATGTGCAACAGAAAAACAGACTCACAGTCACTATAAAAAAGACCTTCTCAAGAAATAGTAATATACCTTGTAAATAAGACAAAAATGCTTGTGTTGATACCAGAAAATAATCAAATTCCATTGATAAATTTTGGATGGGACAAAGATTGCCCTACTTAGATTTTATATGCTTGATCTTTCTGGAACCCCTGAAGCTGCAACTATTATTATCACTTTCAAAATAATTTATTCCTTGCATCCTTTGCTATAGCCAGAATTCCTCTGAAGCAACCAAGGTGGGAACGATTCAGAGAGCATGATTACTTATTTTCTGAAGAGAAAGCTACATGGCTGATCAGCCAATTTGATTGCGAAGAATGGAAATCAAAGCTTGTGATCATCAATGACACAAAAGAACTGGTAAGTTAATGGTCACCTGGGAGGAAATCAACTTCATCCTTGAAAGGTTTATGCTCTTATATCCCTTTAACCTGGGAAAAGAATCATGTCAGGATCTTTAGACCATCCCTTGAATGAGTGAGGCAATCACAATCCTCTGACAAAACAGGTATAATTCCAGAGGAAGATCATTTATCATAGTGGGATTGTATGATGGAATATGAAATACAGCAATGTCCAGGTTAATGTGCGAAGCAGACCTACCTTACATTTTGGATACCTACAGACCTACCTTACATTTCAAAACAATCAAGAGTTATCAAGTGCTTGAAAGAAATATAAACTTTGCAGTGAGGACTATGGGTGAGAGGAATGAGAGCAAGTGTATCCTGAGGAATGCATATATGTCATTGGGTTCTCCAGTAAAGATAGTTTTTACTTATAAGGAAACTCTGCTTTTGAAGGGTACTGTTTTATGTTTGATGGGAACTGTTGAATTGGAGAGTGAATGTCACACAATGTTAACCACTCAAGGTGCACTTTAAAATAGAGGAGGATGAAATATGAAGTATGAACATACTATTTTAGATCCAAGAGAAACAACTATGGATTATAACTTTCTGTGCTAAGCAAGAACTTCTTAGCATCTTTAAATATAGTTGGTATGTTTAAATTACTTTTAAAATGTCCTTATAATTTGGAAGGGACCCAGGCATTCTTTTATTTTGCAGTGAACTCTGAAAGGAGAAAAGTTTGCAAATTGATTAGCATAAGTAACATCAGCAATATTTTAGCTTCCCGGATCAAATGGTTCATCTTCAAAATCACCTTGAAGTGAATCTGAATACCAAAACAAAGCTGTCTGCTTTGGAGATTGATATAGTCTTCTTTTTCTTTTCCAAAGCAAAACATGTTTTAGGGTCCAAACTGCTGCTTGTGATTTTCATGGCCCCTGATAAGAACCTTTGATTTTCCATATTTATTTTATTTTTCTCACCAGGAATTTGTTATTAACAAAACAGCAATGGCTAATTATTTCATTGGACTCACCTATTCAGAATCAACAAAAAAATGGGAATGGACTGATCACAAAGAGCACAACATGAACCTGTATGTTTCATTTTTTGCTACTTCTCTGTTTTAGGGAGGGATCTATTTTCCCCATATGCAATAATTTTGTATGTTCTGCTTCCTTTCATAGATGTGCAATTTCCTTTTTAAATCTACATGAAAACACTGCAACTAGCTACTTATATATATATTTTCTCAAAGGTTTATATATTTACTTTTTTCCTTTCTTAAATGATAATATGGACCATCTGTAGCTCACAGAATATTTACTGGTTGAATCCAATACTTTCCATGTCTCCAGTCCAGTCCCTAATACATTCTCTAACACATTACTATTTTTTAAAGGTCTACATTTAGTTTGCACACTATTACTGAGAATTTGGAACTCTGTTCATTCACAATTCTGAAGGAGCACTGGCATAGAATTGTGTACACAAAACACGAATGAAGTACTGCTGCAGCAGTTGTTCACTTTCTATGGGCCTTTTGTTAAAATATATCTATTAAGATTTATGATTTTTTTACGTACCATTTTATGCTTTTCAATGAGCGGATCCAACACATTTATATTTAAAATTAGGATTTGACTATAGCCAATTTTTAGTATCAGTTTTAGAAGGGAGTTTAATTCTGGAACTCTTAACACATCCATAAAGTTGAGGAGGATGACTATTAAATGAACACTGACTTACACATGAAGTAGTGTGCGATGAGAAGACTCTGATTCAATTCTTTGAAAGCTAAGCAACATCTACTTGCCCAGAGACAACTTGTGGAGTGTGTACTTCCTTCTTGGCTTTATTTTTGTGTGTGTAGAGGAGAACAATTCATTTTCATTATAAAGGGGCATTATCATATGGTGAACTTTTGAGGCAGCCAAATCCAGTTATTATTTAATTAACATTATTGGCCCAGAATGAATTGAAATGTTGATCACTGTGGTTTCAGATGAGTTGAAGTTCTACAGGAACTTTTCTCCTTTTGATCCTATAATGGTTTGCCAGTTCATTTAACTCCAAATAATTTCTTACTGAACTTCTCCTAGAAAAAAAATCAAGAAGAGCTCAAGAATTCAGTTTGTCCTAGCTCCGACAGGCTGAAGGAGTTAATTCTGTATTCTGGATACAATATTTTAATTAATTAGGATTAATTGCCAATTTAATTTTAATCAGAGCTTTATTTTCTTTTTGCATTTAATAAGCCAGAACAAAGAATAAAATTAGAAATAGTAAAAAAAAAAAAAAAAAAAGCAAAAAAAGTGATACCACAAAAACGATCCTTTATTAAGGTTAGATTTCTATTCAGTTTTTTTGCCATTTTGCCCTTTATGAAAGTTAATCTCCAGTTTTGGTTTCTTCATGTATATCATATTTTTGCTAGTGAAACATACACACTTTAGCTTATTTCTTCATCCCCATGTTCCTTCCCAAACTATCAAAAGTTAATGGTAACCATATAAGTAACCAAGTTTTTCTAATGATAATATTATAGGGAAGGAATATTTGAAATCTCTTTTAAATTCTTAGTTACTTACTACTTTTCTTAACTTTATCTGGTCTTTTGGGGTAAGTAACTCTTAATCTGGTTATAAAATCCTTGATAACCTCTTTCCAATATAGTTTCCGGAAATATATCAACTAACTAACTTGAATTGTAACATTAATATTTTTTATTTTGGGTCAGACACATGCTTTACGTTACTAGATTTGTTGAACCAAATTCAGATTTTTAAAAATT
This sequence comes from Notechis scutatus, assembly GCF_049901735.1. NCBI lineage: Eukaryota > Metazoa > Chordata > Lepidosauria > Squamata > Elapidae > Notechis > Notechis scutatus. Next base: position 169,041,388 of record NC_142010.1, on the reverse strand, counting down.
GTTCTGTTGTTTACAGCTTTCCAATAAAAGCAACAATGGATAAAGAATGTGCTGCTATCAGGGCAGGAGTTGTGAGTCCAGTATCGTGTTATGATGAATACAACTGGATTTGTGAGAAGACCTATAGTTAATTGATTGAAAGAAACCTTTGCAGGACTGCCTAGGAGTGAAGACTGAGTAAACAGCAAATCTTATTGATTAATAAAATAGTTATATCCTTTCGTGACCTCACTTCTTCATTTACTACTACTATATTTGCTACTGAATCAAGATCATCACGGCATTTTATACTGTAAGGGGAGAATGGAAATAGTTCCCGAGCTGCAAAGATTTTGCATCAAGGCCTTTTTGCCTATATAGAAATCTTTGTACAATTGTGTGAATCAGTGGTGGGATTCAATTTTTTTTTACTACCGGTTCTGTGGGCGTGGCTTGGTGGGCGTAGCAGGGGAAGGATACTGTAAAAGCTCCATTCAGAAGTGGTATTTGCCGGTTCTCCAAACTATTCAAAATTTCTGCTTCTGGTTCTCCAGAACTGGTCAGAACATGCTGAATACCACCTCTGGTGTGAATAGAAAATCATGAAGAAGTGAGATATTAATCAGTAGGAATCTAGAAGGTAATCTGAAAAAAGATACAAGACTCATATATGACTATGTTCTCCCTCTTTCTTTCCCAATAGCAGAATGAGATCTTGAGAGACCAAATCCGGCTCATGTTAACATATTTGCTTAATTGTCCCTTTTGGTGGCTGTTTCAGGATCCTTTAAAGCAGTGGTCCCCAACCTTTTTTGTACCAGGGACCAGTTTCAAGCAGAAACACTTTTTCAAGGAGGGGGGGGGGGGGGGATTCTATTTTCCATTCCCAAAACTTTATGTTTACCCTACAACTAGCATTAAAGACACCTGACTGCAGTCTCTCTAGTTCTAGGTCTTGCCCAGCTGTGTAGCTACAAAATTTCATGCAGATGTTTCTCTTATCTCTGTTTGGTGAAAACAGGAATTGAATGAGGAGCATTTAGTCAGTGTGTTTTCCCTAGGAAGCTCCTGTAGTCCTTGTTTAGGGATCATTCAGAGCTACGATGGACCTCTAACATCCAGCCCAGGAAGAAACTGCTTCAAAGAAGCCGGGGTGTGTGTGGCTTTTCCTGTCGCCGCACCTCCTCCGAAGCGCCCGTTCACATCCACCCCGCCCGCCCGCGCGCGGTTCAATCCAGTGCTCTGTTCTGCCTGCCTGCCTGCCTGCCTTGGTTTCTGGTTGTTTGGGAGCAGCTTCGGCTGAGAATAATAACTATTCGCCTCTTTTTATCAGCCGAAGCTGCTCCGAATCAACCAGAAATGAAGGCAGGCAGGCAGGCAGGCAGAACGGAGCACTGGATTGAACCGCGCGCAGGTGGGCAGGGTGGGAGTGAACGGGCGCTTCGGAGGAGCTGCGGCGACAGGAAAAGCCACCCCCCCCCGGCTTCTTTGAAGCAGTTTCTTCCTGGGCTGGTGGAGGAGCGAGAGAGCGACTGAGAGAGGAACGAGGCAGGAGGAAACTGAAGCCGGAGAGCAGGACAGGCTTTGGTTGCTTCCTCCCTCCCCCTCTTTCATTTGTGTCCTTGATCCCTGATCCCAGCAGCATTCACCGAAGGCGAAGAAAGCCGCCATTTTTTATTATTATTTTTTCTTTGCGGCCCGGTACAGAGTGCTCCACGGCCCGGTACCGGTCCGCGGCCCGGTGGTTGGGGACCCCTGCTTTAAAGAACAAGTTCTTTTTCCTGTTCCTGAAAATAGTACAAGGTGGCTGTGAACTGTCACAGGACCCCTATGTCATACCAAACTGGGACTTCTTTAATTATGGTTTCCTGAGTCAAAAGCCAGGGTTTACAAAATTGTATCGTGTATTTAGCCAAACACATGAATCAAAATGTTTTGTCCTAAGAGGAAGGAAATTGTGTTCTTGGTAAATGGATACTGTCGTTTCATTGCCACATCAAATTCAGGAACTAATTCTGCTGTGAAGTCACTCATTGTTGTTTCAGAGTAGTAAACAGTTCTCAACTAGTTGTAAAAAATGTAATTTCCTCTAAATGTTAGTTTTGAGGACATGGAAGAGGTTATAATAATTAATTTATAAATGCACATACAGGAAACAATGTGGGGATATCTACTTTAGGCAATCCAGTAGCTATCTGCATCTACTCTCAAAGACAGCTGCTGCACTTGAAGAAAACATCAATAAATCTTCAGTAGTCCAAACTATCCATTATAACTATACTCGAAGGCATTAGAAATTTAATATTTCTTTGTTAATCCTGATTACCTATATAGCAGATCCTCATACTAGTCTATTGGGAAAGCTCATTCCTATTACTATTAAAGGCCATTGTGAAATATCACATCAAGTGGAACTTTACTTGGGCTTGCTAAATAATATGCATGCCATTCCCATGATGCAATATATAGTTCATTTTTATACTGTGATTAAGGCATCTCTGTTAGATTGCATCCCATATATGATTTTCTCTGATAAAGAGATCTGTTTTGCATTATCCAACCAAAACACCTCAGTTGTTTTTCTTGTCTTACAAAGAAATTCTTTCTGTTAGGACGGACCAACAAATTTGTGTTTCCCCCCCAATCTTCTTCCATTTGTGAATTCTCCATTTTATTTCTGTCCTTTGGAAGGGAAGTCACCAGGTTAATAATGTAGCTAAATCAATCAATGAGAATTTCCATACAGGATCTTTCCTGCAATTCAGAAGCTGCTGCTGCAGGCCTCCCCAGTCTTGTGATAGTATGTGGAGTGGAAACAATGTCAATTTTCTTCATGCTCTTGATGGCAACTACCACTGGATCAATGGACTAAATGAGTTAACAAACTGAATCAGCCAAGTGTTTCTCCCAGTGATTAAATTCACCTTGTCATACCTTTGTTAGTGGAAATAAATGATAGAGACAGATAAAGGCCCTTTTCCACAGGTCCAATACAAGGAGACCAAAATAGTTCATCTAATATGCATCAGCATATTCTAGGAGGGGGAAGTTAATTTTTAAAAGACCAAATAGGAAACAAATTATTTTTGTATATATAAAACATGTAAAGTATAATCATAAAAGGCAAACGCATATATGAGAAATGGACCCATTGGTTTATGCAAGTAACTATCCTGCTTACTTCTGCTGTGAGGCAAAAAACAACAACCCATAGTTTATTTTTATCTGTTGGCCTGGTGTGGAGAGCCCTAATTTTGTATTGATTTATGTGAACCAGCACCCAACTGGTTGACATAAAGCAACCCAACATACACAACTCAGAATGTTCACAGACCATACAAATACATCACCTTTAAAATGTTAAATTGTCTTCTACAGAAGACAGGAGGATGCTTTTACACAAAAAGAGCTTGAAATGAATATATGTACATATTTTGCTCTAAGTATAGCAGAGTAAAGCACAATAGTTCAGTTTTCCAATGTCTGATGGTCATTGGCATTTATTTTTCTGATTTGAAATGACAACCACAGTTCCTCTGGAAAACCTTTATTTTTAAAGCAGCAATATAATACAGGTTGATATATTCATTCAAGGAGGAATTAGGTCTAAAGGTAGAGTTCCATGTAACTTGAAATAAGTTGGAAAGGAGGACTTACTCCAAAATTTTTAATTGCATTTCGGTAGATTCTTATCAGGGCCAGAGTTTATGAACTGACGATAGAATTCCGATTCTGTCTTGCTGTGAATTTCCACTGCCCAAAGAGTTTTTATACCGTCTCCTCACAAATGAAGCGGTTTAATTCAGAGCAAGATCTCGAGATGGTGGAATTTAATCCAATTGTAGAACAGTCGTTTGTTTTATCTTGAATATTAAATCTATGTAGGGAAATTGAAAAAAGTCAGAACTTTATTTACAGGAAATGGAGCAGAGCAGTAATCATGCAGAATGTCAGCTGTAGAACAGAAACTTCATTTTTATATGGGAGCTGCAGAATAAGAATGAAATAAATATACATGGAAATGAACAACTGGCAAGATTTCATAGAAATTCTTTATCACAGAAGTTTGAAACTTAAGGTAATAAAAAGATACACACAACCCATCAAGATAACTAGGTTTTGTGAATATGCTTGGTGGCCTGACTCATATTAGAGGTGGAGGATATGTTTTTCAGCTCACACAATTCAGTCATGCAACCCATCAGGAATCATGTGACCAGTTTTATCCTTATTAGGACTTTTCAGACACAAATAGCCAGAGGTTATTATAGAGAGCTCAAACCTCTTCTGGGAATTGCACTCATAGATGTTTGCACTTATATATACTGGACATTAGTAGTTGCAAGAAGATTTATTTTATTTTTTATTTATTTTATTTGTCAATCACTTACAAGATAATAGGTATAAGTATAAACATAGTTATGAATACATGGAATGGATACATATAAGAAAAATAAAAAAGAATCAATAGGACAGGGACGGTAGGCACGTTGGTGCGCTTATGCACGCCCCCTACAGACCTCTTAGGAAAGGGGTGAGGTCAATACCGTAGTAGACAGTCTAAGGTTAAAATTTTTGGGGTTTGGGGAAGAAACCACAGAGTCAGGTAGAATATTCCAGACATTGACCATTCTGTTGCTGAAGTCGTATTTCCTGCAATCAAGTTACCCGAAACACCATCAGAATAGTGTATACATTTCACCTTCTAATGATGGGTGAATTAATGCCTGAATATTTGCCATATGTCATTTTAAATCTAAGTAACCCGCGCTCTTTTTTTTTTTTTAGCTTAGTATGTTTTTTTTGTGTGGGTTTCTTCTCCATTTAGGTTTTTTTTCCAATAGACCAGCACACCCCATGGAATGATTATCACACTTTCTCATACCCGAACATCTATCAATTCAAGGATTGACTCATCCACAGGTGTGCTTATCTGTAAGTATATACAATAATATTTTTGTTTTCTTAATATTATTTTTTACACAACAATCCAGAATAGATCAATATTATTAGCCATAGGCAGCAAGAGCTGACTTCCCCTCAATTCTTTGTTAGGAGCAGACAACAGGAACCTCACTTCTTTAAAGAAAATGCCAAAAGCTGCAGTGGACACAGTAATGGGTGTAACCACAAACAAGATCAGAGTCTGGAGTTCTGAAAATTTTACATGTTTTTCTTGAAGGCCCATCAAGGAATACATCCATGCTTGCTTCCAGATTCAGTCAGCTGTCCAAACATGGCCTATTCCTATGCTGTGTAAACAATAATGATCAAAAGTCTAATAAAACTTACAAGCCAGGGTCAAACTTTGTGTTATCAATCCACTTCCACTGTCCATTGGAATTTCTCAGGCCAATGAAGTAATCTGTAATTTGTGTTTTGCTATTCAGGAATGCCTGGATAGGATACACAGGAACAAAATGTGATGAAATACAGTGACACCAAATTCTGTTATGAACTTGTGTAAACCTACATTATTTGTATAAGTGGCATATAAATTGCATCAACATAAACCACGGATCAACAAAAATGATACCGTATGCATTACAGATAGTCTTCGATCTACAACATTAATCGAGCCCCCAATTATGATTGTAAGTTGTGATGGTCAGCAAGTGGGTTATCACATGATTTTGCCTGGTTTTGTGATCTTCTTTACAGTTGTTATTAAGACAATATGGCAATTATAAAGCAAACAACATGATTGCTAAGTGAACTAAAATGATTGCTAGTTGTTAAGCAAATCCACCTCTGGCTATGGGACATTTTTTGACATAAACTAGAAGAAAATGCTGGTTTCTGGCAAAAACATTGTAAATCACAGTCACGTGACTGTGGGATGCTGTAAACAGCCATAAATGTGGGCTGGCTGTTGAATGAACAAAATGCAGTTATGTGACTGGGAGTGGGGGGAGAAGCTTTGGAACTGGGTTATCAGTACCTTTTTCAGTATCAAGTTTATCTCCATCTATATAAAAACTTCTGTTTCAAATAAATACAAGGCATTCCTTGTAGGTTTCAATATAATTTCAATTCTAAGCTCTCTGAAATTGGGCCAATCAAGTGCATATTCTTCAAGGAAAGAAAATTAAAAGAGAATTAAAAGCATTTTAATTTCAAGATCTCTCCCATATACACAATAATTGTGAAAGTCATTTCCTCTCAGTAGCTGAAGAGAATGGGCTTCCAAATTTGTCCTGTTCTACTTTTAGAATGTTTTAACACTGGTTATACCACTACTTTTCCTCAACCCAAGGAGGAAAATAGTAATTAAAAAAACACCTCAACAACACTTCAAAAAGATTTTGCTTGTTACTTTGTTATTTTTCAGAGGTGAAAATACCCTCTCACCTGAAGGGAATAGTTGCCATGGTCTCTAATATCTAGAACAACTTTTAAAACTAATTTCATAATAGTTGGGGTAGCTATGCAGTTGCTTAATATCTGGAATGTTACTGGTTCTAAATCTACCCCAAATATGTATGTGTGTTTTAAAATTACTATTTTTCGTTTCCTGAACTACTTACTTTTCACAGGGCTTTCTTCTTTAAAATAAGCCCAGTGGTCCATCATTTCATTATTTTTCTGGTCACCTGAGGTAATATTTCCAGGTGACTGGAAAAATGAGGAAACACTGTTGAAATTTAAAAAGTGAAAAAAAAAAAAAAAGGTATAGGTAGTCCTCGACTTACAATAGTTCATTTCGTGATGCTTTAAAGTTACATCCCTAAAGAAAGTGATTTATGACCATTTTTCACACTTAAAACCATTGCAGCATCTCCATGGTCACATGATCAAAATTCAGCTTGGCAACTGACTCATATTTATGACGGTTGCAGTATCCTGAAGTCATGTGATCCCCTTTTGCGACCTTCTGACAAGCAAAGCCAATAGGAAAGCCAGATTCACTTAACAACCGGGTTACTAACTTACCAACTGCAGTGATTCACTTAACAACTAGGGCAAGGAAAGTCATAAAATGGGCAAAACTCACTTAAACAAATGTTTCACTTAGCAACAGAATTTTGGGCTCAATTTATGGTCGTAAGCTGAGGACTACCTATACTTCAGAGAAAAAAATAATATTTTTAAAAAATGCTTCAGACCTGAATCGAATACTTTGCTAGCTGTTGCCAAAGTAGTTCTGTCTGGCTAAATTTTCTTAAACTGAAGTAGAGTCGAATAGGCATGAGCAACAGGACAGCTGCAACTATGCCCTAATTTCCATTTAAAGGTAAATTGGGAGGGGGACAGTTAGACATTATGGAAATATAATGAGTTTTCAATGTTTGTCCCAAAATACTATTTTTTTCTTTAATATCCACTCTATCTACTCACCAGTTCTGCTTTGTTACTGATAATGGCAAGATGAGAATTTAACCGGGCACATTCTTTTTGGCTCTCAACCCATGTTTTTTGCAGCGTAGAAAAGTAGTAGCACTTTCCTTCATACAGAGTCCACCTTAACGAGCAGCCTAAAGAAAATGAGGATATATATGGCTTCAGTGCACACCAGGTCGGAGAGTTCACATTGCAAACTCACTGGTGGCATTCACATTGCAAACTCACTGGTTTTTCCTGGTGAGGTGATTTTGGGGACTTCTGAGAAGATCTGTGAAACTGAATACAAATGACTTTTAAAATAACCAGGCATTTAAAAAGCTATCAAGGTCATTCACAAAAAATGTTCACTAAATTCAAGCCCATCTACTCCCTCCCAGTTGCGTTATCTTTCTCACATAGAAAGTGACTCTTTGCAGTTGAGAATTTCCTTTCATGATCCATAAAAACTTTTCATGCTAGTTAAAACACTGATGGAAATGATGTATAACTTGTTCTAATAGATCATGGGTGTCAAGCTTGTGGCCTGTGGGCTAGATGCATCATGCGCTGGCCATGCCCATGCCTGGTTTAGTGAAGGGGGAAAAAGTTGTGATACATCATGTGACAACGCTGTGACAACACAAGTTTGACACTCCTGTAATAGAGTATTGAAGTTTGAATATGATCTGTCTCTCTCTCTTTCTCGGTCTTGGTCTCTCTTGTGTAAGAGAGAGAGAGAGAGAGAGAGAGAGAGAGAGAGAGGGAGAGAGGAGAGAGAGAGAGAGAGAGGGAGGGAGGGAGGTAGAGTTAAAATAGCTTCTGAAAGGGATTAATGTTTATCCCTGGAGTTGCATTTCTACCTGCTTGATTAGGGAGGTCTATTTTTGTTTTTACTCTTACAAGCCCAGGAAAAGGAATAACAATAATAACAATGGCAATATATTTTGCATATGGAATTTTGGTCAGTGCTACATTGGTCAAAAGAACTGCTATGGTTGAAAATGGACACGTCACAAGAATGGCATGACATGACATGCAAAGGAAGCATTATTAACCATTATTTCCCAAAATTAGAAGATTGATAATAAAAAGCAATATAATACATACTATATACAAAGAACAGAGAACTGCCTATTAGCTTAATAGTCAAAGTTGGCACTATTGTACCCATGAGTTTCCAATTCATATTAGTCTGTATTTTAGATGCAAAACACCAAGATATTTTCCTTTTGCATTCAGATTGAAATCTTCAGTTATGAGTCAGGCTTTGCTTGAATCTGAAATATAAAGTGAGCCATGTCAGATTAAATGAGGTATAGACTAGTACTTGTTACTACAAGGTCAGACAAATATTAGTAAGTTAGTAAATAGAAATTGAGATGTTTGCTTAGTAAACTGATAATGACCGCATGGAGAATATGGATGTTACAATTTCTGAACTTCCTTTTCCACTTATTTTATTTCAGGTTTATTATTTCTCTTGTTGGAAGAATTATCCTTCTGGGTTCAGTTCCAAGTGGGGAAAAAGACACTGGAAACACGGAGGCTGTTTGGAAGGTTTAATGGTGGACAGGACTACATGGAGCTCCAGAGTGAAAAGAAAGGATGATCACATGCTTCAAGGTGATGGAAGAGATCAAGAAGGGGTGACATGCTGAGAGTGCCTGGGTTTTATAACCTTTGTTGGGATTTGAATTGGAGCTTGTATTCTGACTGGTTGTCAGACTCCCATGGAGCCATGCAAGGGCAACTCTGTAGGCTGTCCTGAGTTCCAGGCTTGGTTGAGTCTTGCTGGATGATGATGATGCACTGAAAAGGGCTTTGGGCAATTGCTATAGCTTTACCTGGAGATCTTTGTTATGTAAAGTATTCTGGCCCAGGCCTTAATGGCCCACCCATTAACAAAGGTGGGGGTGAGCTTCTGCTTTTGAGGTGTTTCTGCTCTTGAGTTTCTACTCTTTTTAGGGGAAATATTCTGCCTTTTAAATATTTCCTAGGATGCTTCTAGGAGAGGGTTGGGTGCTAACTTCCTACACTCTATACCAGGGGTCCCCAACCGCCGGTCCGCGGACCGGTACCGAACGCGGAACAAGCCTTACCGGGCCGCTGGTTGCTGGGCGCCGCCATCTTTTTTTGGTAAAAAGCGCTTCTGGTGAGCTTTTCGGGAAAGCTCACCGGAAGCGCTGTTTTCATAAAAGATGGCGGCGGCGCTTCGGGTGAGCTTTTCCGGGTAGAAAGCCATTTCACCCGAAAAAGCTCACCAGAAGCTGCTAGCGCCGCCATCTTTTATGATGAAACAGCGCTCCGTGACGCCACCGAAGCGCCTTTTCGTCATAAAAGATGGCGGCGCCCAGTTGACGCTGGTACCGGGCAGGCGCCCAGCTGATGTCGGAACCGGGCCGCGCCGAAAAGGTTGGGGATCCCTGCTCTATACAGTTGATGAACAGAAATTTACAAGACTTAGGGCTCTTCCTCACAACAATAACATGCATTGCCCCAGGCTTTGACTCAGCAAAACAGTACACCTGTTTGAATTGTATTGCCACCATAGCCCTATTCTGCCTCACGGTAACAAAGTCAGCAATGGGGTAGGGAGCGATAAGTGTAGGCAAATCCCTGGGAAGGAGGCTTTGAGTCATCTTCCAGTTTGCCCAAGAGCCTGATTTCTGAAATATAGCAGTGTGCTTGATCCCAAGTGCTTGATGTAGTTGCAGGCATGGGGGACAGATGGGGGCCAAGGAACTTTATTTTTCATTTATCCTTTATTGTATTTTTACTCAGGCAAACAAAGGAATCTGCCAGATGTTCAACAATGAAAAAAGAAACCCTATAGCTCTGCGGCAACAGATCCTCTTTCTTTCATTTTTCTTCAAGATGAGATTGTCTGCTGCCTCCCTCCCTCCCCTGTAGCATGCTTTTCTTCCATTATGTGTGTTTGTGTTAGATGTGGGTATGGGGGAAAGTGAACTTCTTCTTGCATCAACCAACTGGCCTTAGACCGGCCCAGCATGGAGAAAGACAGGCAGCTTCTTGACAAGCAGCTCCAACCAAAATGGTAATATCGGCGATGCCATTATCCTGACCCGGACATGTTCCTCTGCCAAGGTGCAAGATGTGCTGCCACTCGGGAAGGCCATGGCTAGTAAGCAACGTCCTTTCAAGCTCTTGTTCTTGGAAGGTCAGTGCACTTTTTTCTTCCTGCCATGGCTTCTCTGGATTCACCTTTCAAGCCAAGGAAGCTACAATTGCCGGATGTAGGTTTTAGTATTATTATTATTATTTTTGCTCATCACTGCAAAGCCTAGGCAGACTAGGCAGAGGGCAGAGGGTTATAATGCAGAAAAGAGGAATTCTTTGAGAGAATCCCACAGGTAGGTTTCCTGCTCAAGCACGGGGTTGGACTAGAAGACCTCCAAGGTCCCTGCCCACTCGGTTATTCTGTGATCTGTTTCTGCCTATAGATCCCCAGTCCCATGACTGCCTCTTTCATCTCAAAATCCCTCTTGGCAGTTCCTCCTCCTCCTCCCCCACCAACCTCCTGTCTCATTTCATTGTTTCCTTCTCCAATGATGTAGTTATGTGTTAAGCAATAACACCCCACCACCGCCGTTCTTCATGTCTTGCTCAACTGAGGCTGGTTGTTACAAGAAGCTCACTTCCTCTCTCCTTCCTACCTTAGCCAGATCTGCTGAGCAATGGAACTGTGGGTTGTTGTTTTTTTTGATATACCTACGTCCAACCACAGAGCAGAAGGTACAGGAAAGCTGGGGGAGAAAATGACAAAACTGAAGTGGGGAGAGAAGACAGACTGAGATGGGGTTTGCCAATGGACCAAAGTCATTGATAGTGTCTTCTTTTGTCCAAAGACCAACTGCCCCAGCAAAACAAGTCAAAGCAAACCAAATCCATGCACATACTTATACATGTGTCTAGTCTCTCTGGCAGCCCGGGCTCAAACTCCAGGCAATTGAAGGGAAAGGGGCATGTCCATAGCAGCCTCAAATTACTATAACCATGTTGCTTGTATCTTTACAATTTATATTGTTTTATTTGTTTCCTGGTATGATTTGATTGCTTATTAGTAACCCATGACTACCACTAACTGTTGTATTTTATGATTCTTGATGAATATATTTTTTCCTTTGTGTACAGTGAGAGCATATGCAGCAAAGGCAAATTCCTTGTGTGTCTAATCACACTTGGCCAATAAAGGATTCTATTCTATTCTATTCTATTCTATTCTATTCTATTCTATTCTATTCTATTCTATTCTATTCTATTCTATTCTATTCTATTCCATTCCATTCCATTCCATTCCATTCTATTCCATTCCATTCCGAGGTGGTATTCAGCAGGTTCTGACCAGTTCTGGAGAACCAATAGCGGAAATTTGGAGTAGTTCGGAGAACTGGCAAATACCACCTTTGACTGACCCCGCCCCATCTATACTCCTGAGTTTCCAGCTGATCGGCTGGGTCTTCTTTTGTTGCCCTGCACAGGAGAACGGAGCTGGAAAGCAGGTTAGCGGTGTGGGGAGGGAATGGGGATATTGCAGTAACCTTCCCCCAGGAGTGGGGTGGGAATGGAGATTTTACAGTAAAAAAAATTGAATCCCATCACTGATTCCATTCCATTCCATTCTAAATGCCAGTAGAATTGAACACATCCCACTCCCTGTTCATGTCTCAGCATCTCATCAAGCAAGCACAGTAGCACAAGCCCATGATAAAAGCTCCAGTTTTATCAGGAAAAGAAGAGGGAAAACACAGCTTTAAAATTGTTAAATAGGAACTTAAACTGTCCCCACTGTGTGATAGCTTAAATTGGTATGTCATGAGGTGCTGTTCTTCAAAACCAGTTGTTATGGGGCATGTTTTTTTTTTAAAGATTTAAGCATCTATAGGAGTCAAGCAAAAGGAGCGTAATTAATGCCTTATATATCTGGTCCAGTGAAAGTCATTAGTTACAGCTATTTCAGGCATCAAGTGACCCTACGGGATCTACTTGCCACATTGTTAATAATGAGGAACTAGTCCCAATTAGAAGGGCAGACAAGAAGGGAAAAGGAGACAATTCTAAATTAACACCACAAACATAAAGAGCTACGTTTTGAAACCTTGTACTTGGATGGGCAAATGCATCCATTTTACTTCCTATTACATTCAAAGCCATTATGTCACGTGCTGGAACTTGTTAACAAGTTATGAATCTCCAGTCCAACCAAATTCTCCCTCATTCCATTCTGAATAGAAGGTTTACATGTCCATGTCAAGTCAATTGAACATGAGTCCCAGAGAAGTTTCTGAAATCTGAGTCATGATTAATTGTTATAAACTGATCTGAAACAACCCAGAGAGGTTGTTAGAGAAAAAAAGAAACCAAATAAGCTTACTTGAGAGCAAATGGGATAGCGCTTCTGTTTTCCTCCAACGTAGAGTTCTTTCTCTTTCTGCCTAAGACTTCATTACACCATATCTCTCTTCTTAGCTCTTAGGGGAGTCTTATTTTCTTTCCTTCCTCATTTGCTTCACTTGGACCACGTTTCGCTTCTTCATTTCTCAAATACAGCTGTGGAAATTTTCTCAGCTGGTTAAACTATGCGGCTGCCTTTCTTAAGCTATGCGATTGCACTTTATCCTCTTAAAAGCTGTCATGTGCGGGAATCTACTTGCATATGACAGCAGTATTGAGAATATCATTGGAAGAGTGTGTTTTGTTCGCCTGCTCCCATTTTAACCTCACAACAACCCTGTGAGACTAGTTTGGGCTCAGAGCAGAAAAATGACCCAAGTGAACTTTAAGGATATTTGGAGATCCTGGTCAGCTTTTCTAACTTCAGAGTTTATTTAGCTTCGTTCTAAATGTTAGAAAGATGTTGATTAGCCCTTTAAGATACATGGCTGAAAACAGGGAGGAATTGCTCTGCCATCCTAAGAAAAGCTGCTGGTGTGTTAAAAGAGGTGCAGGCTTGGTCCTCCTATGTACTCCGAATCACCTTTTTGGAATCAAATCTGAGCACTGTACAACTCTAATGAATTCACCTTGAATGAATCTCTCAATCCTTAGAGATTAAAGGTGGCATGATTGTTCTTTTTTTCTTATTTTTCATGTTTCATGTTTTTTTCTTTGAGCTACAGCAATTCTTCATTTCATTTCAATTATAATTTTGCAAAACCACAATTATGCTCAGACAAGTTACCATATGGGTAGAAGATCTCTACATATTTAAAGGTTACATTTTTAATCAGTTTACTACTGATTAATTAAATACTGATTTACTACTTGTAGATCTGGATCAAATATATATTCAGGGGTGGGATTCAAACTTTTTAACAACCGGTTCTGTGGGCATGTCTTAGTTGGTGGCGTGGCTTGGTGGTCATGTGACTGGGTGGATGTGGCTTGGTGGTCATGTTATTGGCTGGACGTGGCCAACGCAATATCACTCACATCGAGGCACGCATCTCTTTGCCTGGCCTCTCATGACTGTGGGGATGCTGCAACAGTCGTAAGTGTAAAAAATGGTCATAAGTCACTTTTTTCACTGCCATTGTAACTTTAAATGGTCACTCCACACAAGCAAAGTACCAGCAAAGGAGAGGAAAAAAAGAGAAGTTCCTGAGACAGGAAGTCTAGTCCTGCCAAGAATGTCAGAGGCAGTTTCTTTAAGCAACACCAGAATGTTTCCTTCCTGCCTTCCTTACAGGATTAGGCCAGTAATTTCTTCTATCAACGGTTCTCCGAACTGCTTAGAATGTTAACAACCGGTTCTAGCGAATAGGTGCAAACTGGTAGAATCCCACCCTTGTATATATCCCCCCCAAAAGAGTAAGTTCTGGCCTGTGTGTGTGTGTATGTGTGTGTGTTTGTTCATATTGGCAAGAAATTCAGAAGAATAAAATTGGAGATCATTAAGACAAGGGAGATTCTTCAAGGCTAAATTTCCAGCACAAGAAGACATTGACTAAGTGAGAAGGAATGTCTTGGACAAACCATGAACAGATTTGTCTTGGTAAAAATAGTCAGGAAAAAACAGAGTGGATGCAGTGAAAATATAGCATATTGATGTGCTAGCAAGGGAAGGTGGTAATTCAGGAGGTCATTCAGCACCCCCCCGTCCCAACCCCAATTTGGGTGGACTGACAGTTGTTTCAATAATAAAGCAATCGAAAAAACATTTATATTTATTAAACACCTGTATGTCTACATGTCCATGTAGGTATAACTCAATCTTCAGGCATAAATTGAGGTAAGGGACACCAGAGGGACTGATAGCTTTATTGGTGAACTCACAACTTCAATAGGAAAGTATTTTTCCAGAGGAGCACAGGCCCAGCCTACCCCCTAGTGATTCTGCCTAGTGATTTGGAAGGAAACTTGCAAGTACACTAAAGAAGAGCGAAACATTTGCATCTATCAGATAAAATTTTATGTTTAATTGTCATAATCAGGCATTGGCCTTTTTTTAACAACAAAGAATCAGATGAACAGTTTCTTATTATATATACATCTATTCAAAAATATACTAAGAGTATATTAAAATAATTTGTTGGACAATAAATTATTTTGTTGGTGAAATATGAAAGTAAACCTTCTTTTAATTACAACATTTCCAAAGTAATTATTATTAAAGATCTTAAAATCACTACTGTTAATATATTGGGTTTTGGAAAGTTCTGGCGGTGGGTGAGAAGCGGCTCCTTGCAATGATGGTGATTCACCTCCGTTGCTGAAACAGAATAACAAAACAGAATAATCGAGTTCATAACCCCCTGCTTATGAACAAGTTCCCAGCGTCTGCCTGCTTGCCTGCTGTGTTAAATAGCCGGCTTCTGGTGCAGCCCATCAACAAGGGTGAGGCTGCCTCCTTGCAAGTAATCGGGATGACCTTCGTTGCTCCTGCCTTTTCCCTGCCCAATCTGTTCTCAGATGAGGTGCAGAAGGCAGTTCCTCCTCAACGTTAGCCCTCTGCCGCTGAGTTCTTTGCCCACCTGAAGCCTCAGGGCTGCCCTGCTGCAGCTGTTCTTCAGCCAAATGACTCTCAGCCAGCTGCCTGGAGACATTGACCAACTCACCTCCTGAGGTGCCTGGGACTTTTTCCACCCTCCCCCAAGCTGGCATCTGGAGAGGTGTCAGAGGAAGCATCTGGGGAAGGAATCAAAGGCTATTATTAGTACCACATGCTTTCTATAAAAGCTCAAACACTTTGCTCTTTCTGGAGTTACTTGTAATTACCCTCTGCCCTTCCCAGGTAGCTTATTGGGCAACTTCTGATCTGAGAGGGTCATTTACTGGCACCATAGCTTTTAGCCTTGGGAAACCTTTCATAGAGTTTTCTTAATAAGGTTACTGGGGAGGTTTGCCACTTCCTTCTCCAGTGGGCCACCTTGTATCAGCGCCTTCCACGCTGGCCTGTCTGCCTTGGGTGGCCTTGCCCGGCATAGCTCATCGCTTCATTGAGCTGCAAAAGACTCTTTGACAGGACAAGGCAGTGCTCCATGAAGAATCTGAAATAGATACCCTTTTAGATTAAAGAAAGCCTTCCAGGTCCAGGGAGTCTTCGTCGAGGCTGCTAAGATCTGCAAGTGTGGCTCCCGATTCATCCGGAGAATCCTATGAATGACAGCGATTCCTTTTTAGCCACGAGGGCAAAAGAGACCTAGAATTCCCCAAAAGAGGGACTATTGAATGGGGATGAAAAAATAGGCTTTCTATGCTTTGCCTGTTAAATCCCTGCCCGGAAGCAGCAGGGTGCTGGAAAGGTGCTGGGAAGGATGGACGCGGAGAAAGGAAAGGCATAAGCCAGGTGGGCCACATCCATTTAGCACACCAGTGGGGCCTTCCCTGCTGCTTTGCGGTGAATGAACCAATTGCACCAGAGCTTGGCTGCATATAGTTTGCCTAAGTACGTTGTCCCAAGGGCCAAGTGGGGTCACCTTGCTCCAGCACCCACGGCACTCCAGCACGGTTCACTCCAGTTAGGAGAACTGAATAGAAGACCACCATCCCTCCCCAAGAGAAAAAACTTTGCCTTTCTTCTCCCACGGACTGGAAGGCTCGCTAGCATCGGAAGCCACTGCAGCCTCCTCCCAGCTTCCCTCTGGCACCTCGTCTAAAAGCATGTCTGGGGAGTCCAAGTCCTCTAGGCCAGGGATCCCCAACCTTTTTGACGCCGCGGCCCGGTACCGGCATCAGCTGGGCGCGCGCCCGGCACCGGCATCAGCTGGGCGCGCGGCCCGGTACCGGCATCAACTGGGCGCCGCCATCTTTTGACGAAAAAGTGCCGGTGACCTCACCGGAAGCACTTTTTCGTCAAAAGATGGCGGGCGCATAGCGCTTCCGGTGAGCTTTTGGTAGAAATGGCTTTCTACCCGGAAAAGCTCACCGAAGCACTTTTTACCAAAAAAGATGGCGGCGCCCAGCAACCAGCGGACCGGAGGTTGGGGACCCCTGCTCTAGGCTGCTCCTGCTGTTCGATCCGATCAGGACGTTCATCGAATCCAGCAAATGAGAGCATCAAGGCTAAAGCCAAAGCTCTCCGCATCTCAACAGGATGGCTAATAGGCTGCATTCAGCCCCTACGTGCCAAGAGAAAGACGGCCTTTGGAAGCCTTATGCCGAGGAGGACGTATCACACAATTTCGCCCTCCCCCACCAGGACTTGTGGCATAGCCTCCATCGGCCCCATTGCCAAAACGTTCTTACCTTGGAGGACGCTTTCTCCCCGTTGAGAGAGGGGAAGGGCTCCTGTTCCACGGCTTCCGATGTGTAAGCCCTGTCCAGAGGAAGAAGGTGAAATGTTTAGGAATCAAGCTGGCTCAGCTTCCCCTTTCCCTGTCTATCTTTATTTCCCTCTGTGAACCAGTAGGGGTCTTCTCCCTCCTAGGTGCTACCTACCTTGATGGAGACGGGCTCTCTGCATCTGTCCAGCTGTCCAAAGGGATGGATTCTTCCAATGGAGCCTGAAATAATAGTACAAAGTGTCTGTTGGCATATAAACAAATTCACAGAGACAGGGCTTCTGCGATTAGCATGAGGAGGGGAGGGTCAGGCCTCACCAATTCAGCAGAGCTCTGCATAATGGTTTATTTATTTTATTTATTTATTTGATTTGCCAATTGTTTACAAGATAATAAGTATAAGTGTATACATAGTTGTGAATACATGAAATGGGTACATATAAGAAAAATAAAAGAATAAGAGAAACAATAGGACAGGGACGGTAGGCACGTTGGTGCGCTTATGCACGCCCCTACAGACCTCTTAGGAAAGGGGTGAGGTCAATAGTAGACAGTCTAAGGTTAAAGTTTTTGGGGTTTGGGGAAGAGACTACAGAGTCGGGTAGAGTATTCCAGACATTGACCACTCTATTGCTGAAGTCGTATTTCCTGCAATCAAGTTTGGTGCAGTTTACTTTGAGTTTGTATCTATTGTGTGCTCTTGTGTTGTTATGGTTGAAGCTGAAGTATTCATTGACAGGTAGGACATTGCAGTGTATGATTTTATATACCATGCTTAAGTCAGACCGAAGACGGCGTAATTCAAGGTTTTCTAGTTCTAGAATTTCAAGTCTGGTGGCATAAGGTATTCTACAAACGAGTAGAAGAGTGGAGAACTCTTCTTGTGAAATATTTCTGGACTTTCTCAATTGTGCTAATATCAGATACGTAATGAGGGTTCCAGACTGATGAACTGTATTCGAGTATTGGTCTAGCAAATGTTTTGTATGCTCTGGTTAGTAGTGTGATATTACCAGAGAAAAAGCTACGTAGGATTAGGTTAACAACTCTTAATGCCTTTTTGGCTATGTAGTTGCAGTGGGCTCTAGCACTTAGATCATTAGAGGTGAGTATTCCAAGGTCCTTTACAGAGCTTGGGTCATCAACAAGATCTTGACTATTCAGCTTGTATTTTATTTTCTGATTTTTTTGCCAATATGTAAGACAGAGCATTTATTTGTTGAGATTTGAAGTTGCCATTTGTTTGACCATTCTGATACATAGTCAAGATCTTTTTGTAGAGTAGCAGTATTGTCTGTGGTATTGAATAGCTTTACATCATCAGCGAAGAGAACGCAATTGCTCTTAATATGATCACAGAGGTCGTTTATGTAGAGTATGAAGAGAGTTGGTCCTAGAACACTGCCTTGGGGACACCACTATTGACAGGTACAGAATTTGATAGGACGCTCCCGATTTTGACCATTTGTTGTCTGTTTGACAGGAATGCTTCTATCCAGTTATTCAGTTGTCCAGAGATACCATAGGATTTTATTTTTAGGAGTAGTTTGTCGTGTACCACTGAATCAAAGGCTTTACAGAAGTCTATGTAGATTGCGTCTATTGCTTTGCCCTGGTCGAGTTGTGTCGTCCATATGTTTTTGCAGTGTAAGAGTTGCAGGTTACAGGATAGTTTTTTTTCTGAAACCAAATTGTTTATTAGAGAGTAGGTTGTTTGTCTCTAAGTGGAGGATGATGGATTGGTTAATAATTGATTCCATGACTTTACAGGTGACGCAGCATAAGGAGATTGGCCTGTAATTTTCAACTAGGCTTGGGTCTCCCTTTTTGAAGATGGGGATGACTGTGGCTTGTGACCATAGGTTAGGCAAGGAGCTGGTCCTGAAAGATTTTTCAAAGATTATGCTTAGAGGTTTGGCTATGGCAGTGGATAGCTTTCTTAAGAAGTAGGCACATATTCCATCCGGTCCAATAGATAGAGATGGTTTTAGATTGCGTAGTGATTTTTCAACATTGTCTTCTGTGAAATCGATATGTATTAGATCATTGTTGTTATCTGTGGTACGGCTAGGAAATACTGGGCATGATCCATTGCTGTTTACAAATACTGAGCCGAAGAATGTGTTAAAGATGTTGGCTTTAATGGTGTCGTCGTTGTAGTCTTTACCATCAGGTCCTATCAAGGGAGGGATGGACCTTGAGTCTTTTAGTTTGTTGTTTACAAAATTGTAAAAAGCACGGGTGGAATTGGTGCTTAGAAGGTTTTCCTCTTGTTTAATGTGATAATTGGTGCATTCGGTCTTTATCTGGTGGCATAAATTTTTGTATCGGTTTTTGAAATTGGCAACGTGACTAGATTTATTAGATATATATGGTGGAGAGGCTTGGCATCCACTTCTCCACCTTGACATCTCTGGGGAGAGAATTAGGGGCCAATTAAAACTAGCCAGGAGCCCCTTTTAAGAGTGAACACATGGAGGCTCTGAGTGACCTGCCAGCTGGCCTGCCAATGGGATTGCCCTGCGTCGTTTTTCCTTTAGCAAAAGCAAAAATAGAGGGTAGAGATGCCTCCCCTCTGCAAACCTTTTTTCTAGCCTTTCTCTTTAGGGCTTTAGTGCAGCCGCCTTCAGAATCCCTCAGCTGAGAATACGTACCTCCACAAATTTTGGATGCATGTCACATCTTCCAGCCTTGGGTTCCTGGTGGTAACACCCATCCAAACCTGAAAGTAATAATTGCTCATTTGAATGTAAAAATCAAAGTTCTCTGCCAGATCTCTCCACAAATCGAAGGGGCTCTCCTTGAGTTTGCTTCCCCAAGTGAGAATTCCTCCCTTCCCCCACCTGGTTTTGAGGCAAGAACCCCCTTTGGCCAGGTTGCAAATTCACCCTTATCCTTGTGGATGGAGATGTTTCACCATACTCCTATGCCTTGTCAGCCCTGACCAAAAGAAGAAGGTGACATGTCAAATAACATGAACCTAGCTCAGCCTCCCCTTTCTAAGACTGGCCAGTCGGCCTGCCCATCTTTTGTCCCTGCAAGCAAGCCCCTTATGGACAGGAAACCATCTTGGAGGGAGGCACCTACAGATTCTTTTACAGTCCAACAATGGTGCCCCACCAAGCCCAAGATTTAAGAAGAAGGCCATGGTACCTCTTGGGAGGCACAGGAATGTCTTCTTTGACATTCTTCGTACAGCACAAAAGCTTTGAACATCTTTTCCAGATGTTCTGTGAAGACAAATAGACATTAGCCAGTCAGAAGGGCTGGAAAGCACAACTTTTTTCTCCTTCTGCCAGTTTCTTGGCATCTGAGATGGCCCCACTTATTCTAAAAAATCTCCTGACAGCCATTATCACCGTGGCTATTCAGACAAACTGACCACCTTGTTCCCTCGGCAACCAGGTAAACAATGGCCACATTCTAAACCTGCAAAAGGAGGGCATCTCACCTGAGACTAGGAATGGCCTGAGGCTGACTCTCTTGGTGGCCTTTGTCCACTGCCTTTCGTGTGGGAAACTGTCTATTCATGAGCAATAGAGAACCACAATCATTGTGGCACAAAACCCAGAGGGAATCATAGAATCCTAGGGTGGAAGGGACTTTTAGTCCCACTTCCTGCCCAAGAAAGGGCTCCTCATATCAACTCAGACAAATGATTGTCCAATATTTTCTTAAAAATCTCCACAATGGAGCACACACAATGCTGGGAAGCAAACTGTTCCACTGTCTAATGGTTCTCACTGTCAGGAAATTCCTTCTTAGTTCCATGGTTGGATCTCACTCTGATGAGCTTCCATCCTCTGCTTCATGTCCTTCCCTCAGCTGCTATGGAGGATCAACACCCTCTTCCCTGTGGCCTCCCTGCAAGTATTGGAAGACTGCTCTTATGTCTCCCCTCCTTCTTTTCTTCAAGGGGCCCTGGAACCCAAACTGCTTCTCAGCTGGGCCTTCTGGGCAATTTCATCCTCCTTTCCCCTTTGGGCCAGCACAGACTGGCATCTCTTGCTCACCATTACTGGGTCCCAATCCTGTCTGCTTAGAGGAAAATACCTTTTCTTTTTGCTAATATACATTTTCAGATTTGTGTTTAGGGGCCCTGAACTCCTTAAAGCAGGGTGTCAAACCAAATTCAATCAGCAGTTTGGTCCCCATCAAAGGGCGGTTGTATCTGTAGGTCTATGTGTCCACTCTTTATTATCATAAATTAATGTCACTGCATTCAATTATTACTGTTTTTGTAATAATGTAAGTAATAACTAGCTCTGAAAGCAGAAACATAGTCAGAATAATGACAAGTAGATATTCAAATGTACAATTATTTCATGTATTGAAAAATGTTTTTGGTACAAACATTAATTTTTTTTACAAATATTAAACACTGTTTATTAAACATATGGAAAACACAAGGCATTACCTTTTTTTTAACTTTACTGACTAGATGGCTGACATCGTTTCCTAAGGTCAGTCCATCGATGTTTGCGTTAGGTCTTGTGCTGTAGCAATCCGCAAAACAGCATGGAGGTTATCATCAGTGATGCGTGAACTTCGCTTTCAGGCTGCTGTTGGACTGCCCCTTTTATAGTGCCCAGCCATCTGCCCCTCCATTTACTTTACTTACCTTTTACTTCTTTCTTTCTTTTACTTTTCTTCTTGCTCCTCTCCGCGGCGTCCGCGCCTCCTCTGATCCCTGGAGATGTCGGGCGGACGTCACGTGATGACGCACATCCGACACCCAGGGAGCAGTGCGGGGCAGGAAGAAGTCGGGCCAGGTCCCGGAAGGTAAGTAAATTTTTTTTTTTAACTTGAGCCATTTTTAAATGAATTTACTCCGTGCAGGCACGGAGTAATTCATTGAAAAAAAGGGAGGCTGCAAGGCTGGCGGCGGCACCCGCGGGCCATCAGACGAGGTCTGGCGGGCGATTTGGCCCGCGGGCCTTGTGTTTGACACCCCTGCCTTAAAGTATAAAATCTGATATTTCCAATAAAATAACTAGCCTCAGGAGAAAAAAAAAAACATTTCCCCCAGTTCTGCTGACACAAC
The DNA here is from genome assembly GCF_049901735.1 of Notechis scutatus. Taxonomy (NCBI): domain Eukaryota; kingdom Metazoa; phylum Chordata; class Lepidosauria; order Squamata; family Elapidae; genus Notechis; species Notechis scutatus. The sequence continues at coordinate 169,019,302 of NC_142010.1, read as the reverse complement.
ATGAAATCCACAAACTTTGGCTATTATTAGCATCCAACACTTTCTGTGAAATACAGCACAAGGGTAGATAACATTTTCCAATGAAATGTATCCATGCATTGCCATGGCCTGGGAGCATCGCAGGGAAGCAGAGCAGGTGCCACTTGAGACTTGCTTGCCCAACTATTGCAGGAAAATCAAGCTGAGACTTGAGTCCATAACAAGCTGATATTTACTATGACTGTCCCAAGAAGCTTTGAATAGGAATAAAGTTGTCAATATTGTAAAATTCACCCTAAAAACCCTGAAAGTAGAATATAAACAAGTTCCCTCAATTTCTACCTAATCCTGCCTTCCTTGGCTCTAAAGATGTATTTATACAGGTAGTTGTCGAGATATAACGGTTTGTTTAGTGAGTGTTCAAAGTTACAACGGCACTGAAAAAAGTGACTTCTGACTTTTCTTACACTTACAACCATTGCAGCATCCAAGTCACAATGAAGCCAATTCAGGCACTTGGCAAATGGTCCGTATTTATGACGGTTGCTGTGTCCGGGGATCATGTGATCACCTTTTGCGACCTTCTGACAAGCCAAGTCAATGGGGAGACCAGATTCACTTCACAACTGTGTTACTAATTTCACACAATCTCAGTGATTCACTTAGCAGCTTTTGTGAGAAAGGTCATAACATGGAGCAAAACTCGCTTAGCAACAGAAATTTTGGTCTCTATTGTGGTCATAAGTCGAGAACTACCAGTATAACGTTTAAGTTTTCTTAGGGCGAAGACTCCAAGCTTTCCTCCCACCTGTCCTTCTACTCCCAGCTCTCAAATGTCTCACTTCTGATACCTCCAAGAATAAAAAAAGAGGAGGAGGAGGAGCCCAGGGTTACTATCCTTTTGATTGATGGCTCTAAGATCCAATCACCACTCAGTGAATTTGAAATGGCATCCTTCTTTCCCAACACAGGGCCTAAAAATGAGGCCTGCAATGAGAAAGGTCCATGGTCCATGCAGTTTGTCTCCCTGTAGTTGCCCCTGAGGCTGAGACAGCTACTGTTTTCAATTGTTTCCACTCTTTTTTAACACACTCACACACACACACAAAATTCCATTAAAACTATGAATAGGATTATGATAGCAATAAAATTCCAGGGCAAAACAAAGTAAGACAACAGAAGGAATGGATACACTGGATATTTGCCATTTGGGAGCCAATGCTGAAATATCTGTGCCCATTTAGGTGTCTGTCTGTTTGTGTGTATGTGTGTTTATTTATTTATTGTACGGTATATCATATGTAGACTAGCAATATATTAACACTTCATCTAGATTAATAAAACAAATATAAATGTTAGATATATGTCGAAATACGAATGCCTAGGCCCTCTAAACATTGAAACTCAGCATTGTTTATATTTTAAAAAATCAGATATTGTACATGCCCTCAGTTTACAGCTGGGCACGATGTGATCTACAATTTGATGTGGGACCAGCAGTTTGTGTGTGTTTAAACACCTGTTTGCTGCTCTTGAATTCTAATGCCAATTCCTGCCTAAATTGCCCTGGCACATAATTTTTCATCTGTTTAGTTCCCCCCCCCCCCCTGTTTTGCTGCTAAGTAATGGCAGGCCTTTACAGTTTGTTCAGCTGACTGGCCAAGCTTTTACATTTACTGCTTAAAGTTAAGTCAGGATTGAGCTAGAGCAGTAAATGTGGGGAAACAATCAAATATTTCTCACTTCCAAACCATTGGTTATTCAAAAAATATTTCATTGTTCTCTGGCAATAGATTATAAGGAGTTGTAATTAAGAAATAATATTGGACAAGATGAGCAGCTCTGAAACTTTTTTGCCTGCATTATAAGGAGAGGGGAAAGAAAAAAACTTCAGGACTTAAAGCACTAACAATGTTCTACCCTATCTAATACATTCCAGATATGATAAAATTGCAGTTGTCCTATTCTTAGCTGCAGGTTGTACTTGACTTATGACCATAATATAGTTGTAAGTCACTGTGGTAGTTAATTGGGTTGCTTAATGTAAAAACCAACTCATAACTTTTTTCCTGTAAAGTAAACCCTGCAATTAAATGAATGGTGCCGTCATTAAGCAAATCCGTTATATTCAATGGCCTTTTCTTGCCAGAAAATAGATGGAAAGATTGGAAATTGACCAAAAAAAAAATCATGATCACATAACTAGTAATATCAATATTTTGTTTCTATGAAGCTGGACTATCAGTTCTTCATGGCTAAAAGTTTCCATGGACCTACAAAAGAACTTTTGTAGAAACCTAGAAACCAACCAGTGAGGGTTTTTTTTTTCTGTCAGTGGATGAAAAAGTTAAGAAGCAGGGGAATGACAATTCATCTGTAAATCTATATATCATGGATGCAAAGGTCATCTCTAAGGAAGGGCAGCTGCAAAGATCACTTTCAAAAAATACCTCATAATTATTCTATTAAGCAGGCCAATGTACCGTATCACACTGACATGATGGGTATGCAGGTATGCAATCCATGTCATGTCTGTCATATAATAAAGCAACACTTTCTAACGACAAGAGATAGAATCTGTGCATTTCCAGCCCACCTAGATAATGGGGCTTCTTTTTCCCATCTGCTCCTGTTTTGAAATGCATGCTCCAATACCCTCCAACTTCCTTGTATTTACGGTAAATGTTTAAGTATTGCATATGTTGGAACAGCAGAGTTTCTTTATCTCTGGTAGAGATGGAAAGATGCTTTTAAGACACTGTTATGTTGGTGGCAGTCTGCATTGATCCTTTTGATGTTATTGGTCTCACTTCTTAGCACAGTTTTCTCTGTCAAGTGATAAAGAAGGACAGTTTTGATGAAAAGAGGAAATAGCAGTTTCTCCAGGGTGCTGTCCAGAGTTTCTTTCCCTCCATTTCATTCTATCTTTTGCAAACCATCTCGGTATAGAAGCCAGAGGATACTTGAAAACTGGCAATTCTAATACAGACATGAATCTATATATCTATTTCTATATATTTATCTATATATATATATCTATATCTATAGAGGGAGATGGAGAGGGAGAGAGAGTGTGTGTGCATTAGTAGTCTACCAATTGTATTGAAGCTGGATAACACACAATATAATTTTGCTAGGTTCTTAGTTTCTTCTCAATACACTCTATTACAACAATAGCTTAGTTTAGCTAAGAAATTAGCTTAGGCGGGAAAGAACTATAGCCATTAGCACTTCATTTAATTGTCTGATTATACTGCAATATGAAAACATGACCTTTTAGAGTAGTGGGTGAAATCTGTGTACGCTCACTGCATGTGCGTATGCATATGCACATACACAAACTCACATTTTTTAAAAAAAGAAACATCCTGAAATGTCAAAAATACAGTACTACATGTTAAAAAATTGTCAGTTCTTCGCTATATGCTTCTATCACTCTTTTGTGTAATTTCTGATGAAGGTATAGGTTGACACTCAAACAAGATGGTTCATCCACTCTTCCATCACAGGGCAAAAACAGGATATGAAACAGGATAATTTGAACCTGGTTATTTAAAATGTTGTTTTGAAAATGACAATGAGTTGAAGTGGGACTCTGTGTTCTTATTAGAAGAAATTCCTCATTCAGGTCATTTTCCCTCTCCTAGGGACTGCCTGGGTACTGCCATGATTAGGGAAAGAAGCCCATATACAGAACTGCCAGCATTTCAGAAAGGGAAAGTGTTAAGTTTGGAGAATAATGGAGACCAGACATCTGACCAGTGACTTCAACTCTTTAATAACAGTAAATAGAATAGAACAGAGCAATGCTATGGGCAGCAGTAGCCCCTTTTATAGGGTTGGCTGCTAACCTATTAACCAATACTAAGTGCATCAAGTTCAAACTAATAACCAATAAGAAGTGTCCTAAGTTTGGCCAATCAGGGGCTTGTTATGAACCAATCCTTGTTCGTTGTTTAAGGACCAATCAAATGTGCAGGCTTCCAAAACCTGCTTTGCATTTAGGCTTAGTAATTTTTATTCATTCACAACAGAAAGCTTCCAGTTGATGTTGCGGCGAAAACGGCTGGAAAAGAGCTCTGCCAGGCTGCAAGAAATGCAGCCAGCAACTGCTTGCTGGGAGACCCTACAGGGTTAAGCCACCCTGGAGGGGTGGTGAAGAAAGTAGAGGTGCTTCATTGATCACGAGAAAACAGCAATTTTTTCGCTGATCTGAAGAAAGCTTTCCTGGCAGCAGGGACAATGGCCATTTTCTTGGTCTGTCACAAGCTGGGACAACTGGGACAGTAAGATTTTGTGCTGGGGCGGTGTGTGGACAGAGCAGTGAAACTGAGTGAGATAATTTCCACCTGTTACCTTAGAAGACTAACCTAAGTAAAAAGTTCCAAAAAATAATCTCCAAACCTTAAGAAAGCGGTGATTGGATTTATGGAGAAAGTTTAAAGATTAAAAATTAAAGAGGAAGATCAAAGATTAAAGACGTAAAAGTAAAAGAAAAACCTAAAGGATGATTTAAAACATAGAAATCCTGGAAAAGCTGAATAACATTGTGAAAAATGATTATTAGGAGAAATTGCTTTTCTGAAATTTAATCTCTAACCGCTGGCTGGATGCAAATCAGCTATTTTCAATTTTCTACACTTTGTTGAACGCTGGATTTGGGAGCAGGGGAGCCATCTAATGGAAGAAGAAGATTACTCTTCTTGTGTAAAATCCGAAGGAAAGTGAAAAGAGAGAAAGTGAACAACATCTGGAAAGCTACTTGACCTTAACTTTATATCAGGAGGCGATTTGGATGCTGGGAAATATCTACTGAGCTTTTTGAAGATTTATAAGGCAAATCAAATTAAACATTAAAACTTTATTGGAAATGTACACTGAAAAGTGGAAAAAAGGAGAACAGATAAACAAGACTTGAAAATCTGGACAATTGGGAAGGGGTAAATTGGAAATTATAAAGACCGAAAAGTACAAATTTATAGCATTTAAAGATCAGAAATTTAGGGGACTTGGAGGAATAATTTTAGCATTAATTTTTATTAACAATTGATTATTATTTTTTTAGTTTCTAGATATTGGGATAGAGATATATTAATTGGTTACAAAATAACCCAGCAAGAGATAACAAAGTTCTATGACGAAATATTAGAAATGATGACAAAAAATTATAAGAAGTTGATGGGAATATTTAAAGATAAAGATGTGAAAGTAGAAGGCTCTCAACAAATGGTGGGAAAAGACGAATATAACCAGAGGTGGTATTCAGCAGGTTCTGACCAGTTCTGGAGAACCAGTAGCGGAAATTTTGAGTAGTTTGGAGAACCTGCAAACACCATCTCTGACTGGAGATTTTACAGTCTCCTTCCTCTGCCATGCCCACCAAGCCATGCCCACAGAACCGGTACTAAAATGTTTTGAATCCCACCACTGAATATAACCCACAAAAGACAGTTGAGAAATTAGAAGGAGAAAAGATATAAAGAACTTGGTTTCTTGGCAACTGACTTGTACTTCTGACTGTTGTAGTGTCCTGGGATCATGTGATTCTCCCTTTTGCGACCTCCAGACAAGCAAAGTCAAAGGGGAAGCCAGATTCACTCAACATCTCTGTTACTAACTTATTAACTGCAGTGATTCACTTAACAACTGTGGCAAGAAAGGTCCTAAAATGGGGCAAAAATCATTTAACACCTGCTTCGCTTAGCAACATAAATGTGCTCAATTGTGATGCTAAATCAAGGATGGACGCAGAGAAGCAGTGAAAATATAGACATATTGATGATGTACTGGCAACAGAAAGTGAATCATTCAGGAGAGAATTTGGCACTTCCCATTTGGATGGACTGGTAGCTGTTTGAGTAATGAAACAATTGAGGAACATTTATATTATTAAACACCTGCATGTCTACATGTCCATACAGGGATAGCTCAATTTTCATGCGGAAATTGGGGTGAGGAACAGCCAGGCCTGAGGAAAGGGGGGTTCGGCCGGTATATTGTTCAGGAGCCCATGGAACTCAAAGGGGGTCCATGAAGGGGAATTTTTTAAAAAAAATTTACAAAACCAAATTTTTAAAAAGAAAAACAACGGGACAGTGTGTCAACCTGGTGTCAGCTTTGGAAGCCATAATGAGATTTTATGCTCCCGTGCTGCCACACTCGAGCCTGAGAAAGTGGGAGGGAGGAATTCATTTTGAGTATATCTATAGACAAAATAAAATTCTTTTGTTTGGTTAAAAGGTCGCTGAGTGTGGCGCATAATGAAATGGGAATCTTTACTTTAGGACGGATGGTGATTGGACCATGTGATGTGGTGATGGCTAAGGGGGAATAGATTTGTAGTTTTTGACTTTTGCAAGGAAGCCCGAAACTTTCAGATTCAGGATTCCACAGATGTGCCAGTTACTATCCAAATAAAGGTACCTTTGAAATATGTCCGTCTTGGAGTTATTGATTGGAATGGAGGGGTGCTGGAACGCTGAAACCTGGATGCCCCTGGGAGGGGTGGTGGTGGGGGATGGTAAAGGTGGCTTGCAGCAAAATACTGGATCAAATCAACTCATTGGAGGACAAACGGCAAGGAAGGAAGGCGTGTCCTTCCTGCTCAGCAGTGGCGGCAATGATCGCCCCGCCCTCCACCTCCACCTCTCTCTTTCTCTCCTTCTCCCCAGTTCTTGAAGAATGAAGTTCCATTTCTCATCCTGTTGAAATCCTTCATGCCAAAAGGAAGGAGGCTCCACTGTTAGTTTAGTTGAAGGATCTGTGCATGCCAGCTGTGCCAAAGGGTAACTAGCAAGAGGTGGCTTTAAAACGCAGGAGGATAAACTGGAGGAGGAGGGGTGGTGGTAAAGGAAGCGTCACTTTTCTTTTATTCTTATAGACTAGAGCAGTGGTAGCTAACTTTTTTGGGCTCCTGTGCCTTAAAATTGTGCTTACGCTCGCACGCTCACGTGCTCGCATGCCAGTACCCAGAAGGCAATGCGCGTGGCCTCCCCGCGCCCCCTGCGCATGCACGTGCAATCCCCTCCCTGCCGCCCCCTTACCTGCACTGCGCCTACCAGCTGCTTTTTGGTCCATTTGAGGCCTTTTTTGCCCTGCCAGAGGCTTGAGGGAAGTTTTGTTACTTCCTATATTTCCGGAAATACCGGAAGTGAAGAAACAGGCCTATTTTTCGGGCTGCAGAGGCTTCCCTCAAGCCTCTGGCAGGCCGAAAAAGGCCTCAAACAGGCCAAAAAGCAGCTGGGAGGCACGCACATGGACAGTGAGGTAAGTTTGCCTGCGGCTCACGTGCCCACATAAATGGCTTTGCGTGCCACCTGTAGCACACATGCCATAGGTTTGCCATCACGGGACTAGAGTGAACCATTCTTCTCCCAGTCGGAAAAAAAAACATCTAAATGTGGGCTGCACGGACTTCAATGCTGCTTCTCTGTACTTCTCACCCCACCCCCATGCTTCCCGATCTGCTTTGCTGCCCTGGCAGCCCCCCCCATCCTTTTTAACGAGCCTCTCGATTGGTTAGGAGTTACATCAGTACAGGGAGTAATGCGAAATTCCCAGGGTAGTGGGGAGGCAGAGGGGAGGGGAGATGTTAACTTAATGTGTAGGTGAGAGGTCCCATATTAGTCTTGCGCCAGCACTTAATAATCCTTTTGACGGCCCTGGGACTGATAGCTTTAAGGTTCAACCAACAAGAGACAAGTCTTTAATTTTTATCAAAGGAGCACAGACCTAGTCTACCCCCTAGTGATTCTGCCTCCAAACTAATGGTTTGGAAGGCAACTTGCAAGTACTGTATACTAAAGAAGACAGAAACATTTGCACAAATCAGATAAAAATTTATGTTTGATTGTCATAATCAGGTATCTGTATTTTTAATCAGCATTTTCATACCAAATATATCTCTTATTTAAAAAAAATCCCAATATATTATAATTTTTGAATGATAAAAATTATATAAAATATGAAAGTAAAATATGAGAAATTATCATTAAAGATCTGAACATTACAACTGTTAATATATTGGATGTTGGCTAGTCTAAGAAAAAGTAGAAATGCTCTTGTGTCATTTCATTCCTATTGTAAAGAATTTGGAATTTGTTTTTAATACACTAAGTACTGTAGATATTATTTTTATTATATGTTTGTTCCACCTTTTTATTCTAGTGGAATCTTCAAAATAAAATTGAGTTGCTAATGATAGAGTAAATGGCAAATCCAATCTTTTGTTTCACATATCAAAATACCCAAAACTGTTCTATTGTTATCAGATTCAATGTTCCATTGCCTTTCTATCAATCTTTTTCTCCATTTAATATACTTAAATATACAATGTGTTGGGTTGATGTATGAATTCATTTTTACTGAAATCAAGGGCCAACTTAATTGCTCCACTTCCTTGAGCATATTGTTTCTTGTTTCAGCTGTAGATATTATTACTGTGGGTTACCTCAAACTCCTTTCTAATGGTCTTCCAATAAGACCATTAGATCAATAAGACCATAAGATAATCTTAAGGGAACTATCAAAAATATGAGAAAGAAAAGCAGGAAGGGAAGGATGTTTTTGATACTCTTTTTCAGTATTTAGAAATGGCGGTCTACACTTATGTAAAATTGAATGGACAACAGGACGACTGGGACAAAGAAGAAGCCATTTTTGATGAACAAGTGACTTTGGCTGGGGAAGGAAAGGAGAAAGAGAAAAGGAAAAAGAGACTTTAAGACCTATAAAAGCAATCAAAAAGAGAAAAACAAGATGAAAAAGAGATATTATGTTAGAAGACAACAGAAAGGAGGAAAGCAGAGAAAAAGGGAGGTGGAGAGGCAAAGGGGTAAAGAGGACAGAGAGAAGAATAAGCAAGGGAGAAAGGGGATGAGAAGCCTCAATAGTAGAGAGCAAGATGTAAAGAAACAAAAGTTTTTAGAGATAATGGGTAAGCTTTATTGATAAAGGGATTCTAGAGGTACATAAGATTGTTTTTATATTTGTATTTAGAAATAATTTTAGAAAGTTGGAAATAATGTGTAATTTAAAGTGTGATAAAATGTTTAATATAACTTAGTGAAACTTGTCTTAAGAAAAGGGGAACATTTTATGAAATAAGGATTTGAGATATGATGGGGGGAATTAATTGTGGAAAATATAAGTGTTCCCAAAAGGCATGTTATTTAATTGAAATGGATAAAATGGTTAAGATATAAAGGAGTTGGAGAGAAAGATATAAATGAATGTCAATATTAATTAGATTGTGTTATTTCAGTGGGAATTTTTTTTTTTTTTTTGAAAGGAGAGATTTGAAGTAGGAGAAGCAGGAATACCTTAATGAAATAATGATTTAAAATATGTGACGTGGGGGAATAATTATGGAAAGTAGGTGCTCCCACAAAAGTATGTTAATTAATTGAAAAGTAATGTGCTAAGTGTTTATGATATAAAAGAATATGAATATTAATGAATAGATTAGTATTGGTATTGATAATATTGTATAATTTTAGAATGTACCAAATAGAATCCCAATGTAAGTTAGGTATTTTATATTAAGTATTATAAATGTAGGGGAAAGAGGTAAAGGCGTCATACTCCAATTAGTGTACAGGAGAAGCTTTTTTAAAGAAGAAAGATAAATCGATAGCTGGAAATAAACAGACAAAGAATAATAAATATTATGATTTGAATTGAGATGAGATAAATAAAATAAAATTAAGAGAATCTAAGAGAGAGAAGAAGCTATATAAAAAATTGAAAATGGTAATATTGATATGGAATGGCATATAAAATGAATATGAATTTGAGTTGGTGTCTGTGCAAAGAGTTTTGACCCGGGATTAAGCAACTTTCAGAAAAGATGTGGTTTTTTTTATGTTTATATGTTTTGTGTTCTTATGTGTTTATGTTTGAATGAGTTAATAAAACCTTGGAGAAAGGTTAGAAAAGGACAATGGAGAGAAAGATAGAAGAAAATAAAGCAAGTTAGAAAGGGAAAATATGTGATTGTAAGGAAATGTGTTAATGTTGTAAAACTTTCAAATAATTTTTAGAAATTTTTAGAAAAAAGGTTTTATGTTTATCTTGTATGTTTTGTATGCTTTTAAAAATTAATAAAATTTGTTTAAAAAAAAAAAAAGACCATAAGATAATCTTCTTGCTTGCCTTCCTTGGCAATCAGTGTAAGGCACATGATCGAACACAAGGCAATACTTAAGATTTTCCTTTTTACCCAGGTGACTTCTATATATTCAAACCTTCCAGTAGCAAGTAATTTGACTATGCTGGCTGGGAAATCTGGGAATTCCAATCCAGAGGATATATTTGGAGGATAGCAGGTTGAGGAAGTCTGCTATAAAATTCACTGGTTGCCCATATTTGTTTGACCTGTGTGCTTATTCTCTGCTTACCCCATGATTGATGCCCCATTTCTTCCCTGGGTAGAACTATATGGCAGAATTGGCTTGAAAATGGAAAGAAGGATAGGTCCTTTCTAAATTCGAGGTGATATATTTGGACCTCTCCCCAGTGCTGGCTGGCTTGTTTCAGCTTTGAACTTTATACACGCAGCAATAAAAAAGTGGTTGGGCGTAGACCCCCAGCCATCCAACCACAGAGAAAAGTAAAGGACAATAGCAGTTCCATAACTGGGCTTGGAACTACAAATTGGCAAGGTTTGTATAACTCATAACTCATACCAGGGGTGGGGGTGGGGAGATGAGGAGCCAAACAAACCCCAAACCTATGAACAGCAGGCTAAGAGGTGCTAACAGCTTTGGAAGCTACATCTGGAGTTGCTTTGTACTCGGTGTGCTCTTGTGGTGGAGGTATTGTAGTCATGTCTCTTGGACTCAACTTGCAGGGTGGTGGTTCAGGAACTTCAATATCACGAATGAAACCAGTTTCATTTGCTATCACCTCCTACAAGGAAAGAAGGAAATTGTTCAAGATAGACAATATCTACTTGTTGGGCTTTGCCCATCTTCTTAAGGAAAGGATTCTTAAGCCATGGATTCTTTGAGAACTTCAAGAAACCTACAATGCTTTGGTCAGAAGAATGTATTTAAGTCCATAAAACTAGTTTATAATAAAACACATGTATATTGTTATATTACATTATGTTTATGTATATACATGTACATGTGTATTATTTGTTATAACAATATAAATATATTTTGTTAGAAAGGGAACCATCATGTTAAAATATAGTTATCAAATTATTTAAAAAATAACAAATAATAGTAATATATAGGCTTGCGGTTTGTTAAATCTAAACCTACAAGACAAGCTAAATTTCAATTAGAGACCACTGAAAGTAAAAAATATATTTTTCATTCTAGTCAAAGGACCTCTAGTTAAGGGCCCCAGACTTTGGGCAAGACAAGGTCATTGTTTTTTTCTTGCCGAAATTAGAATAGACAGACCTAATTTAAATGTTAAAATAAAAACTACTAGCAGAAGGGATTATTTCAATACTCTGCTTATTCCAGTTTTTTTATTTTTAGGGAAAAGTGATGCTGGAAATGTACAGAGTGTGATGTCTTATCTAAATATTTATAAATTTTCTGGCAGATAACCATCTTTCTATGAAATAAATTTTCCAAGGAGGTGAACTAAGAAGAATTTATTTCTAAAAATGGGTTGAAAATGGGTTGGAACCCAACAAAATCAAAAGAAGACTTGGAACTAGAAGGTCATACATGTCATTGATTTAGCTATTTACAATTGAAAAAAGTCAAGTGTAGAAGACTATCCAAAGAGGAAAATGGATGAAGGACCAACTGAAAAGGAATGGGAAAAAGAAGCCCATAAATGCTTTTCAATTACGTGGTCTATTTTTGTTTTGAGCCACAGGTAGCCTTTGTCAGTAATCCCTTTGGTGGGAGTTGAAACTGACAATATATCAGCTTCAGTTGCATAAAATTTGGAAAGATGCTGCTTAATTTATTGCTATTCTTCACACCATGTCCAGAATAAAGAGAGATTGGAAGGTATAAACCTCATGGAGATCCAAGACTAGATCTCTATTGTTCCATTTCTAGCTTTTCCAGTTGGGTCTATGACAACTCATCATGACCAACTTGTCATGGTCAACTTGCTGCAAGACAACTCACTACGGAATAAGTGTTACACTACTATCAAAGAAATGATGGAATAAAATCATTAAAGGAAAGGTGCAAAAGGAGGCACAAAATGAAATGAGAATGGCAAAAAATAAAATTACTTTTAAAATTATTTTAAACAATTAAATCAAATTGTTGAATTGTCCTTTAGCGAGTTGTCCCATGGTGAATTGGCTGTGATGAGTTGACTGTGGTGAGTTGGCTGTGGCAAGTTGTCCCATTTCATTTCCAGTTCAACAATTGTAATTTCCTCCAGTATTTAAAGCCTACTTACATCAATGGTTTTTATGCTAACAATCTGAGGTGCTTCCTTGCAAGCTTTCTCTGCTTTCTTGACAGTTTCATTATCCCATTGTACAGAGTTGATGGCCATCATTCCTTCTGTTGGGCTGCAGGGTGAAATCATAAAACAGGGAGTTGTCTACAGGCACCAAGATGAGACACCAAGGTGAATAATGGGTGTGTGATTAAATACAGTCTCCAGCTCAGCTTACTGCCAGACTCCATTCAAATTACAACCAGAACATTTGGAATGCTTATTTTTAACCCATAGCAGTACTGGACAAGTTTTTCAATCTCAAAGTTGCATCTGGTGCTATGTGTGAGTTAAAGAAGACCCTCTGCAAAACATTTAAAAGTATGCTGGGGACACACACCCAAAAAATTGGGCAGGGGATAGGACAAACACTTGACTTAATTGGATTAAATTGGATTAAATTAGCTAAATATAGTTCAAGTTGATATCTCCACCTTGATGATACAGGCTTTATATTCTTGCTATACAGAGATTCACCTGTATTGATATATATCATTTGCACAAACCACACATGTTCCCTTAGAATGCTTCCCTTCCAGATCTGTGCAGATTGGTTTCTCTGCTGGCATCCCGTTGTCCTATTAAGCATCAGAAAAACTGGAGGATTCTGCATTCCATAAGTGGAGTGGTGACAACTTGCCCAGGGTACTTTGTGACATTGTGATGCTTTGGTAGCAAGCCATTCCTTACACTTTCTCCAACTATGTCATCTAAGCAACTTTGTTCCTTGGAACTAGCCAGAAGCACTCACTCATTTGCCTCTTGGCCAAGCTGATTGGCAACATATTGAATGTCTGGGAGTCCTATGCAGTTGGAGATGTTGTTGCGAGGATAGTAGAAAAGGAATATTAGACACATTTCATTCAGGGTACTTGGGCCTCCCTGAAAAAAAGAAAAAAAAAAATGAAAATCAATATTTTATTGTCAAAAACTGTCTATCCAGCCCTCTGTCTATCCTAAGTATTCAGAGAAGACTTACAAAGATGGTCTCTGTCCGATCTGTACTTTGATAGTGGCACTCCACCAGGAATTCATCTCCCTGTGAACAAAGCAGTTGACTTCATGACAAATCTGAGAGAATATGGGGTCTCCATAATAAGGGGCTTATTGCCCAACTCTAACTCAACAGATATCTTAGAATGACATACTGGTTTGAGAATAACAGACTTCTTCAAGTCTCTTGTTTCCTGAAGATTGAAATCATATTGATTGTCTTCACAGATGATCCTCAACTGTTTTCCATTCCTGTAGATAGAGACAATATCAGTGAGACAGAACACTGTTCATGTTGCAGAGAGGGTTCTGTTTGGGGTGAAGGTTAGCTGTGATCTAGTAATTCCCAGACAAATGTTTCCATGGTCACTGCAGCTCAAATTTCAATGTATCAGTTTCTTCACAGGGCTAGGGAAATGAATTTTATGGCTGTATCTTCACATTAGCATATCCATCAGCATATAGTACAAAGCCTCTCTTGTTAGGATATTGGCTGTTCTCTTTGGTGTAATCTGGGCTGTTCCAGAAGGCATGGGGAGCTCTCTGGGGCATGGGTCAGTGTCAGGTTGGTTCCCTCACAGTCCTCTATTGAGGGAAAAAGAGAGTCAATGTCTGCAGGAGTAGGACCTGAATGAGGCCAAGGAATCCCAGCTAGTTTCTAAGGGAAAATTGGTGGCAAATGTTTCTGGATCAGAAACAGTGAGAGAGTTACTATCAGGGCCTCATCTCGGTTTTAAAGAATGAGGTTAAGGAAGGTTAAAGGAATAAAGGCACAGGGCAGCTGCCAACGAAACAACTCTTGACTGATCAGGTCAAGGAAACACTCAACCTGCAATCTGTACCTTTACAACTGCTTTCTTTGATTGGTTGTGTGAACATGCCCCGTTTGGTGGCTTGGGTGCTAGATCCCATGCCCACTTTGTCTTTCCTACCCTTTACGTTTGACCACAGCCAAGAACATTATAGTTAGGTGGACAATAGTGCTTTTATAAGGACTCTTTCTATTTTGGTTTTTGTGTTTATACTTGACAAGACTACTGGCTTACTGTCAAGAAATGTACTGCTCTCTCAGCCATAAAGATGGAAAGTTAGAGTTCTTCAGTTTTTGCTTTTAAGCCATTCCCATATTATTTTTAGTTGAGGGGTGGGGATTGTGTTTGCTGTTCCATCTGGCCTAGAAAGTTGTTTGCTTACCGGTATTGTACACCTCTCAATCCCCTTCCAGCTAGGTGGGTATGGAGTAAATAACCAAAGATATGCATATCTTGCACTGGACTCCCATTGATCTGGAAAAGAAAAGAGGTTAACTAGTTTTAGACTGGATCTGGGATGAAACACAGCTTTGAAGGAGGTGAAATTTAATTCAAACAGCAGGAGGAGGAAACTTCCCTACTCATGTGTTCCTCTCCATCCATCAGTTCTGTTATTAGTCAACAGAATTATAAGATGACATTTTTATCTTCACATCTACTTTATCTTGAAGGGCCAAATCTGGATGTTTTATAGGAGACACAAGAATAGTGGCTTGATCTCTTTTAAAACATGCATAGCCTTAGGGACTGTGGATGGAAACAGGAAGAAGAAACAAACAGCTTTACTTTCCTGTCATTTGGAAAAGTGTTCCCTCTCCCATCTCTTTCCAATGTTTCCATGGTGAGAGCAAGCAATAAGCAGTCCCAGTGGCTTTTGCTTAGGAACAAATTAGGAACCAGCAGAATCACACTGACCCAAGACAACATCAAATCTTCCCACCTCATCTGCTGAACACACTTGGATTACACATATCCCTTTTACCAATTCTTTCAAGGAGTTTTATCTCTCCGCCACTTCATTGCTCAGATGGTCAGTTTCCTCAGACTGGTTTTCTGACAAGAGGCTTAGGCGCAACTCTTGTGGAATGTTTTAGGTGGCCTAATATTGAGAGCCAATTTGGTGTAATGTTTAAGATGCTGGTGCAGAAAACATTAGTTCTAGTTCAGCATTAGGCACAAACCAGCTCAATGACTTTGAGCCAGTCATTCTCAGTCCTAACAAGATGGACATGATGAACAGTTTTGAAATTTTGCCAAGAAAACAGCAGGGACTACTCCAAGATGTCACCATGAGTTAACACAGAGTTGAAGGTAAAACAAACAAACAGGAAAGAGGAAGGAAGGAAGGAAGGAAGGAAGGAAGCCTATCAACTGTAGGCTTGATAAGAATGAGCAACTGAACTTAAGAGTGCAATAAAGATTACTAGAGGTGATTGTGATGGGATGAGTTAAAGGCTGGCAAGCTTACCTCATGAAAATGACTGGTATTGCAAAAGCCATAAGACATAAAAGAATCTGTTTGAGGGGGGATGAAATGGACAGGAAAAGTTAAAATTCCTGTATGTAGCACCCCCATGTCATATGGACGAAGCTCCGAAGTATAGAAGATTCTCACACCTGAGTTATCAATTAAGCCTCAAAAAGAAAAAGAAAAAAGAAATAACAGAATTGAGTCAAACAGCACTTGAACACTCACCTAAAATCTGTGGGTTCCATTCATTAAGGAACCGTATATTTATACATACCTTTATTTATCTGAATTTATTAACTGCCCAACTCCAATGGACTCATTTCAGTATTGTATCAGAGACCCAGAATAAGCATCACAGAAACTCTTTTTTATGCCTTGCTTTGAAATTGTGGCTGGATTAGTCATCTTTGAACTGACTGTGCTCTCACTTAAACAGTCCTCCTCCTTCTCCTTCCCCACAATACAATCTTACCTTGGATAAGATTGCCATTTGAGAAGTTACATATTTCTCAAATAAAATTGTAGAGCTTTGTAGAGTCTTGTTTCTCTTGCTCAGTTGGTCTATCCCTTATAGATATAGGAAACATACCCTACAGATATTCATTTCTTTTCATTTGGAATTTGAATCTTTGAATCCTGATAACATGTACTTCTTTCCATTCTGTCTTGGATTTGTGCCTCTAATTTTTCCCATGCACTTTTACTTACCTGGAATTAAATCAAAATTGCTGTAATGAATTTCTAGTCGGACCCATTGGGGATCAATTGGTGTCCCTATGGAGAATCCAGTTTCATTTGGGAACATGTAGGCCTTATTTATGGAAGGAGAGAGAGAGAGACGGAGGGAGGGAGGGAGAGAGAGGGTGGGGAGAGAGAATGAGTGTCACTTCACAGTCATAGCACTACATTTTTTGCCAGATGGGAGAGAACATATTTAATCCTTCAAACACAATGACTGATGTGTTTTATCAGGGGAAAAGTCTCAATGGACTCAGTGGGACTTGCTTTTAAATATATATATTAGGGTTGTAGGATAAGATGGGAGATTCTCTAAGAACTTGTAATGGTGAAAAATACCTTTTGTTATTTGAAAAAAGCTATATAAAAGTGATGAAACTGATACTGGAAAATATAACAATAGCACTTAGACTTATATACCACCCAAAGCACTTTATAGCATTCTCTTGGCAATTTACAATGTAAAAGCATTAATTTCACATTGCTGCCAATATGTCATTGACTTTGGAAGGATGAGCCCCACCAGGATCAAACTCCAGGTTGTGAGCAGATTTTGCCTACCCTGCACTACTGCACTTTAACCACTGCGCCACAAGGATTGTAGTAAGTAGCATCAGTTGGGATGTTGGGATCTTGATGTTGTTGAGATTTAAGGCATACAAACCGCAACAATCTTGACCCAGATAGTTAGGAAAAGCTGCATAAAAAGGCAGAAAACCTCATTCCCTTGTGTCAAAACCCAGATGATATGATTTAATTTGGTAACAATTGCAATAAGGAAACCATGCTAATCACACTGGACTAGACAATTCAAAATATTGAGTAATTCCTCCCTCATTCCCAAAAGTTGCTATGAAATAAAATCTTTAAAAATGCAAGACTATTCCAGATATATAGTAGGTTTACAAACAACAGCGGGTTAAACACTCAATGAGAAATAAGGACCATTTAATCTGGTTTGGAAAATGTATACACTCACCCCTCCTCCTACAGCCCAGCCAGCCATTATCTGAGAGCACAGAGAAAAATCAGGATCAGCTCCATAGCAGTCACTGACTCCACTGGGAAGCACGCTTTCATTGCCACAGGCATAGGCTATGATGTGGTGCACTAATGTTATATTCCGAGGTGTTATCATGGGCACAAACTGGACAGAAAAAAGACAATGTCAGAGCAAGAAGATATCAGCAAGTGAAAGGCTCTTACAGATTTGGGATAATTGTCAATCTCACCAGCAGAGCACCCTGCTTGATTTTCCAGTTACCTTATAAATATGATGTTTTGTCTTGACAATGGGTAAAGGGAGAAAGGTACAGGCATAGGTGGTCTCTTCCTCTGGAACAGGATACTGAAAAGGGAAGGCAAGGCACACTGTAAACACCTATTCTTACCCTGAAAGAGGTAAGACAGAATTGCTCTATGTGGTCACCAGAGCGAAGAGCCAATGAATGAAAGATGTCAATCTGCTGGGGACCATTGAAGTCTATGGAATGGGAAGAGTTTTTAATTTTAGATACTTACATCATTTATTTTCAAATCATATTCATGATAGACACTGGGTTGATTCAGTTCCTCTTCTGTTGTCACCAACATCAAGAAGAGAGATTTGTGGATTATTTTTCCTTTGAAGAAGTCGATCGTGTCATTTGTGCCAAATGCAACCATGAGGCGTAGTGTGTCACCCTGTGTAGACACAAATGAAAGTCTCCTCTGTCCTATCATATCCCTAAACATTTAGCTTATTGGCAGCCACAAAGAGATAATTCTTCTCCTTCCTAATCTTCAGTGTCTTGAACCTTGTTTTGTTTCCTACTGCGATTATCTCTTACTGGAGTTATGCAAATCTTAACACAAATCCATACTAATGTTTTTACCAATTTGTATGATTAAATTCTTTTGTGAGCTTTCTTCTCCCAAAACTTTATTTATGATGAATTAGTAAAGAAAATAACATCCACCCTGGTTCAGATGATATACCAACAACATTTAGACTTGATATTTTGTGGAGATTAATGCAATTGGTCATCAAGCAAAGAACGGAACTATTGTGGGTAGAGGATTTGCTGAAACAGCGGTCAGTTTCTGAAACAAACGCTTAATGAGTGTCAATTTTAATTCCAAAGGAGTCAGATTAAGGCACTCTGGTTTTCTCTAATTTCTAATATTTGCAGCATCCCAAACTTGGAGAAAGAACCAGCTTTGTTTAATAATTCTCTGAAGAATCAGCTTAACTTTAAATTAGTTAGTGAATTAACCAATTCAGCTAAAGGTTCTGCTGATATCCATTGCATATTCAATATTTTTTGTTCCTTGCAATTCTTTCTTTCTTTGTATATCACTTGTTATACCATTTACTTGTTATACCATTATGTATCTCAAGCCCAAGAGATACTTGATATGCATAATGGAATGCTTGCTAGATAATATGAAAATGCAGCTCAGCACATTTAAATGAATGTGGACTATTTTGATCCTTAAACCCATTCATCCTTAGGAACTTTAGAAGACCTTTTCTGCAGAAAACAGAAACACATATCACCATTGTACCAGACTTGCCTTTTCCTAAGAGAAATCTGGGAGAGGAGCAACAGCTCTTCACAACTTCAATGAGGTTGGGATTATTGTCTGTGGAAGACTTCAAGGGTCCTTGACCTACCTTGGGGAAGGGAATTATTCTTGCTGCTTTCTACCCACTTCAGTTCTGACAAGGAAAGTTATACCAGAAGAGGATTTTGGGCTAGTATGGAAATAGAGAATTGTCCTAAATTAAACACTAGCACTCAAAAGATGGGTGAAGTGGAACAATCCAACTATGAAACTCTGTGCATGTTTCGCTTGAGAGGGATGTGGTCATGTCTCAGATGTTCAGTAATGGGGACATGGTTTGAGCTCTTTTAGTTGCCCTGCAAGTGGCAAAGAGATGGAGTGAAGATGCATATGGGATGGGACAACTCACCACAGCCATCTCTCCACTGCCAACCCACTACGGCCAACTTGCCATGGACCAACTCGCCACGGGACAAATTAACAATTCGATTTAATTATTTGAAATATTTTAAAAAGTATTTTATTTTTTGTCATTCACGTTTCATTTTTTCACTCCTTTTGCATCCTTTCTTTAATGATTCTATTCCACCATTTCTTTGATATTGTCCCACAGGGAGTTGTCATGTGGTGAGTTGGCCATGGCGCGTTCTCCTGCTCTGAGTTGACTGTGGCAAGTTGGCCATGGCAGGTTGGTGATGGTGAATTGGCTATAGTGAGTTGGCTTTGGTGATTTGTCATAGACCGGTGCCTGTAGACACATATTCTTTTATATCTAAAAAAAACAACTATCTGCATTTACAAGATGGAGTCTCAAAACAGCTGCCTTCCCTCTGCCAATATTTCATTTTGTGTTTTCAGACTTTGAATGGACATCTAAAGATTATTATACTGAAATTTTTGTTGTATTTTGGTAGCACTGCATAAAACGTTTCTATTGTTATTTGTATTATGCATTACCTTTATGAGTTAACATCTGAATCACAAACAAACCCTTGAAATGCTCCTTGGTTTTAAAAGGAAGGAAAATATTTTAGTTTCTCAAAGTGCAACAAGTGAAGGCAATTCACACTTTGTTGCAGCAAATGCTTATTTCTTTGTGTCTTTGGCCTCCATGTTCTTGCTTGTGCTATTATTTATCATTATACTAGAAACCAGAGACTCTGAATTCTAGTTCCAACCGAGGCATGAAAGCTGGCTGGATGACTTTGGACCAGTCACTTTCTCTCAACCCAACTTACTTCACAGGATTGAAAAGAGGAGGAAGAAGGAATATTAGGTATTTTTGCTGCTTTGGGTTATTTATGAAGATGATAAATGTGGGATGAAAAATAAAATAAAGTAAAATAAAATAATAACATAAATAAATAAATAACAGGTCCCATTGTTTTGCTTACAGTGATGTCTAGGTCATGTTCATCGCATGTCCGGTATGGTCGCCTGAAGGCCATGGTAGTGGATTTTGCATCCTGGGTCAATGACAGCAGCTCATAATCTTGCCTTTCATCCTCCAGGATGGTATCCTTGTTCACACCATGCCAATCCTGGGTGAAATAGGAAGAAGTCACAAATACATTGCCATGGATAGAGGAAGAGACCATCATTTGGATAAGAGGCCATCCTGTTAAGAGACCCCATCACCAGGATGAACCTCCCTGGACACCTTGGCCCAATCATTATATTCATATCTCATTGATCTTGCTGCAGGATTGCTGTAGGGAGGTAGGAGGAAGGTGTATGTATGCGTGAATGGGTATATATGTGAATAATTGAACTAAAATACTGCATCTGGTTATTAAATATGGGATTAAGTTGCATTGATGTAAATGTGTGTGTATATTTGTATACACACTTTAAAAACACAACTATAGTGTTAGGCTTAAGGGTAAAATAATTGTAATTTGTAATTGTAAATGTAATTTGAAAAAAAAATCATCCTGGAACTCAAGAAAGAATAATTGGCTCTGAAACTTTGTCAGACATTTCACAAGATTCGGTAATAAAATTAGCAGTTTCTGAATAGGAAAATATCCCCAAGACAAAATAAACTATAGAAATTTCACTATCTCCTTTAAAGAAAGATGTATTTTTTTTCTTCCTTGTTTGTTGATGTTTTAGGGAGCATAGCTTTTAGAGCACAAATTATTCCTCAAAAATAATTTTTTCTGTGCCTTCCCATATAAACTGAGCAAGCCCAAACTGCAAAAGCCATCGGAGAGTTATTTGTTTATATTTTGCATTTCTGAATCAACCATCTCCGTCAAATATTCTTTTGCTGCTATGCCAGTCAAGCAAGAATGAAAATATAACATGGCCCTAGCATAAATGATACCGCAGCTATCATGTCAACAATCATCTCTAAATTCATTTGTAATGCAAATTATCCCTCTCCCCTCCTCAATTACATGCACTGAGCCAAGGCCCTAATGAAATGGCACTCTTGATTTAGTCTTACTGAGAAATAGATGTTGCCATCAGGAAGAACACCACCAATCACAAAGTCTGCTCCAGGAATCTTCTTATTAACGGTAAAGCCAAAAGCCACCCATCCAGTTGACTGGGCTTGAAACTCAAAACTCATAATGGCGAGTTCATCATCATAGTCCCATCGGAGGTGAGTCTGGTTTCTGGGATCCAGGAACGTAGAGAAACGCAGTTGGGAAACTGCGGAATGGCTGGAGCAAATGCACAAGGTGGACATGAGGAACAACAGGCTTTTCATAGACGAATGGTTCATATATGGGGAAGATTGTGCTTTTTTCTTTTCTCTCATATCTTCTGACAGAGCTTTCCTTCAGTAACCACCTTGTGGGATGGAGAAGACCCAATTTATATGAAAAACTGGGACCAGCTGCCAAAGAGGAAGGACAGCATTTTGGATTCTGAGAGATCAGTTTTCAACCCTGGCATTTGTTTTCCATTTTATGCAATAAAGTGACGTGCTTCCTAAAAGGCATTGCTTGATGCCCGGGGGAAAGAAAGTTCTTATTATGTTCAGGTTTTGCAAGATGCACATCTTCTAGAAGCATTTAGGTTGACATAACCTGTCCTGAATGTGAAAGTGAAGTAGAACATTTCTGAAGTGTGTGAACATTTTGACCGCCACTAATTTTGTTAGTGTTTTAATCTGAGGAAAGATAGAGAAAAATTCATGAACTATCCAGGCAGCTTTCTATGACTTCCTACTAAGTTCCAATGATACGATGTGTCCTACATTCTTGTGTATGAACAACAGCTTAAAAAGTACTACAAAACTAAGCAAATATTCCAGAATTGTAATTATTGATCCATTTAAGTAAACTAGGCCTCTGTAATCAGGTATTCTTATTTCATTTTCCTCTTATTCCAGTAAATAATACATTACAAGAATTGCCCAATCTTCCCATACTATTAGTGTGGAATATATATTTTTATTTAAAAAAAGATTCATCATCACCTAAATAGGCTAACCTGTTGGGGGAAAAAAGGAGAAAACTATGAAGAGAACACTTAATCTGTGTCTTTAGCAAAGGATTTCAGTAATTGGCATCCTTGTATTTATTTTGGATTGTCCCTTTGGCATCCTGACTGTATTTTTTATGTGAATTTGCCCATGTTCCCTTCTAAAATATTATTTATTTATTTATTAAGAATCTGAGAGCAACTGAGGCAAATCAGTTGGGTCCAGTTAGGCTTTTTAAAAAAGAGTGTTTAAATTTTGATGATTTAATTGGCATGTGTATGTTGTTTTATTATGTTTGAGAATTATATAGAAATATTTGTTATTGCTGTCTTCTATTTCCCCCCCTAATTTCCAGTCTTGTTTTGCACTCATAGTTACTTAGTGTCTGTCTGTCTCTACTTTTTCTTTCTCAAATTCTTTGAGGGGGAGAAAAAGGCATCTAGTATAACTTGACATGGCCAAAGATTGTAGCTGGCCAAAAGATACCCATAAGCTCAAATGGTCTAGGATAGCCTAGACACTGGATTTCTCCAGTCCTAGCCCAGCTACTTAGCCACAAGACCACAGTGATTCTTATATATTCTTTAAAAACATGTATTAAATACAAGTAGATTTATTAGAAGCCTGGACTGATTGTGGCACTACACTGTGAGTATACCGTAGTAGCTTGGGTTTGTTGATGTTTATTCTGTGTGTAAAGCTAACCAAAGACAAGTAAACTGCACAAGCAGTATCAAAGATGGAGTATGAGTTTTCTGCTATCTCATCTATATTGGCCATGGTTTAGCATTGGCAATCTGGACACTGTCATCATTCTCTAATAACCAGCCTGTGTTTCATTCCTTTGGCCTATTACGTTGCTTCACAGCCATCAGAAGAGACAATCTCTCTGCTAATTGGCTCACGTTGCTGTTAATGTGTGTGATATTTGTATTGTCAAAGGCATGAAAATGGCAAAATACATTTTAAAAAGTCACATTGGTTTTAACAGAAAAAACACATACAGATTTTGTCATGGAATCTGCCAGGAACAATATCCTAATGTGCTTCCAGCATGATCTGAAGAACAATTCCTTTATAATCCTGGTGGATGAACACTGCATGCACATATGCACACACACACAAACTCACATTTTTTTTAAAAAACAACAACGAAACACATTCTGAAATGTCAAAAGACTACATGTTATTAGCACAATGTTGGTTCTTTGATGTATCTATTTCCATTTTGTAGAATTCCAGATGAAGGTGCAGACTGATACTCATGCAAGATGATTCGCCATTCTTCCATCACATGGCATAACCAGTGTTTTGCCATTATGATTGATTGAATATGTGCCATTAAATCATTGTCAAACTCTTAGCAACCACATTGATTCTTTTCCCATGACAATCCTAACCTGGTCTTTCAGCTTGTCCAAGAGTCCACTGTCTTGCCACTGTAACTGAGTCTGTCCACTTTATTGCTGGTTATCATCTTCTCTTTCCTTCCTCCTTTCCCAGCATTAAAGCCTTCTCTAGGGAGCTAGGCTTCCATTTAATTTATCTGAAACAGGATAATTTGAGCCTGATTATTTAAAATGCTGTTTTGAAAATAACAATGAGTTTGAAGTGAGACTCTGTATTCTTATTAGAAGAAATTCCTCATTCGGGTCACTTTCCCTCTACTAGAAACCGCCTGGGTTCTGCCATGATTAGGGAAAGAGGTCCACATACAGCAGTACCGGCAAAATAAAGATTTAACACCATGCAAAATGTTCTATTTGGAGGCTGGAACACGTCCAATTTATCAAATCACTTCCTGTTTACATTAAAAATAAAATCCCAAGGACCAAACTTGGAATGGCCAATTGGAACTGGAATTAAAATGGAATAGTTTCCCAGAAAGTTCTGTCTCTACAATGGAACATGTTGCACATGACAAAATAGAATAGAATAGAATAGAACAGAACAGAACAGAACAGAACAGAACAGAATAGAATAGAATACTTTATTGGCCAAGTGTGATTGGACACACAAGGAATTTGTCTTGGTGTAAATACTCTCAGTATATATAAAAGATACATTCGTTAAGAGTTAAGAATCATAATGTACAACACTTAATGATAGTCATAGGGTACAATCAGCAATCAAATCATACTAGGAAACAGTCAATATAAATCGAAAGGATACAAGTGGCAGTCCTACAATCACAAGTGGGAGGGGATGGGTGATAAGGAGTGATGAGAAGGTTAATAGTAATAGTAGTGCAGACTTTGTAATAGTTGAACAGTGTTGAGGGAATTATTTGTTTAGCAGAGTGATAGCATTTGGGAAAAAAACTGTTCTTGTGCCTAGTTGTTCTGGTGTGCAGTGCTCTATAGCGTCGTTTTGAGGGAAGGAGTTGAAACAGTTTATATCCAGGATGTGAGGGGTCTGTAAATATTTTCATGGCCCTCTTTTTGACTCGTGCAGTATACAGGTCCTCAATGGAAGGCAGGTTGGTAGTAATTGTTTTTTCTGCAGTTCTAATTATCCTCTGAAGTCTGTGTCTGTCCTGTTGGGTTGCAGAACCAAACCAGACAGTTATAGAGATGCAGATGACAGACTCAATAATTCCTCTGTAGAACTGTATCAGTAGCTCCTTGGGCAGTTTGAGCTTTCTGAGTTGGCGCAGAAAGAACATTCTTTGTTGTGCTTTTTTGATGACACAATTTATTACCTGTTATATTTGTAGGAAGGGAGAAATTTGCATGTTATAGGTGTGGATCTGAGTGGTGAAATGAAACACCTAGTCAATGATCAGTCACAAAACACTGATTGGCTGGTAAGTTTTCTGTACATAGTTATTGGCCAGAAATACCAAAACTAAATGGTAGGAGGTTTTCTGCATACATTTACAGATTTTTAAACATGTATATGTGAATAGTATGCTGACACCTGAATAGTTATGAAAATATTCAGAATGGTCTGGATCAATTATCTTGAGAATGGTTGAGAGGGGAATGGTGGATCATGTTAAAGTGTCTCTCATCTTTTCCTAGAGCAGGAGTGTCAAACTCACCTCGTCATGATGGTGTCACGTGACCTATCGGGACTTTTCCCCTCCTTTGCTAAACTGGGCATGGCCAGCGTGTGATGCATCCAGCCCACGGGCCAGGAATTTGACAGCCCTGTCCTAGAGTAAAAAGAACAAGGTTTGGAGAGGAGGGGGTGGGTTTGATAAAGGTACAGGAGTTATTAATTTATATTAATAAATTAGGAAAGCGTGTTCCTAGATTACTGCATAAGCACAGGGCAGGATTTGCCTCAGCCATTTTGGAAGTCATGAGTTTCTTAAAAATGAGATATGTTTACAGCCAATATATAATTAATGGAATGGAATCAGCTATTTTATGATGGAATTCGGTCAGCCAGAGGCATTTAATTTGGAGCATTTAGTAGAAATATATTTGTACACTTCAGATTTTCAGATTCAGATAATGCAGTAAGGAAATTAAATAGAAGGTTGAGGTCAGGGATGGGTAGATGAAGCAGTAAGTATATTCTATTAGATTTTGACTAGGTATGGATAGCATACAGCAGGCTTCTTTAGAAATTAGGCAAATAATCTTGAAGCAGCTGAAACCTATTGAAAACTGATCATGTCCTGCCCCTTTCTATCAAAAGCATTAAATAGCTCTTACTCAGTTCAGGGGTAGAAAGTTATTTTTGAATAAGAATGATTGAATTGGAGGTGCTTCTGATGCAATGTTGGAGAGGGAAAAGAGGATTACAAGTCAAGGATGGCTTAAGAAAAGATATAAAGAACTTGATTTCCAGGAAAGAAGAAACCTTAAAGAAGATTGTGCGTCCCTATTTTAAGGGCATCTGAGATGCCTCCAGGAAGAGGGAGCATGACTTTGTGATAACAAGGAGAGATTAAAGTATACTAAAGACATTAAAAATCACAAAAAAGCACTTGTGGAAACACAAGATCTGGCACTAAACAGGGTGTGGAAAAAAAAGATTGAAACCCAAGACCACATGAGTAACAATAGATGCATTTAGAAGTCATGTACCTGGAGGGAGATGGACATGTGGGCTGATGCAAACAGGGAAGAAATAGTGATTATAAATGACAACTACATTAGTAACTTCATTGTATATATGAGCAAGGTGATAGGAATTGATATTGTTAGATCGGGTAGACCGGTTTTATTGAGACGCGAGACCAAAGTGAACAGTCAGCTCTTTATTGAATATACAGTTCTGTACAAGACCTGCGCTTCGCGGCGGCTCTTCATATAGAGCTAGCGCATGGCTCGGCGGCCAATGACAGCGCTTTGAATCTCCCGCGATCGGCTCGGCCAATCGCAGTAGATTCTTAGCGCACCAATCACGGCTGCTTAGTCGGCCAATCAGGTTGTGGTCCGTGAAGACCAATCAGAATTTAGGATTTGGAGAATGTTAATATAGAACACCCTTCCCCTCTTGGTTTCGCCCGACGGAGCGTGGTGACGTAGTCGCGCAGGTAGGCGGGGCTTCGTACTTGCCTAGTTGACTTGCGCGTTTCAGTAGGTGTCTTGTTGTCGACCGGTTCGGACGGGCTCCGCGTCGCTCTCAAACCCTTCGATGGAACCGTCTGGAATGGTGAGCTGGGCCCATTGCTGCAACTCAAACCCAGTCTACCTGGGTCGGTCGAGTTGTCGGCTCCCCCGTTCCCGCCCGGTCTCTCCAGGCTGGTTGAGCTGGCTCGGCTGCTCCTTCCAGGTGAAGCTCCCGTCTGCAACGGCTCGAGGTCTACTGGTGAGTATGGCTGGTTTATTGTTTGGGTTTGGCTTGTTCTGGTTGGGGGGTGTTCTGCTTGCGTTTTAGGCCTTTCCTCTTCCCCTTGTCTGGCGTTTGGGGTCCCCCCCCCTCTGGTTTCTTCATTAGTGGTTGTTTGCAGGGTGTTGGTGCTGTCAGCGGCTAGTCTTGATCGTAGCTGGTCGATGTGCCGCTTCCAGCTCCGTCCGTCAGTGGTTTGCAGTTGGTACGACCGGGGGCCCGTTACCTGGGTTATCTATGCCGGTACCCAGAGTGGGTCTCCCGTGAAATTTTTTGCGTAGACGGTGTCTCCGATGTTGAATGTTCGGTGTTTACTGGATGAGCCTGGGGGTTTCTCCGGGTTGTACGTGGGGTGCAATCGGTCTAGGGGGGACCTTAGTTTTCTGCCCATCAGTAGTTCTGCTGGGCTTTTATTTGTAGTTGTGTTGGGTGTGATGTGTTGTATGAGCAGCATTCTATTTATTTTTTCTTGTATGTCACCAGTTTCTATTTTTTGTATGGTTTTTTGTGTGTACTGAACCATTCGCTCTGCCCGCCCATTCGCCACCGGGTGAGCGGGCGATGTTAGGGCATGCCTTATTCCCCGTTCGGCCAGGTATTTTTCGAACACTAGTGCCGTAAACTGTGGTCCGTTGTCCGACACTAGCACATCTGGCAACCCGTGTGTGGCGAAAAGTTTATTCAGTTTTTTTATGACGGCTTCTGTTGTTGTGGTTTTCATGGTGCTTACTTCCAGCCAGTTGGAGTAAGCATCTACTGTGACCAGGAATGTGTGTCCCTTGGTGTGCCTGGTGAAGTCTATGTGGATTCGCGACCAGGGGCCTCTAGGGGTCTCCCATTCCAGGACTGGTGCGGCGGGGGTGGTGGATCGCATTTCCTGGCACCTTTTGCATGCAGCCACCCACGTCTTGATTTGTTTGTCCATCCCTGGCCACCAAGCGTAACTTCTGGCCAGGGCTTTCATCCTGACGATGCCCGGGTGCACCTCATGCAACATGGCTAGTACCCTTTTTTGTAATGTCTCTGGTATCACCACCCGGTCTCCCCAAAGTATACACCCCTTCTGCGAGAAAAGTTCGGTTTGTCGGTTTCTGAAAACTTTGAAGTGTTCATTTCCGTCGCTTTCTGGCCATCCTTTCTCTACCCAGCTCAAGACTCGCGCCAGCTGCTTGTCTTTATTTGTTTCTCGGGCAATGCCTGGCGCGGTCAGGAGTGGGCTGGGTAAAGTCTCTATCTGCAGGGTTGTTGTTGTGGGTGCTGGGTCATCCTCCAGGTCTGGTAGGGGGGAGTGGCTCAGTGGGTCTGCATGCGAGATGTCCTTGCCGGGCCGGTGTGTCAGCTGGTAACTGTATGCGGCAAGGAACTCAGACCACCTTGTCATCCTGGGTGACAGGATGTTCGGGGTGGCTTTGTTCCCTGCCAGTATGTGGTTTGTATAAGTAATGGTTTGTGATCGGTAACGATTGAAAAGGTCCTACCGTAGAGATACTCGTGGAACCTTTTCACTCTGGAGATGATTGCTAGGGCTTCCTTGTCCAGCTGGCTGTAGTTTCTTTCTGGCTTGGACAGCATTCTCGAAAAGAAGGCGATGGGTGCTTCTTTCCCGTCCAGTAACATGTGGCTGAGGATCGCCCCGACGCCAAAGGGCGATGTGTCGCATGTTACCGTCAGTGGCAGGGTCTTGCTATATTGAATGAGGACTGCGTCAGACGTTAGTAGGTTTTTGGTCTGTTGGAATGCATTTTCCTCCCGCTTCCCCCAAGTCCAGGTGGCTGTTTTGTCCAACAGCCTATGCAAAGGTTCTGCCGCGGTCGCCTTTTGGGGTAGGAAAACATTATAAAAATTAATAAGTCCCAAAAACGCCTGCAGTTCCACCTTGTTTTTTGGTCTAGGGGCTTCCTTGATGGCTCTGAGTTTTTTCTCGGTGGGGTGGATTCCGTGCTTGTCTAGGAGATACCCCAGGAATTCAACCCTCTCGGTGCAGAGTTGGCATTTCCCCTTTTTAACTTTAAGGCCAGAGTCTTTGAATTTTTGCAGTACCACCCTTAGGCGGGTTTCCAATTGTTTTTTGTTGGTGGCTGCCACCAGCACATCATCAAAGTAAGGCACCACTCCCTTTATTCCCTGCAGGAGTCTTTCCATGAGGCTTTGGAAGACTCCTGGCGCAACGCTGACTCCGAATTGGAGTCGGTTGCATCGGAATGCCCCTCGGTGTGTTACAATTGTTTGCGCCTCGGCGGTTTCAGCATCGACTGGCAGTTGCTGATAGGCTTGAGCCAGGTCGAGCTTTGTGAAGACCCGGCCTCCCCCCAGTGAGTGCAGAAGGTGCTGTACCACTGGGACGGGGTAGGCACTTTGCTGCAGGGCATGGTTGAGGGTGGCCTTATAGTCACCACAGATTCTTATGGAGCCATCCGGTTTGATGGGGGTGACTATGGGTGTTTCCCAACGGGCATGGTCAATTGGCTCTAAGACCCCTTGTGCGATGAGCTTATCTAATTGCTCATCGATTTTGGGCTTGAGCACAAATGGCACTCGCCACGGCTTAGGGTGGATTGGGGCAACGTTTGGGCTAAGGTTGAAGGAGATTGGGGACCCCTTGTACTTGCCTAGGGTGTCGTCGAAGACCTCCTGGAAGTCCCTTACGAGCGTTGCCTCCCAGTCCGCCTCATCGGTGTGGTGAATGCCCGTCACCTCGATTCCCAGCGGCGTGAACCATTGTAGTCCGAGCAGGCTGGGACGGTCTTTGTCCACAATTGTGAGCGGCAATTAAATATAAAAAAGGGGAGGGTAATTCTAAAATGGCCATTTAGTGTTGGATTATTACAGGTGTGGGAGCTTTCAAGGGACCAGCCAGCCCCATGGTTGTGAGATCCATTATGCCACCCCTGCAAGACTGCAGAGCCAAATTTTGCTGCCTTCGCAAGATTGAGATCTTTCCACACCTCTTGGGCAAGATGTTCCACAAAACAGGGGCGGTGGCAGAGGAGACTCTCTTCTTAGACCCTGCCAGTAGGAATTCTTTGACTGAGGGGTCTGTAGCATACTTTTCCTGCTGGATTGGGTGAGATGAAATTCTACCCCATAACTTCTCTGAATGTAAGCGTAACAAGGCCAAGCCAGATCAGTTGAAAATGGATCCCAGAGAAATCTCTGAAATCTGAGTCATGACTAATCTTTATAAACTGGTCTGGAAACAACCATTGGTTATAGAAAAAGGAACAAAATAAGTTTACTTGAGGACAAATGAGATACCGTTTCTGCTTCCTTCCACAATTGGATATAAGTATTCTTCCTTTCCACGCCTAAGTGGAATTCACTATGTACCTTGAATCACCTTCTTGGAATTGGATCTGAAAACTACACAGCTCTATTGAATTAACCTTGAATGAATTGAATACAGAGCACAGAGCACAGAGAAGACTTCAGAGAAGAGCAACAAAGATGATTCAGGGACTGGAGGCTAAAATATATGAAGAACGGTTGCAGGAACTGGGCATGGCTAGTCTAGTGAAGAGAAGGACCCGGGGAGACATGATAGCAGTGTTCCAATGTTTGAGGAGCTGTCACAGAGAGGAAGGGGTCAAGCTATTTTCCTAGGCACCTGAAGGCCAGACAAGGAATAATGGATGGAAACAGATCAAGGAGAGATTCAACCTAGAAATAAGGATAAGTTTTCTGACAGTGAGAACAACCAACCAATGGAACAGCTTGCCTTCAGAAGCTGTGGGAACTTCATCACTAGAAGCTTTCAAGAAGAGACTGGACTGCCATCTTTCAGAAATAGTATAGTGTCTCCTGCTTGAGCAGGGGATTGGACTAGATGACCAACAAGGTCCCTTCCAACACTGTTATTGTATTCTATTCTTGACTTCAGGTATTGAAAGTGGCATCATTATGGACATTTATTAGAATTTAAATTGGAGGAGGAACAAGTTAAAGAAATGATGATTGCTTGGGGAAAATTTTTTGGATATGGGCTTAATTTAGAAAGATGGCAAAAATTGTGGTCTCAAAATTATAAAATGACAATGTCAACTGCATATAAAGAAAATTTGTATAAGATGTTTTACAGGTGGCATCTACCCCCGACGAGACTTGCGAGAATGTTTAAGAATAAATTGGATAAATGTTGGAAATGTCATCAGATACCTGGCTCATATTACCATATGTGGTGGACATGCTCGGACGCAAAAAAATATTGGACTAAAATCCACACATGGTTGGAAAAAATGATAAAACAACATAGAGACTTTAAACCAGAGATCTTTTTATTGGGAATTATACCAGAAATATACAACAAAGAGCTGAAATATTTGATTGTAAATGTTTTAACAGTGGCTAGAATTATATTTGCTAAGAATTGGAAAAATGATAAAATACCTATGCAGGAGGAAGTTATTAAGAAAATTATGGACTGTGCTGAAATGAGTAAATTGACATTTGAAATTAGAGAACAAGAAGATAAACAATTTTATATGATATGGGATTTGTTTTATCAATGGTTGGATAAAAAGATATGATAATGTAACAGAATAATTTAGACATATGTAAACATTGGATGAAAGTACAATATAAATTTTAAAATGAAATTTGGGATATCTCGTATAAAATGATGGAATAAATAGTTTAGTCATGGATGATTAATAACTGATAAATATATAAGCATATGTTAGTTTGACAATGTGAAATTTATATAAACTGTGAGTAATGACTATGAAAGGATAGCACAAAAGATTCGTAACCAACTGACACACTATATGTATATAAAATGGAAGATGGTTTTATGTTTTTATGTATTGTTTGTATATGTCTTTAAAAAAATTAAAACTTTTTTATAAAAAAAAAGAAAGTGGCATCATTTATGGTTTTTTTTTTCTCTTTAGGCTGCAGCAATTCTTCATTTCACTCCATTTTGATTACAATTTTGCAAATTCACAACCACGCTCAGACAAAATACTCAAATATGTAGAGAACTTTTATATATTTAAATTTACATTTCTAAATTTTAAGTTTAATGCTGATTAATATTTACTGTACTTGTTGATCTGGATCAAATATACATCCCCTAAAAGACAGTCAGTTCTGGTCTGAGGGGAATTTGTTCAGTGGTATGTTTCAAAAAAGTTTTTACACCGGTTCGGTGGGTGTGGCTTTGTGTGCACACACACACTTTGCACACACGCGTACACCAAACATGCACTTTACACAGACACAGAGGCTTTCCGACTCACCTCCTGCGATCCTCTACTCTCCTTGTCACTTCAGCAGCTGACACATAAAGCAGGACATAAAACCTGGGCAGGTGGGCGGGCCCAACAGCAGAGCATCTTAGAGAACTGGTTTGGTCTCCACTGCTTTTCAATGGTACCCGTACAGCAGAACCGGGCCGAACCGGTAGAATACCTCCGCTGGATTTGTCCACATTGGCAAGAACTTCAGAAGAATAAAATTGGAGATCATTAAAGGCAAGGGAGATTCTTCAGCATAAGAAAACATTTGACTAAGTGAGAAGGAATATCATGGACAAACCATGAGCAACTTTCTCTTAGTAAAAATAGGACAAAATGCAGGTATTTAGTGACTGTTCCTGTAGTGAGCGTTGAAAGTTAAAGCACTGAAAAAAGTGGCTTATGACAATTGCAGCATCCTGATCAAAATATGGACGTTTGGCAATTGGCTCATATTTATGATGGTTCCCAGGGTCCTGACAAGCAGGAAGAAGACCAATTCACTTAATCGTGTTGGTAACTTATCAACAACAGGGATTCATTTAATAACTGTGGCAAGTAAGGTTGTAAAATGGGGCAAACCTCACTTAACACCTCTCTTGCTTAGAAACATACCGGTCCTTAGGGTGGATGCAGAGAAGCCGTGAAAATATAGACATATCGATATCCTGGCAAGAGAAAGTGTATCATTCAGGAGAGAATTCAGCACTGCTGTTTGAATTTCAGATCCTGAAGATGAAACTCAAATACTTTGGCCACCTAATGAGAAGGAAGGACTCACTAATGCTGGGAAAGATTGAGGGCAATAGGAGAAGGGGACGATAGCGGATGAGGTGGCTGGATGGAGTCACTGAAGCAGTAGGCATGAGCTTAAATGGACTCCGGAGGATGGTAGAGGACAGGAAGGCCTGGAGGAACGTTGTCATGTCGTGATAGGTGGGACACGATTTTCCAACTAACAACAACAACTAGCTGTTTGAATAATGAAGCAATTGATGTGTATTTTTATTATTAAACACCTGCATGTCTGCATGTCTATATAGATATAGGTCAATTTTCATGCAGAAAGTGGGGTGAGGGAAAGCAGAGGGACTGATAGTTTTAATGGTGAACCCACCAAGTTGAAGACAGAAAGTTTTTTTTTTCCAGAGAAGCACAGGCCCAGCCTGCCCCCTAGTGATTCTGCCTAGTGATTTGGAAGGAAACTTGCAAGTACACTAAAGAAGACAGAAACATTTGCATCTATCAGATAAAACTTTGTTTGATTGTCATAATCACGTATCTGTGTTTTTAATAAACAAAGATTTAATCAGATGAACATTTTTGTATTATATATATATATTCAATTACTTTGCCGATGGAATATGAAAGTAAATCTTATTTTGATTACAATATTTACAAATAAATTTATTAAAGATCTTAAAATGACCAGTGTTAACATATTGGATTTTGAAAATTCTATGAAAAACTGTAATAAACGCTATTGGGGAATTTCATTCCTATGGCAAAAAAATTGGAAGAAATGGTTTTTGTTTTCAGCAAACTAAGTGATGTTGTTAATATACAGTATTTTTAGTCCACCTTTTTTATTGTAGTGGAACCTTCAAAATAAAAATTTATTGCTAATGATGTAATAAATGCAAATCCAATCCTTTGTTTCACATTTCAGAACACCCAAAACTGAAAGAGTTCTGTGTTCCATTTCTACAATACTCAACATTCTATTGCATTTCTACCACTCATTTTCTCTATTTTAATATACATAAATATAGTATGTGTTGGGTTTATGTATAACTTCATTTTTACTGTAATCAAGGGCAAACTAAGTCACATTGGTACCATTATTTAACGTGGAAGTGCAAGTTTTCTCTATGCCATGGCTTCAGTATCTATTATAGAGAAGAACATCTGCTTGGTGGCTTTAGTATTCCGCTATGTATTTAAACAGGGAAGAAACAGAGGTCTATAATTTAAGAAGTGTCCTGTATATTGTCTTCACTCTGAAATCTGTAAGCAAGTATACTGATAGTCCTCTGAGAAGATGTCCTTCCTTGTAGTTCGACACTATGGAGTATTGTAACAGGGCTCCCAGGTGATGCCCTTTTTCTTTCTAGCATGGAACTGTATGGCAGGATTGGATTGAAACTGAAAAGAAGACTAGACCTCTCTAAATTCTAGGTGATATATTTGGACCTCTCCCCAGTGCTGGCTGGCTTGTTTCAACTCTGAACTTCATTCATGTAGCAGTAAAAAAGTGGTTGGGCATAGAGCCCCAGCCATTCTGTCACATAGAAAAGTAACGGACAACAGCAGCCCCACAATGGGTCTGGAACTACAAACTGGCATGGGGTACTCAGAGTTCATACCAGGGGGAGATGTGAAGCCAAACAAACCCCAAAGCTATGTGTCAACTTCGAACTGAACCTGGCCACAGCCATCTCTCTGTTCCTCAGTTGCCACACAGGGGGGAAGGGGGAAGGAGGTTGGAATGCATTAGTAGACACAACAAAGAGGCCATCTCCACTGGCAACGGATATGGTTGGGAAAGGAGTGCCTGAAAAGCCCATCAATTAACTCAATTGGCCAACATGACTTGTGACACTTGGGGATGGGGTTATTTCCTAGTTTAATTATGCTGAAACCATGTGAAAGATTTAGATTTGGTTTTCCATTGAAACTGTGCCGATATAATGTACTAATTAAAGAAAATTTTTGAGAAGGAGCCAAGTCTCAGGGTTCTGATTTGCTTTAATTCATTAGTCGGAGCCTTGACACTATGAACAGCAGACTAGGATGTGTTAACAGCTTTGGAAGCCACATCTGGAAGGGCTTTGTACTTGGTGTGCTCTTCTGGTTGAGGTGTCATAGTTGTGTCTCTTGGACTCAACTTGCAGGGTGCTGGTTCAGGAATGTCCATATCATGAATGAAACCAGTTTCATTTACCATCATCTCTTTCAAGTAAAGAAGAAAAATGTTCAAGATAGGCAATGCCTGCTTTGTTGGGCCTTATGCATCTTCTTAGGGAAATGATTTTAAACATTTCTATGCCATGGATTCTTCTGAAAGTTTCAAGAAATGTACAAAGCTTTGATCAGAAAAAAATGTATTCAAGTCCATAAAAATAGTTTATAAGAAAGAGCATTTATATTACAATATTACAATTTTGTAGATGTGTATATTACATTATATACAATATATATGCATGTATGTATAATTATATATTGTGTTAATAAGAAATATAATTATACATACATGCATTTTATTAGAAGGGGAACCCATCACGCTCCAATATAGTTATCAAAGTATTAAAAAATAACAAATAGTCATATGCTTCTTTGTAATTTGTTAAATCACGTACAAGACAAGCTAAATTTCAGTTAGAGATTATTGACGGTATTCAACTCCAAGGACCCCAGCCTTAGGGCAAGACAAGTTAAGAATCCCAGCCTTAGGGCAAGACAAGGCCATATTTTTTTCTTGGTGACATCAGAGGAGACAGACCCAATTTAAAGTTTGAAATAAAAGCTACTAGCAGGAAGGTTTCTTTCAATACTCTGCTTATTCCAGTTTTTTTTTATTTTTAGGTAAGTCTGAACTGTATGGAGCATGGTATCTGATCTGAATATTGATAAACCTTCTGGCATATAGCCATGTTTGTACAACAAAATAAATAAAAATAAAATAAAATCTTTTCAAGGTTTTCAAGAGATGAATGGAACTTAGAAGAACACTTCTACATCTTTATCCTGTCCCAATTTTTAATGGCTACTATGCCAGAAGCTGAACCTAAATTGGGATTTTTAATCTAGTAGAAGAAAAATGTTGAGCAAGAAATGAACTAAGGCAAAGTCAAGTGTGGACGACCATCCAAAGAGGAGAATGGACAAAGGACAAGTTGGTCTGGAAAAGAATAGCAAAAAGTGACTACTCAGACACCCCATAAATATTTTTAAATTACATGGTCTATTTTTGATTTGAGCTACAGGTGGCCTTTGTCTCTGTGTTCCCTTTGATGGGAGTTGAGACTGGCAATAAGTCAGCCTCAGTTGTCTGAAGTTTGGAAAGATGCTCTCTAATTTATTGCTATTCGCCACACCACTTTCTGGATAAAGGGAGGAGATCCAAGATTAGCTATCTATTGTTTCATTTCTAGCTTTTCCAGTTCAACAACTGTATTTCCTCCAGTATTTAAAGCCTACTTACACCAGTGGTTCTTATGTTAACATTCTGAGGTACTTCCTTGCAAGCTTTCTTTGCTTTCTTGATAGTTTCATTGTCCCATTGTATAGAGTTGATGGCCATCATTCCTTCTGTTGGGCTGCAGGGTGAAATCACAATACAGGGAGTTGTCTATAGACACCAAGATGAGACATGGAGACAGAAAAAGCTGCATCTACAAAAGCTAATGTTAGGTGGAAACAGGAACTAATAGAGGATGATAACAACCTGGCTAATGGTTAGGAATAATGGGTGTGTAATTAAATAGTCTCCAGCTCACCCTACTGCCATTTGGAAGACTTATTTTTACCCGATAGCAGTACTGGGCAAGTTTTTCAGTCTCAAAGTTGCATCTGGTGTTATGTGTGAGTAGAGGGAGACCCTCTGCAAAAGATGTTTGAGATGATGTATGTATTTTCCACTGAAAAGCAAGCTGGGGAACACACACACTTGGGCAGGACAAACATTTGACTTAATTGGATTTAAATTAGCTAAATATAGTTCAAGTGATGTCTCCATCCTGTTGATACAAGTTTCGTACTCCTGCTATACAGAGATTCACCTCCACTGATATATAAGTGTAAATCATTTGCACAAACCACACATATTCCCTTAGAATGCTTCCCTTCCAGATCTGTGCAGATTGGTTTCTCTGCTGGCATCCCGTTGTCCTGTTAAGCACCAGAAAAATTGGAGGATTCTGCATTCCATAAGTGGAGTGGTGACAACTTGCCCAGGATGCTTTGTGACATTGTGATGCTTTGGTAGCAAGCTATTCCTTACACATTCTCCAACTATGCCATCTAAGCAACTTTGTTCCTTGGAACTAGCCAGAAGCACTCACTCATTTGCCTCTTGGCCAAGCTGATTGGCAACATATTGAATGTCTGGGAGTCCTATGCAGTTGGAGATGTTGTTGCGAGGATAGTAGAAAAGGAATATTAGACACATTTCATTCAGGGTACTTGGGCCTCCCTGAAAAAAAGAAAAAAAAGAAAAAATTGTTTGGTGTTCCATGGAAGATAACCAAATTGTACTGAAACTCCGGATAAGTTTTGACAACTCAGCTGAAAAAAACACCACCAATTCTCCAATAGCAATCCCAGAGTGAGGAGCCAATGAATGAATGAACACAATACAGAAGCCTGATGATGGCAGATGAGATTCTGCCGAAACGTTGCTACAACTTTAAAAGCACAACTACAATGACGTGGGAAAATACCCGAACAAAGCTGAATACTATACATGTAAGTACCCGCGAAAACTTAAGAAAACAAATATATGTGTCAGTGTCATTATCTGAGAGCACAGAGAAAAATCAGGATCAGCTCCATAGCAGTTACTGACTCCACTGGGAAGCATGTGTCCATTTTGCCACAGCCACATACTAGGATGTGGTGCACTACTGTTATATTCCGAGGTTTTATCATGGGCTCAAACTGTACAGAAAAATGACAAGGTCAAAGCAAGAAGGTATCAGCAAATGAAAAATTCTTACAGTCTGGGATAATTGTCAATATCACCAGCAAAGCACCCTGCTTGATTTTCCAGTCACCTTATAAATATGATGTTTTGTCTTGACAATGGGTAGTGGGAGAAAGCTTCAGGAATAGGTGGTCTCTCATCCTCTGGGATAGGAAAATGAAAAGGGAAGCCAAGGCACGAAGTAAATATCTCAAGCCTCTGCACTTTTGCTCTGTGTGGTCACCAGAGTGAGGAGCC
The DNA here is from genome assembly GCF_049901735.1 of Notechis scutatus. NCBI lineage: Eukaryota > Metazoa > Chordata > Lepidosauria > Squamata > Elapidae > Notechis > Notechis scutatus. The sequence continues at coordinate 168,980,937 of NC_142010.1, read as the reverse complement.
AATGAATGAAAGAGATCAATCTGCTGGGGACCATTGGAGTCTATGGAATGGAAAGGTCCATCAAGAGTTTCTAATTTTAGATACTTATATCCAGGGGTGGGATTCAAATTTTTAACAACCCGTTCTAGGCATGGCTTAGGTTGTGGATGTGGCTTGGTGGTCATGTGACTGGGTGGAGATGGCTTGGTGGTCATGTTATTGGCTGGGTGTGGCCAACTCAATATCAGATCGAGGCACGCATCTCCTCGCCTGGCCTCTCATGACTGTGGGGATGCTGCAACAGTCGTAAGTGTGAAAAACAATCATAAGTCACTTTTTTTCAGTGCCATTGTAACTTTGAATGGTCACTCCACATAAGCAAAGGAGGGGAAAAAAACTCCAGAGACGTTCCTAAGACAGGAAGTCTAGTCCTGCCAAGAATGTAATAAGGGTTAACGGAGAGGCAGTTTCTGTAAGCAACACCAGAATGTTTCCTTCCTGCCTTCCTTACAGGATTAGGCCAGTAATTTTTTCTAACAACCGGTTCTCCAAACGGCTTAGAATTAACAACCGGTTCTAGCGAATAGGTGCAAACTGGTAGAATCCCACCCCTGCTTACATCATTTAATTTCAGAACATATGCATGATAGACACTGGGATATTTCAATTCCTCTTCAGTTTCCACCAGCATCAAGAAGAGAGATTTGTGGATTATTTTTCCTTTTGAAGAAGTCAATCGTGTCATTTGTGCCAAATGCAGCCATGAGGAATAGTGTGTCACCTTGTGTAGATACAAATGAAAAGGAAAGTCTCCTCTGTCCTATCATATCCCTAAACATTTAGCTTGACTGGCAGCCACAAAAAGTAACCTTCCTAATTTTCAACATCTTGAAGTTCTTATTTTTTCCCCCCCCACTGCAACGATTTATTTCACAGATTTATACAAATCTTGACACAAACTCAGACCAATGTTCTTACAGATTTGTATGATTAAATTCTGTTGTGAGCTTTGTGCTCCCAATACATGATTTATTTATGATGAATGAGTAAGTGAAATAACAAGTCACCCACCTTGGTTCTGATGCTCATATACTAACAGCATTTAGACTTGAGGTTTTGTGGAGATTAATGCAATATGGCATGTTTTGAAATTGCCAAAAGCAGCGGACTGAACTGTTGGGGACAGAGGATTTGCTGAAATAGCAGTCACTTTCTAAAACAAACTTAAAACAAGCCACACTTTCTCCCCCCCCCCCCCCCCCCCAACACATTCTTCCCTCACTACTTTCTAAACCCAACCCACCCCCCCCCCCCACCCCCACAAAACACACCCCCCCCAACAAAAAAACACCCACCCCCCCCCCCCCCCCCCCCCCCCCCCCCCCCCCCCCCCCCCCCCCCCCCCCCCCCCCCCCCCCCCCCCCCCCCCCCCCCCCCCCCCCCCCCCCCCCCCCCCCCCCCCCCCCCCCCCCCCCCCCCCCCCCCCACATTTGGTTTAAAAAATATCCTTCTGTCATTTTACATATCCACAAGAACCACTCCTCCCCCCCCCCCCCCCCCCTCTTACACAAACTGGATAGACACTCTGGCATGAATGCCTTTCGGTGCTTAGCTCAGATGTTTCCCAACCCAATGCCCTCCACGTGTGTTGGATGTGTTATTCCTAGGATTCCTAGCCCAGTCTGCTCAAGACCTGAAAATAATGATTTCAATGCATATGCAGACACTCAGATATGCAGGCACTCAGACAGAGACCTTTGAGCCTGCAAAGCTTGTTCTAAAGCTCACACTGATTCATCAAGACTTCCTTTATTTCTATTTCACTTGCTATACCATTATGTATCTTAAGCGCAAGAGATACTTGATACGCATAATGGAATGCATTCTAGCTAATATGAAAATGCAGAACATTTAAATGAACCTGGACTATTTAGCTCCTTAAATCCACTCATCCTTAGGAACCTTGGAAGACCTTTTTTGCAGAAAACAGTAATATATATCATTATTGTACCAGACTTGCCCTTTCCTAAGAGAAATCTGGGAGAGGAGCAACAGCTCTTCACAACTTCCATGAGGTTGTGATTATTGTCTATGGAAGACTTCAAGGGTCTTTGATCTACTTTGGGGAAGGAAATTATTCTGGCTGCTGCCCTCTGTGAAAACAGTTGCCCTCACCACCACTGGCCCATTCCTTCCATGGATTGCCTATTATCTTTTGCTGCTCAGTGGTTTCTATTTTTTTTTCATTTTAAACAACAAACATAAACAAATACAAAACATACAACATTATATAAAATCTTCTTTCCATTATACAGTGTGTCGGTTGGTACATATCTCTTGTGCACAATATCAATAGTCATTACATCCTGTTTTTATATTGCAATTCATGTTGTATATAACTACTATTCACTTAATATCGTATTGTTATCAAATCACCATCTGACTGTAATTTCAAGTTCACCTCATCCTTTTTGAGCAAGAATCAACTATTATGAAACCTAGTTTATAGTATCATTCATTCCCATATAATCAAATATAAAATAACATATTATAATTCTTTCCATAATAATCACATCATTACATTATATTATGTTTATATTATATTATGTTATATTTCTCTATCTTCTTGTCTAACCATTGATAAAATAAATCCCATATTTTATAATATTCTTTTTCTTCTTGCTCTCTAATAGCAAATGTCGCTCTACTCATTTCTGCACATTCCATTATTTTCATTATCACTTCCTCCTCTATTGGAACTTTTTCATTTTTCCAGTTTTGCGCAAATACAGTTCTAGCTGCTCAGTGATTTCTTAGCAGCAACAGAAGCACACGTTCTCATTTAGACATAAGAGCCTGGTGGGCATTTCATTTCCTTATCTTTTTTAGGGATAAGGGCAGAGATCATAACCATTGATCCCCTCTTCTTCTCATTGTTTGGGTTTGGAGCAGGCTACATGCATGCAAACCCCTTTAACCTGCCTTTATGTACACTTTTTTCCCTTTGTAAAAGGCATAGCATTGCCATTTCTTTTCATGGTTTTAAAATATAGCAATAAACGAATACCACTACCATTAAAGTAAGAGCTAGCAGCTCAGGTAAAGATACTTCAAAGTAGGTGTGACTAAATGCATGAGTGGTTAAAAAGGATTTTAGCCAGGACCAAGAAGAAAACATTAGCATCTTTTGTGGGGACACCAAGGGACATCTTCCAATCAAACCTGGCTCCTGCTAGCTTCATGGAGATGCGGACTAAAATTTCTTACCAATAATGAGACTGATTTTGTTTTATTGGTTTTTTAAACCAAACATAAACAAACAAAACATAACAACATCAAGTCATCTTCCATATATATACATACAGTGTGCCGGTTGGTTTACAAATTGTTTTGTGCTTCCATTTCATAGTCTTCAATTACAATTACATTGTATATAATCTCGTATTTTCAATCAAATATTAAATACATTAATATCATTATTAATCAATCATTTGACTATACTTTTATTCATTCATGTTTTACGAAATAATCATATTTTACTTAATTTGTTTTATGACAGTTCATATTATCATCCCAAATCTATCCTAGAATCATTTTGTAGATATAATAAGAAAAGAATACATCTTTATATATTTATTATTTTCTAAAAGTCTACATATTTCATTACTATATTTTATTGTCTAACCATTGATAGAATAGATCCCAAATTTTATAAAATTGTTTATCATCTTGTTCTTTAATGTCAAATGTCAATCTACTCATTTCAGCACATTCCAATATTTTCTTAATGATTTCCTCCTGTGATGGTGTTTTCTCATTTTTCCAGTTTTTAGCAAATACAATCGTAGCCGCTGTTAATACATTTACAATCAGGTATTTCAAGTCTTTACTATATATTTCAGGTAAAATTCCCAATAAAAATATCTCTGGTTTCAAATCTATATGTTTTTTGTCATTTTTTCCAACCACGTGTGGATTTTAGTCCAGTATTTTTTAGCGTCCGCACAAGTCCACCACGTATGGTAATATGAGCCAGGTGTCTGATGACATTTCCAACATTTTTCGGATTTATTCTTGAACATTCTTGCTATTCTTGTCAGGGGAAAAATGCCACCTGTAAAACATCTTGTACAAATTTTCTTTATATGCTGTTGACATTGTCATTTTATAATTTTGAGACCACATTTTTTGCCATTTCTCTAAATCAATCCTATATCCAAAATTCTTCCCCCAAGCAATCATAGTTTCTTTAACTTGTTCTTCTTCTAGTTTAATTTCTAATAAATATCCATGCAATTTTCTAATCACCTTTTCATCAGTACCTGTCAAAATCTAATCTAAGTCAGTCAGTTTATCATAGAAACCTTCTGTTTTAGAATCTTTGTCATACCTTGAATGTATTTGCGCATATGAAAGCCAATTCATCTTTATACCTTGTTCCTCTAATTTTTGCATAAGTTTATTCCCTTTTCATTCAATATTTCACCATATCTGTTTGTTCCTTTTTATATATTATATGATAGGAAAATGCTTCAATAGTTGACAGCCAGACTGGAATTTTCAAATAGCATTGCCTTTTAGTCTTCTCCCAGTTTAACCACAGAGACTCCTGTATATAACGTCTTCTAAAATACCCCTGTGTTTTAGTTCCTTTATATCATAGAAAAGCATGCCACCCCAACAACAGATCATGTCCTTCTAATGTCAACAATCTAGTATTTCTTAATGTTATCCATTCCTTAACCCACATCAAATGTGTAGCTTGGTAGGACAACTCCCAATTAGGCAAACTAAATCCTCCTCTTATTCTAGCATCTCGCAAAAGTTTTAACTTTATTCTCGCTTTCTTACCTTGCCATATATATTTCAACACAATTTTCTTTAAATCTTCAAAGTAGTCTTTTCCAAGCCTAATTGGAATTGTTTGAAACAAATATAAAATTCTGGGTAATATATTCATCTTGATTGTTGATATTCTCCCTATTAATGACAGTTGTAAATTTTCCCATTTTGCCAAATCTAGCGCTACCTGCTGTTTAAGTTTGATATAATTATTCTCTTTTAGTGTACTGCATCTTGCTGTCAACTATATCCCCAAGTACTTGATCTTATTCGTAACCTAAATTTTCAATAGGTCTGCCAGTTCTTCCTTTTGTCTTAATAGCATATTCTTTGTCAAGATCTTGGTCTTATCTTTATTTATTTTCAAACCAGCCACCTTTCCATATGTCTCTAGCTTTTCTATCAATTTTGATGCTGTTTCTCTTGGGTCTTCTAAGATGAAAACCAGATCATCTGCAAATGCTTGCAACTTAAATTCTTCCTTTTTAATTTTCATCCCTTTTATATTCTTTTCATCTCTAATATTTCTATTTAGCACTTCCAAAGTTAACACAAACAACAGAGGTGATAGTGGGCACCCTTGTCTTGTTCCTTTTCTTATATCGATAGTCTGTCAGTTCTCCCTCTATCATTACCTTTGCCGTTTGCTTATGATATATAGTTTCTATTGCTTGAATAAATTTTCTAGCAAAGCCCATCTGTTCCAGCAGTAATAACATGAATCGCCAATTCACATTATCAAATGCCTTCTGTACATCTAGAAATATCAGAGCCATTTGTTTTTCAGGATGTGCCTCGTAGTATTCCAAAGTGTCCAAGATTACTCTCATATTGTCTTTAATTTGTTTCTTTGCCAGAAATCCATTTTGATCTGGATGGATAAAATTATTTAAATATTTTTTAAGTCTTTCTGCCAATATTGAAGCAAAAATTTTATAATCTGCGTTTAGTAGGGAAATAGGTCTATAGTTCTTGATTTGTAATGGATCAGTCTCCTCTTTTGGAACAAGTGTGATATAAGCTTCTGACCATGATTTAGGTATCCTCTTCTTTAACATAACTTCATTCATAACTTCTAGCAATGGAAGATTCAATGATTCTTGTAATGTTTTGTAAAATTCTGCCGGAAGTCCATCTGGGCCTGGTGCCTTTCCATTATTTTGCTTCTTGAGTGCTTCAGTTAACTCCATCATTGTTATATTGTTTTCTAACATTGTTTCAATCTCTTTAGGTATCTGGGGTAAATTAGCATTCTGTAAATACTGTTTAACTCTTTCCTCATCAATATTCTCTTGTGTGTATAGTTTCCCCTAATAGTCTCGAATGATTTCCTTCTTCTCTTTACTACCATAGCAAACTTCTATTAACATCTATTAATTGCAATATTTTCCTTGATTCTTTCTCCTTTCTCAATTTATATGCTAACCATCTACCTAGTTTATTTGCATCTTCAAAGTAGTTCTGTTTAGCACCTCTAATTTTCTATGCTAATTCTTCTTTTTCTATTAGAACCATTTTATGTTTGGTTATATCCGTTTTTAATTTAATGTCCTTTTTCTGTGGCATTTTATGTAACTCTTTTTCAAGTCCTTTATACTCATCCTCTAATGCCTTAGAGGCTAATCTTTTCATGGTATTTCTTTTCCTTGTATAGTCTATTATCAAGCCTCTGGCATATGCCTTCATTGTATCCCATACATTCTGGATTGATGTATCTTCTTTTTTGTTTTCTCTAAAGAAAAAAGCCAGTTCTTTCTCCATCCACTGTGTGAAGTCTTTTTCCTTTAAAATAATATTATTTAACGTCCATCTAGATCTTCTTCTTTGTCCTTTCCATTTAATTGTCATTGGATTGTGATCTGCCCAAGTACTTGTTTCAATATTTATTTCTTGAATATTAGTTAACAATTCTGTTGACATCCATATCATATCTATTCTGGACCATGATAAATGTCTATTTGAGTAGAAGGTGTATTGTTTAGTTTTAGCATTTCTTTCTCTCCATGTATCTTTTAAGTTTATTTCATCTACCATTTAAAAAAAAGATTTAGGAAGAGTCTTTCTGTTTTGCTTTATTGTTTTCTGTGCTGTATAGTCCAGTTTATTGTCTACAATTCCATTAAAATCTCCCATCATAATTATATTAGCATAGTCCAGTTCAATTATTTTCATATGTAATTTTTTAATAAAATTCTTCTTGATTGTCATTTGGGGCATAGATTGCAATCAGGAGTGTTTTTGTATTATTGTCCATTATTTCCACCATTAATATTCTTCCTTCGTCATCAGTATAAATCAATTTCGTTGGGATGGTCTCTTTAATATATAAAACCACTCCTCTTTTCTTACATTGTGTCAAGGAAGTAAATATTTTCCCTAATTTTGGCTGTATCAACAATTGTTCATATTATTTTTTAATATGTACTTCTTGTAGGCAGATTATATCAAATTTTAATTTCTCTAATTTATGGAAGGTTTTCCTTCTTTTAACGGCTGAATTAAGTCCATTTATATTAATTGTAATCATTTTTTTCTCTTCCATGGTTATATTTTATAGTTAGGTTTGACAGCTCTCGTGGATCTTGGTTCACGTTGTTCTTTGGCTTCCTCCTTTCCACCTACTGCACCTTCTTCTGTTTCAGTCGTCATTTGGCAGTCCTCTTGGAATTCAATTAGTGAAATTTCTTTTTCTGCCTCTTCCTCTTTCCCTCTGAAAAATTCTGTGTAAAATGATTCCGCTTTCTCAATTGAGTCAATTCTGTGTCTCTGTTCTTGCCATGTGAACATTAAACCTTCTGGAATCAGCCATCTATAATTCACCTCTTTTTTAAGTAGCAATTTGGTCAAGAATCGATATTCTCTTCTCATCTCTCTCACTCTTCTGGGTACTTGTTTCAAGACCACAATCTCCTTATCTTTGTATTTCAATGTTTTCTCTCTTGCCACTTGCAATATTTGCGTTTTAATGGCTTTCTTTGTAAATCTGATGTGAACTTTTCTTGGTAAGCTATTTCTCATTGCATATCTTGTGAAGACTCGATAGACCTCATCTATTCCATCCATCATCTTCTCTTCAGTTATTTCCAAGGCTTCAGCCAATATTTCTATCATTATCTCAGCTAGATTTTGTCCTTTTTCTTCCTCTGTGTTTTGGAATCTAAGATAAAACTCTGATCTGTCCATCTCCCATCTCAGCATACCACTTTTATCTTGTTCAACCACAGTTAATCTGTTATCGATGTCTCCAATCTTCTTGTCTCTTTGTTTATCTTCTTCTTCAATTTTTTGGAGTCTTTCATCATACTTCATCATCATTTGTTGGATGTTCTCCACTTTTTCATTGGTTTTCCCCGTTCTTTGTTCAATGTTCTCTATTCTCTTTTCAATATTCTCTGATCTTGTTTGAATATTTTGAATTCCTTGCATAACCATCTGCAGGGTCACTTTTTCTTTTTCTTTTTCTTGCCTTAACATTGTCTGTATTGAACGTTGTCCTACAGATGGTGGAGAGGAAGAAGTAGAAGTTCAGGAACCAGGAGCTGTTAATTTCCTACTCATTTTGAGCAATTCAAAATCTTCAGTTTCTTCTAGACCTTCTAGATCCAATTGTGAAATAACCAATTGCAGTTCCAAATAAAAATAGTAGGAAAAAAGAAGCCAAATAGTAATAACAATAAAGAAAGAAAAAAATTTCTTCAGGTTCTTGTATATCTTAATCCAATAGATTGGTTAGATAACAGTAAAAATTCAAAAATGAAGGAAAAGACCATAAACATACAGAAAAAAGAAAAAGTTATAAAATCCTAAAAAAGGCAGAAAAGTGAAGAATAAAAAGCTAAAAAAAGAAAGAAAAAATTATTCAGGTTCTTCAACACTTTAATCCAATTAAGAGGTCTCAAATATAAAAGGATGCATAAGAGAAAAAAAAAGAAGGCCAGAAAAAAAACACCAAAACAAAAACAAAAACCCCAATATGAAAGGTAGATGGAAAGACAAAAATACCAGGAAGGGAGAGAGAAAAAAAGGCTACTCCCTTAAAAAGAAAAGGAAGGGAATCATTAATACGAAAGCTTTTCCTTTAAAATAAAAAGCAAGCGTAGAAATTTAACTTCCAAAGACAACCAAAAAAAAAAACAAAGACAAGTTCCAAAGAGCCAAAAATCCGAATAGCTATTACAAAAAGTAAACTGATGAGGAGGGGTAGCGCAGCTTAGAAAAAATAAAAAGAGCACACTGCACTTTGTTTAATTACCCAAGGCTCTTGTTATAACTCTCTTCTCCAGAGACTTATCACTTTTTCTTTTCCTATAAACTTCAACACCAGACTCCAGCTGTTGATAGAAACCCAGAAGAGCACCTGCAATAATACTCTCCTGTGCTCTTCCCTCTATCTTATCAAACAGGCAATGTCCTTGAAAAGAAGTCTCAATTCTTTCTCAGCTTTGTCTGGTCAAAAGAGAAATAGAATATTTCCAAGCCTCTAGTTGGCAGTGTTACAAAGTTTCTTTTGCTTTCACTTTCCCCCTCCTTTTCCAAGCAAAATATAATAAGAATTAATTAAAAAAAGAAAAATATATTAAAAAAAAACAACTAAAAGGGAGTCTCTAGCCTAAAATATTATAAAGTCAAAAAGGAGAAAAAGAAGAAATGAAAGAAGAGAAAAAAACCAGTCCAGTTTCAAAATATAAGATCATGTGTAGAAAATCCAGCAATGAGAAAAAAAAAATATTACTTTGACATTCCTGTTTAAAATCGCCGCTTAATCACTTATGTCCAAACTTTTACAGATTCTTTCTTTTCCTTAGGGTGTCCTTTCAAATCTTAAAATAAAGAAAAAGCTCTCACCAAACCGGCACACTCTCTCTTTCCATTCTCTTTCATTTCGGAGCTGTCCCAACTTTAGCAGCTTTAATTGCTGCCTCTTTGCTGCTGGCAAAAAGATCTTCTCCTGGATCTACCAGGGACTTTGCGGTATCCCTGGGATCGACAGGATGCGCTCTTTAAATCCACCGTCTCTTCAGGATGGTTTAGATCCACTTGGACCATCCAGGAGCAAAGATATCGGCAGCGATCTCAGACCTCCAAGATCGCATGCTGTATCGTTGAGACGCCAGCTCCGCCCTCCCTCAATAATGAGACTGATTTTGTATTGCCTTCTTCTGGGATGATTTTTGATCCCCCAGTCTAACTTATGGCACTATAATTTCCTGGTGCTTTCCTATCCAATATCAACCAGGCTGTACTTAGCATTTCCAGATTACTCCAAGCTAGATAGATAGATGTTATCAACAATATTCACAGGCAAAAGTTCTGTGCAGCACTTTAACCTCAACCTCAAGTGGTCAATCAAAGGTCGCTCATTTTAGAACAAACTGGAAGATTCATATAAATCATAACAATACAAGAGCACACAATAGATACAAACTCAAGGTTAACCGCACCAAACTTGATTGCAGGAAATACGACTTCAGCAACAGAGTGGTCAATGTCTGGAATACTCTACCTGACTCTGTGGTTTCTTCCCCAAACCCCAAAAACTGTAACCTTAAACTGTCTACTATTGACCTCACCCCTTCCTAAGAGGCCTGTAGGGGCGTGTATAAGTGCACCAATCGCGCCTACCGTCCCTGTCCTATTGTTTCTTTTTATTTTTCTTATAAGTATCCATCTCATGTATTCAAAACTATGTTTATTCTTATACCTGTATCTTGTAAGCAATTGACAAATCAAATCAATCAATCAATTAATGTTTGCATATGACACAGATGTATATGTGCCAGAATTCACACTCCAAATAAAAGAAGGCGAAAACAAATTTTTAAAAGAAATGAACTACAGAGAATCCTTCCTCTCCCCAATGCAATTGTAAAATGAATGTGTGGGTTCTTAAGTGAAACATGGGGTGCCTCTGGTTGGGAGGGCCCTTGGCGGCATAGTGCAGGCTCAGGCCCCCTGGCCTGGGCATCCAAAGGATTTGCTCCCTGTTCCTTGGAGTTTCCCAGGCCTCGGCCTGCTCCAAGCCACCTCTACAGCCAAGCAAGGGAGCTGAAAGCTGGTGAGCAGTAGCAACCAAGGCAGTTGTAGCTGGTAGGCCAAGGCTTGCTTCCCATCCAGCCATCTAAGAGACTTGCAGGATTTGGCCTACTCGTCACCTACTTTAAGGCCCAGGAGCACTCACCTTACCTTTTTGTCTTTTGCAGAGGAGCCTTGCCGATGTGATGCAATATGAAGCTCAGCTTTCTTGCAGAGGCTGCTGGACTCATGGCGACCTCCTGCTATTCTGCAAGCAAGCAGTATTTCTCAGGAGACTGTAGGGAGTTCTGTGTTTTAAGGAGGCTCCACAAACCCCACAAACAATCGGAGCCTCCCTTTGTACAGACAGTCCTCGACATAAGGCAGTAATGGGATTTGCTCATTACGGTCGTATGTTGTGAGTCTTGTATGGTTTACGACCATTTTTGTGGTGGTCATGAAGCGAATGTGGTGGTTGTTAAATTAACCCATTTTCATCATGCTACAGTTTTATTGGAGATCAGAACTAACTTCTGGTTTTGTGCAGAAATTGTTGTAACCTTGGCCACGTGACTGCAAAGGACTGTAAATGCAGCTATGTTGCTGAGTACCTAAGTGTGGTCAAAGGACAACTGGTGGGGGAGGAAACATGACTGTTAGAACTGGATCAGAACTCCCTTTTTCAGGTAGGTCATGACTTTGAACAGTCACTAACAGTCCTAAATGGAATACTACTTGTAATGTTAATTCAAATTCAAACATTTAGAGTCTACTCTAAGCAGTGTCCTGCTGGATCGAATTCTCAAGCCTGCAATTCTGCAATTTGTTTGTCAAGGTGGCCAACCAGCTGCACAAGAAAACCAACTAGTTTCCCAGCAAATAGCGTCCAAAGGCAGTTTAACTGCCATCAAAGCTTATAGTCATTGATTCCCATGGACTGAGGTGAATTCATTGGAAACTAGCTAGCTATCGGGTGAACTCCTTCCAGACAGCCTAGAAAGTCCCTCTGGTCCAACTCAAAGAATCATCTCAGAGAATACTGCAAATATTCTGAAGCTAAAACAATTTATGTACCTCACAGTTCCAGATGAGGCTGTAAATTCACAGAATTCTTCAATCTAGACATTCTTTTAGCCTCCCTTGCTCAAATGTTTCCATTCTGATTCATGTTCATGTTATTTCCTGTTCTCACATCTGCATTTTGTCCCAGTTGATATTCTATAGCCCAAATGTCCTTTTCCCCCTAGTCTGTACCCATTTCAGTTCTTAGTTGAAACAAGTAGTGCAAAAAGTAAAGGCATTTCACACTTTTTTTTGCAGCAAATTCTTGTTTCTGTGTGTCCTTGCCTTTTTCTAGACTATCATTTATCATGATGTTAGAAACCAGGAGGTTCTGAATTCTAGTCCCACATTAGGCACGGCAACCAGTTGTTTTCTCACAGCTAAACCACCTCACAGAGATGTTGTTGTTGTGGGGAAAACAGGAGGAGTATTAGGTATGCTTGCTGCCTTGGGTTATTTGTAAAAATAATAGAAGTGGGATGAAAAATAAAATAAGACAAGTCCCATTGTTTTGCTTACTGTGATATCCAGGTCATGTTCATCACACACCCAGAACTGTTGCCTGAATGCCATGGTGGTGGATGTTTTATCCTGGGTCAATGACAGTAACTTGCCTTTCATCCTCCAGGATGGCATCCTCGTTCGCACCATGCCAATCCTGAGTGAAATAGGAAGAACTACAAATATGTTGCCATGGATAGAAAAAAAGACTGTGACTTGGATGAACCTTGGGCCAATCCTTATATTCTTATCTCATTGATCTTGCTGCAGGATAGCTATAGGTAAGTAGATAGGCAAGTGAATAAATGACATACAATAGTGCAGCTGGCTATCTATTACATATGAGACTAGGTTGGATTTTTGTAAATGTGTGTGTGTGTGTGTGTGTGTGTGTGTGTGTATTTGTATGCACACTTTACAAAAGAAAACCCATTTATGTTACTAAATGTAAGGGCAAAAGGAAGCTTGTAATTCAGTAGAAAGAAGCTATATCCCCTGATATTGCAATGAAAAATCATCCTGGAACTAAAGAAGTAATAATTGGCTCTGAAATTCTGCAGTCATGGTTGGTGGCCTAGAATTTCCGTTTCATAAAATTCAGTAATAAAATTAATAATTTCTGGATAGAAAAAAAACCCCACAAATCAAAATAAACTCCCAAACTGTGGGTATCTCCATATCTCCTTTAAAGGACAAAGGATTTTTTTAAATTACTTTTTTTGTTGAGATTTAGGGGAGTATTGCCTTTAGAGTGCAAATTATGCCTCAGAAATGCACATTATTTCTCTATCTTCCATCATAAACTGAGCAAGCCCAAATTGCAAAAGCCATGAGAGGTTGATTGATTGATTGATATTTCACATTTCTGGACTGCCCATCTCCCTCAAAGATTCTTTTTCTGCTGTGCCAGCCATTGGGCTCCAACATCATTTCATAAATGATACTGCAGCTATCATGTCAACAATCATCTCTAAATTCATTTGTAATGCAAATTATCCCTCTCCCCTCCTCAATTACGTGCACTGAGCCAAGGCCCTAATGAAATGGCACTCTTGATTTAGTCTTACTGAGAAATAGATGTTGCCATCAGGAAGAACACCACCAATCACAAAGTCTGCTCCAGGAATCTCCTTATTAATGGTAAAGCCAAAAGCCACCCATCCAGTTGACTGGGCTTGAAACTCAAAACTCATAATGGCGAGTTCATCATCATAGTCCCATCGGAGGTGAGTCTGGTGTCTGGGATCCAGGAAAGTAGAGAAACGCAGTTGGGAAACTGAGGAATGACTGGAGCAAATGCACAAGGTGGACATGAGGAACAACAGGCTTTTCATAGACGAATGGTTCATATATGGGGAAGATTGTGCTTTTTTCTTCTCTCTCATATCTTCTGACAGAGCTTTCCTTCAGTAACCACCTTGTGGGATGGAGAAGACCCAATTTATATGAAAAACTGGGACCAGCTGCCAAAGAGGAAGGACAGCATTTTGGATTCTGAAAGATCGGTTTTCAACCCTGGCATTTGTTTTTCATTTTATCTAATTAAACGGTGTGCTTCCCAAAAGGCATTGTGTGATGTCTTTTTTTAAGGAGAGAAGATTCTTCTTATGTCCAGGTATTGCAAAATGGACATCTTCCAGAAGCATTTAAGATGACATAATCTCTCCTGGATGTGAAAGTGAAGTAGAACATTTCTGAAGTGTGTAAACATTTTGACACCACTAATTTTGTTGATGTTTGTAATCTGAGGAAAGAGGAAAATTCACATTCTGTCTCCTCTAGCCACTTATCGGTTTCAGTTTAATGATCTGGCAGGAAATGCTTTCAAAATGCACAGTCTCACTGTCAGCTGCCCATCCGCATGTCAGTATGCATGATCCAGACAGTTTTTCATGATTCCCACTAGTTCTAACTACTAAATATGTCTTATGTTCTTGTGTTTATTTTGAATATAAACAATGAATTAAAAAAAATATTCCAAAATTGTAATTATTGGTTCATTTAAGTAAATTAGGTTTCTATAGGCAGGTATTCAAACTCAGTTCTAGGCTTGTACACTTGTTTTGGCAAAGTTTCATGTTTCTCTTATTCCATTAGATCATACATTATAAGTGATGCCCAATCTTCCCACGTTATTAATTTGGAATATGTTTTTTTAATTAAAACAAAATCATCACAACTTAAGGCCAATCTGTTAAAAAAAAAGAGAAAACTGTGAGGATAATACTTAATCTATGTTACATATATAATAAGAATCTGAGAGCAACTGAGGCGAATCAGTTGAAAATATTCAGGAGGAATTGTCTTCAGAATGAGATAGTGAGGGAGGAAAGGTTGATTAGCAGGGGTCTCCAAACTTGGCAACTTTAAGATTTGTGGACTTCAACTCCCAGAATTCCTCAGCTAGTCATGCTGGCTGGGCAATTCCAGGAGTTGAAGTCCACAAGTCTTATAGTTGTCAAGTTTGGAGACTCCTGCTGTTAAAGTGTCTCTCACCTTTTTAGAGTAAAATGAGCAAGAGTTTTTGGGTAAAGGTAAAGGTGCTGTGGATTAATATGGATACAGCTTTACTAAAGTAACTAGATTACTGTGTAAGAATAAGGCAGGATTACCTTAGCCATTTTGGGAAATCATGAATTTCTAAAAAGTGAGAGATGTTTACAGGCAATACGTAAGTAATGGAATGGGACCAACTATATTATGATGGAATTCTGCAAATCAAAGGCATTTAATTTTGAGCATTTAGTAGAAATATAATGTATTTGTATGTTGCAGATTTTTCAGATTCATGTAATGGATTTGGGGAATTAAATAGACAGGCAGGACAGAGATAGGTAAATGAGAGAACTAAGTGCATTCTATCAGATTATGACTAAATATAGACTGGGTATAGCCAAACAATATAGAAGCAGCCAATACCTATTGAAAACTAATTTTATCCTGTCCCTTTCTATCAATGTTCTAAATAGCTCTTTCTCAGTTCATGTCTGGAAAATTATTTTTTGCATCAGAAAGTATGAGTTGGATATGGGAGGTACTTCTGATATAATGTTGGGCAGGAAAAAGAGGATTACAATGCAAAGATGGCTTAATAAAAGATAAAAAGAACTTGGTTTCTAAGGAAGATTGTGTGTCTCCATTTTGAGGGCATCTGAGATGTCTTCAGGAAGAGAGAACATGACTTTGTGATAACAAGGAGAGATTAAAGTACACTAAAGAAGATAACAATGATAAAAGGGCACTTGTGGAAACACTTAAGATCTGGCACCAACTAGAGCGTGAAGGAAAGGAATGAAACCCAAGTCCTCATGAGTAACAATGGTTGCATTTACAAGTCATGTACCTGGAGGGAGATGGACATGTTGGCTGATGCAAACAGGAAAGAGATAGTGATTATGAATGACAACTACATTAGTAACACTGTATATATGAGCAAGGTGCTAGGAATTGATATTAAATGTGGTACGAAGTTGGGGGGAAATATAGAATGGAACCAAGAGGAAAAAAACATTCAATCTATGGTCAAGATTCTCTGGTATCTTTAAAACTGGTATCTTTAAAATGTGTTGAAATTCCAGTGCTATGTATTCTTAAACAATATGGTTTCAGGCTGGCTAATAATCCAGAAGAAGAAAACAACTTACAAACCTGAAGTGGCCATAAGACTACGGAAACGTCCAGTGGTGGAATTCAATTTTTTTTACTACTGGTTCTGTGCGTGTGGCGTGGCATTGCTTGGTGGGCGTGGCAGGGGAAGGTTACTGTAAAATCTCCATTCCCTCCTCAGCCCACTAACCTGATTTCCAGCTCCGTTCTCCTGTGCAGGGCAACAAAAGAAGACCCAGCTGGGACACGGGAGGCAGGGAATAGATGGGGGCAGGGCCAGTCAGAGGTGGTATTTGCCGGTTCTCCGAACTACTTAAAATTTCCACTACCGGTTCTCCAGGACTGGTCAGAACCTGCTGAATACCACCTCTGGAAACATCTTTGGACAATGCTGGCTCTTCAACTGTCAATCAGAAAGGAACACCACCCTCAGTTGGACATGTCTGGCAATAGAAAACCTTTACCTTTTTTTTTACAGCTGCAGCTGAGCTGTAAATTCACAGAATTCTTCAATCAGACATTCAGGTCTTTCTATTTGACATTCTTTTAACTTCCCTTACTCAAACGGTTCCAGTCTGATTTCCTTGATCACATGATTTCCTGTTCTCAGGTCTGCATTTGGTTGCTGTTACCCCTTATATTAACGTAGGTATAGCTGGCCCAGCCAGACAAGATTCTGCTGAGATGCCCTATTGCCACAAATGAGCTTCCGTTTGTTGTTTGCTCTCTTGTCCTTGACGGGTAAGGATTTTCTGCTATCACTTAAATCTCTGTTCTTTCATTTTATAGAATCTTTTTTTTTTTTTTTTTTTTTTGCTAGATTTTAACATCAGCATGAAATTAAATGACAGGCACATTCCAAGTGATGTTAAAAAGGAGCACAATAAAAAAACCATTAGCTAGGGTATTCTTGACTTGGTCTGATTTTCAGTTTCTGAAAAATTGTTAAAGATCTGAAAGGCCTTTAAAAGGCCTTTAAAAGAAAAAAATGTGATAATGTCACCGATGTAATTTCAGTGCTGGTGCGACTCATGTGCATCACAAAGACCAATAACTTAAGCTATATCATTACTTCTTTTTACTAAGTTTTTGCTTGGATGTCTGGAAATTGAGTCATAGCAATTGAACTTGTTGGTTTGAGACATTTTGCTGCCCATCGAAGCAGGTTCTTCAGTCTGTGCAAGCTGGTTAGGCATAGAGTCATTGGAATGTACCAACTCCTTCCACACCAAACTCAAGGTTTTCCCCCCAAAGCGCATGGCAATATGTCAATAAAGATTCATAGTCATCTAGACAGACTCAATTTTCAGACAATTCTATTTGGAGGACTGAAAACCTTCATCAATATATTGTTTACTTGATGTGTAACTAACTTGTTAAGCTTAGTTGCGAATTTAGAAGTGAGTTTCTCATTTTAAAAGATGAAGGGATAAAGGTCCTGATCTAAAATTATTTTCCTTTTTGTGTGTTTGTAATAAACATAAATCAATTTATCAGTGCCACAAAAAGCAAGCAGGCAAGTTAGTACTTTCAGAAATATATCTCATTTTTAAAGCTGTCATTTTCCATTATTAAAATGAATGCGATTACCTATTGACAATGAATCCATTAACTATTAATTAATTATGGATTCTTATAGCTGCTCTTATTGATCAGACACCAGATGTGATCATTATGGAAGGGGATAAAACCACACTGAGATGTTCTCAATCTACGACCAAACACGTATACATGTCCTGGTACAAGCAAGAGAAGAGAAGAGAAGCCGGTTCCCAGTTCCAGCTGGTGGCTTTTACATCTGAAGGTTCTGCAGGAGACTCTGCCATTGAGCAACCTTTTCAAAAACGCTTCACGACCACAGGGATGAAGTCATTTGTCTTCCCTCTGTTTCTGGAGAAGGCCCAGCTGGAAGACACAGGCACCTACTACTGTGCTTCACAAGACCACACAGCCAAGCAAATGCTGAGGAAGCCAAGCCAAAACCTCTTCACAGGAATTCCCCCCCACCCTGTGACAGATCTTTCTCAATAACTGACACAGGGGGGCAGCCATGAGCATTTATTATATTGTACAAATATATGTCACTTTTGGCTTAGCTATCTTGGAGTAGCATCTGCTCACTCCGTAGTGACACTCCGTAGTGACAAGGCTGAAGATGTGATTCTGTATAAAATATTTTTAGTCGTAACTACTTGAAGACAGGCTGCCACTCTTACTTGTATTTGTAGTCTTTTATGCTTTATTTTACTTCAGATGTAAGGGACGTGATGGCTCAGTGGCTAAGACGCTGAGCTTGTCGATCAGAAAGGTCGGCAGTTCAGAGGTTCGAATCCCTAGCACCACGTAATGGAGCGAGCTCCCGTTAATTGTCCCAGCTTCTGCCAACTTAGCAGTTCAAAAGTATGTAAAAATGCAAGTAGAAAAATAGGGACTACTATAGTGGGAAGGTAACATTGTTCTGTGCGCCTTTGGCATTTAGTCATGCTGGCCACATGACCACGGAGACGTCTTTGGACAGCGCTGGCTCTTCGGCTTTGTAACGGACATGAGCACCATCCCCTAGAGCTGGAAACAACTAGCACGTATGTGCGAGGGGAACCTTTATCTTTACCTTACTTCAGATAAACACTCAAAAAGAGGTGTATATATATATATATATATATATATATATATATATATATATATATATATATATATATATATATATATATATATATATATATATATATATATATATTTAATAAATATTCACAGGCAAAAGTTCTGTGCAGCACTTTAACCTCAACCTCAAGTGGTCAATCAAAGGTCGCTCATTTTAGAACAAACTGGAAGATTCATATAAATCATAACAATACAAGAGCACACAATAGATACAAACTCAAGGTTAACCGCACCAAACTTGATTGCAGGAAATACAACTTCAGCAACAGAGTGGTCAATGTCTGGAATACTCTACCTGACTCTGTGGTTTCTTCCCCAAACCCCAAAAACTGTAACCTTAAACTGTCTACTATTGACCTCACCCCTTCCTAAGAGGCCTGTAGGGGGCGTGTATAAGTGCACCAATCGCGCCTACCGTCCCTGTCCTATTGTTTCTTTTTATTTTTCTTATAAGTATCCATCTCATGTATTCAAAACTATGTTTATTCTTATACCTGTATCTTGTAAGCAATTGACAAATCAAATCAATCAATCAATTAATGTTTGCATATGACACAGATGTATATGTGCCAGAATTCACACTCCAAATAAAAGAAGGCGAAAACAAATTTTTAAAAGAAATGAACTACAGAGAGTCCTCGACGTATGACTGTAATGGAGCCTGACCATTATGGTCACATATTGCAATAGCCATTAAGTGAAGCATCTTATTTAATGCCCCCATCCTTCCTCTTCCCAATGCAATTGTAAAATGAATGTGTGTGTTATATTTGGAGGAGTGGGCGTAATAACGGAGACAAGGCATCTGTAGTGACACAACTCTTTAATAGTGACTTCAGAACAGAGCAACCAACTTGGGCAGCAGCAGCTCTTTTATAGAGCTGGCTGCTGCAGCAATAACCAATGAGAATGAGTTTAACTGCACTTAGTTTTCCAATCCGGGATGGCCGCTGTCAGCCAATCAGGTTAGCCGAAGGCAGCCAATCATGATCGCTTACTTGCGGACCAATCCAAACTGCAGGTTTACGAGCCTGCAGTTGGAGCGGCTCGAAGAGTTTTTAATAATGAGTTTATTTAGTTAGTTCGTAACAGTGTGGGTTCTTAAGTGAAACATGGGGTGCCTCTGGTCGGGAGGGCCCTTGGCGGCATAGTGCAGGCTCAGGCCCCCCTGGCCTGGGCCTCCAAAGGATTTGCTCCCTGTTCCTTGGAGTTTCCCAGGCCTCGGCCTGCTCCAAGCCACCTCTACAGCCAAGCAAGGGAGCTGAAAGCTGGTGAGCAGTAGCAACCAAGGCAGTTGTAGCTGGTAGGCCAAGGCTTGCTTCCCATCCAGCCATCTAAGAGACTTGCAGGATTTGGCCTACTCGTCACCTACTCTAAGGCCCAGGAGCACTCACCTTACCTTTTTGTCTTTTGCAGAGGAGCCTTGCCGATGTGATGCAATATGAAGCTCAGCTTTCTTGCAGAGGCTGCTGGACTCATGGCGACCTCCTGCTATTCTGCAAGCAAGCAGTATTTCTCAGGAGACTGTAGGGAGTTCTGTGTTTTAAGGAGGCTCCACGAACCCCACAAACAATCGGAGCCTCCCTTTGTACAGACAGTCCTCGACATAAGGCAGTAATGGGATTTGCTCATTACGGTCGTATGTTGTGAGTCTTGTATGGTTTTATGACTATTTTTGTGGTGGTCATGAAACGAATGTGGTGGTTGTTAAATTAACCCATTTTCATCATGCTACAGTTTTATTGGAGATCAGAACTAACTTCTGGTTTTGTGCAGAAATTGTTGTAACCTTGGCCACGTGACTGCAAAGGACTGTAAATGCAGCTATGTTGCTGAGTACCTAAGTGTGGTCAAAGGACAACTGGTGGGGGAGGAAACATGACTGTTAGAACTGGATCAGAACTCCCCTTTTTCAGGTAGGTCATGACTTTGAACAGTCACTAACAGTCCTAAATGGAATACTACTTGTAATGTTAATTCAAATTCAAACATTTAGAGTCTACTCTAAGCAGTGTCCTGCTGGATCGAATTCTCAAGCCTGCAATTCTGCAATTTGTTTGTCAAGGTGGCCAACCAGCTGCACAAGAAAACCAACTAGTTTCCCAGCAAATGGCGTCCAAAGGCAGTTTAACTGCCATCAAAGCTTATAGTCATTGAGTCCCATGGACTGGGGTGAATTCATTGGAAACTAGCTAGCTATCGGGTGAACCCCTTCCAGACAGCCTAGAAAGTCCCTCTGGTCCAACTCAAAGAATCATCTCAGAGAATACTGCAAATATTCTGAAGCTAAAACAATTTATGTACCTCACAGTTCCAGATGAGGCTGTAAATTCACAGAATTCTTCAATCTAGACATTCTTTTAGCCTCCCTTGCTCAAATGTTTCCATTCTGATTCATGTTCATGTTATTTCCTGTTCTCACATCTGCATTTTGTTGCAATTACACCTTATATTAATATAGACACAGGTGGCCCAGTCAGAGATTGCCACAAATGAGCTTCCTTTTGGTTTTTGCTCTCTTATCCTTATCAGGTAAGAGATTTACAGCCATTACTTAAATCATTGTTCTTTCAATTTGTAGAATCTGTGAGTCTTTTCCTTGCCACATTTTAACATTTAAAATAAATGACGGCCATGTCCCAAGTGATGTTAAAAAGAAGCACAATAGAAAAATATTAGCTAAGATATTGATGACTTTATTATCTTCAGTTTCTGGAAAATAGTTGAAGATCTGAAAGGCCTTCAAAAGAAAACTGTGATAACATCACTAGTGTAATCTCAGTGATGGTGCTACTCATTTGCATTATGAAGACCAATAACGTAAGCAAGGTCCTTACCTCTTTTTACTACGTTGTTTACTTAATTCTTTAACTAACTTGTTAAGCTGAGTTGTGAGTTTACAAATGTCTGGGATAAAAGCACTGTAACATTCTGATACACAGACACAGACACACACACACACACACACAAATACATTTACCACAATGTCAGAAAAAACAATTAGGCTAGTATTGCTTAATTCACAACTTTAGTAAATAGATCTCATTTTCAAAGCTTAACTTCCCTTACTCAAACGGTTCCAGTCTGATTTCCTTGATCACATGATTTCCTGTCCTCAGGTCTGCATTTGGTTGCTGTTACCCCTTATATTAACGTAGGTATAGCTGTCCCAGCCAGACAAGATTCTGCTGAGATGCCCTATTGCCACAAATGAGCTTCCGTTTGTTGTTTGCTCTCTTGTCCTTGACGGGTAAGGATTTTCTGCTATCACTTAAATCTCTGTTCTTTCATTTTATAGAATCTTTCTTTCTTTTTCTTTTTTGCTAGATTTTAACATCAGCATGAAATTAAATGACAGGCACATTCCAAGTGATGTTAAAAAGGAGCACAATAAAAAAACCATTAGCTAGGGTATTCTTGACTTGGTCTGATTTTCAGTTTCTGAAAAATTGTTAAAGATCTGAAAGGCCTTTAAAAGGCCTTTAAAAGAAAAAAATGTGATAATGTCACCGATGTAATTTCAGTGCATCACAAAGACCAATAACTTAAGCAATATCCTTACTTCTTTTTACTAAGTTTTTGCTTGGATGTCTGGAAATTGAGTCATAGCAATTGCACTTGTTTTTTGTTGGTTTGAGACATTTTGCTGCCCATCGAAGCAGGTTCTTCAGTCTGTGCAAGCTGGTTAGGCATAGAGTCATTGGAATGTACCAACTCCTTCCACACCAAACTCAAGGTTTTCCCCCCAAAGTGCAGGGCAATATGTCAATAAAGATTCATAGTCATCTAGACAGACTCAATTTTCAGACAATTCTATTTGGAGGACTGAAAACCTTCATCAATATATTGTTTACTTGATGTGTAACTAACTTGTTAAGCTTAGTTGCGAATTTAGAAGTGAGTTTCTCATTTTAAAAGATGAAGGGATAAAGGTCCTGATCTAAAATTATTTTCCTTTTTGTGTGTTTGTAATAAACATAAATCAATTTATCAGTGCCACAAAAAGTAAGCAGGCAAGTTAGTACTTTCAGAAATATATCTCATTTTTAAAGCTGTCATTTTCCATTATTAAAATGAATGTGATTACCTATTGACAATGAATCCATTAACTATTAATTAATTATGGATTCTTATAGCTGCTCTTATTGATCAGACACCAGATGTGATCATTATGGAAGGGGATAAAACCACACTGAGATGTTCTCAATCTACGACCGAACACGTATACATGTCCTGGTACAAGCAAGAGAAGAGAAGAGAAGCCGGTTCCCAGTTCCAGCTGGTGGCTTTTACATCTGAAGATTCTGCAGGAGACTCTGCCATTGAGCAACCTTTTCAAAAACGCTTCACGACCACAGGGATGAAGTCATTTGTCTTCCCTCTGTCTCTGGAGAAGGCCCAGCTGGAAGACACAGGCATCTACTACTGTGCTTCACAAGACCACACAGCCAAGCAAATGCTGAGGAAGCCAAGCCAAAACCTCTTCACAGGAACTCCCCCCCACACTCCGTGACAGATCCTTCTCAATAACTGACACAGGAGGGAAGCCATGAGCTATTCCTTATATTATAGAAACAGTACTCACTAAGATGAGCTAGAGCAGGCTTATGATTGCACTGGTGGGTCAGAATTGCATTTTATTGTCTAGGTGTAGAGTCTGCTCAGTGGTGACACCCAGTTATGCATCCCTCCTTTTAATTAACGTTGCATGATTCTGCAGCCGTTAATTTGGCATTTTCAGAGTTATAAGCAGACTGTCATTGTAACTTGTATTTCTATTCTTTTATGCTTAATTTTTTTATTTCTTAATTTAATTTTTAATTTTTTAATTCAGGTAAACATTCGGAGGCAGAGTAGCAGATAGCTAGATAGTTAGTATGGGAAATTCATATAAATTTTTGCATGTGACACACGTATATATGCCAGAATCCACACTCCAAATGAAAGAAGGCCAAGACATTAAAAACAAACAAACAAATGAAGTAATATTAATTAAAATGTCCAGTCTCCTGCTAGATTGTACTCCTGGCCCTCTGACTAAGAGTCTCTTTCTTAAGGTGGCCAACCAGGAAGCCCACTAGTCTTTCAGCAGATGGGAGGCAGTTAGACTGTCATCAAGGCTAATAGCCATTGATCCCCATGAATTGGTCCAGCCCTTTTGTGAAGCCAGCCAAGTTGGTAGCCAGTACTATATCTCTGAATTTAACTATCCTATTTAATTCAACTATCCTATTTACAAAACTAGTTCATTCATTGACACCAATCTTTTTCCCACATTCAAAAACATAAAAGTATGCATATTTGTATCCACAAACACACATTTCCTTCCTCCTTTCCAGCTGGAGGAGAAAGAAGAATGAGGAAAAATCAACTGGAGGTATGCTGGGATGGAATAAAAAAAGGATGAACAAAAACAGAGATGAAGCAAGGGTGTTTTTTCGAGTAGTGGTCTGTATATAGCTGAGGAGAACCCTGGACGAAATGAGTTATCTAGACCCATTTCAGTCAGGTTTCTGGCTGCAGTTTTGTACTGACAGAGCTTTGGTTGCACTTGTTGTGGAGCTGCAATAGTAGTAGCACACCCATCATTGTGCTCCTTTATCTCTCAATGACTTTCATCGCCATTGGCCATGGCATCTTCTGAGCCAGCTCTGTAGGTTGAGGGTTTAGGACCATTTTGCAATGGTTCTCTTCCATTCTTATGGCTGGTTTGTATCAGTGATGACTGGTGGGGAAAGGTTATCCTTTAAGCCCCCCACTTGTATGGTGCTGCAGTATTCTATTCTCTCTCCCCTCCCTTTCAACATCCACATGAGGTCATCCACTGGTTTAGTGTTTGTTACCCTCAGTACATCAAGCACATAGAAATACATGAAGGGGTGGTTTGTTCTCTTTACTTTACATGCAAACATATACACTTACAGTATAGAGACAAATCCCCCTAAAGTTCAGCAACTTTGCCTTACAACAGTTCAAAATCAAAATGGCATGCAAGACAGTAGTCAGGTGGAGTCTGAGGATCAGAGCTTGTGGCAGAACTTGGTCCGGGTTCAATGTGCATGACTCAAGGTACAAAGAGTGTGAGTTAATGGGCATTTTCAACAGAGAGCTTGTGCTTGCTACTCCATTTAGTAAAAGCAGCCTCAGTGGAGTTCATCTGATGGGCTCTGGAGCTGGCTGCTCATCCTTGGTCCTTTGACTCTGAATCTGAGCCCACCATGATAGCTGATGGCACCCAATTATATATTTTGACTCCAAACCAGCCAAGTGAGGCTGTCAAGGTTGACTCTAACTGAATCCTACCAAGACTGAATGTAGGTATTTGGACCACCTGGTTGTATTTCCCCATTCAAGAATGGTGCACAATTTGAAAGTCTTGTTGGTTGTATACCTCCTGCTCAATGGGCAGGGAGTAACTTTGACCAGGAAGGCTTTTGTCCACTTCAAAACTGCAGGCACCACTTCCAAAAATCACTTTCAAATGACTTCCAGAAGTCACTTCCAAAATCACTTCCAAAAATCACTTCCAAAAGCATTTCCAAAAATCTTGGTAAGAAAACTGCAGTTTACCTGCAATGAGTATTTTAAAGATTTCGAGATGATATATTTTGTATACAACTTAGTTGAATCATTTACTTGGATCTCTCTCTCTCTCTCTCTCTCTCTCTCTCTCTCTCTCTCTCTCTCTCTCTCTCTATCTCTATCTCTATCTCTATCTCTATCTCTATCTCTATCTCTATCTCTATCTCTATTGTTAAACAATATGGGCCAGATACTTTAGCAGCTTCATGAACATACAAGGATGTTTGTGAGATTTTTTTTTAAAAAAATATTGCAGTAAACAAATGTTGGCCTGACATTGATTATATACAGTATTTATGATGCCACTTTCCTTCCCAGGTAATACTGTTTTGAACCACTTCCTTTGAGTGTTTTCTTTTGGTTTTCCTTTTCCTTGCACTCACACACCTTCCTGTTCTCATACCTGCATCTTGTGGCACTATGTCAGTATAACAAGACAGACCAGACTAAGAAACAACAGCATATAAAGCAGTACTACTTTTATTGGGACAGCTATTGTAACAGGATAAAGTTATTTTCTTGGGCTGGGCTCAAGCTCCATTTATCTTATGTGCTTTGCTAGCAGCTCTTTCTCTTGTTCTTCAAGATTATTCCCTATGCCGTCTATACACTGGGCACTTGATGAGTGTCCAAGATGTTAGGTAATCTGTACTCTCGGACAAATGTCTGCTTAGCTTTCTCCTTGTGTTGAGATGACTATTTCCTGTCTGTCATGTCTAAACTGGTAAGCATAACTAGAAGAGCTTAATATATCCTGACCTTAAATCGATATTTTTATCAGATTCTTTAACATTTTTTCCAGTAGAGAGCAATGTTGATTATATGGATCTACAGTGGTTAAAGTTCATGGGAAATCACACATCTCCAATGCTGTTTCCTGACCTAATTTTTACACATTAAAACAGCAGATATATTATTGTACGTGGACGTGTTTTCGCATTCTATTCTATAGTTAACAGGGCAAGGTGATTCAAATGAGAACACAGTATAAAGGAGTAAGATTAATTATATAGCTTTGATTTACAGCAATTCCTGCTCCAACATAGCTACCTTTGTGAATGGTATGGTCTGGTGTTTATGGATTGGATAACTGGGTAATCAAACTGGGTTTTGTTTAGTCTGACTGAATGCTTCTCTCTATCATCTCTCTAGCAAAGGTTTCAAAGAACTTCTGCCACATGCGCTGAACAACAACAATGACTAGAAGCAGTTCACCTTGTAGTCCAGTTATCTTATTAGGCTTTAGAGCAGTTCGCAGAAACTTTCCATGTCATGGATCCCTTTTAAACTTCTGAGCTGGTTATTATTGTGATGTGTGCTCTTCCTCACTTTCTCTAAAAGGCACCTCATTAGAATGAGTCGCCAGCCCACTATGTAAGAATTCATTTGATCAAGTGTCCCATAACATTGCAATACGTACAAGATTAAGACTTCCTTTCGCCCTGGGGAGCAAATCTGGTTTACCAAAGGGAATCTTTCTTGCCACACCCTCCTCAAAAGAGAGCTTTTTATTCAATCCCATATAGTCTTTTATAATAATAGATGCCAATTCAGAGAACATTTCAGCAAAACTTTAAAAATACAGATATGAACAACTGGGAAATGCCTCTTTGTAATTAGACAGTGATTGAAACAGCAATGTTTTCCAGGATCTGTGAGTTGTAACACTGAAAATTCCTGGTAAAATTTGACACCTAGGAAATAAATCTATTTTGCTACCAACATAGAAATCCATTCTTCTAGCAATTCAAGTTAAGCTGAGATCTTACTGAAATACTTGTGTCATAACCTGAACTCTTTTCCTCCTAAATATCGTAAATCATACCTCTGAGGGACTAGCGCTTAGGACTGTCTCCAATTTAGGTTGCTAAGTTGTCTGCCTATGTGAAATAAAGGGTAGGTGGGTAACAAAACAGACCCTCTGTATGGCTGCCTGTAAATGGTGGAATGTAGCTACCCCCAGCAATTTGGTTGACTCCTTCACTTCCTAGTATTCAGGAGCATACTCAAGACTGTTTCAAAGTTGTCTTTGATGTATATGCATAACTGATTCAGACTGGGTGATTATTGTTTTATATTTATATTGCAGTTAACAGACACCTTCTGACCTCAGATCATCATCATCATCATCATCATCATCATCATCATCATCATCATCATCATCATCATCATCATATCCCTTCATAAATACATAGTTTTGGAAAGCATTTTCCTTTGCATTCATTGCCAGTTTAAAATCTTGGTTGCCTGAGACCAGTTGGCGTTGTGGCTGGAACAGTTGGAAAATAATGGAGCTTTGTTGAGCTCCATGAAAATCAGCCAGTATCTGTGTGCCGGGAGACCCTATGTAGTCAAAGCCGCCCTGGAGGGGTGGTGAAGGAAGGAGAGATGCTTCGTCGACCATGAGGAAATTTCCTTGTTAGTTCTGGAGAACGCTTTCCAGAATGGCCGCAGGGACGATGGCCAGTTTCTACAGAGCAATAATAGAAAAGAAGCTCCTCCATAAATCTCCAAAATTATTACCCTAAGAATGCCAATCATTCTTTGCTTCATTGGAAAAATCTTCCAGTTGACCAAATCCTGGACTGAAGGCAAGTCCTGAGTATCTTATAGGGATACATTGTTTTACACGAGATAATCCAATTTGTTAGGAAATGAAAGCCAAGAATCAATATCTATTACCCTCTCCCCTTGATTTTGCTCAATAAACCCAACTGCATATAATCACATCTTCACCCTATCTTGACCAAAGAACATGAAGAAGACTCACTGCTACTGCTGAGGATGTTGCCCCAGCCAGAGACTAAACATATTGCTCCAGTGGATGGACAGCTGCTTGGTAGATAGATTGCTGAAACATGGGAATTGAGACTGGATGGTTTGGATAATTTGATGAGCATGGTGTCATTGTCCAAAGTTCGGGGTTTTTATTCTGGATGACGAATGATTTTGACTGAATCAATGTGCTGCTCAGAACCATCATCTTTGGTCAAACTGTGTTCCTCAAGTCTCACGTGGATTTTTCTGAATTAAAACAAGAAACAGATTTTGATCATACGTATTTTATAATGAGCTGTCAGCTAAAAGCTAGGCCCACTAATATTGCAGCTCATAAGAGCATCTATTATATCATTAAGTGTTGTACTTTATAATTCTTGACTCTTGACGAATGTATCTTTTCTTTTATGTACACTGAGAGCATTTGCACCAAGACAAATTCCTTGTGTGTCCAATCATACTTGGCCAATAAAGTATTCTATTCTATTCTATTGCCCAGAGTGACTGTATCTTGAAAAAATAGGCACAGTTGCATGTTGGTTTTCAGTAGGCAATGAAAACTTCTACACTCCTGTGTGCACCTACATATCAAAGCATGTGTATATATTCTTTATTAAATTTATTAATATATGTAAATTTTTCATGGTCATGTCCCAAGTAATATAACAATAGATGATTACTTACAATTTATAGCAATGAGCAGCTGAAACAATCCATTGGTTGTTTATGATGGAGCCACCACAGAAATGTTTTCCGGAAGACAGAGAGACCTAATAGGGGGTGGAATGTTTTTTGGCAGGTGTAGCCAGCCACAATTTTATCATCTTCTTTATCATCGATGGGGAAGGCAACTGGATAATGAAAATATTTAGAGAAGATTTCATACTGGGTGAAACAGGAACCAAATATTCAACACTTTTTAGAAGTAGGGATTTCTGAAATCTTTGGTGGACTTTGAAGGGTGCCCATTATGAGATCTTCAACTTATTGATATAAGCCACAAGACGGCCAGTCAGCCAGTTTTATATGAGTGGCTGATATATATTGTATGCATGCATAACCTAGAATGCTATTCCTTTTCTGGTAAGCAACATTGTGAAGAATGAAAAAAAAACAACAGTAGGAAGTTATATGAGGAGGAAGGAAGAGAGGGCAGAAGAGAGGAAGGACAGAGGAATGCAGTAAATAATAGAAAAGAAAATCTATCCAAATGTAGATGCATTTACATTCACTATACGTCTCTTAGCTACAAAAACATCCTAATGTCTACCACATTTCTGCACCAGTTTGCCAATGTGTTTTTTGTCTTCAAACTTCCCATTTTTGAGATTTCATAAACTTTGTCCCACCATAAGTCTCTCCATCTTTCTTTTCTGCTCAACCTTCTCACTCCTCCTTCATATATTTGCTTTACCAATTGATGCTTCTTTATTCTCTCTCTATGTCCCAACCAAAAGCAAGTGCTTATTTTGTACTGGTCACTCCCTTTTTATTCTATCATAGGTATCATTTAAGTTTCCTATTCTTCATTCAACTGTTATGTGTCTCCTAATATACAGTATCAATGGCCCACACACTTACACATTTTCACTTCTTTTAAGAAACACGAACTTCTTGCAAATAGGCTATATATTCATAAAATGCAACGAAGAATAAGAAGTAATGAACCACACTTTTCTCCATTAAGGGGGCTATCATCATGAAAAGGGCAATAAAATCAAGTTGAAAGAACAGCAAGAAATGCCACCTGTCTTCATGACAACTGAGACATTGCCCTTATTTCTTATCCCATTACCTTCCTTTTCCTGTCAAAATGTCTTCTCTTCCTTTTTCTTTTGAATGATTTCCACTCTTCTAGGATGGGATGCAGTGGGGTGCATGTTTGTGCCAGTGATGGGATTCAATTTTTTTTACTACCGGTTCTGTGGGCATGGCTTGGTGGGTGTGGTGTGGCTTGGTGGGCGTGGCTTGGTGGGCATGGCAGAGGAAGGATACTGCAAAATCCCCATTCCCTCCCCACCCCACTAACCTACTTTCCAGCCCCATTCTCCTGTACAGGGCAACAAAAGAAGACCCAACTGATCAGCTGGGACTCGGGAGGCAGAGAATAGATGGTGGAGGGGCCAGTCAGAGGTGGTATTTCCCATTCTCCAAACTACTCAAAATTTCCACTACCGGTTCCCCAGAACTGGTCAGAATCTACTGAATACCACCTCTGGTTTGTGCTACGTAATGCTTCTGATCTAAAGGCAAAGCCTGCTTGGAATATGGGAAGGTATGCATATGGCATATCTCCATTTCCTTAGAGAAACTGATTCCCCACCCCCATCCTCCTAGGATTGTACAATTGGGTGATCTGCAATCCTAGGAAAAGCTGGACCTGATTTCAGGAGTTACAGACAAATGTATTTGCAATTTCAGGAGTTACAGACAAATGTATTTGCAATACATTATTTAGCATCTTTTTGCCTTCACGTTCAAAGTACTGCAGACCTCAATCAAAGATCCTTTGAACAGTTTTCCTCCTTTATAGAACAATTTATCTCCTGCAAGAACATGGAATTGATAATGATTTGAGCTTCAAGTTATGGATAATCTTTAAGAATATTTGAGGTGTTGGGCTTAGTTTTAAAGAACCTAGGGTTTATCTGTTGTCATTGCTCCAAAGAAGAGTTTGCTTGTTCTCACCTGTTCCTGTCTACAACACTTTTTTTCACTTGGAGTTATTACTGGGAATAAGTTACATTAGCCGATACCCTGTGCAGAATAGTTTAGTGGCTTCAGCTGAAACACAGCTTTCCTTGGCTATTTCATCAGCAAAGACACCTGGTTCAAAATTAATGGTATTTGTCTAATATTATTTGTTCAGTGTTTCTGAACTTTGACAGCTTTTTGATATATGGACCTTAAACTCTAAAATTCCCTGGGGAAAAATATATATATAGTTTAATCATTGTAGCTTGGGAGCCTCACCTTTAGAATTCAGCCCTGAATTGTTATAAAAAGTTCTTAGATTCACTAGCTTGCTATTCAAATTCTATTTGAAAATCTGCAGAGGTCTCTTTCCAATCTCAAGACGAGATTTCTCAGCACTTGTTCTGAGGAAATGATTGACTTACCAGTTCTTCCCAAGAATGCTACCAGCCAAATGAACTTTGCTCTGAGGACTCAATCCAAAGGAAAATACACAATGGAAAATACAAACTTCGTTACTTGGAATTCAACCAATAACAGGTGGAGAGGAAAGATGGAATTCACATTAATTTCCTTCTTACGTGATCCATCCAACCATTTAATACTGTCATTCTTTGATCAATACTGTGGATACTGAATTTATCATCCTAAAGGATAAATATTCTATACTTGCAGGTAAGTAAATATTATTTCTATGAAGTGGAATAATTTTGTGGCGATCTTATCATTTCAAATGTTCCTAGGTCTCGTTGGATGACATTGCTTAATCGATGGAGACCAGAATGTGGTGAAAAAGTGTATTGAACATGGTCATAAAATTCCAGTTAAAAACAGAAACTGGGAATGTTTCTCTCAGCAGAGTCCACAAAACTGATATTAACCTAACAGCTGGTTTTGGTCATATCTCTGCTTAAATGAGTTTTCATTTTACAAATGAAAAACTCAACTATACTAGAGCATTTGTGTTTAATTCAGTGTGGAATCAGCTTTCCTGTGTATTGCATCTAATACAAAAGAGAAGAAGTACATGTCAAATTTAAAGTTTGTCCTTTTAATTCTCCTGATTGCTAGAAATGGTATGATGCTATCATTGGAGGACTTTTCAATGAGGAAACAACAATCTTTGAATCCATTCTGAAAGTAAATAATGAAGAGCAGCTGCACACAGAAGAGACAGCCTTACACAGAATGTACACTGCAGTGTCTGAAAACTGAGATTGTACAAGAAAGAAAAGGGAGAATTGGGGGGGAAAAGTTACTAATTTCATTCTTATAATGCCTGTCATAATCTGTCATTAACATTGTTAGTGATTCAGCTCCGTAACTGGAAGAGAGATGAGTAGTTCCTCTGGCGTTGAAGGCCCCACCTCCACTTCCTGCTTGGTTAGAGAGGCTCAGAAGCCCTTCCTGCCACCAAAGTGGTGCTCCAGAGAGCTTCTTCTGGGCCAGGATTCAAGGGCAGATGTCAAACTGTGACTTCTCTTGCAATAGGAGCAATGATGTGGGAAGTACTTGGTGTGCAGATATGGGCAGGTAGGGATCCCTTTTCTCAGCACTTCTAGGTTTCCAGTGTGACAATGTGTATTAACTGTCTCTCCCCTGGGATGGATCTTTCCCTCCCATCCAGCCTTCATAGGTCTTTGCCACGGGGTCACTGTGACCCAGAAGGAACGCTTCAAAGCCATCCAAGCAGGGACCCAAAGCAGCATCACTTGTGAACACGATGACAGCAGCTATTTGTTCATCTACTGGTATCGGCAGGAGCTTAATAGTGGACAGACAGAACTGCAGTTAATCGGCTTATCCATACAAGGAAACAGTCCACAGATGGAAAACAAAAATTACAACATATACAGACAAAATGTGACCCATGCTTCTCTCAAGATTCCTCCAGATGAGGCTGCAGAGCCAGCAAAATATTTCTGTGCTGTTTCTCAGGCACAGTGAGAGCTCCAGGTTTCACAGCTGCACATGAACTTTGCAGCACTCCTGTCAGCCTCTGTCCGTGCCACATAGGCATACAAACCAAACTACTTCAATCATAAGGATCTGAATAACAGGAACATGGACCACTAAAAACCTTTCTCATAATACTTGGGGGCAGGGAGAGAAGAGAAAATCTGGCAAAACCAGTTTGTATTTCTCTCTTATAAATTATTAGATAACCTGATAAAATTTTGACTGTTCTGAGTGAGAAGGTATCAAACAGATGGTAGATTGTTATTTGGAACATGGATACAATAGCAAGGAGTTTAAAGCATTCTTCTGCACCCAGGTACCCTCCAGATGTGTTTCACTAAAAATTTCAATGCTTCCAGTCAAAAAACTGATCAACCAGAACTAGGTATTTAGTTAGCATACCTGGCTGGAGATTTCTGGGAGTTGAAGTCCACAAGTCTTAAAGTTGTTATGTTTGGAGACCTCTGTCATAGGTCTTTGCCATGGGGTCATTGTGGACCCAGAAGGAATGCTTCAAAACCATCCAAGCAGGAACCCAAAGGAGCATCACTTGTGAACACAACAACAGCAGCTATTTGGTCATCCATTGGTATCTCAGGAGATTAATAGTGGACAGATGGGACTGCAGCTCATTGGCTTATCCATACAAGGAAACTGTCCACAGATGGGAAACAAAAATTACAACATATGCAGATGAAATGTGATCCATGTTTCTCTCAGGATTCCTCCAGATGAGGCTACAAAAAACTGGCAAAATATTTCTGTGCCATTTCTAAGGCACATCGAGAGCTCCAGGTTTCATAGCTGCATATGGACTTTTCAGTGCTGCAGTCATCCTCCATCCGCACCACATAAATATATAAGCCAAACCACTTTGGTTGTAAGGATCTGAATCACAGGAATACCTCTTATTAATGCACTATAGAATTTTGGCTATTATGAATGACAAGTTACAAATAGATGGTAGAATGTTATTTGGAACGTGGATATAAAAGCAAGGAGTTTAAAGCACACTTCTCCACTCTGGTACCCTCCAGATGTGTTACTTTGCTTCCAATGAAGAAGGTGATTACCATGTAGGCTGAAAGACTGACAAAAGAAAGTTACAATTCTGGGGTCCAACAAGATGACATTGTTTAATGGAAGGGTCCCAAAGCCTGCCCCCCTCCCCCCATAGATGTGTAGGATGAGCAGAGATGGTGGGGATTACATTAGTTGGATTGATTATGTACCATCAAACTGTTTTTGGCTCCTACTAATAGGTGGTTTAGAATTCCAGAGAAAATTGTCTCTGCGAGATCAAAGGGGCAACCAAGGATGACTCAATTTTCTTCTCCAATTCTCTTCTGGCTCAGTAGTGTTCCATGCAAATATTTGTGAACCAAGTAGATCAGGGGTGTCCAACCTTGGCAACTTTAAGACTTGTGGACTTCAACTCCCAGAATTCCTCAGCCAGCAAAGCTGGCTGAGGAATTCTGGGAGTTGAAGTCCACAAGTCTTAAAGTTGCCAAGGTTGGACACCCCTGAAGTAGATGCTTCTTTAGTGATTTGCATGCACAAATGTCAAGGGGAAATTACACTAGATCTTGCACATGAATCAACTGATTTTAAAGATGTACACAAAACAATACATCCTCATCCTGAACAGAATCTCAACTTTGTGATCACAAACATTGTTTGGTTCCTTCATCTCCAGAATGGGACGCTGATACAAGACA
Organism: Notechis scutatus; assembly: GCF_049901735.1. NCBI lineage: Eukaryota > Metazoa > Chordata > Lepidosauria > Squamata > Elapidae > Notechis > Notechis scutatus. Next base: position 168,946,543 of record NC_142010.1, on the reverse strand, counting down.
CTACAACCACTTAGAACTGCAATCTGATCCTGAAATACAATCAGTTCTTGCTTCAAAATGGTAATTAGGACTCAAATTTCTTTTTCTTAGCAATGCAGTTGTGGAGTGCAACTTCACATGACAACATCATTGCATTCTTCTGTGACTTTTTTCAGAATCACACTCTAGTGCAGTGATGGCTAACCCTTTCACTGTTGTGTGCTGAAAGTGCACGGACGTGTGTCCGCATGCGCGTGCCTGCATTCATAATGCAATGCGGGCATGACCCCCGCGCCCCAGCACATGTGTGCGCAACCCCTTGATTCCCTGCCCCCTGCGCATGCGTGCACATCTCCTGCATGCGCCCGCCCCCTACGCATCACAGATACTGTGATGACCCATAGTGTCTCAAAAATAACACAAAAACTAAAACATGAATCAAGGTTAAAATATTGAAATGTTTAGTAATGATAGACTTTAAAATTTAATAAAATATTAAAGGGAATGTTTAAAATATTGAGTTTAATTAAAGAGTTTAATTGACTATTGTGTTGATGTTATTATAAACTTATTTCTGTAGCATTTGTCTTTGAAATAGATAATTGGAATGTTATAAGATTTAATATTTAGATTTATTATCTAATTATGTATTTAATCACTTTGGATTTATTATTTCTTCTTCTTTTTAAAAGTTAGTAGGTAGAATGTACTAAGCAGAATCAGATTGGGTACTAGGCGTTATTTTAAATGTTAACTTAGGGGGACGATAGAAAGGCATCATACTCTGATTAGTGATTTCAGGAGAAATCCTTTTTTTCTTACTATAGGGAATGAGATAAATGGATAATTTGGAAAGAATGGACAAAAGATACAAGCATAATGATTTAAATTAAAATGAATTAAATAAAATAGAATTAAGAAGAGTGAAAAGCGGGGAGAAGCTATATAGAAGATATAGAAAGGTAAATAAGATAGGTAATGGTATATAAGATGAGCACGAATTTAATTGAAGTCCATATAGAGAGAGGTAATCTGGGACCAAGTTACTTTCTAAAAAGAAGTTTTATGTTTTTGTGTTTTGTGTGTTTATGTCTGTGTGAGAATTAATAAAACCTTGGAGGAATGTTGGATGAGAATAACGGTAACCAAATCAGAGAGAAATGAAGATGATAACTATAAATTGGATAAATATAGGAAAAAATAATAATAATAATGAAATTGAATAAGAGTTAAGAGAAATAATGAGAAATTTGTTAAGAGATATTTATATGTTCATATGGAAATGGTGTAAAATAGAATTATGTTGTATAAAATAATGTTTTATTCGACTTGTAAAATTTATAATGGAAAGAGGTTTTATGTATTTCAATGGTTATTGATGGTTTGTTTGTCTTTAAAATTAATAAAATTTGTTTCAAAAAAAAAAAAGTGAGGGGAGCTGAATGTCAACTCGTATAGCATCCCTGGCTTGCTCTCGGCATCTATCGGAACCCTGACAAGGAGCTGCTGCACATATGCTGCACACATTTATATTGTATCTTTGCTCTAAGGACTCAATCCAAAGGAAAAATACATAATGGAAAATACAAACTTCGTAACTTAGAATTCAATCAATAGCAGGTGAAGAGGAAAGATGGAATTCACATTAATTTGCTTCTTACGTGATCCATCCAACCATTTAATACTGTCATTCTTAGATCAATACTTTGGATACTTTGGATACTGAATTTATTATACTAAAGGTTAAACATTCTATCCTTTCAGGTAAGTAAATATTATTTCTATGAAGTGGAATAATTTTGTGGCGATCTTATCATTTCAAATGTTCCTGGGTCTCGTTGGATGACATTGCTTAATCGATAGAGACCAGAATGTGGGTGAAACATGGTCATAAAATTCCAGTTAAAAACAGAAACTGGGAATGTTTCTCTCAGCAGAGTCCACAAAACTGGTATTAACCTAACAGCTGATTTTGGTCATATCTCTGCTTAAATGAGTTTTCATTTTACAAATGAAAAACTCAACTATACTAGAGCATTTGTGTTTAATTCAGTGTGGAATCAGCTTTCCTTTTAATTCTCCTGATTGCTAGAAATGGTATGATGCTATCATTGGAGGACTTTTCAATGAGGAAACAACAATCTTTGAATCCATTCTGAAAGTAAATAATGAAGAGCAGCTGCGCACAGAAGATACAGCCTTACACAGAATGTACACTGCAGTGTCTGAAAACTGAGATTGTACAAGAAAGAAAAGGGAGAATTGGGGAGTTACTAATTTCATTCTAATAATGCCTGTCATAATCTGCATTAACATTGTTAATGAGCTCCGTAACTGGAAGAGAGATGAGTAGTTCCTCTGGCGTTGAAGGCCCCACCTTCACTTCCTGCTTGGTTAGAGAGGCTCAGAAGCCCTTCCTGCCACCAAAGAGGTGTTCCAGAGAGCTTCTTCTGGGCCAGGATTCAAGGGCAGATGTCAAACTGTGACTTTTCTTGCAATAGGAGCAATGCTGTGGGAAGTACTTGGTGTGCAGATATGGGCAGGTAGGGATTTCTTTTCTCATGTGGATAGATAAATTTTGCCATTCCCAAAATTAAGAAAAGGAAAAAAGGAGAAAGAAGAGAAACTTTGTAGCAGGAAAAAGCAAAGTAAACAAACTGATCAAGAAGCGAGAATTAGGAGGTTTGTTTGAGAGAGTTGAGAAGTGTCTGCTAGAGTAGAAGTGATCTGACATTGTTGTTTCCTTCATCTCCAGAATGGGACACTGTTGCAAGACACTAAAACACTTAGAACTGCAATCTGACCCTGAAATACAATCAGTTCTTCAAAATGGTAATTAAAACTCCAATTTCTTTCTCTTAACAATGCGGTTGTGGAGTGCAACATCACATGACAACGTCACTGCATTCTTCTGCGACTTTTTTCAGAATCCCACTCTAATGTATACCTCTTATAGTTCCTATCAGACTTCCCTCTAAGTGCTGATTCATCCCAGCCGTTCATAGCTTCTGTCATCATTTCACTAATTTTGAATATGATCATTGAAAAGAATTAAAACTCATCTAGTTTAAAGGCCAAGACCTTTCCCTGCCAGTAAAGAAAGATACCAATCACCAGGTGTGTCATTGCACAACTTAGTTTTTTAATTTTTGCAGCGTTAATTCTTGGTCAGCGTTAATTCTTCTTGGTCTGTGAAGTGTTAGTTATGGTTGTGAAAAGGGAGCTTTCCAGACAGGAAGTGTAGATCAGTTGGAACGGATGGTTTGCTGAATCCAAGAAATGTAGTTGCAAACTTTAGTGTAGACACCAGGCTTGCCTCTTTGAGCACATCCCTCACCCCAAGAGACAACTCCTTGGAGTACTCCATTGCAGACAACTGGACCGCCAGAGTCTCCCTGTGAAAGAAGCAGGATATTGAGTAAGGAAATATAATTTGCATTATATCAGACTCTGGTAGATGAAGGCAAGGAACAGATTGCAGAAGGTAAAAAGTCCTCCCATGGAATTGATTTCATACTCTTCTATATTAGATGTCATAATTGTTTCCAGGATGGGATGAAAATCCCAGCAATGCTTCATCTAACTGGTAAGAGCTTCCTAAAAGAGAAGGCAGATCCAACATATAGTTCATAGCCTCATAACGGCTGGAGGTTTGATGTGATTGATGTTGTTTGTTTATTCATTAAAAGCAGGCAACTGAAGGCCAGACAGGTTGCAGAAGCAGCTCCTGAATATAGGGATTTCTCTCCAACTACCCACTTCTCTATTGTATCCTCAGGTTTAAACACCAGCCAGCTATGAATTTAATATATATAGTAGGACCTACTTTGAACACCATCTGAAATATACAATACAAAATGGGAAAAAGGAAAAAGATTTACCTGACAAGAGTCTTTTCCACCTTCCACGTATCCTGCACAAAACATATTGTTGGTGATTTGCCCTGGATAAGCCTTATTGCACTGACTCTGAGAAAGTACAGGGATACTCAGGCACTGCAGAAGATCTGGATAGCGTGCTGTGTGAAAGATCAAAGAAACTGTATTCATTTCCAGAAATAGACATTAGACTTTCCCTAGAATGTTTGAACAGCACAATAAAAGAAATGAAGCTCCCCCTTCTTCCATAACTTTGTTGCTCTAAGGATGCCAATCACCTTTTGCTTCATTGCAAAAATCTTCCAGTTGACCAAATCCTGGACTTAAGGCAAGTTCTGTGCATTTCATTGGGGTGCATTATTTTATATGGCATGGTCTGATTTATAATGGGGTTTGGCAGAAAATGAAAGCCAGAAATATTTTTATTAGCAATTTACTCTCTGTAATCATTAGCTTTGTTCAATAAAATCAACTGAACATGATCACAAATGACTCTATCTTGCCCAAAGAACATGAAGAAGACTCACTGCCACTGCTGAGGGTGTTGCCCCAGCCAGAGACTAAACATTGTGCTCCACTGGATGGACAGCTGCTTGGTAGACGCACTGCTGAAACACGGGAATTGAGAGTGGCTGCTTTGGATAATTTGATGAGCATGATGTCATTGTCCAAAGTTCGGGAGTTGTATTTGGGGTGACGAATGACTTTGACTGAATCAATGTATTGCTCGGAACCATCATTTTTGGTCAAACTGTGTTCCCCAAGTCTCACTTGGATTCGGCTAAATCAAAACAAGAAACAGACATTTTGGTCATATCTATTTTCATCCAACCTATTTTAACATCACAAGAGCATCCTGTTGCCCAGAATGGCTGAATCCAGTAAATGATGGACACAATTGCATGTTGGCTTCTTGTACTGGGTAGGAAATTAATGCCTCTATACATTAGTGTGCACCCATACCTAAATATAGAAGCATGTGTTTATATCCTTTATTAAATTTCCTGATACAGGAATATTTCAGTACAATGAGAATGTCCCACATAAAATAACAATAGATGATTACTTACGATTTATAGCAGTGAGCAGCTGAAACAATCCATTGGCTGTTTATGATGGAGCCACCACAGAAATGTCTTCCGGAAAACAGAGAGACCTGATAGGGAACGGAATGTTTTTGGCAGGTGTAGCCACCCACAATTTTATCATCGTCTTCATCATCGATGGGGAAGGCAACTGGATAATGAGAAGATTTCAAAGTGGGTGAAACAGGAACCAAATATTCACCACTTTTAAGCAGTAGGAATTCACAAAACTTTTGGTATACTTTGAAGGGTCCATATGATGGGATCTTCATCCCATCAGGCAAGTGATGGATGGCTAGTCAACCAGTAGGAAGTCACGTGAGGAGGGAGGGTGGAAGGGAGGAATGAGAGAGGGATGTAGGAAATAATAAGAAAGGAAATTATCTAAAAGTAATTTACATTTACTGTATCTCTCTGCTGACTTCCACCACAGAACCCAGAAATGCCACTAAACCTTCATGGCAGTTGAGTTCCTGCCTTTATTTCCTGGCCCATAGGTTTCTACCTCTTCTCAAAATATCTTCTTTTCCCTTTTCTTTTGAGTGATTTCTATGAAAAGATATTAATGAACTAGAATGCAAGTTTGGGATATTCTTTGGTGTGTGTGGAAGTATGCATGCAGCAAATCTCAATGTCCGCAGTGATTCTGCAGTTTTCCTCAGAATTGCACAATCCTTGGAAAAGATATATCTGCTTTCAGGAGTTATAGACGGATGCTACGGAATGCATGAGCCCCTTGTAGATTCTGAAGCAGATTTTTGCCTTCAGGTTTGTTGTTTACTTTTTCCTACACATAATTTTCCTTGAACATTGAGTAGGACAAGGAGAAGTGAACCCTGAGTCAAGATCCCTTTGAATAGCTTCCCTCTGTTATTGGACCATTTGTATCATGCAATTGTATGGAATGGACAATGATTCCATTTTTAAAAATGGGTAGAATATTTGAGAGACTAGGGATCCTAGGTTTGTCTAAAATCTCTTGCCTTAAAAAGCAATTTGTCTACTCTAAGCATTTCCCTGGCTACAACTCTTTCTTGCTATTTAGTTAGTTTACTTTTATTGTCATTGCACCTCGTACAACAAAATTAAATGCCATCTTCGGTGTACATTACACATAAAAAGTAAAACAAAAACACACAACCTTCACATTCTCTACAATTTAATTGAAAACCCCTAATATTGCATTAATATTGCACTACACAATAGAAGCTATTTTTCAGCCTATTTCTCCTTGTTTTTATTGTCCTGTACCATCTGCCAGATGATAATAGTTAAAAAAAAAGGGTGCTCAGGACGAGATGGATCTTTTAAAATGTTTTGAACTTTCTTAAGGCAGCGGGAGCTATAAAGCTCTTCCAAAGAGAGGAGAGGGCAACCAATAACCCTCTGGAGTGCTGTCCTATTTGCCACTGTGCAATTGGCAAACCATACACAGGTGCAGTAAGTTAAAATACTCTCTATGGTGCAGTGGTAGAAGGTCACCAGCAGTTTTTCATTCAGTTGGTGTTTCCTGAGAAGCCTCAGGTTGTATAGTCTCTGCTGGGCTATTATACCTGGGAATAAATTACCTCAGGCCAGACACTATGGAGTATAATTTGTTGGCTTCAGCTGAAACACCAAGAAAGCATAAAGTAAGTTCCTTGGCTACGTCATTGTTAAAGACATCTGATTTAAAATTAGTAATATTTGTCTAATTTTTAGTCTAGTATTTTACAACTTTGGCAACTTTTAAGATTTATGGACTTCAATATCCAAAATTCCCCAGCTAGCATGCTGGAGTGGGAATTCTGGGAGTTGAAATCCATACATGTTATAGTTGCCAAAGTTTAGAAACAGTTCTATAGATTAATTTTGGTGGCTTGGGAGTCCCACCTTTTCAAATGCAGATAAACTGATAAAAAAATCCTTAGGTTCATTAGTTTGCTAGCTCAAGTTCTACTTGAATATATATGAAGAAATTATTGACTTACCAGCTGCTCCCAAGAATGCTACCAGCCAAATGAACTTCATGTTGCCTTTCTTCCTCACAGTAGCAGAACAGAGGAGCTACTGCATGTATTTATGTTGTGGGGTGAGTATTATCTTTGCTCCAAGGACTTAATCAAAAGGAAAAATACACAATGGAAAATATAAACTTGGATTTCAACCATAACAGGTGGAAAGGAAAGATGGAGTTCGCATGAGTTTTCCCCTTATTAACAATTTAATATTGCCATTTTTAGATAAATACTGGGAAAATGCATTAATCATACTGAATGATAAAGATTCTATCTTTAGCTTCCTTGCTATAATATTTTTTCTGTGAAAGTGGAATTTTTTTTGTAGAGATGTTATTGCTATCTGTCATACATGTTATGTTTATGTTATGCATAAAAGTATTCCTTCTTTTTTGCAAAAACATTGAGACATGCATTTTTTTATGGTGAGGGTTGTCTTTGGACTTTGAATAGTGTACTGAGCTCAAATAGCCAAAAGTTAATTAGCCCAAGACAAAAACACAACTTGATTTAATTTAAATAAAAATGAAGTGGGTTCTGTGAATATGATTACTTTAAGCTTCAACTGACTTGCAAAAATTCAAAAAAATCTACTCTCTTAAGAACATTCCTATGAACAGATGCTATTAGGCTTCAGGTATTTTAAAAAAAACACCTCAATACATGTTGGAAGAAATATCCTTCTGGGTTCAGTACCAAGTGGGGAAAAAGACACTGGAAATATTGAGGCTGTTTGGAAAGAAGGTTTAATGGTGGAGAGGACTGCATGGCTTGGAGCTCCAAAGTGAAAAGGATGACCACATGCTTCAATATGTTGGGTGAAGGAAAAGAAGGGCCAAGATGCTGAGAGACCCTTGGTTATATACCCTCTGTTGGGCCCTACTTCAGTGTTTCCTGTTCCTGTGTAAGAAATGTATCCCATTGGCTGTCCGACTCCCAGGGCCGGGGGTCTTAGCTAACTTTTTAGGCTTTGTCTGGACCACATGGCTTCACCTGACTGCTGGCTGATGCAATCTTCCCAGGCCAGGTGGTGAGATTGGTAGAGGCCTTTGTTACGTGGAACACTCTGGCCTAGGCCTTAATGGCCCGCCTATTAACAAAGGTTGGGTGGGGGTGAGCTTCTGCCTCTCTGAGTTTCTACTTCCCTTTTAGGGGAAATATTCTGCCTTTTTAATATTTCCTAGGATATTTCATTTTTCTAGGGGAGTGGTGGGTGCTAACTTCCTACACTTAAAAATATTCTGCTTGAGAAATCAGAATTAATTTTATTTGCCTTAAGGTGTCCTTTATTTATGCACACATACATATAGCCTATAGCAGGGGTTGCCAACCTTTTGGACGTCAGGGACCACCAAACTCATAATTTTAGATCCCATGGACCAGAGACCCTGGGAAAATCCCCCAAAAAGCCTGCAGGAAAATTCTCCACCCTGTGTTCCTACCAATCAATCATTCTTTATTTGGGATCGCAGGATACTCAGGGGAGAGAGAGAGAGAGAGACTTTTGGTTTCATGCAAGGAAAGCAGCAGAAGCAGCAGAAGTATTTCTTTCAACCCCCAAACTCCGCCAGAAATGAGTCTTTGTGAGACTTGTTGCACAGGCACAGCCTCTTGGAGTAGGATGCCTTGCAGGGTCTCAAAGACTCATTTCGGGTGGAGTTTGGGGGAGAGAAAGAAAGACTTTTGCTGCTTTCCTTGCATGCAGCCAAAAGCAGAAGAAAGAAGTGGAAAGAAGCAGCCCAGTGGCCAGGTGAGGTTTGTCGGGTGAATGCCTTCCCCCCCCTCACTACCTCATGTTATTTGCAATGCAAGTGACGCAAGCTTTGTATTCCCATGGGCCATGTGGGTGAAGCAACCTTGTGTTCCCATGTAGCCTGGATTAATTGCTTTGGGAGGTGCTTTGGGGGTGACATTTCTCTGCGGACCACCAAAATTTTCTCACAGACCACCAGTGGTCCCCAGCCCACTGGTTGGCAACCACTAGCCTATAGGCCACATGGTCCTAATGACTCTGAATGGTTTATTATTAATAGTAAGAAAAGAGTAAGAAATCACAAACAGCCTGAAAGTGAATTTATAATTTAAATAAATCCTCCAAATGATGGGCATCATGTTGCCTAAAGCCCAGGAGAACCATTAGATCTTGGTAGGTTCCTGAATGTCACAGGGGTAGAAGGCATGAAGATCTCTGGGGCATTATCTTTTCAAAGCTTCTTGGGTTGTGTTGGATAACACTGCTAAATTTATGGGGACCAGAATGTGGGTGAAACAGTATATTGAGAATATTCATTTAATTTCAATTCATAACAGAAATTGCAAATGTTTCCATCAGCAGCGTGCCAAGAAACTAGGCTTAACCAAATTGCTGATTTTGGTCATATCTCTAGTTAAATGAATGTAGCCATTTTACAGAAATGGTATAATACTAACATAGAAGAATTTTTCAATCAGAAAATAACAATTCTTGAATGTTCAAAATGCTGAAAAGCAACAAGGCGCTAAAAAGTCTGTTGTAACACAGAATATAGTCTGCAAAGTCTAAAAATTGAATACAATAATACAATTCAATTGTACATGAGAGATAGTAGAAAAAAAATGAAAAGAATGAATTGGCAAATATTTATTTCATTAATTTCAGACGGAATACTTTGTAAGCTGCTGCCAAAGTATCTCTGAACTGGCTTAGAGTGAAATTTAATACTCAGTCAGGAAAATTTTATTCTAGATACCTCTGACCATTAGGACACTTCACTAGAACAGGTCCAAGGTTGTGAGAAAAAACAGTAGACTAGGTCTTCTTCAAAGTGGCCTGCCTGTGGGGGTGTTTTATTTTCCACTTGGGAGAGTAAGGCTGTAGAGATATCCTGTTCTACCTTTATGTCCAATAATCTTAGTGCTGCTACTTTTCTTCTGGTATCACATCCATCCTCCAACAGCAAAAACAAAAATAACCAGACAGGCAAAATGGAAAGTACAGAACATGCTCACAATTGTAGGAATTAGTTCTTAGGAGCTGGGCAGATGCCGACCCTCTCAAACCTCTACCATGGTTGTCACTGAAGTAGCACACATGATGATAACCCTAACTATATTTAATATTTACCACAGAAGACGGTCAGCCAATCAGTATTTGCACTTTTTGGTCAAAAGTTCAGCAAAGACAACTGTCAGCCAAGCGTTAGTCATTTGAAATCATTTGAAAATGGCCAGCAATAAAGTACCTCATTCCATCAGGTGTAAAAACTCTCTCCATGCTTCATAAAAATTGCTAATATTCTGCCTCATGCATTTCTGTCCCCCTTCTCATATGCTCCATTAAAAAAAAATCCCACAGATGCTTTGGGAGGAAATTCTGCTAGGACTTAATATATAAAGAGCAATATTATGCATATAATATGCGTGCCTTAAAAACCCTTAAAATATCCTGCACTCCATGGTTACACATTTCTGTTCCTCTCCAGCTCCCTGTGACCTGTAAAGCTCTCATATCAGGAGTTTTACATTTGAGCATTTTTTCTGAGAATCAAGCATCTGTTATGATGCTAGAACAGGAGCTAGAAGCAGGGGGCAGCATAAGGCAAGACTTCCCTTCAAGGGACGCGAACATTCCTCCAAGTACAAGCCTACAATATGTTGCTGTTTTAAAAGTGGCATTTCTTCTCTCCCCCCGCCCAAGGATAAATTAGCATGGCACAAAGACCAGTCGTGACATCTGCAAACTCCCAGTAATATTGTCCTGGGATCAGTTGAAGTGGTCTGAGTCAAACTCCAAAAACTTTAATCTTAGACTGTCTACTATTGATCTCACCTCTTTTCTAAGAGGTCTGTAGGGGGCGTGCATAAGCGCACCAACGTGCCTATTGTCTCTGTCCTGCTGTGTTGTTGTTTTTTTCTTATGTGTATCTATTTCATGTATTCATAACTATTTTTATACTAATACCTGTTATCTTATAATCGCTTGACAAAATAAAATAAAATAAATAAAATATCACCTTGCTATATAGAAACTTCTTCAAAAATTATCACTGCAATCTTTTGTTATCTGATAGAGTATCCCAAGGCTACAGTTTAACTCAAATCTCTGTCTCTGTAAATACAGAAAAAGCTGATGTCAGACAGGGAGATTCTCCTTTCAATGCACCCTGCCACTCCCCTTGTTTAAGATGGATCTCTTTATACATTAGATGTGGGAAGGAAGGAAGCCAATGATAGTGCTTGGAGATAGGATATTCACAGAACCCAATACTTTCCCCCCTCAGATATTCCTCAAATGGGCATCACTGAGAATCTCTCACTGACCCAATAGGGAAAGAGGAACTATTTAAACAACCAAAATAGGGAAGTTATTTTCCCTCTCTTTCCCATTACATTTCTCATTTTTGAACCCCACTGCAGGAGCACATGACATTTTGGGTATTCTCAGAAATCCTGGAAGGGAATTTTTTTTGGCACTAACATATCCATTCAGTAAAACCACATGAACAATGGCACACACACACACACACACACACACACACACACACACACACACAAAAACACACTTTCAAATCAGTATTGAACTCCCGGAGACTGTCTGAGCTAGTCCCTGCAGTTTTCTTCACAAGATTTCAGAAGTGATTTGCCATTGCCTCCTTCCTAAAGCTGAGAGAAACAGACTGGTCCAAGGTCAAGCAGGTGGTTTTATGCCTAAGGCAGAACTAGAACTCACAATCTGCCAGTTTCTAGCCTGGTGGCTTAACCACTGCACCAAACTGGCATTCACCCGGCAATTATCAAGACATACTGATTCAGAATAGACAACCCGCAGATCTGCCAAAGTCCACTTCATCTATTTTTAAAACTCGTTATTCTCTGCAAAAAGCGGTGTGTGTGAGACTGTGTTTGTGTGGGCACATATGCACACATGTATGTCTGCTTCTTTTGTGGGGATTGTAAGGATTTGTCTAAATTTTATAAAAAGAAACAGACAACCTTTTTAGCTACAGTTATATGAGATTAAAGATAGACGGGGAAATAATTAATTTCATTATCACTCAGGGAGCTCACAATTGCAAATAGCTGGAAGCTCGCTTGCCTGCGAGCACAAAGGGCATTTGAAATATACTTAAGGAAAGCAGTGAGCCTAAGCTTTTCAATTATAACTCTAAAACCCAGCAAATAAAAATTAAAAAGTTAAAGACCAGTGAATGACTAGAACAACCAGAGCAGAAAACTCTGGCTGTTTTGCCTTGTGAGAAATGATTTCACCACATTTGACTGACCATGTTCTTTTAAACTTGAGGAATTTATTCATCCATTTGATTCTACAGCCTGAATAGAGTGCCTTTGTCTTTGCAGAACTCTGCATTGTTTCTTCATTGGCTGGACAGGCTCAGAAGCCACTCCTCCCATCGATGGGGTGCTTCGTGTGTCTCAAGATTCACGGGCAGATTCATCCAGTGTGTCATCCTCATGCAATGGAAGCTATCTGGTGGGAGACCCTTGGCTTGAAACTGTTGGCAGGTAAGAATGCCTCTCTTAGGATGCCTCTCTTAACCGTACTCTGGGACATCCATAACTCTAAAAAGGATGAAAAGGCATTAGAAGCATACAACACTAATGCTATGATAGATTTTTTTTAAAAAAAGAAATATCAATGAGAGGAATATCTCAAATAAGATACATCCAATAGAGTGAAAGAAATAGTGGCTGGGATAGGCTTTCCCACAATCTCCCTTTAAATTTGTAAACCTTTCTTTGGTGGTATATAAGTTAATGTTTAATATTAAAAAAAAAATGTGAGAATGAAGAGGCTGTTTCTCCCGAAGAGACAAAACATTTGAAGCATATCAACCCCTTTGGATTTGGGGGATGATGACCATGTGTGTTGAGCAAGTGTTGTTTTCTCCTCCAGTCTATGCAGGTCTTTGCCATGCTATTATAGTGACCCAAAAGGAACGCTTCAAAATCATCCAAGAAGGGATCCGGACAAATATCACCTGCGATTATGATGATAGCAGCTACATCATGCTTTTTTGGTATCGGCAGGGAAGAAGCAATGCTGGAGAGAAGCAGTTCCAGCTTATTGGATACTCCATAGCTAAAAGTGATACAAGGAAGGAAATCAAGACATTCGAGATCACTAGAAAAGCAGTGACTCATTCTTCCCTTATCATCCCTCCGGAAGAGGCCGCAAAGCCTGCAGTATATTTCTGTGCAGTTGGTAGGACACAGTGAAAGCTCCAGGTCTCCCAGCTGTACACAAACTACCTCGTGCTCTTTTGTTACCGGTCTGTGTCACATAAATTGCATACAGGTCCAACCGCATCCATCCACACAGGGCTGAAACAAAGCACTGGCTGCTTTCTGAATCATGGTTTTACTCATAGATTTCTCTGCTAGTATTTTCACTTGATACACATTTCAGCTTTGGGAAGTTAGCCATTTATTTCTTTTTTTAATTTGTGAAATGTCAGTGCTACCCCAGTCACAACACACTAAGAGGATTATAAAGATAAAAGAAGGCACAAGAATACATCTAACTCTATTTATGACTGAATTAGGGCCATTGGTAGTCTTCCATAATTCCAAGCTGGAATTATGGAGAGTTTTCCAAGTCAGAGTCCTAGAAGTGAGTTGTAGTTTTGCAGAAGATATAGCAATAGCATTTACACTAATACACCGCCCCATAGTGCTTTACAGTGCTCTCTGGGTGGTTTACAAGGTAGAAGCATTATTTGCATATTGCCTCCAGCAATTTAGCCCCTCATTTTATCCACCTTGGAAGGGTGGAAGGCTGAGTCAACCGTGAGCTATTCTGTGAATTGACCAGAAAAACAGACAAACAAACAGATTTCTAATTGTTATGCCATACCTACCCAAAACAGGGACTTGGTTTTATCTGCCATTCAAAGGATTTGATGCTAAACATTTGCATTTCCTTCTGTGCCGAGAGAGACCACTATGGCTGTGTTCAGAATTGTTCTGTATTAACATACTCCAAATACAGACTCCTGATTGGTCCACACAAACGGCATTGTGATTGGTCCACTGAACGGCCGTGATTGGTCCGCTAAGAATCAACCGCGATTGGCTGAGCCGATCATGGGAGATTCAAAGACCTGTCATTGGCCGAGCCGCGAGCAATCCCTATATGAAGGGCTGCGCGGCTCCAAGATCTTGTACAGATCTATACAAAAATAAAGAGCTTGAAGTACAGTGGTCTCGCGTCTCTTTCGTACCCGATCTAACAAGAATAGCCTGATTAGGACCACTGTCAGCATTTAAGTGGCAATGCTTGGGACTTCCTTCAAGCCACTCATTCTTCTCCTTTAAAATCTCACCTCCAAGCAGCCAAAGGCTATGTATATATAGTGGCAATACATCATTTTCTGACCAGGCCCAAGAATATGTAGCACTTAGGACAATGAAAAGGTCAATTTGTTCCTGGGTCATTTAGAGATGCCTTTGCTCACTGTTCTCTGTCTACCTCAAGTAACTGTTGAGGAACTTTCTGTCTTTTTGGAGGAAATAAGGGTGGGGATTGCCTATCCTTGCTTCACAGTTCTTGGCAATTTCCATTTACAAATCATGAGATTCTTAGTTCAAACCACTGCTTCCCAAACAAAAATTAGATGGATTCATTATAAGCTTTTTTCAAAAAATGTATCTCAGCCATTTTTGATTTCTGGTGGCTACTTGAACTAGACTCTGCAGTTTTCTTGGCAAGATTTGTTAGAAGTGGTTTACATTGCTGCCTTCCTAGGGCTGAGAAAAAATGGCTGGCCTAAAAACACCCGGCTGGCTCTGTGCCTAAGATGGGACTAGGACTCACAGCATACTGGATTCTAGCCTGATGCCTTAATAACTATACCAAACTGGTTTCCACCCTATCCTAAACTTCCTCCTTTTTTTTTTACAACTCACTGTTGTGTGAACCCAGCCAGTGCACTGAGTTTATGGTTTAGTTGTTGTATATTTTTATCTATCTATCTATCTATCTATCTATCTATCTATCTATCTATCTATCTATCTATCTATCTATCTATCTGTTTTTGTTTGTTTGTTTAATATTGCCACGTATTTTTCCATGGTGACTTGAGACAGCTTACAGAATATAATTTAAAACAAGAAAAACTAACAAAAAGAATCAAATAAATTAATAAAGTACAATATGTACTTTATTAATTTATTTGATTCTTTTTGTTAGTTTTTCTTGTTTTAAATTATATTCTGTAAGCTGCCTCAAATCACCACCAACTCCCAGTCCCAGCCCTGACGACAGCAGACCACACGAGTCATTTAATGGGCTCCATCAAGCTCTGAGGTCTCCAGACCCTCTGGCAGAACCAGGTCTTCAGTGCCTTCTGGAAGAGTATTAGACAGTGGGCCATTCTAATCTCTGGGGGAATGATATTCCAGAGAGAGGGAGCCACCACGGAGAAGGCCCTTCTTCTGGGTCCCACCAGGTGTATCTCCTTCAGGGATGAGATCCACAATATTCCCTGCCTCCCCACTCTGATGGGTCAGGTAGATGTGACTGGCATGAGACGGTCCCTCAAATAACCTAGTCCCAAGCCATGAAGGGCTTTAAAGGTGACAATCAGCACCTTGAATTGCACTTGGAAGCAAATTGGCAACCAATGCAGCTCCCTCAGGAGAGGTGATACATGTGCACACTGGGGTCTGCACAAAACCATGCGGGCCGCTGCATTTTGCACCAACTGGATGCAGCTGATGCAGCCGGATGCTCTTCAAGGGCAGCCCCGTATAGAGCGCATTGCAATAGTCAAGACAGGGAGTGACTAGGACATGAGTGACTGTGAGTAGGGACTGTTGGTCCAGGAAACTGCAACTTGTGCAGTTGCGCAAAGGTCCTCCTCATATAATCAGCTATTGGGATTAATTCAAGAAACAAAGGTTAAACTAATCACACATGGCGCTTTATGTAAGTAAACATATTCCCCATGAGAATTAAACTCTAGTAATAATTGGAATAGTGGCAGTTGATGTTGAACAAGGTTGGTCCTAGAGAACAGAATCATACTGTAATAATTGGAATCAGGGGTTGCAGTAGGCAGAGGCAACCAGCTCCAGGTAATGTGTCATGTTCCTTTTGAAAGATCCTAAATAAATTTAAGCAAAATACATTAGAGTTCCATATTATTCTAAGACCTTTTCCCCACTAGTGGCTGATAGCATTTTCTAGAGCCATTGTTATGTGAAAATAGCAGTAACAATGGAGCTACAGTAACAACTATGTAGTTACCACTGTTTAAGTCATTACTGGGGAAATGGACATTCTGTAAATAAAATCTGAATGAAAAACACAAATATATTTATTAGGGTAGGAATGGACAGCATACATTCACAGCAGAAATTCAGGCAGGAATGGATTCCTTCTAGAATCTAAACAACACATACCAAGGCAAGCTAAGACACTTGGCCTAAAGAGAGATGAGGGCCTGTGGGCAGAGATCTAATCAAACTTTCAGATTACTTAGAAAAGGAAAAGGAAATCCTGCTCTTCCTATCTCAGTGCGATTTTCTTTAACGTTGTCAGAAGTGCAACATGAACCCTCGGCTAACAAGATGGGTAGCTGCTTTTCTTTGGATTGCAGGTAGCTTTTGTTACAGTCCTCTTGTATTAATTCCAAGTGGAGGGATTTGGGCTAAGGATTTAATAGCAGAGTGGAAAATTTCTTAGGGTGGCCACTTTTTGCATAGGACATGACAGCGTTAGCTTTTCAGATTCAGTAGGGAACAAAATGGTCTCTTAGTTATCTCCTTGATGTTTTGGTATAACACTTGGACCTGATGAAGTAACCAGAATAGTGCATTCACTTTCCTTAGATTGGAGCATAGGGATTTCCACCATGCTAACATTAAACACAAATACATTAGGTCCCAATCCATTCTTAGTTTTGTCTTTGTTGTTTACTTACAGATATTCAAAAAAGAAGCAGTCATAGGCATGCTTACATGGGAGAAAGCCATGTTCATTTCACAGGATATATTAAATGTAGGTGCATGTAGGATTAAATATGCATCCCTGGATTATACCCAATCCCATCAAAGAAAATGGAACAAATTATATTCCTGAATCAACTAACCTTCAGTAAATCCAAGTGTTAAACCTAGCTGCCTTATTTTCTCCCTGAACAAAAATAGATGGCAAAGATCTACATAACTGAAACTAAAAATTTGGTTCAGCTGGGTTGTATAGCTTGCTGATTCCACAATAAATTGCAGATTGTCATCTGAAAATATGAAAAAAAAAATTCTCAGAAATGACAGCTTAAGTTTTCTTACATATATTCTCTTCTAGGATGCTCAGATACCAACATCATCCAAATGCAGAGCATGATGCTGGAAGAAGGCCAGGATGTTAGATTGGTATGTATACAAGACTATGGACATCGTAATATGCTTTGGTTTCGGCAGCATAAACAGCAGCAGGATCTTCAGCTCCTCTATAATTTCTATAATGGTAGCATCGTGCAGAAAATCCAATCTTTTCACCGTCTGAATGCTGACCAGCCTACACTGGATCGCTGTTTTTTGAGTATATCAGTTGTGAAGCCAGAGGATTCAGCAGTGTACTTCTGTGCAAGCAGTGAAACCACAGTACATCAAAATACCGTCTTCTTCCTTCAAAAATCTTCTCCATTTGTTTCTAATCTTGAATCTTGTGTGATTACAAAGATACCTTGGTCTTCTCAACCAGGCTCAGCCATGTAATATCAGCTAAACTGAAAAATTCAACTCAAGCAATTTGAAGGCTGGATCACCACACACAGGATTACTAAGGGACTGGAGATCCTATAATAGGCAGGGGGTCATTACATAGCCAAATTGAATTTTGTAATGATGTCATTGAGGAAAAGCAAACTGAGTTTAGAGATATATCATGAGAGCAATTGGGAATAAATCCTCCAAAGGGTGATCCCAAGATTGCTAAGAAATGTCCTTCTTCCCTGAGATAGTCAAGGGGAATAAAAGACAAGGTAGCTGTAAGTCAAGCAGGGTACCAGGCGGAGGAAGAAATCCAGGCAATCTCTAGAAAGGGAAGCTAACTCTTTGCTGCCATCTTGTGGTCTTACTGTAAATAAACATGGAGTGTGACACCGCCAAGCAAAAATCATTTCTATTATATGTTCATGCAATATTATTGTTAAAGTTGCCATTGTTTCTAAAGAGCCAATCCCCTGATTGGACTGAAGCAGACAATAATAACTCCTACTGCAAGATACCACAGTAGGAGAATATAGAAGAAAGGAAATAAAACCAGGATGGTTTTAGAACGGTTAAAGGTCTGGTTTTGGAGCAAAGCCATTTATCACCAGTTTACAAGAAATTATGCCACTTCTGACCAAATAAATTCACTTTTCCCATATTACTTTCCCAATAATTTTTGAAAACATTCCAGCAGCTGTCTCACACTCCTGCTTCATATTCAGCTTCTTGCCACAGACCACAGCTAAGTCCTTTTCAGATGTCCCCTTGTATACGTGTCCTACATTTTTTTCTTCTCCAACGTAATATCTTATATTTCTTTCTGTTAAAGGACCTCTTGTTTCTCTCAGCCCTTCTATTCAGATTAGACTGCAATTTCATTCGGTTAGCCTAGTGTTGGCAGACCTCCCGGTTTTGTGACATCTACAAATCAAATCAAGCAGTCCATCAGTCCCATATCCAGGTTGTTAAATAAAATGTTGAATAATCCTGGCCTCAAATCTGATCTCCAATTACCCAACATAATGTAGAGAGATTAGTGTTGCTTATCTGAGCACAATTAAGCTGGCCAATTGTGAATCTATGTTATTATAGTACCGTCCAAACCACATTTTTAACAGTGTGATCATCTGGAACATTATGGAAGCGGAAAGTTCTCAGTAAAATCAGAGACCCAATGTGACAGCTGTAAAGTCTAATCTAGCCTTGCTTAAGTTCAGGTGAAGGTTGAAAGATCTCTTTGGGAGACAAAACCCATTCAATCACAGATCCAGATGTAGATGGGTACTCACTTTATGTTGTTTCAGCCAAAAGGAGGCAAGGAAGGTAAGTGGAAATTAAGAATGAAATAGGTGACTAACTCCACCTTGACCCAACTGTTTTGTCCTATATTCCATCATTGACTGCAGAGTCTTCCCTGCAGATCACAGCCTCTTTTGGAAATGATTTCATGCATCTCAACCAGCCAGCTGCTAACACTCCAAGCCCTGCCTGAGAGAAGGAGGGCATTTTGGTCACTGAGGGAGAGATTGGAGTTTGGTCACCAGTAATATTTCTTTCATATTGTCATATAGTATAGGCATCCACTTAAAAGAGGTGGGTGGGGGGGGAAATATCTGGATCAGATTAGTGTTAAATTAGGGGTGATGATTTATTGTGAAGTTTTGTTTTCTTTATATCTATTTGTTTACACACACACACACACACACACACACACACACACACACACGGTGGGACTGGTCTATCAGGGCAACCTGGCCCACCCAATTATGGGACAGAGCATACTGCTTCCGTTTTCACCTTTCAGCCCTAATCCAGGAGCCTTCGCAGGCAGTCACTTTCATGGCAAACTATTTTTGAGTTAAATTTAGAGAGCCTGTGGCTTAGAGGTTAATACAGCTGCCTAATATGTAAGTAACCCAGGTTCAAATCCCAGAAGGTTATGGTTAGCTGATGAGAGCTCTTTATTTCTTTGTCAGTAAAACATAAATTTAATACAAAAATTTGTATCTATTGCATTTTTTAATCAGCTTTGTATATTTGACAATTGATTTAATAAACTTTTTCTTCTTATCCTTCATATTGTCATACAGTATAGGCATCCTCTTATTCACTTATGATCCTATGGAGGATCAGTATTTAATCCAATATCCTATGGAGACGTAAGTCAGTGTTGTAAAAATGCTATTATAACTCCAGAAAGCACAATAAAAGAAGTCTTTGTCATGATGTCAGTAGAACCTCCAATATTCAGAGGAGATTATCAGGAATCCAAGAAATGAATACCTGGATGCAAAAATTGCATCCGTTTTCAATCCGAATAGAGCTAGAAGGGACTTTGGGGGTTGTCCAGTTCAACCCCCTGCTTGAGCATTCCTATACCATTCCAGAGAAGAGGCTGACCAGTCTCTTCTTAACTAACCTCCAGTGATGAAGTGCCCACAACTTCTGAAAAAATGCTGTTCACTAGTTAATTGTTCTCCCTATCAAAAAAACTCTCCTTAGTTCTAGGTTGTTTCTCTCCTTGATTAGTATGCACCCATTGTTTCTTGTCCTGCCCTTTAGTGCTCTGGAAAATAGGTTGATCCCTTCTTCTTTGTGGCACCGGAATACTGCTATCATGTCACTCCTAGACTAGCCATACCCAAATCCTGCAACCTTCTTCAAATGTTTTAATCTCCAGGTCCTTCAATCATCTTAGGTACTCTTCTCTGCACTTTTTCCAAAGTGTTGTAATGACAAGGCAGTCGAGTTGTTTGATCATGAACAACTGAATCATGATGATCTTTATTGGAGTCTAGTCTTGCATTTATACACATTTTTAGTTATCCTCCATCATTGGTTAACTTTGGTTACTGCTTAACTTTTGTTACTGTTTAGCACAGTAATTAATTATCTCTAGTTAAAGTCTAACACATGTTTACTTCCTCTCTCTAATCCTCCTTTAGATTACTGACTTTGTTTACCTGAGTTGTATTTGCTTGGAAACATTCTTTATCTGAGATTTGCCATCCGAGATTGGAACATTCCTGCAATTACAACTCTACACCAAAGTTTGAACATCTTTTTTGTAATGTGATGACCAAGACTAGATGCAGTATTCTAAGTGTGGTCTTACTAAGGTTTTATAATATTTCACATGATTTTGATTCTATGCTTCTGTTTTTATACAACCAAGGATTGTATTAGCTTTTTTGAATGCTGCCGTACACTGCTGGTTCATATTTAAGTGATTGTCCATTAGGACTCCAAGGTCTGTTTCACAGTTACTCTATTTGAGCCAGGTGTCACCTAATCTATACCTTTGGTTTTTTCTGCCTAAATGTAAATCCTTACTTTTCTCCACATTAAATTTTATTTTGTTGGGTAGGGCCCATTGTCCAAGTCTGTCAAGATCCTTTTGGATTCTGAGCTTGTCTTCTGGGGTGTTGGCTATTCCTGCCTACTTAGTGTCACCTGCAAATTTGATGAGTTCCCCTTCTATTCCCTCATCTAAGTCATTTATGAAGATATTGAAGAGTACTGGGCCTAAAATGGAACCGTGTGGTTTTAGGACTCTCAGTAAAAATCCAATATCATCTTTGATGTAGGCAGCTTTATTATGAAAACAATAGAAGCCATGTCAAGCCACTACCACCTGTAGAAAGTGGTCCTTTCTGTTGTTTCTGGCCAAGGCATCTCCTGTACAGTCTGCAGGGAAAGAGTGTGCTTTGGAATACGCTGAAGAGATGTGGTAAAGATTTAGAAGAGTTGTTAAATAATTTCCAGGGCAGGAAGGTTTGCTCACCACAATTGCAAATATGTAGTTTCTGCTCTTGAAAATAGTACAGGATTATCACTCTTAAATTTATGCCAAGATCCTGAGAAGAGAAAAACTGACACAATCACAGGATTTGCCAAGATAAAGCCTGCAGGCAGGTATTTAGAAGAGAAGTCTCATTAGCCAATTCCACTCATAGGTCACACAAGAACCACTGGTAGAAATACGGTGAAGTTTCTTGTGATCTTCTTTTGACTTCATGCAGCTCATGGGTATTTTTATTCTTACTCTTTTTTCTCTTTCTCTTCTTACTCTTATTGCTTACTCTCATTTTCTTTCTCAATTCTTTATTGCTTTTTCCAGGATTTATTAGAGAGAACAAACAGCACCCAACCAAATGTTTTAAATTTTGTGGTAATTGCAAATGTCAGCTTTGGTAGCCACCACACTATTTCAAGGAACTGGCAACATTTTCTCGGATCATTATTCATTTCTCACATCATGACCAGAAATGCTTCTGTGATCTGAGTTTCTTTAATAAGAGACACCCAGAGCTTGAATTAAAGATATTAGTGTTGCCAAATACCTACTTTACCCTGAATTGCCGCCTCAGGGATTTCTCTCTGTAGTATTCCTATTTATTTGAAAAACAGAAATTCTAGCTACTGAACCAGGAAAATAGTTTTCATCTTATTTTCCTTCTGATAGTCCACAGAAACAATTCAGAGCCTACCTCCCCATTCCACCATCTCGCTGGCTTCTTTTATCCATGCTAGTTGGGAGTTCTGACTGTTGCTTAAAATATTTGAAGGGGAGCAGCTTAGCAAGAGTAGCTTTAATAAAACCATTGATTGCTTTTTCGCTCTTGGCACATTTTCATTCTGAGTCTTAGATTGCTTTTCAGAACTCTGATCAATTTATATTGAATATCCTAATTAATATGTTTTAATGGAAGAAATGCTTTAAGCTTTCTGTAAATACCCTTCTCTCTTTTAAAAGGTTGTAATTAAATAGAGAAGACATGAATTCAGATTGTGCTCAGTCCTGAACATGAATTGTTGGGCAACACACAATCTCAGCCCAACCTCTTTTTAATAGATTTGTAGTTTGAGGTCAACCACAATACAAATGTACCCTCTTAACTGAGCAATTATCTACTCCTCCAATTGGGAGCAACACAACCAATATTTTCTTCCTAGGACAAACTACTGTCTTTCCCAATTTCATCAGCTAAGGGTTGTTCAGAGCCAAAGATTCTGCTGGTGCTGCTGACCTGGAACAGACTTTTCCAAGATTAGATCCTCTTTGGTAGCTTTCTACAAACTACCGTGTTTCTCCAACAATATGCCCCCCCCCAATAGGAAGACCCAGCATATTTTCTAGGCATAAAATGAAATTAAGCCCCTCCCCCCAAATTTAGGCCTAGTTTAAAACATGCGAAATTGGGGGGGAAGGCGGGGGGAACTTGCCATTAAGAGTGCCCCGTGGGCAGCTACGCCTCACCATCAGCCACTGCTAACACCATGGTGGAGCACGGAGGGCTCCCTTACCCCTCCCTTACCCGGGTCAGCAGGCGGGCAGCATCGGCATGGATGTCCGGCAGCGTTTCAGCCGCTTCTCAGGCCTCCGTAGCTTCCATGGTTCCCACCGGTGCTCGCGCCTCTCTCGCCAGCGCCGTCTCCAACAACAGCATCTGAGTCGCTCCCGCTTTCCCCCCGTCCCCGTAACAACAGGAAAAAAAACACATTTTGAGGTACCTGGGAGCTCCGGCGCTGGCGAGAGAGGGATAGCTGCAGCTCAGCCTGGGTGCTTGGATGCAGGAACGGGCTGCGCACCGGGACTTTTGCAAACTTGCAGAGCCCGAGGCTGGAGCACCAAGGGTAGCAGCAGCAGAGACGCTCACTAGACTCTTCTCACACCCACCCAGCTGCTTGGGATTAAACCAAAACGCAGAACGCAGCGCTCCCAGGTACCTCAAAATCTTTTTTTTCCTGTTGTTATGGGGACGGAGGGAAAGCGGGAGCGACTCAGATGCTGTTGTTGGAGACAGCGCTGGTGCGTGGGGGGGGGGGAGAGAAATTAACTCACCCCCGAAAAGACGTCCTAGCCGTTTTTTCGGGGCTCAAAAAAAAAATAAGGCCCGGCCTTATTTTGTGAGAAACACGGTAGTTAAATGGAAGTTCTAGAGAATATTTTTCCATTAAATGAATGGTGACAACTGTATTGATTGTTTAATTGTTTAGGTTGCTTCCCATCCTTTGTTTGTATTTTTATTCATTAACAAGGATATTTTAATTATCATTATACTTGATTATTCTGTCACTGTTACTTACTGTTGGGAAACTAGAAATTATGGTGGTGTGAAACCAAACCAAAGCAATTGAACCAATCAATAAATACTTTGTTAAATGTACAACTCTTTTTTTAGAAATAGTTGGTGATTTTTCTTGTTTTGAATTTTGGGTTATGGGCAAGTTAGTAACACTTATATTTAGATTTTTAACTCCAGTGGATAGACACATTTTTTCAAGAGTGCCATGGTTGCTATGAGAATACTGATGTTAGAAGGTCCTGCTTTGTCCACCCAAATTCTCTTAATTCATAATATATAGGGTACAATGAAACAGGAACAAAACAAATTAGAATATATTGTTTGAATATGTTGCTATTATCACTTTAGTTCAGTTTTCAAATTAACAGTTCATAGTAATACATTTACTAATATGAAATACATTATATTATTTCTGAAAATATGCACTGTCACCTTTGAACTTTTAAAACGTATCAAAAGAGTAACTTGTCTACCCAAGCATTTAAAACATTTACCTAATTTTCTTGAGACATATACCTTCTTTCAAAGCAGTAATTTAGGAATACTGAATTGAAAGACAAACAAATAGCTTTAAAGTGAATAACAGCAATAAAAAATTCTTATCACAAAGTATATTATGACTGCTACTATAAATATTGATTGGGTCTATGTTTCATTTCAGAATGAGTTAATGATGGTCCATTCAGATCTTTGTTCATTTGTTTTCAAATTGAAAGTTGGTCTATGAACTGGTATTTAATTTGTTATGCTGTCTATCATTTTTTTACATTCTTATGTGGCAGCTTATCCTCTGTTGGGAGCAATCTACCACTGTGCTCTTCAGATATATTGGACTACAACTTCCATCATCCTCTGTCTATCTGTTACTTAAAGAAGTAATCAACTGCCATGATCCATATGGATTAATCATGATCTGGAAGAATATTAATGTACAGTATTGCTTTGCAGATCCACTTGGATCTGTTAAAAGTTTATCAGGCACTGCAACAGAATATCCTTCATAATAGTATGAGGAATATCCTGTTTCATGACTAAAAAGATGTGTTACAAAGTGTAGGTAAATGGATTATAATTGTATTATGCATGTGTTCATACATATATGTGTACAGGAGAAAAATGTCACAGATACAGGTTCCTTAGCATGAGTCAGGGGACCTTGAGAGCTTATGCACGCCAAAGTTGTTTTTTTCATCAAGAATTGCTGGGAAAGAAACATCTGGAACTGACAGATGTAGGAGATGTTATCTTTTATGTTATAGATAAGCTAATGTGAAAATTCAGAACCCATATCTCAAAGTACCCTTTCATATCAAGGACAGGTCAAGCGGGGTGACTCTTAATTATTTTATTGCCAACAAAAGGCCTTGGAGCTGCTTCAAGGGATAAAAACAGGACATTTTGTTCACACTTAATGGAGAAAAAATACTTTTCTATAGTTTCTGATTAAAAAAAAAATCTCTTGCTCTATAACTGGGCTGGCAAACTCATGTCGTCACGGCTTCGTCATGTGATGTATCATGACTTTTTCCCCCTTTGCTAAACCGAGGGTGTGGATGTGGCCAGGGGTGATGCATTCAGCCCACGGGCCATGAGTTTGACACTTCTGCTCTATAGTATCACAATGGCATATGAAGTTTATATATTTTGTAGTTGTTTTTTTTAAAAAAATTCATTTAAATTTCACTAATTTAATTTCACAAATCATGATATTAAATAAAATTGTTAACTACATTTGAAGTAAGAAACCTTTGAATTTGCAGTATTGAATGGTTCAATCAATCAAATTTTTATTATAGTTATAGAACAACATACTTGTTAAATGTATGCTTAGCAACAAGGATTTCAGTAAAATGCTGAAGAATGATAAAGAAAGTGCAGATAAAATTCATAAGTCCTTTCACTCTGCCTGAATTATTATTTCCAGAGCAATCCAAAGAACAAAAATAAACAAATGTCCAGTCTTCTTAAATAAACTTCTACTGTTTTAATAAAAATATAAGATTTTTTTAAAATCAAAATTTGCATTGGAGAGCTGAGGAGTAGCAAATCTATAAAAGCAAATTGAGAGGATATAAGAAGGGGTGAAGTATAGTGAAGTGAAGATTTGTGGCTTTTTCTCATAAATGCAGCAGTCCAGTAGCTTTCGTGTGAAATAGTGTATTTTTAAAAGATTTTTAAAAAACTTTTCCAATTGGAAGAATGAATTTCAAAATAATTGGGTCAGTGCAGTAAAAGCAAACACAAAGTATAGCATAGTGGAACAGCAATAACAAAACCCAAAGTTCACAGTCACATTAATGATAATTATTGGCATAAAATTTCACCCAGAATGTGGCAAGGGTTTAAAAACAAAGTTGAATTCATTGCTAGGAATCATTAAAAGTGAGACTGAAAATAAAATTGTCAGCACTGTAATGCCTATACACATTGTAAATCTATGTTGTCATATAAATAATATGCGGTATCTTCTATGTTGCACTTTAACAAGAATATTTTACAGTTAGAAAAGACAAAAATATGTAGAAAGTACTGCACCTTTGTGAGATTTTTTTTTAAATTGGAAATAAGGTAAGTTATAGGTGGCATGAATATTGAAAAACAAGGTACGGCATCAATATTGAAAGTAAAAACAGATTCTTCTCACACAAAATTATAACTCAGGGTTGTCACCTCAAGCTAAATCCAAGGAAATGCATGCTCAAAATATATGAAAAGTATTTTGTTTACATAGCACATTAAGCTCTTGGGTTGTACAGCACCAAATGAAATGATGGTCTTCCAACCAGTGGTGGGATTCAAATATTTTTTACTATCGGTTCTGTGGGCATGGCTTGGTGGGCATGGCAGGGGAAGGATACTGTAAAATCTCCAGTCAGAGGTGGTATCTTCCGGTTCTCTGAACTACTCAAAATTTCCACTACCGGTTCTCCAGAAGTGGTCAGAACTTGCTTCCAACCCATCTTGGTTTCAAAAGAGATTAAAGCTATGTAGGCTAGCAGATAACAGATAATCAGAGTTGGAAGGGACCTTATAGGTCATCTAGTCCAACCCCCTGCCCAAGCAGGAGACCCTACACCATTTCTGACAAATGGCAGTCCAATCTCTTCTTGAAGGTCTCAAGTGATGGCGCTCCTACAACTTCCAAAGGCAAGCTGTAATAGCTGTCCCCATACATTCTAGTCACCATCAGACAACATTCTATTGACATCGAAGCAAGTGTGAAAAAGAAACTCTCTTCAAATTTCCTGGATCAAAACCAAGAGATTTAGTATCAATGGGAGGTACATGCAGGGAGGTCTTGGAAAGGATCAGCATGATAGCAGATTCCTGTACTTGAGCCTTCAAGAATTTTAGGAGAACACATGGATAAAATTTCATCCCATTTTACATTTTTCTGTAAATCTATGCAAAGCTTTGATTGAGTGCCTTACTTTAATGACGGCTCATCATACAAAACGCTCTTCAGTACCACTTTGGGGAGCAATGACCACACACATTGTGCTTTTTAAAACAAAACAACCCTATTGCTTTGTTTGGCATCCCTTTGAAGTCTCATTCAACATTTCCAGGGATCTCAACCAACTCTTTCATTTTCTACTGGAAATATTAGAGGAAGTTTACAGTGCTTGGGCAATTCATATACAGTATACACAATATGCCTCTTCTGGGCATAAGGTTATAAATACAAACAAGAACACCATGGTAAAAGAAGATTCTTCTAAGTACAGACGTATCGATCTATCTATTGATCTAAATAAGACAGCATGCTGTGCCATCAGTCATCTATGAGTACAGAATGGTGGTCTGTTGTGAAAAGTATTCTTATGTGAAATTTTAGATGAGAGGTATCTCCACATGATGGCACAGGGTTTAAGGTCTTGTGGAAGTTTCTATATGTACAGCTGAAGACAATTCTGATTGAAACTGAACTTTGCATATTGGACCAAGATAGTCCAGCACAGTTTGGGGAGAGATTAAATTTCTTGACTTCCCACATTGGTCTACACTTACCACAAGTAATAAATACATCAAGACATAGAAATAACATATTTGAATAAAGGGGGCTTCTTGCCTGATTGACATTCTTTGTTCAGGGGACTAGTGCAGAGGTGGTGTTCAGCAGGTTCTGACCAGTTATGGAGTAGTTCAGAGAACCGGCAAATACCACCTCTGACTGTCCCTGTCCCCATCTATTCTCTGCTTCCCGAGTTCCAGCTGATCAGCTGGATCTTCTTTTGTTGCCCTGCACAGGAGAATGGAGCTGGAAAGCAGGTTAGTGGAGTGGGGAGGGATGGGGATTTTGCAATAACCTTCTCCCAGGAGTGGGGAGGGAATAGGGATTTTGTAGTATCCTTTCCCTACCAGGCCCACCAAACCATGCCCACAGAACCAGTAGTAAAAAATTTTTGAATCCCACCACTGGAGCAGTGGGAGTTAAAATACCAAACACTGACAATTATTGTGATAAACACTCATATTTCCATTACTCTGCAATGCATCACTCAAACCACAAACTACATAAGGTCTTCCAGCCTCCTTGTTCTGTAAATTGTTCTGCTGGACATGCCACCTTCTGGCTCAATGACTCCATCACTTTTTTGGGGAAGATCAGAAAACTTTATGGGGGCAGACCATGTCTTTAACCAAACCTATGGAAATCCAGAAGGATATCTCTTCTTTAGGTGGCTGTTATGGTGTTCTGGTACTGTTGGAGAAGACACTTGCAGTGTTGCTAATTAGGCAGTACTTTCACATCATGCAATCAAATCTAGGGATTTGACTCTGAGTGAGATGATCTCCCCCAAACCAAGGTGAACTGGGCAAACTGGGATAACTGCCAATAGACTCTCAAGTGAACCACAAGTGGATCAAACTGTTTCAAGATATCTACCCTGCTGTATGTAATGAAGCTACGGTTCTTACCTATGTCTCCAGAATAACATAATCTGACATAAGTATGGGATTTTTTTTCTGTGATCTGTTAAATTTTGGACCAGCTAAGAAGACATCTGAGCTTTGGCAGCCATATCTTTGCCATGTTTCTTTGAAAGACTGTTGATGTGGACAAGTAATTGTCAACAAATAAATGCTCTGTCCTACATATTGGCAAAAAAATCAGAAAATAAAATACAAGCTGAATAGTCAAGACTTTGTTGATGATCCAAACTCTGTCAAGGATCTTGGAGTACTCATCTCAAATGATTTAAGTGCTAGAGCCCACTGTAACTACATAGCCAAAAAGGCATTAAGAGTTGTTAACCTAATCCTACGAAGCTTTTTTCTCTGGTAATATCACACTACTAACGAGAGCATACAAAACATTTGCTAGACCAATACTCGAATAGAAGCTCATCAGTCTGGAACCCGAATTACATATCTGATATTAACACAGTTGAGAAAGTCCAGAAATATTTCACAAGAAGAGTTCTCCACTCCTCTACTCGTTGAAGAATACGTTATGCCACCAGACCTGAAATTCTAGACCTAGAAAACCTAGAACTACGCCGCCTTCGGTCTGATCTAAGTATAGTATATAAAATTATACATTGCAATGTCCTACCAGTCAATGAATACTTCAGCTTCAACCATAACAACACTAGAGCAAACAATAGATACAAACTCAAGGTTAACTGCACCAAACTTGATTGCAGGAAATACGACTTCAGCAAAAGAATGGTCAATGTCTGGAATACTCTACCTGACTCTGTGGTTTCTTCCCCAAACCCCAAAAACTTTAACCTTAGACTGTCTACTATTGACCTCACCCCCTTCCTAAGAGGCCTGTAGAGGGCGTGCATAAGCGCACCAATCTTGCCTACCGTCCCTGTCCTATTGTTTCTTTTTTATTTTTTTATTTTTATTTTTCTTATATGTATCCATTTCATGTATCCATAACTATGTTTATACGTATACCTGTTATCTTATAATTGCTTGACAAAAGAAAGAAAGAAAAAAAGAAAAAAAGAAAGAAAGAAAGAAAGAAAGAAAGAAAGAAAGAAAGAAAGAAAGAAAGAAAGAAAGAAAGAAAGAAAGAAAGAAAGAAAGAAAGAAAGAAAGAAAGAAGGAAAGAAAGAAAAAAAGACTCAGGCTTTGCAAACCAAAAAAATCTTAGAACATTCAGAAACATTCAAGTAGGGAGACAGAGGGTTCAATGGAAGACCCAGCACACAGTTCAAATGGTGCGTGAGTATCTACCTAATGCTTTCCTTCAGATTTAAGACACCTGGAATAATTTTATCACTACAGTATATCATGAAAATGTCTAATATGTGATTGATTGGTAATTATGCTTATGCAAGACCCTGGGAAGTAGGGAGCTGTTGTGGCCTTGGGCCATTAAGATAAGATCCCTGGAAGGGTATAAATGGGGAGAGATTCCTTCAGGACACCCCATTCCAATTTACAAAAACCAACAGACAGAATGAAAGTCCTGTGGATCTTTGCCTTCCTCGGAGCAGCATGTGAGTTTTAAAACAAATACTTTTATTCTTCTGCAGTCTCTGAAGTGGGCCGGTACAGTGGGCACAGCCATCTTTTTCTCTCCATCTTCCTCAGCAGGGCACAAAATGAGTGGGTGCGTTAGGGCTCAAATATCTAGCTTTAAAGAACCATCCCTTTTCCCATTAGAACTTTTGAATCAAAGGTTTACTGTATAGGCAGTTCTGGTTATCTTTCTAACTAGACTTAAGCAAAGGCTGATGGGTATCCTTTGGATTCAACAACATTAATCAGTTGAATGCCTAAATCAGACTGCCATTTTCTCCATCGGTAGAGCCTTGATTTATATACTTCTACTATTCTCTCCGAACCATTTAGAACCCTGCAATTTTCTAAGATGTACTAAGCCCCAATGAATACATGTTTTGCTCTAAGAAGTGTAAAGAAACCTCCCTCGACACAAGGAAGCCTTTGTGAAACTCTTTTGGATTTGATTTAAGTGAAATTCCTTGTATGTCTGACTTGAAAGAGAGTCCTAAATTTCCTTTGTACTTGACTTAAAGCTAAATCTATTAACAGTAGAAACACATACACACACAAATGCCCCAAATCTTTCTTCTCTCTTCTGAAGATTCACCTGAGTATAAATCAGGTTTTACCATTCGATTTTGGTATTGCTTTTTGGTAACAATTCCCATTGTTCCTTTTCTGCTGTTTCCCTCAAAATATATAGAATACAAACATATTCGAAGGTGGCTTGATGCCTAGAACTGTTCGCTCTGATATCCAGTTTTCTGTATGTACTTATATGTGTATATATGTATGTACTTATATGTGTATATAATAATGTGTTCATTATTCATGTGTGTATAATTTTATGTATGAAACATATAGATTGCTCCAATATCCCACAACTTGCAAATAAATTACACATACCTACATAAACCTGCATACATTATATAAATCTGAGAAAACAAAAAACACTGCTGATGATAACTTTTTGGGGAACTTATAAACATATATAAGGAATGTTGAAATAATTCAATCATTCGATAGTCCATTATAAAGTAATCTCAGCTGAGGCTAACATGCATCAAATTACCGAGGAGTAGTGGCCTTCTCTATAAATAGCACTCATGGCTTCATGGTGTCAATAGGAACATATACTGCAGTTGGTTTGCTAAATAATAGTACTGTATTTAATCATTTTGTTGTTCCTGTTCTTATCAGTTGCTGCCCCCTTTGAGGAGGATGATGACAAGATTGTTGGAGGATATACCTGCCAGAGAAATGCTGTCCCTTATCAGGTTTCACTGAATTCTGGTTATCATTTCTGTGGCGGTTCCCTCATCAATCAACAATGGGTCATTTCAGCTGCCCATTGTTACAAATCGTGAGTGAACTGTATTTTTATTATGTTAAAAGCAGATTTCTATTCATAGAAGTTAAACATGCACCAACAATGAATCAATGTCATATTCATTCAGTAAAGTCTTGCATGCTTGTGATTCCACTTTTATTTATTTCTAGTCTGGTGTTTTATTATTAAAAAGCAATCCCAAACCTGAAAAAATGCCTATGATATCAAAGTAAGCTTACAGGAGTGTAACCGTCCACTCAGTTATATAGATTGTGATAGTGGTATGGAAATATCTTAAATAAATCAATTACACTTCATCAGAAAAACTAACATAGTATGCAAATGTAATGATCTGTAAGGGCTCCTTACATCGTTTGCTAAGCTAACTCATTATCTGAAAGTCACAAGTTTCTTCAGAAATAGCTTGTCATGGAATTGATTCAAGGGGCACATTCTTTTGCACCTGGATCCAGTATGTGACAGTAGAATCCTATTCAGGATCTCACAGTTCAGGGAAGTGATCCAAGGATGAAATGCAGCAAGCAGAAAATATTATTTTGATTAGAAGGCTAAAGTCTGTTTCTAACAATTACAGTATAACAGTTAAGGCTGAAGCAGATGTTTTATACTATCTGCCAAAAGTCAGGAATAGTCTTGTGCTATTTTGTTTTGCATCTTAAGAGGGCTTTGAAGCTCTAGTATGCATTATGTATACTTAGAGCATAAAACCTGAATCTAACCTTGACATGGACATTCTTGCCTTGTTTCT